>NC_040905.2:138929292-139554465 GCF_004126475.2 Phyllostomus discolor
CTTATGACATATTTCACTGATGTAGAAAAAAAATATTTCAAAAATTTATATGGAACCTAAAATGACTCTGAATAGCCTCAGAAATTTTGAGAAAGAACAAAGTAGGAGGGATCACAATACCTGATATCATATTATATTACAAGTCCACTATAATGAAAACAGTCTGGTACTGGCACAAGAACAAACACATAGATCAATAGAACAGAATGAAGATCCCAGAAACAAACCCATGTCTCTATGGTCAATTAATATTTGATAAAGGGGAAAGGAACCTAAAATGGAATAGAAAATAGCCTCTTCAACAAGTGGTGTTGGGAGATTTGAACAGCTACATGGAAAAAAATGAAACTTGACCACCCACATACACCATATACAAAAATAAACTCAAGGTGTTTAAAAGACTTAAATATAAGCTGCAACGCCAAAAAAGTCCTAGAGGAGAATATACACAGGAATATTTCAGATATTCCATGCAGCAGTATTTTTACCAATATTATTGAGTTTTTAAAGAGTACTTTGTATATGTTGATTAACTGCTCTTTATCAATGTGTCTTTTGCAAAGATTTTCTCCTTGCCCAAAGTTTTGAAACTTACCCAAGGCAGAAGTTTCAATTTCAATGAAGTCTAACATATTAGTAATTTCATTCATGGAATGTGTCTTTGGTATCTAAAAAGCCACTGACATACCCAAGGTCATAAGGTTTTCTCCTATGTTGTCTTCTTAGGAGTTTTACTTTTATGTTTTTTTCATTGAGTTCTGTAGACCATCTTGAGTTAATATTTCTGAAGAGTCTAATATTAAGTGTGGCAGTTCATTTTTTTGCTTGTAGTTGTTGAGATGTTTTAGTTCCATTTATTGAAGAGACTATTGTTGCTTCATTATGTTACCTTTGCTTCTTTATCAAAGACTGGTTTATTATATTTATATTATATTTATATGGCTATTTCTGAGCTCTCTATTCTATTGATCTACTTGTCTATTCTTTCTCCAACACCACATGGTCTTGATTACTGTAGCTTTATAGCAATACTTAGTCTTGAATTCAGGTAGTATTAATCTTCCAAATTTGTTCTTCTCCTCCAATGTTTTGTTGTCTATTCTGGGTCTTTTACCTCTTCACACTGCAGAATCAGTTGGGTAACATCTACAACATAACTTCCTGATATTTCAGTTGAGAGTGCATTGAGAATACTGATCAAGCTAGGAAGAACTGACATCTTAGTAAGAGAAGATACCCTGCCTTGTACCTGATGCTAGTGGGAAAGCTTTAATTTTCTCAACATTAAGTATAATGTTAACTGTAGATTTTTTGTAGATAGTTTTTATCAAATTGAGAAACTTCCCCTCTAGTCTTAGTTTACTGAGTGTTGTTATCATGATAAGTATTGAATTTTGTCAAGGATTTTTTTTAATCTGTTTATTAATTTATTTTTAATCTTACTTCTATTTGCATTTTGCCATATCACTTATCCCCCTTATACCCTCTTCCACCTCCACACACACTCTTATAGCCTGCAATCACCACACTTATGTCCATGTCCATGAGTACTTTTTTTGCTTGATACTTCCAATCCCTAACCACCACCCTTAGAGCTGTCATGCTGCACCCTATTTATGAGTTTGTCTCTATTCCATTTCTTAGTTTAGTTTGTTCATTAGATTCCACATATAAGTGAAATCATATGGTATTTGCTTTCTCCACCTGGCTTAGTTCACTTAGCATAATATTCTCTAGGTCTATTCATGCTGTTACAAAGGGTAGAATTTTCTTCTTTTTACAACCAAGTAGTATTTCATTGTGTAAATGTACCATAGTTGTTTTATCCACTCATCAACTGACGGTTGGCTTCTTCCTTATCTAGGTGATTGTAAATAATGCTGCAATGAACATAGAGTTACTTACATCCTTTTGAATTAATATTCCAGGTTTTATTTCCAGAAGTGAAATCACTGGGTCATAAGGCAGTTTCAATTTTAATTTTTTGAGGTATCTCTACATTGCTTTCCATAGTGGGTGTGCCAGTCTGTATTCCAACCAACAGTGCACACGGGTCCACCTTTTTCCACATCCCTGACAGCACTTCTTGTTTGTTGATTTATTGGTGATAGCCATTTTGGAAGGTATGAGGCAGTATATCATTGTGGCTTTAATTGTCATTTCTCTGATAATTAGTGACACTGAACATCTTTTTATGCATCAATTGGCTATCTGTGTGTAATCAAAACAGCAGAGTACTTGCAGAAAAACAGGTACATATATCAATGGAATGGAACAGAGAGCTCAGGAATAAACCCATAACTTTATAGTCAATTAATACTTCACAGAGAAAGCAAGCATACACAATGGGCTAAAGACAGTTTATTCAGCAAATGAAGCTGGGAAAATTGGACAGATAAATGCAGAAAAAATTAAACTGGATCACCTTGTACACCACACACAAGAATAAATTTAAAATGGTTTAAAGACTTAAGTATTAGGCCCAAAACCATAAAAATTCTAGAAGGAAACAGTCAGTAGAATCTCTGACATTTCTCTTAATAATATTTTTTGTGATGTATTTCTTTAGGCAAGAGAAACAAATTAAAAACAAACAAATGGAATTACATCAAACTACTAAAAAGGTTTTTGCACAGCAAAGGAACCCATCAAGAAAATAAAAAGACAACCCACTGAATGGATGAACATATTCATCAATATATCTGATAAGGGGTTAGTACTTAACATTTATAAAGAACTTATAAGACTCAACACCAAACAAACACACAAACAATCCAATTAAAAATGTGCATAGGACCTAAATAGACACTTTTTTTCTGAATCTTTTTAAATTACCATGTAACTTTTTTATCCTATTGATATAAGTACTACATTATTTTGATTTTCAAATGTTGAATCAATCTTACATACCTAGAATAAATTCTACTTGGTCATGTTGTATAATTCTAGCTGTGGTTTTTGTATTCAATTTACTAATATTTTGTTGAGGAGTTTTGTATCTATTTCCTGAAATATATTGGTGTAGTTTTCTTTTCTTACAATACCATTACTGCATTTTGCTATTAAGGTAATACTGCCCTCTCAGAATGGGTAGGAACTATATTGCATACATTCATGTTCTCTGAGATAGATTGTAGAGAATTGGTATAATTTCTTGCTTAAAAGTTGACAGAATTCACCAGTGAAACCATCTGAGGGGTTTTTGCATTAAATTTTTAAAATTTAATTTTGGGAATACCTTAGAGTATTTGTAGTAATTGTTATAATGTATATCTATATGTATTTATCAATGAATAAATTACTATATCATACATTCTGCATTTAATTTTATTAATGTATTTTAACTCAGATTTTCACTTTTAGGTTTTTATTTTAGGTAGTTAGTTGATACTTATATATTGCCATTTCCATTTTTTAAATTTTAACTTTAATTTGCATATTTAACACACTTATTTTACCCTACAGTATGCTACACACATTTTTATACATTGTGGGTAGAGCAATGGATAATATATACATAGAAACTACCCCCATGGAATTTTCTTTAATATGACAGATATCAAACAAAATAAATACAGTTTAATGAAAGTATTAAAAAATAAAGGAAATTAGTGCAGAAGGTCAGGAAATATGACTTGTGTGAACTATTTAAAATAATTTTACAAGATTATGTTTATAAACTATGAAATTCACCCATGCAAAGTATATGGTATACCACATGGTGACTATATTTAATAATATGGTATTTTTTGTATCTAAAATTTATGAAAAGAGTAGATTTTGTTTTTTGCTGATAAATTGTTATTAATGGTGTGAAAACATTTTCACTTTTCTTTTTTTTTAAGATTTTATTTATTTATTTTTAGAGGGGGAAGGGAGGGAGGGAGAGAGAGAGAGAGAGACATCAGTGTGCGGTTGCTGGGGGTCATGGTCTGCAACCCAGGCATGTACCCTGACTGAGAATTGAACCTGCGACACTTTGGTTTGCAGCCCGTGCTCAATCCACTGAGCCACGCCAGCCAGGGCTGAAAAGAGTAGATTTAAAATGTTCTCAACCACATACACACCCACAAAGATAATATGAGATAATGAAAATGTTAATTAGCTCGATTGTGGTAATCATTTTGCAATGCATATGTGTATTAAGACATTGTGTTTACACTGTAAATATAAACAATTTTATCTGTCAAATATACCTCAATAAAACAGGAAAAAAATTATAAGTAAAAACATATAGTATGTAACTTCATGGTGTTTAGTATATACAAACTGTGTTAACATCACAGTCTAATTTTAGAACATGTGTATAACCCCTAAAACATTATACCTATTTGTAGTCACTTCCTGTTTCTCCCATCCCCAGCCCTAGACATCCACTAATCTATTTTCTGTCTCTATAGATTTCTTTAATCTAGACATTTCATATAATACAATATGTGATATTTCATGACAGGCTTCTTTCATTTAGCATAACATTTTTAAAGTTCTTCCACATATACCATATGTCAGTACTTTAGTCCTCATGGCAGAGAGTATTTATGCCTTCTGGTAACAGAATAAGAAATTAATTTTAGTCCTTTTTGAATAGTCACATGATTTCTCATATCTGCTTCTTTTGTCTTTATGGTTTGATCATTTGGCAGTGTCTGTTAACAGGTTAGTGGGTTATTGAGACTGTCTCGGTTGAGCGAAAGATGACAAAATGCATAATAAAGGTTTATTATTATTTTATATTTATCTGTTTTGATCTAAAAGTAATGATGAATTTTGGGCCCTCTGGAAAGTAAATAGATAGGCTGAGGATTTCTGTATTTCTGTGTTTGTTCAGGACCCATGGTTGTAATTTTAGAATTGAAGATAACATTTTTTCCATGTTTTTTTGTTTGTTTATTTAAATATATAGAATGCAGAAAGGCCTTTACCACTCATTTTCTGAGTGGGTAATATTTTCCTATCTCTAGATGGAATTACCAAATTAGATTAAAAAGATTTTTAAAGGACATCTATTGTGATTGGCTTAGAGGTAAGTGAATGCTTATAAATTTAAATGTTTAAATGTTTCTGAAATTTCTAGAAATTATGGAAATTGAAACTTACATACTTTCGATGTGGAGAAAAAAAAGTGTGGATATAGAAACTAAATTAGAAATGCCTAAGACTTTAAGTTTACACAATTTAGATAATTCTTTGTAGGCTAAACAACTAGTTTTGGTTTAATAAAAAAGTTGTGTTTTCTGATTTATCAGAGTTAAATTTATTATACACATTGTTTTTTTTTTTCTACTTGAGCATGGTCTTCCTAAAATCACACAGTTTACCAGTTGAATAAGCTACCATATCTTCAAAAATGTTTGAGTATTAAACATGTAAATTTTTCAGCAAATTTAGCCACTATTTTATATATATTATTTCAACAATTATGGGGTTGTTTTTACCTTAATGCCTACAATTAGTTTATTCATCAAATGAAATATACATAACATAAAATTGATGTTATTAAGCACATTCAATATCTTCATAATTTTGTGTAATAATTATCAACATTCCTCTCAAGGCTTTTTTTTTATCTTGTAAAACTGAAACTTTATAAACATTAAATATTAATTCCTAATTACCCTTTTTCCTTAGTTACTGAAAAGCATAATTCAACTATCTATCTCTATAAATCCAACTAACTCCTTATGTCATAGAAGTGGAACCAGATAGTACCTGTGAATTTTGTGACTGGCTCATTTCACTTAGTATGTTCTCAAGATTTATCCATGTTGTAGAGTATGTGACAGAATTTCCTTCATTTGGAAGTTTGAATAATATTCCATTGTGTGTATAATAATATTTATTTTGTTGATTTATTAATCTGTCTATAGGCACTTAGATTACTTCAAAAATAATTATGTTTTTTGTTTCTTTTTTCATGATAATTTGCATTTATTAATCAGAAGACAATAAAAATGAAACACACTAAAATGAAACAAAAAAACCAGATTCAGATTAATTCTGTTTTATAAAGACTTGGAGTTGGGTAAATAGTGTCATATACTGTTGTCCAGATATATGGTGAACTGCTCAGTCTATGCCTCTTCCTTAGAGCACTGACTCATGACAGATTACACTAATTGATTATAAGATCTTCTCTATGTCTCATAATCGCTTAACTCCTTATTTCAAATTATGTATTGTTTATAGTCTATTTAATTTGTGAGCATACCCAGTCTTCTACTTTAACATCTACACTTTATTTTTATGAAAAAGGAGGTTTTCTATTTATTATCCATCATGTACTCAGTCATCGATAGATTATTAATTAAATATATTATTTATGGTTAATTTTCCTAAACCATAATATTTTATATTAGTAGCATTTTTCTTTCCTCTCTTCCAATTATTACCTTTGGCAAAACTGTAAATCAAATATACGTATATTATTAATATTTTGAATACTCTGTGATTTTTTAATAATTTGTCATTAACTTCATTATTAGTTGTAATCTTTTTATTGTGATATTGATTTCATTTCATTGATTGCATATTTTTTATACAGTCATGTGCTGCTTAAGGACAGAGATGTGTTCTGACACATGCATCATTAAGGCGATTCTATCTTGTTACTGTCACAGAAGACACTGACCCAAACTGTGATGGTGTGTCCAACTACACACCTGGCCTATGGGGTAGAGTCCATTGTTCCTAGGCTTATAGAAACATGCTGTACAGGCTTATACAGTATGTTACTGCACATGCACAAAAATAAAATGCAGCACAAAAGAAAAAATGCTATCAAGACATATGATAAACACAAGATTCATGAAGCTGTTGTCTGCGTAATATAGCATACTGTTTTACAGGAACCTTTTTCATTGTATAAAATGGACATGCTAAAATAACAATAAAATGCATAGTTTAGTAAATATGTAAACCAGTAACATAATTTATTAACATTTTCAAGTATCATGTGCTGTACATAACTGTATGTGCTATACTTTTATACAGTTGTCAGCAAAATAAGTTTATTTAGACCAACATCACCACAAAAACATGAGTAATGCATTGTACTCTGATGTCATAATAGCTACGATGTCACTAGGTGACAGGGATTTTTCAGTGTTATTATAATCTTAGAGAATCATCATGCTATAAGCAATCTGTCATTTACTGAAGCATTGTCATTATGTGACATATAATGATAATTTAAGGTGGGTTCCGGGTGTTTTATTAATTATGCATAAAATCTCCTGTCCTCTCACTCTGCTTCCAGGTAAATATAGTTGGGTATTTACTCCTGATTGTTGAGCAGAATGTATATAATTGAGGGTAGCTGTTTGTCAGGTATGTTTTCTGGATTCTTTAAGCATTTCATTTGTTCTCGTAACCTAAATACATGTTCTAGTTACTCCCATTTTAGTATTAGTTAATTCATTTTAGAAATGAGTTTATTATTTTATAATTTTCTGAATATTTTATAGGTTTTCAATATTTCTCAAGGGGATTAGGTATATTTTCTAAAACCTTTTCAACTATCTGATTCATCTGGCATTACTGGTGAAATCCTGAGTGCCTATATTATTTTTAACAAAAGCAATGAAAAAAACTGTAATACCTCCTGATCTTTCCCCATACTGATTTATCTAAAAGCCACACAAATGAACACATTTCCCAGAGAAATCAAGTTTCTTATAGGAGATACCTGACACTGACATATTATTTAATAAAACTAAGTACTTCCCAAGGCAACCTATTTAGAGCATTCCTCAAAAAGAATACATTACCAACTGCTGAGAGAACACTTTTCAAGCTAAAGAAATTCGCAAAATCAAGACTAGCAATAGGAATGAACATATCTGTTAGCACTTTGTTTTAATGTTAAAATTAAGTTTAAGACATTATTTTAAAATATATGAGTATGAATTTATGTGTTTAAGAGTATATAATATTGTGAAATAGTTCCAGTTATCTGAAATTAATTTATGAATGTAAGCATTGTAGTTCTTGTATTTACTTTTCAACATTTTTTACTACTGAAAATGTATTTATTTAACATGATCATCCATTTTAATGTCAAATGTTATAAGTAATGTCAAATAAATTAAAATAGGTAAATAACTTTACATCAATTTTTTTTGAAATTTTGTGTATCAGAAGAATGAAAGCTAGGTCTTATTTATAACATATACATTTTTTAAATGCAGTTCCACTACTTGTAGTTCACTTTACTGATTCAGTAGAAAATGCAAAAATAAATCCAAAGCAGTGTTTTAAATTTAAATGAGAACATGGGTATACACAGGTAGACAGAAAATAGAGATAAAAAGACAGAAAAGAAAGCACTTGCAGAACTTAACAAAAACCTGGTGAGTATAATTTGATTGTTACTTTTGGTAATGGAAATGTACTAAACTATAAAATGATTTGTAAATTCTTTGATTGATAAAATAAAATACTTTGTAGAATATTAATATACTGCAAGTTCTAACAAGAATCTATAATTCCATGTACTAGGAATTTGAATATTTTAGTTCCTCACCTTTAATATGGAATCAGTAACATTTTATTTCTTTGTGGATGCATGTTTTTATGAAACATAATATGTTCTTGTTATCTGGTAGTTTCTAGAACCAAAGAAAAGGAGAAAAGCCATAAGAATCAGCTTCTTCATGGATTGTTGAGGAAGTTTTTCAAATGGCTGTACAACATCCAACCATTTCACGCACAGACCCTTAGCCTAGAAAAGCAGAAGAGTAAGGAGAAATCCTTAGAACTGTAGTTCTCAAACATAATGAAGAAAAAGAGTGATGGAATTTTTCTTGTTTCACAATTTTTAGTAACTTAAGAGTAAATTTTCTACTCCTTAAACCAACTGAAAGAGAGCAATTCCAAGGAAATCAATGGGGCAAGTGGGGGGAGAGTTGCTTCAGAAGGGGTGAGGCCAACTTCTGCTCAGATGTCGGGTGTGCTGATCATTGCCTGTGCAGGTGTGAGTAGGCAGGAATCAGGACAGGCATGGTGAGGTTCTTAATATTTCTTCCCTGTCTTCTTTCAAGTTTACTTGTTCTTCTAAACTCCATTTAGATTTATGTTTATATTGTGATAGTCACTTGAAATTACTTGAAACCGTGTATATATGACCACAAGCAAAGCATTGAAAGAAATGCACTTATCAAATAATACTGAAGTGAACTAGACAATCTCAAATTACATAAAACAAATACAAATTAATAAAACCCCTAAAGTTTAGATTTTTCCTCCTCTGCTCATTTGTTTTATTTTTTTCTTCAAAGCATATTCTGTGAAACAAAGATATCTAGAGATGATTTTTAGTATTATTTGAATGGAAATATCAAGTAAAAAATACACTATGAAGATGATTTGTCATCCAGTTGTTATGGAGACAGGCTAATCAAGAACTTTAACTTCATGACGAGTTGGTATTTTTCAGTAGAGCACTACTGGAAATAATATTTTGAAACAATTACCTTCAAGTTATCTGACTCCTTGACATGAAAATAAATTTTTTAAAGTGCATCTTCTTACATTTTATTTTCTATTTCTTTTTCTGAATGCACATGGTGGTCTTTCTCATTTTTTAGAATATTAAATAAATGAGAAAATATTTTTATTTTTAACAATGAATAAAATAAATTAATTCTGTGCTATAATATGTAAATCTTAATTTCTTTTACTTTCAAGATTTTTTTCTCAATTGCAGGGACATATAACTTGATACATTGCTTAATATGCAACTAAAGAAACAGTTTCCTATGAATTTTGTCTCATATGTGTTGACTTAGTGAGAGAGACTGAGCTCTCTTCTATTGCCTCATGATTAATATGATAAGAGAAGTAACACGGCCCTTGCTGTGTTTACTGCTATTTTTGTGGTATTTTTAAGTATCATATTATTAAGCCTGTGAAAAGATTTTCCTTTTCTTAAATTTTATTTAACACTGAATGTACTTTGAAAACTCAACAAATGATTGACACTATCTCCTATAAATTGATATCCATCACATGGAAATTAAGTCACTAATCAGTAGTACACACTGTGTGTATAACTGCCATACTCAGTGAAATTGTGTATGTTTTAATTGACAATTATGATCAACTAGACTTCTAAGTTTAAAAATGGATAGTCAAAAAACACATTGTGCTATGTAAAATCACATGTAGAACATCCCTTCCAGCCCTCCTGTAACCAATAAGGAAAAGAAGGCTCAGAACTTTGAAGCCTTTGCTGACAGTGTGGCAGTCACTACCCAAGAGAACCTGAGACCACTTTATTTACCTGTATGTTGGTCCAATGATATTTAATTTTTCTAGCTCTCTAAGTATATAGAGATAAATGCTAAATGTAGAAACAAATAGAAGTATAGCCTAGTTTTTTAAACAAATTGTGTTTATACTTCAGAAAGAACAGTTAGGTTAACATTTAGATACATGCTGACACATTTCAAGGGACCATCTTTTCACTAATTTTGCAGAATAAAAATGTTATTGAATGAAAATGTCATCAAATTTAAATTCAATCTGCAAACATATCTGTATTTCTTTTTATTATTTTTTTCCTTTCTTTAAGTTACAGCAGAATAGAGGTTTTTGAATCTGTTCAAAGTGATCCTTCTACTCACCCACTGGACAAGAACATATTTTGGAACCTCACTCTCCCTCTTGCATAGGATTTATCTTTCCTCCTCTGGTAGATCCCTCCTGTGAACATTTAAACATGATTAGTCCTCTCTCCCTCTTAAAGGAAGTTTTCTTTAAATGTCCTACTGTTCACAGCTACTACACTGGCTATCTCCTCTTTTTCACAGTAATTATGAAAGAATTTACTGTATACCCTATCTTTAAGTCTTCACCTTTCATTCACCTCTTAAACTATTATAATCTGATTTATAACTTGCTCTAAGACCATCAGTGACCTCTTGATTATTACACATAGTAAATTTTTCTCAGTGCTATTCCTGATTTTCTAGTGTCTAATACTCTTTAGCATACTTACTTTAAAACTTCCTTTTTTCATTTTTATTGTTTTTCTTTATCATTTAATCCCTTTACACCCCCTCCCTTGCCCCAGCAATCACCACACTGTCGTCCATGTCCATGAGCCCTTTTTCTTTTTTTGCTCAATTCCTCCCTGCCCTTAGCTGACATCCTGCTCTCTGTATAGGAGTTTGTCTCTATTTTGCTTGTTCAGTTTGCTCATTAGATTCCACATATGAGTGAAATCATGTGGTACTTATCTTTCCCTGACTGGCTTATTTCACTTAGCATAATGTTCTCCAGGTCCATCAATATTACCACAAAGGGTAAAACTTTCTTGTTTTTGATGGCCAAGTAATATTCTTTTTTGCTGGCATAAATGATTCCGTAATTCTAGTTATCAATCTACTTTTTTTTTTTCTCTTAAGAGAGAGAGAGAAAGAAACATGAATCTATGGTTGCCTCTCATGCCACCCTCTACCCCAGAGAACCTGACCTGAAACCCAGGCATTGCCCTGACTGGGAATTGAACTGGGAACCCTTTGGTTCACAGACAGGCACTCAATCCACTGAGCCACACTAGCCAGGGCTCTTTTTCCATTTATATTTCCTAGGAAAACTAATTTATTATCATGGCAGCCTCAGTGATCATCTATATCCTGATGACTCAAAACCAAACAGCTGTAACACTAGTGCTAATGTTCCTAGTCATAAATCTAACAACTTTTGCCATCAGAAATTTTATGTTTTATAAACTCCATCAGTCATGGTTACAAACATGACTGCAATTTCCCTTTTCAAAGGTGCTCCTATAATTGAGTAGTATCTTTCTATCACTATCACTCATACCAGCTTATACTGTCACAGTTTATTAATAAATTATGAAATCCCACTTATTCACTTATTCAACACTCATATTTTTCTGAAAATGTAAAATACTCACTCAGTTCTCTGGATTAACTCAACAGTTTTCTGAATAATCCTGCTATCTCCAGTTTTGATTCCCTCTAATCCACAGTTCACACAGAGATCAGAATGATCTTTGAAATGCAAATGTAACCATGCTGCTCTGCTTCATAAAATCTTTGAAATGACTCCCCCACTGTGCTTAAGATAAAACCCGAAGATCTTAATGATAGTTTGTAAGGTTTTCTCTGCTGTTTTTATCCTTCCAATTTACTTCTCACTATCTCTTCTACAAAATGGAATCATACTAAATGTTCTTTAAATCTTTTAAAGCATCACACCTTCTCTCAAATCTGACCTATTTACTTATGTGTTACACAGTTACTCCTGTCTGAAATAACTGTGTATATTCCTTTTATATACAGGCTATACTCTTCACGTGTCACCTTAGCACATGTATGTAGTATACCATAGTGTAATTGCAGATTTTTCTAGCAACTCTAAAATATACCATTAGCTCCATAATAGCAAAGCTATGTTTTTCTTGTTTTTTTGTACCCCCAAAACAAGCATACTGTCTGACAATAGTAACAGTTAAGTAAATAGTTTTTGAATAAAATAATAGATGAATATTTGATCTTTGCAGTAAGTCAGGTCATTATAATTTATATTTGCTTTTACTTTTTAAGGTGCATGTATTTTTTTATTTTTATTTTAATTAAGTAAAATTGGTATGCAATATTGTCTTAATTATATTAGTTTTACCTGTACAATATAATGATCTGACAGTTTTGTACCTTACAATGCTATTACCCCACTAATTCAAGTACTCATCTGTCACTATGTGAAGTTATCACATTACTGACCCTTTACGTTTTTCACCCATCCCTTCATCCCCCTTCCCTCTAGCAGCCATCTCTTGGTGTTTCTGAGTCTTTTTATTTTTTGTTTTGTTTTGTTTTGCTTGTTCTTTTGTTATTTATTTTAGATTCCACATATAAGTGAAACTGTATGGCATTTGTCCTTCTCTGTCTGACTTATTTTACTTAGCACCCCTGTGTTCTTTGCCTAATTATTTATAGTTACCTAGACATGGAAGAAACCTAGGTGTCCATGGAACATTGCACAACAATAAAAAAGAATGGCATCTAGTCATTTGCAACAACATGGCAGATTTAGAGAGTATTATATTAAGTGTTTGTTGTTTTAGATTGGCCAGTGTGTTGTGAAATATCCTTGGAAACTAATCTGTGTGGTATCTGATATTCCTGATACTGTCATGTTATATTATTTTTCTCCTGGAAAGGAAATAAGACTACTGATTGTTGCTATTGCTTTTAGGCAAATATGCTGAAGTCTCTGGGCTCCAGCTAAAAGAAAGCTAACCTCTGTCTTCTGGGTAGTATAAATGGTCAGTAGCTAAAGGTCTGAAATTAACAGTTTATATTCGTGTACTAATATGCCATGTCAAAAAAGTTATTTGTCCCAAGTTTATCTTTGAAAATTGTATTAACTTCCTTTTTGACAGTAAATGAAGAAAAAACTAAACAATAAAAATAAGTGTGTGTGTGTGCATGTATGTTTGTACACGTGGTTGGATGTCCTCACATGTCTTTAATTTCCAACCTGCATGTAAAACCAGTAAAATCAAGTCCTGACCTAGTGTCCAACCCCTTGCACCTAACAAAAATGGCTGAGGTCACCTTATAGCAAATTACAGGCAAGACCTCTACCTTGCCCTCACACTGAATAAATAGTGCCAAATCCATAGTTCTGGACTGTTTAAAGATCAAAGTTTCCATAAAGAGAAGTAAAAACATGACTAATTTCCTTCTCTTGTTGTCTCATTATTCATTCAGTGAAAGTTTTGTTTTAAATAATCAAAATTTATTTTGACTCAGGAAGAAACGACCTAATTTCATCATATACTTAAGCGATAATACTATTTTACCCATAGGTTGTTTAGTTGTATTATTTTTACACCATGATATTTTTCATAGATTGTTTATTTAAGGATGAAGGGGGTGGAGGAAGTGCACTTGTGTTTTTGTTCTCATGCAGCAAGAGTGTATCTTTCCCCCCTAATTTTAACAAAGGAAAGTCCAGAATATGACAAGTGCAGTAGATTAATAATGTGCAGTTATTTCTCTGATATAAAATACTACTCAGCAAATATTTGTATAATATTTACTTAATTTCAGACACTGTACTATACTCTTGTGTTGCCAATATAAGGAAATTGTCACATTTACCACTGGGGCATTTCTAGCACAGAGAAAGAATTTGGTGTGAAAAACAGAATGCAGAATTGCAGCAGTAAAAAATGTCAAAAATACTAAAATAATAATTATAGATGAAATTTGTTGAACTCTTATTAGACATTTTATTGAAAGGGTAGAAAGATGTGGCATTAGCTTAAAGTTTTAAATTATGGCAAGAAGCTTATATTTATAAAAGTACAAAATATATGGTTTCATAATCACTTTGAATTCACAGCTAGAGAGATATGCTTTAAGAGGACAAGCAATGTATTCAGTATCTTACAGCTTGTGAATTGGCAAACCAGAATTTTACCTTGGGAAGATTTGTTATAGAGCTTCCATTAATCATATACTACTGCACTGCTTAATCACCATAAATTACTAGTGTTCATCAGATCCTTTTCAGCAAAAATTGGGGAGAGCTTTTTTTAAGAGATTTTTTATTTATTTAATTTTACAGAGAGGGGAAGGGAGCGGTAAGAAAGGGAGAGAAACATCCATGTGTGAGAGAAATATTGATCTGTCCTCAGTATGCACACCCCGACCAGGTGCCAAACCCGAAACCCAGGAATGTGCCCTGACCTGGGAATCAATTCAACAACCTTTCCTTTTGCTGGACAACACTCAACTTAACTGAGCCACACCAGTCAAGGCCTATCTCAAATTTCAAACTACCTGGACTGTTTTATCATTAAAAGTAACAATAATGTTATCTTATTGTATTTGCCAACACAGTAGACTTCCATCTAAATTTAGAGTTATCAAGCAGAAGCAATATATAGAACTTACTTTGATAAAGCAATCTTAACCTGGCACCTGGTATAAACAGGCATATCAATAAATGATGGATAGGAAATGAATATTTTATTAACATAACCTACTTCAGTTTTACTACACTCATCTTTCTAAACCTCTTTTTTTCTTACATAACATTAAATTAAATGAAAATAAAGGTAGCCATCTAAGTATAAAATTATGATAACGACTAGGGTATCTTGGATTTTACAAAAAGAAAGAGAAAAGGAAAATATTAAGGAAAAAAGAAAGCCATGTTGAGGCAGGATGATAGGACATTTTAAACTATAAAAATCAATTTAATATTATGAATTTTGCAAGGTTTCTTACATAAATAAATGGACTGATGAAGAGTTTTTGTAAACGAGCAATGAACCAAAATTGTCTTCCTGGTAAACCATTAAACATTCTTTTTATTAAAGCCTTTTATTATTATATAAAAATAAAGATGTTATGTTTAATAAGTTACCTAACAGATATCAACTGACTGAGCAGAAATGTGTTTAGATTCCCAGTCACAATAACTAAAGTGAAATATAAGAAGGTGGTTTGGAGCTAGACAAATAGCTTATGAAATGAAGTACATGCAAACTTTTAATTATTTTTATGTTCCTCAGAGTTACATTCAGCTATACATTTCTGGAAAAAGGTAAACATTAATGTACTTATATTTAGTATTTGGAGCAATTTGACATGTTATCTTCTAGAAAATTAGAAGCTTCATTCTATCCATAACATCCTTGAAACATTGCAAAATGTTCTGTTTTACACATCTCAAGTCATATTTCACTTTTGTTGGTGAATAAAGTATGGTTTTAGATTAATAAAAACATACAAATATGAATGAAATTTAAATACAATTATTAAAATGCATCATACTTATTTCTCTCTTAATAATCTAAATTAAATCACTGTAATGCAGGATATTGAATAATTAGTTCTAGTTTTATATCATTTATACCAACTAGGCAGTGTTTTCTTCTTATAATTATTTCAGAAGTTTTATTTTTTTAATGTATGGATTTTGGCACATGAACTTCATATGCGATATAATATTAGTTTGAATATTTCAATAGGTAATGAAAGTCTAAAGGATTTTTTATTTTAAATTGTTTTGATATGGTTGTGATTCTCAATATATCATTCATGTTTATTCATTGTTTGGGAGAGAATAATACATAATTAGTAATGAATCAATTAATGTAAGGTGGTTATTTTAAAATTCACTTATGTCCTTGCTATAGAGAATCAAAAGAACATTAAGCATTGGGGATTCCTATTGTATCTATGCGAATCCCACATTTTCCATCTAATACGCATTTGTGAGAATTTGAAACAGATGCCAATGATGTAGGTTAGCAGTTTGTAGAGTTGCTTCAATTATTCAATTAACTATGCTTCTGAAGCATTCAATTCACTCTTCTGGAGATTTGAGACATTCAGTCTGCAAAATTAACTACTAGGTTTTTAACTAGAATTCAGCAGACAATGCATAGTACTACAAATTAAAGAAACAATCAAAGAGAAAATGCAGTTTCAATTTTGAAGGACATGCAACATAAGAGAGATAGAAAATGAAATACAAACATGTGGAGTCCTATTTTGACCTGCCACAACAGGAAAGAAATTGAAGCCTGTATAAAGTACTTGTCATCATGAAAGACGACTTTAGCAAAGCATCCTTATAGAGATAGAAATATCCATTAACATAAATAAAAAGAAACACAAGAAGAAATATCAAGTGGAATAAAAAACTAATAAAAATTGAGATGTACACTAACTGTACACTAAATCATCTCAACTCAGCAGTTAAAATACTCATTAGAAAGTTAATACAAGAGACATAATTAGAAATGATGGTAAATGAACACCTGAGTCATTTTTAAGGAAACCGGATTTAATATATGATTGAAATGCCAATTTTAATTACAGAAATGCAAGGTAGTATGCATACCTTTAAAATAAGGTAGTGGGTCCAACAATAGTATATTCTTTTGTAGTAAGTAAATAAATGGAAACAAATAAATAGATAATTTTCAACAACAGAAAACAAAAAAGTGGCCCAATCTTATACAAAAATTTTCTAAAAGTAGCAGAGCTGGAAAGCTGTGCTTGGGGCAGCACATAATCCTGTCCGGATCCTCCATGTCTCCTCCCCAAATGCATACATCTTTAGGAGGCAAATTCCTGAAAACTATGGAAATGCATTCATACTTATAGAGAAGCAGACAGGGAGATAAGAGGGAAGCACAATATAAAAATAATAAAAACCCAAAGAGTAGATTTTTCCACCAGTTAATTTAGGATATAATCAAGCTCAGGCCATTTCCAACAACCAAAAGTGCAAGAAAAACTGACAAGAAAGTCAGATTATCCCTGGCAATCAAGAAAACTTGAGTAACAATGAAAGAGAAAGTAGGAGAGAATTGTGAACAGAAGTATAAAATATGAGGAGAAGAGACATTGAAAATCTTCTTTTCCTAGGCATCTTACCTCCAGTGGTAAACAAAAATCAGGGGCTCAAAATTACTGATATTAATTTCATTCTCTTCTTTTGAGTTTATGACTGACAATAGCTGCTGCTGTAAAAATGATATTTAAATTAAAGAAACAATAGTCAAAGCTGGCATGTTCCCACACTTCAAAGTCTAATGGCCTTCCCTGTAAAAATAAAAAGTACCTTTACCAGGCAGAGTAAACCCTTCACAGTTCATTTGATACAACAGAGAATACATTCCATGTCCACCAAGCCAAACTGAGCATTTAGCTGAGCTTTCCTCTCCTAACTATGCTCTCATAATACCTAAAAATAAGTAAAACTATGCTACTCAACCCTTAAGCTGCAGTTGTATGGAGAAAAACAACACTCACAGTAGGGGGAAAGTCACCCAAAGTCAAAGAAAACTACCTAAGATGAAGTGATATTTGACATAATTCTCTGGCTGAGAAAAGGAAGGAAGATAAATAACATTAAAAGATAACTCATATATAGCCCTGGCTGGTGTAGCTCAGTGGATTGAGCGTGGGCTGAGAACCAAAGCATCGCAGGTTTGATTCCCAGTCAGGGCACATGCTTAGGTTGCAGGCCACAGCCTCCAGCAACCACACATTGGTTTCTCTCTCTCTCTTTCTCCCTTCCTTCCCACTTTAAAAATAAATAAATAAAATCTTTAAAAAATGTGATGTTTCTTTAAAAAAAGATCACTTGTATATAAATAAAAAATAAGAAAACCATAAGTACAAATAATATGAATCAATTGTTAAATTAAATTACAACAAAAAATAGAAAAATTAAACATGATTGTCCCATGCTGTAGCTGAAAATGCTTAGAACATGAATTCATTGACTATTTATATAATTAGTTTGTAATGATTTATATTTACTGCTAATCATATACACACTTGTCAGTGTGTTCACATTACCTGCAGAAGTTTTGTTGATATAAATTGACATTGAGTAGGTAGTTCTAGGCAACAGGCTGAGTTCTTTTCAGCTCCCAAGCTGAAGTAAGCATGCTTGCTTAATGATGACGGCAGAAACACAAGCAAGCCCAAATGTGCAAGCAAATCTCTAGCATTACTTAGCATCTTATATTAATATTCCATTTGAAAATCAAGTCACATGGCCAAGAATTATTAAGTGGTTCAGAGTACTTTATGCAGAGCAGTTACATAAGAAAAAAGGCTTGGATATAGAAAGGGGTAAAAACTGGGGCTAAGAATTTAATGTACAATAAATCACATCAAAGATAATGTGTTAAATCAAGACTATGATAATTCAGGTAGTAGGTATAGCACAAGAAACATCTTTACACAGCTACCAGATCCTTATGGAATAGCAATAAATGAAATGGAAGCCTGAAAACAATTATAGCTTAAGATCTAGTGAAATCAAAGTAAAAAAAAACAATAAAATAATTAGAAAAGATTATATAAGAGGAAAGAACATTCAACATAGGTCCTGGCTGGTGTGGTCTAGTGGATTGAGTGCTGGCATGTGAACCAAAGGGGTGCCTGTTTGATTCCCAGTCAGGGCACATGCCTAGAGTGCAGGTCCCCAGTAGGGGCACGTGAGAGGCAACCACACATCGGTGTTTCTCTCCCTCTCTTTCTCCTTCCCTTCCCTCTAAGATATATAAATAAAATATTTTAAAAAATAATATCCAACATAGCTAAAATGATATTTGTAAAGAGTTAAAATCTACATTTGGTGTTAAAGTATATCCAAACATTGTATTAGAAGAAAAAAATCAGTTAAGTAATAACAATAACCAATCCTGCAAATTGTAAGGTATTATTGTACAGTAGAAATTAATATAAAAGAATGAATAGCAAGTTGTAATTTAATTATGATACTTCAAAGATAAAGGAAATTTGTGTAGAGAAACAGTTAAAATTTTTTCTATAGCAGTGACAAAGAATGAGCCTTGCTCCAAACATCTCAATAACAAGATAAAATTTCAGAAATTAAAGAAATGACAGTTGCAATTTAGGCTTTATTGTATTGTTTATACTTTCTCATTGTATGATTACATATTGACTATTAAAGAATAAACAAGGGCTTTTTTTCTGACTATGATAGCATAGCTGGTATGAGAATAACCCTTTTGATTAAAACTAAAATACAATTTGAATAAGGCTTCCATTTTTAGATAGATTGAAGAAAGGCATAAAGTAATGTCATTCTTGAATCAACAAAACCAAACTGGTTAAGCTATGAAACAAATTTTTATATGCCTATAGGAAAACTAAAGAAAAAAAGAAACCTGTCGGTAAAATTCCAGAAACGAGAAGTCAGGAAAGTACAGGTAAAACCAGTAACAAAGAAATAGAACTCAGTCAAGTCACTGAAACTCTATGGTGCATAATATTTTAATCTGTTAAACAAAAGATTAGACTTCTTTAGGTCTCCAAATTTTCTCAAAATATATTTGAAAGTAATATTCATATTGCAAATAAGTAATGCTTTCCTTGTTTACCACATCATTAAATATGCAGTGTAATATATTTTTCTATAGGCTAAAACATGTATTATAAATGCTATGATAAAAACACAGAATATCGCATTTTAACAGATGTGTGTTATAATTCATTGCTGTAAGTTAGATGATTTAACAGTGTGTGCATGTGCGTGTGCATTTATATACGTAGAGCAAGATGATAGACTAAACTTTACAAAAATCACCAAGATGTGAAATTTTTACTACAATAAGTTAAGTAAAAATAAACTTAAGAAAGAGAAGCAGGCTCAATAAAATCTCAGTCAAGTGCCCTGCCTGGTGTGGCTCAGTGGACTGAGCACCAGCCTGTGAACCAAAGGGTCCCTGGTTAGATAGATTCCCAGTCTAGGGTACATACCTGGGTTGCAGGCCAGGTCCCCAGTAGGGGGCGTGTGAGAGGCAGCCACACATTGATGTTTCCCTCTCTCCCTCCCTTCCCTTCTGTCTAAAAAAATAAATAAATAAAATATTTAAAAACATTAAAGCTTTAAAAAAATTCAGTAAAGTGTATTTCTTGATGAAGCCTTGTCAAATGAAATATAATTAATTCAATGAATTGGGTACTATATTAAGGCTATTTAAGGTAATAATTTTCTGTATGTTTTGGCTCATAATAGAAAGTAATTAATTTCATATGTTCTATAAATTTCATAAAATTAGGAAAACATTAGGTATTTAATGAAATCTACCTTTGTCAAATTTAAAGGTCATTAACTTTTGGGTTAAACTAGTTTTAATGTTATAGAAATTAGCTCATCTGTCATATACTTGACATTTCAATATGTTCATTATATCAAAATAAAATTATCTGTAAAATAGCTATTTTTGAAGACATTTTCTACTTTCCACTAAAACACATTTTTCTATTATAAATACCTTTATATTAAAAAATACTAGCTTATTTCTGTGTGGTTTTCTCATCTGAGCATTTCTTTCTAAGCATTTCAATGATTATTTATTTCAAAAATATTAACTAATTGTAGGAGATTTATAGAAGCATATTTACTAATTAATTCCTTCATCACCTAATGCTGCTGAATAACCTTAGAAAACTTGTTTGTATAAAAATATGAATTATGAAAGGTTAATCATTTTATATGATATATTATATATATAGAATATTTTGGTTTAATATTCTACTGATAAAACATATTTTAATCTTTATTTTTACCCTTTGTTACTTTAATCATATGACATTTGAAATTGCCATCCTTATAATCAAAAATGTTAAATATCAACATATTCTTATGACCCTAATATATGTTACACCATCAATTCTAATGTTGTAAAACATAAATAGCAATATTATGTGCATTAAAATTGAAATGTAATCTAAATGAATATTAACAATGGCTATATCATATTACAAAATAAAGGATAATTAAAAAATATTTTTGTGTTATATTTAAATTCTAAAATGAACACATATTACTTTTATAATCAGAATATCATCACATTTTTACTGATAAATCATACTATTGAATATGATGCAAATAATACAAAATCATGGTAAAATTTAGTATATGCTTGAATATATATTGTTTAGAATTTCTTCTATATAAGAAGTACCACACATATTTCCAAATATCACTTAGCATTCTCTGAGTTATTTATTTTCAGCATTGTGGCAGAGAGTGTTTGCTGTTCCCTAAGAAATCATATTGCTTCTTCCTGAGTAGAGACGCAGTCTACAGTTGCTAGTCTCATAGTGAGACATGACAATAGTGAACTGAGCTCTAGTTAAAGGGTATTAGAGTAAATGATATGGGTCTTTACAGAGCTTTCAAGACATTTGTTTACTGTCTTTACATTCTCTTTCTCCATCAACTGACCAGAATCATAAGATTATAAAATTTAAGAGATGGTGAAGCAATATGAAAAAGAAGCCTCATTGAATGATTCATCACTGGTTATAAGAGAACCAATAAGAAACATCTAATTCAAGACAGTTAAATGAACAAGAAAATAAACATACATATTATGTTGATGCAATTTTTGTTATAGTCTTTGTTCCCCTTTCTAATCTAGTCACTACTCCAACATTTATTTAGGAAGAAAATGATTTTGTCAGAAAAAGTTAATTATGAAATGGTGAAAAAGTACAAGGGATTAAAAAGTATTTGGAAATGTGTATAATGAAATATAAAATCATAATTAAAATATCTTTTGGATTAGTGTTAATTATGGACACTGATATTTCCTCTTGGAAGCCCTATGTATGTCATTGGGCATCAAGATTCTCAGCTTTGCATCCAACAGAAGACTGGAGAACAGTTAATATCAACAAATTTAATATTTTCTCTCTATATATGTATGCACAGTCCTAGTAATTAATTCACCTCTATTTTCTACACATTTATCTCTCTACTATACACATCCCTGTTGTTCATCTTCTTCCCAATTTGTGTGTCTCTAACTCAAAACTCCATGTGATTCCTGTTTTTGAGAATGATGAAGTAGCTTTGGGCTGACTAAAAGGTTTTTTTTTTTTGAAAAAGAACATGGAATAACAAGCATAAAATGCCTCTCTAAGGCATACCTCAGAGATATTTTAATTTTAGTTCCAGGATACCACAATAATGAGAATATCACCATAAAGCACCATTATCTTTACTGGTGGAAGATCTTGCATTTTAAAAGTAAAACAAAACCAAAAATGCAACATCTGTGAAGCATAATAAAGAGAAGCACAATAAATTGAAGTTTGCTTGTACATTATATGAAAGCATTAAAAACAGAAAAACAGTTGATACACTAAGACTTCAAGGAAAACAAAGAGAAGAAAAAGAGAATTGCATTCTGCAGCTTTATATTTTCTAAAAGAACACATATCATAAGAGCGAAAAAGATGTAAGGATCCAGGCAAAAAACAAAAACAAAAACTATCAGATGGCAACTACTAAGAAGCAAAGAGACCTGGATAGCTTTTGCTAGTTCACAGGAATAGAGAGATATAAAAGATTTGAGGGGTAGGTGATCCTGTAAAAAGAAAAGAGTTAAGAGCTGAGCTCTACATTAAAAAAAAAAGATTAGAATTTAAAACCTAACTAGTGAGTAAGACTCTGTTATACCAGGACCTCTGCTGGCACTTGGAGGTCCCAGTCCTAGAGGCCAATCAAATGTAAATACTGCTAAGTCCACAACTTCCCTATCTCAGGTTCTTGAGTATGATTAAGACTCTATCTCCTTAATAAAAGGAAATAGAAACATCTATTGGAGACCATTAACAAGAACATCAAACAAAAGAGCACACATTAAAAGCAGTCAGAGAAAATAGACTCATTACCTTCAGAGCTGCAGCAATTAGATTGACATTTTAATGTAAACCATGGAAATCTAAAGATAAAGAAATAAAATCTATACACAGAGCTAAAAAGAAAAAAAATCCCAGATTAGATACTAAAAGTATCCTTCCATTTTATATATATGTATGTAAAATATGTCTTAAAAATCAAATATAGAGACATTTGTTGTCAACCTAGCTATGCTAAAATATGGTTTAAAGTTCTTCAAACTGAAGAAAACTATGTCTGAACAGGAACATAGATATGCAAGAAATAATCAAGAGCTATAAAAAGGCAAATGTGCTGGTAAATATAAATCAAAATTGACTGTACCAAATAAATTTTTATTGTGTAGAATTGTTGTTCAAGTACAGTTATCTCCATTTTCCCCTACCACTCTCCCATGCCCAATGACACCTCCCTCTGCCCCTCAATCTCACCCCCCCTTTGGTTTGTCCATAGGCCCTTTATACATGTTTCTTGATGACATTTCCCCTTCTTTCCCTTGTTATCCCCTCTCTGCCCTCCCTTCTGGTTACTGTCAGTTCTTTACTTCAATATTTTGCTTGCTTGTTTGTTTTGTTGATTAGGTTCCACTTACAGGTGAGATCATATGGTATTTGTCTTTGTGTGTGTATATTTAGATAAAAAATACATGACATTAGTAACACAATGGTAAGAAATCTTACATGAATTTAATGGGTTTTTTTGCCCTCTTTTTCAAGGAAAATGCTAAAAGTAATATTTTCTGCTATACTGTAATAAAACAATAATAAATATTTTTAAACTAAGAATTTTAGTAGATACTAAGGCCCTGGCTGGCGTAGCTCAGTGGATTGAGCATGGGCTGGGAACCAAAGTGTCCCAGATTCGATTCCCAGCCAGGGTACATTCCTGGGTTGCAGGCCATAACCCCCAGCAACCGCACATTAATGTTTCTCTCCCTCTCTCTCTCCCTCCCTCCCTTCCCTCTCTAAGAAAAATAAATAAATAAAATCTTTAAAAAAAAGAATTTTAGTAGATACTAAAATGTAAACTATCAAGCTAATAAATGAAAAATACTTCTTAAATTTTTATTACATTTCATTGTTCTTTATTATTATTGTTGACACTAATACAGATGTCCATATTTCCCCTCCCTTTTCTTGCCTCCATTAATCTCCTACCCCTCCTTCCCTCTGGCCATCACCACACTGTTTTCTGTATCTGTGAGTTATGCATATATGATCTTTGGCTAATCTCATTATCTTCTTTCTTTCAGTCCTCCCCATACTACTCCCCTTTGACAGCTGTCAGTCTATTCCATGTGCCCATTACTCTGTTTCTATTTTGATTGTCAGTTATTTTGTTCATTATATTCCAAATATGAGTGAGGTCATGTGGTATTTGTCTTTCTCCGTCTGGCTTATTTCACTTAACATAATAATTTCCATGTCCATCCATGCTGCAGCAAAAGGTAAGATTTCCTTCTTTTTGTGGTTGGCCATGTAGTATTCCATTGTGTAAATGTACCACAGCTTTTTTATCCACTTCTCTACTAATGTCCAATTTGGGTTGTTTCAAGATCTTGGCTATTGTAAATAGTGCTGTAATGAGCATAGGAGGGTATATAGTCTTTCCAATTAGTGTTTCAGAATTCTTCGGATACATTACCAAAAGTGGGATGGCTGGATCAAAAAGCAGTTCCATTTTTAATTTCTTGAGGAAACCCTCCATACTGTTTTCCATAATAGCTGCACCAGTCTGCATTTCCCCCAACAGTGCACTAAGGTTCCCTTTTCTCCACATCCTCACCAGCACTTGTTGTTTATTGATTTATTAATAATAGCCATTCTGGCTGGGGTAAGGTAATATCTCACTGTGGTTTTTATTTGCATTTATCTAATGATTAGTGTTGTTGAACATATTTTCATGTCCTTTGGCTATCTGTATGTGCTCTTTGGATAAGTGTCTACTCAGGTCTTTTGCCCATTTTTTAATTGGATTGTTTGTCTTCTAGTGTTGAATTGTGTAAGCTCTTTATTATATTGGAAATCAATCCAGTATTTAATGTATTATTGGTGATCTAAAAGAAAGAAAGAAAAGAAAAACTATTTTAAGTGTAAATTGATAGACATAAATCTGAATATGACAGTAATTATATTAATGTAGATGAACTAAATATTCCAAAGATTAAAAAAATCTAAAGACTAAGATATTTTGACAGCCTTTAAAAAGCTCAACTATAAGCCACTTATTTTATATCTATATCTATCTATATCTATATCTATATCATCTATATCTATATCTATCTATATCTATATGAGTCATGATACCATAAAAGTTCTAGAGGAGAACATTGGCAGGAAAAACTCAGACATTACCTGCACAAAATCTTCACTGATATGTCCCCTAAAGCAAGGAACATAAAGGAAAGAAGAAACAAATGGGATATCATCAAATTAAAAAGCTTCTGCATGTCTAAAGAAAATGGCATTAAAATGAAAAGAGAATGAACTATGTGGGAAAGCATATTTGCCAATGATGCCTCAAACAAGGGTTTGATCTCCAAAATATATAAAGAACTCACATAACTCCACTCTAAGAAGACAAGAAACCTAATTAAAAAATGGGCAAAAGACTTGAACAGACACTTCTCCAAGGAGGACACACAGAGGACCCAGAGACATATGAAAAGATGCTCAGCATCACTAGCCATCAGAGAGATGCAAATTAAAACCATAATGAGATACCACTTCACATTGTCCAGAATGACCATCATAAACAAATCAACAAACAAGTGTTGGAGAGGATGTGGAGAAAAGGGCACCCTAGTGCATTGTTGGTGAGATTGCAGACTGGCACAACCACTATGGAAAACAATATGGAATTTCTTCAGAAAACTAAAAATGGATCTGCCTTTTGACGCAGAAATTCCACTGCTGGAATTATATCCTAATAGCCCTGAAACACCAATCCAAAATAACCTAGGCACCCCAATGTCCATAGCACCACAATTTACAATAGCCAAGTTCAAGAAGTAACCTCAGTGCCCATCAGTAAATGAATGGATCAAAAAACTGGTACATTTACACAATGGAATACTACACAGCAGAGAGAAAGAAGGAACTCCTACCCTCTGAGATAGCATGGATGGAACTCCTACCCTCTGGATAGCATAGCATAGCATAGCATAGCATAGCATAGCATAGCATTATGCTATGCTGATAGCATAATGCTCTCAGCATAATGCTTCAGAGACCATTATGGTGAATGAAATAAGCGAGGCAGTGAGGGACAAATACCATATGATCTCACCTTTAACTGAAACACAATCAACAACAACAAAAAAAATTAAGAACAATCTGACAGTAACCAGAGGGGATTGGGAGGGGGATAATGGGTAGAAGGGTTTTCAGGAACTATCATAAAGGACACATTAACAAAACCAAGGGGGAGGGTGGAAGTAAGGGAGAGAGGTGGGTTTGGCTTGGGTTGGTAGGGAGTGGTGGAGGAAAAATGCAAACAACTATAATTGAACAACAATAAAATATTTAAAAATAATGCATATTAAAAACATATTTTAAACATAAGAACACAGAATTAAACAAGTTTAAAGGATATGTTACATGCACATAACCCAAAGGAAAGTTGGTGCTGCTATGCTAAAATTCTGCATATAGAAATTACTTGATAAAGCTGCCTATGTATATCCATCAATAAAGAGAATGTTCATAGTATACAATCCATAATAGAAAAATAAAAACTGGAAACCCAGAAACAATTGAATGGATAAATAGTGCTGTTTTCAAAAAAATAAAATATTATAAATGATTAAGAATAAACAAACTTTTTCTAACGCAACAATAAGGATGAATCTCACAAATATAAGACTGAGCCAAAGAAGACACGTCATGGGGCACATGGTGTATGGTTCCAGTTATCTTTATATTTTTCTTCAAAAACAGACAAGAGGCAGGCCAGTAATTACCTTTCCCAGAGGTAGTGAATGGAAAAGTGTATGATGAAAATTGCAGAGTACTGGTGAAATAAATTCAATTGTTCCATTGCTGGTCGCATATTTACTTGGTGAAAATTCATTTTGTGTGAATTGAATGCTGATAAATTGTGGTCTTTCCTATATGTACAAGGTCTATGACATACTTTTTATTTTATTGGTGTATTAATAAAGATCAATGTTAGAGAAATGTACTACAATTAATTTGTGCTTTTATACAAATATGTATATATACATGTGTGTGTGTATATATATATATATATATATATATATATATATACACCACTAATATTATGAGCAGTGTTCAAAGTATTGCCATATCCTTTTCCATGTAGATACAATTTATTTTAATTGCTCTCAAGTTCTTTCAGTTATTTCTTCTTGCTTTTATAATGAACTAATTGTGAAACATTTCTGATAATGCATTACTATTGGTTCTTGTATTTTTTTCCAAAGGCCATATAGGAAGTCCAAAAAAGAATGAGTTCTTAAAATAATTAAGGAATTATATTTCTTTCAAAAATTACAGATAGAAATCAGAGTCTTCAATTGAATCTCAGATTGAGTTGGCAGAACCCGGAGAACAATAAAGTGAAGATGAAATGATTGTGGTAATTTATTCTACCTGCTAAATCAATGTTTATTTCTACCCCATTACCATATACTCCTGTATATTTACATAGATAACTGTATTTTAAGGGAGAAGGCAACCCATTAAAGACAAAGGAGGATATGAGATGAGAACCAGTTATATACCATGTATTATCACAAATAATAATATAATAATCCTATAAAAATTGTATTAATCCCATGTGTTTACATAGAGAAGCTGAGGCTTTTTGTCAAAGGTGAAAAAAAAGGACAATGGACCCAAGTTGCCATTCAAACTCAGATTTACCAAATTTATGTCTGTCAAATTCTTGGGCCTATGTCCTTTCTTTTGTGCTAAATATCCAAGACAATTATCTATTGTCTTTTTTTTTTTTTACATTAAAAGACCAGTAAAGTACTGAACTAATTAGGTTTTGGCCAGGGGAGGGGGGGATTGGTGAAAATACAAAAAAATGCATGATGTCTTTCAAAACCATGTTTGTTTCTTAGAGTTGACAACAAATTACCATAAGTGAGGTGACTAAAAACACAAAAATTCTTTTTCCTCAGTTCTGGGACCTGAAGTTCAAAATCAGGCTGCCAGCAGGTCTGTTCACACATATAGTTTCTTGCTTCATTCAAGCTTCAAGTAGTTGCTGACATTCCTTGTCTTATAGCTGCTGCACTCCAATTTCTGCCTGTCTTCAAATAGCTCTCTTCCCATTTGTGTGTGTATCTGTATCTCCTTCACATAAGGACCTCAGCCATCGGTTCAGGGTCCACCCTAATCCAGTATGACACCACATTAACTTGACTACCTTTGCAAAGACCCTATCTCTAAAGAGTATTTTCAGAGGCACCAGGAGATTAAGACTTCAACATATCTTTTGGGGGACATAATTTACTCATTACACTAAGTCTTAGATCTTTGGTATTATATGAAAGGTGAACAGCCAATAGACATACTATTTGAGAGGGTTCTAATATTAGATTTGTCATGACACACAACAAAGATGATTTCCAGGACACGTTTAGCTTAGGAATGGATTTCCAAACTTCCTCTTATTAATGTCATAGTCTCAGGTTTTATGTAGAGCCAAGTTGATATGTGTGCATAAGATATATGTTACAATATATGCCTAAGATGGGGAGGTATATACCAAAATTATCAATTCATTTCCTGGAAGAAACGAAAACACTTGACTGGGTCACCTACGTGTTCTATATGGCCCAGTAGGTGGACTAAATTAAATATCTTTTATTTCACAATAAGAACAGAGCTAGATTTTCTATAGGTTCTAGTCTTCCTAGGGAAATATGTGATAGATCCTAAGAACTGAGACCCATTTGATTGTTTTTTCATACAAATCTGTTATTTAGAAAGGGTCCTTTATTTGATTATTAGTCAAGTGTTTTCTTTCCCACTTGATACATATTATTAAATGTATTTCCATTGGATATACCGAACTTTTGTTCTTTGTAAATATTTCTCTGAAGTAGTTAAAACTCAACTTTAAAGAGTATTTTATATATAGATTTATGTTTCCCTCATTTTCTTGCAATCCTGAATTCTGTGCTTCAGGACACCTCTCATATACCTTTTCTTTCTTTTTTTTTTTTTTAATTTTATTTTAATCATTGTTCAAATACAGTTTTCTCCTTTTTACTCCGAATCCAGTCCCCCCTCCCAACCTCCCCACTTCCCTCCTATTACCACCCTCCTCTTAGTTTATGACCATGTGTCCTTTAAGTTTGTTCCTGTGAACCCTTCCCACTGTCCCCTTAAATTCCTTCTTCTCTCCCCTCCGGTCACTGTCAGCCTGTCCTCAATTTCAGTGTCTTTGGTTATATTTTGCTTGTTTCTTTGTTTTGTTATTTAGGTTCCTGTTAAAGGTGAGATCATATGCTATTTGTCTTTCACTGACTGGCTTGTTTTGCTAAGCATAATGTTTTCCAGCTCCATCCAAGCTGTTGCAAAGGGTAGGAGCTCCTTCTTTCTTTCTGCTGAATAGAATTCCATTGTGTAAATGCACCATAGATTTTTGATCCATTCATTTACTGATGGACATCTTGGTTGCTTCCAGCATCTAGCTATTGTGAATTGTGCTGCTATGAACATTGGGATGCATAGGTTCTTTTGAATTGGTGTTTTAGTATTCTTAGGGTAGAGTCCCAGCAGTGGAACTGCTGGGTCAAAAGGCAGATCCATTTTTAGTTTTCTGAGGAAGTTCCATACTGCTTTCCATAGTGATTGTACCAGTCTGCAGTCCCACCAGCAGTGCACTAGGGTCCCCTTTTCTCCACAACCTCTCCAACACTTGTTGTTTGTTGCTTTGTTTATGATGGCCATTCTGTCTGGTGTGAAGTGGTATCTCATTATGGTTTTAATTTGCATCTCTCTGACAGCTAGCGATATTGAACATCGTTTCATGTGTCTTTGGATTTTCTGTATGTCCTCCTTGGAGAAGTGTCTGTTCAGAAGTCCTTTGCCCACTTTTTAATTGGATTCCTTGTCTTCTTAGAGTGCAGCTGTTTAAGTTCTTTATATATTTTGGAGATTAAACCCTTGTCTGAGGTATCATTGGCAAATATGTTTTCCCATACTGTTGGTTCTCTTTTAATTTTGATACTGTTTTCTTTAGCTGTGCAGAAGCTTTTAATTTTGATGAGGTCCCATTTGTTTATTCTTTCTATTATGTCCCTTGCTCTAGGGGACACGTCATTAAAAAAGTTTCTTCATGAAATCTCTGAAATCCTAGAGGAAAAATCTCCTCTAGTACTTTAATGGTGTCACGTTTTATATTTAAGTCTTTTATTCACCTTGAATCTATTTTTGTATATGGTGTAAGTTGGTGCTCAAGTTTCATTTTTTTGCACGTGGCTGTCCAGTTCTCCCAACACCATTTGCTGAAGAGGCTATTTTTATTCCATTTAATGTCACTACCTCCTTTGTCAAATATTCATTGACCATAGAGACTTGGGGTTATTTCTGGGCTCTCTGTTCTGTTCCATTGGTCTATGTGCCTGTTTTTATGCCAGTACCAGGCTGTTTGGATTACAGTGGCCTTGTAGTATAGTTTAGTGTCAGGTATTATGATCCCTCCTACTTTACTCTTCTTTCCCAAAATTGCAGCAGCTATTCGGGGTCATTTATAATTCCATATAAATTTCTGAAGTGTTTGTTCTATGTCTGTGAAATAAGCCACTGGTACTTGAATAGGTATTGCATTGAATGTGTAAATTGCTTTGGGTAGTATGGACATTTTGATGATATTAATTCTTCCAATCCATGAACACGGTATATGTTTCCATTTGTTTGTGTCTTCCTTGATTTCTTTCCTCAGTGTTATGTAGTTTTCTGAATACAGGTCTTTTACCTCTTTGGTTAGGTTTATTCCTAGATATTTTATTTTTCATTTTGTTATTTCAAATGGGATTTTTTCCTTGATCTCTGTTTCTGCTCTTTCATTGTTGGTATACAGAAATGCCTTTGATTTCTGAATATTGACTTTGTATCCCCCTGTTTTGCCAAATTCATTGATTAGGTCAAGCAGTTTTCTTGTAGAGCCTATAGGATTTTCTATGTATACTATCATGTCATCTGCAAACAGTGACAGTTTTGTTCCCTCCTTTCCAATTTGAATGCCTTTTATTTCTTTTTCTTGTCTGATTGCTGTGGCTAAAACTTCCAATACTATATTGAATAGAAGTGGTGAAAGTGGACAGCCTTGTCTTGTTCCTGATCTTAGTGGAAAAGATTTTAATTTTTGGCCACTGAGTATGATGTTGGCTGAAGGTCTCTCATATATGGCCTTTATTATGTTGATAAATGCTTCCTCTATTCCCACTTTGCCGAGTGTTTTTATCATGAATGGGTGCTGTCCCTTATCAAATGCTTTTTCTGCATCAATGGATATGATCATGTGGTTTTTGTCTTTGCTTTTGTTTATGTGATGTATTGCATTTACTGACTTGCGAATATTGAACCATCCTTGCATCCCTGGAATGAATCCCACTTGGTCATGGTGTATGATCTTTTTAATGTATTGTTGGATGCAGTTTGCCAGTATTTTGGTGAGGATTTTAGTGTCAATGTTCATCAGTGATATTGGCCTGAAGTTTTCTTTTTTGTTGTGTCTTCATTTGGTTTGGAATTAGGATGATGTTGGCCTCATAAAGAGTTTGGGAGACTCCCATCTTTTTGGATTTTTTGGAATAGTCTGTGAAGGATAGGGGTTAGCTCTTCCTTAAATGCTTTGTAGAATTGTCCTGTGAAACCATCTGGTCCCAGGGTTTTGTGTGCGGGGAGTTTTTTGATTACTGCTTCGATTTCTTTTGCTGTTATTGGTTTCTTCGGGCTTTCTGCTTCTTTTTCATTGAGATTTGGAAGATTATATTTTTCTAGAAAGTTGTCCATTTCGCCTAGGTTTTCAAATTTCTTGGCATACAGTTCTTTGTAGTAATTTCCTACAGTCCTTTGTATTTCTGTGGTATCTGTTGTAATCTCTCCTCTTTCATTTCTGATTGTGTTTATTTGGGTCTTCTCACTTTTTTTCTGGATGAGTCTGCTTAAAGGCTTGTCGATTTTGCTTATCCTTTCAAAGAACCAGCTCTTGGATTCATTGATCCTTAGAATTGTGCTTTTAGTCTCCATGTCATTTAATTCTGCTCTGATCTTGGTTATTCCCTTCCTTCTGCTTGCTCTGGGCTGCCTTTGTTGTTGTTCCTCGAGTTCTTGTAGATGTAGGGTTAGGTTGTTTGTTTGGAATGTTTCTAACCTTTTTAGGTGGGCCTGTATCGCTATGAACTTCCCTCTTGGGACTGCCTTGGCTGTGTCCCATCAATTTTGGGTTGTTGTGAGTTCGTTTTCATTTGTTTCCAGAAACCTTTTGATTTCTTCCCTCATATCATTCTTGACCCATTCATTGTTTAATAGCATGCTATTTAATCTTCATGAATTTGAGTGTTTTTGGTTTTTTTCCTTGGGGTTGGTTTCTAGCTTCAGTCCCTTGTGGTCTGAGAAAATGCTTGGTATGATTTCAATTTTCTTGAAATTCTTGAGGCTTGTTTTGTGTCCTATCATGTGGTCTATCTTTGAGAATGTTCCGTGTACATTTGAAAACAATGTATATTTAGCTTCTTTTGGATGGAGGGCTCTGTATATATCAGTAAAGTCCATTTCCTCAAGGGTATTGTTCAATGCCACCATATCTTTGTTGATATTTTGTTTAGAAGATCTGTCCATTTTTGACAGTGGGGTGTTAAAATCTCCCACTATAATTGTGTTGCTGTCCATATCTTTCTTGAAGTCCTCTAAGATTTTCTTTATGTATTTGGGTGCTCCTATGTCGGGTGCATATATATTTACAATATTTATGTCTTCTTGGTGGATTCTTCCCTTGAGTATTATGAAGTGACCTTCTGGGTCTCTCTTTATGGACCTTTTTTGGAAGTCTATTTTGTCTGATATGAGTATTGCTACCCTGGCTTTTTTTCCTTTGCATTTGCTTGGAAGATTTGTTTCCAGCCCTTCACTTTCAGCCTGTGTAGGTCTTTTATCCTGAGGTGGGTCTCTTGTAGACAGCAGATATGTGGGTCATTTTTTCTTATCCAGTCAGCTATTCTATTTCTTTTGATTGGAGCATTTAATCCATTTACATTTAAGGTTATTATTGATAGGTATTTATTCATTGTCTTTTATGTACGTGTGTTCCTCTCTCTCTCTCTCTCTCTCTCTCTCTTTTCCATCCCTTCCTTAAAGCAGTCCTTTTAGAATCTCTTGCAGAGCTGGTTTGGTTCAGGTGTATTCTTTTAGACTTCTTTTGTCTGGGAAGCTTCTTATTTGGCCTTCTATCTTGATCGAGAACCTTGCTGGATATAGTAGCCTTGGTTGCAGACCTCTGGTTCTCATTACCTGGAATATTTCTTGCAATTCTCTTCTGGCTTGAAGTGTTTCCATTGAGAAGTCAGCTGTTAGCCTTATTGGGGCTCCCTTGTATGTTACTCCCTTTTTCTGCCTTGCTGCCTTTAAGATTCTCTCTTTGTCTTGAAATTTTCCATTTTAATTATGATGTGCCTTGGGGTGGGTCTCTTTGGGCTCCTCTTGATTGGGACTCTTTGTGTTTCCTGGATTTATGTGACTTTTTCTCTCATCAAATTAGGGAAGTTCTCCTTCATTACTTGTTCAACTAGGTTTTTGATCCCTTGCTCTTCTTCTTCTCCTTCTGGTATCCCTATTATACGGATATTATTATGTTTCATATTGTCTTGCATTTCTCTTAATCCCTCTTCATTCTTTATGAGCCTCTTTTCCTTTTCTTGCTCTTTCTGGATGCTGTTTTCTACTTTGTCCTCCAGCTTGCTAATCCGATCTTCTGCTTCATTGATCCTGCTTTTCATTCCTTCTATTATGTTCTTCAGTTCAGAAATTGTATTCTTCATTTCCTCTTGACCTTTGTTGAGAGTTTCTATTTCCTTTTTCATGTTTATATAGTTTGCAGTGAGATTGATGTAGTTTCCCTCTAATTTCTGATAGCTCATTGTGAGTTCATTGAACTTCCTGGTAATCATTGTTTTCAACACACTATCTGATAGTTGAGTTGGCTCTATTTCATTTAGCATTTTTCCTAAGGCTTCCTCATTTCCCTTCAATTGGGGGCTGTTTCTTTGTTTTCTCATTGTTTGTGGATTTCTTCTTTTTTCTTCTTGTTTGTTAATTTGATCTGTTCTGATTCCCTTTAATTATGGTGTGAACTTCTGTGGTAGAATATTTGTGAGTTTCCGTGGTGCAATCTCCTTCATGTATCCTTGTGTTCACAGCTTCCCCCTATTCTTTTTGTGATCAGTTGGAGGAGTAAGGCAAAATGGTTTAAAACAGTAAGACAGTATACTATGATATTTACTTTAGCAGCCAATAGAGAAGAGAAGGGTTATCCTTTGGCTCCTTATAGTGTTAACCATGATCCTCCACCCCACTATCCACGTTTTAGAAAGGTTGGAAAGAAGGTAAGACTCTTATTGGGGATGAGAGGATTTTTAGTTGGATCTAGAAAACTTTGAGGCTGTGGGAGGTCAGATTCTAAGGTTGGGTTGGACTAAGGATTAGTATATAGTAGTAGTGAGTAAAAGAATAGAGACAACCCCCACAATGGTATAGTTCAGAAAATTGTAAAGTGGGCTGAGATCAGGTAGGCGTATGAGAAGCATTTACAATTGTATAGACTAGGTCTTACTAGCAGTAATAGTAAAGTGACAGTCTTGTGGCAGAATTGATGAGGTCTAGATAACAAGAATAAAGAGTATAGAACCTTGAGAGGTGTATTAATGGAACACAGATGAAGGATAGTAACTTATCAACACCTTGTGACTGAGATACCAGGGGGAACCTATCAAATGACAGTATAACCAGCCAAGCAAAGAAGATTATACAGAAAGAAAAAGAATACCAAAATATTATTAAAATAAAAAATGTCAGAAGAGTGAGAAAAAGATAATACAAATTTACAGTAACTTGCAAGATTACAAAAAAGGAAAGAAAAGCAGAAGATGCAGTGCTGGAGAGATAAATTTGGAGTGGAAAGAATAATATCAGGATGAATGGAAGAGAAACATAAGGGATTGCGAGATAAAAATAATAAGAATTGAAAAATAAAATGTCACGTAAAACACAAGATAAAATCAACCAACCAACAACAGCCAGAGAAGCCAAACTAAACCAAAAAACAAACAAACAAACAAACAAAAACAAAAAAAAAGCCCTCTTTTTGGTTTCTAGCTGGCCAGACCAGTTTTTCTGATCTTGCTGGCTTCAGCTGGCTGAGGGACCTTTGAAATGCTTCTCTCTTTCATAGCCAGACCTCAGCGGGTATGTCTGGTAGCCTAGGCACTCCTGCACACACTGGCTCTCTGAATCTCACTTCCACGTTCTTCCGGACTCTCGGGTCCTGCAGGTTTCCAGCTCTATGATCTCAGGAGGCACCCGCGACGTTTTTGGATTCACTGAGCCCGCCCTGGGGATCGTAAAAGGGCGCGCCCCTCCCCCAGACTTTTGAGATTGGGGTCTAGGATCCCCCTAAGCGCCTCGCCGTGACCCTTCCGGGATCAAAGCGCGACAGAGTCAGTCATCCTGATGGTGCACGCGCCGAGCCGTTTCCAGCTCCGTGTTCCCTGCCGAACCGCACTCTGACCAGGTGTGGGTGCCTTTCCCTGCTCCCCTTGTCGGGCTGGCTGGAAATCTCTGAGCCACCACTGTAGGAATGCACCAAGTGCCACGTCCTTCCCGGGATCGCAGCATGCGATTCAGGCCTCCCTATGGTGCGCGAGCTGAGCTCAGCCTGATTCTGTGCTCTCCACCGATCTGCACTTCCACTGGGCTAGGGTTGCAGGCGCCCTCCTAGGCTGCCCCTGGTCCTGTCGGCTAGAGTCCCTCACTCCTCCCAGGCCTCTTGGCGGGTGTTCATAGTCCCTGGGCTATTTTTCCCCAGTCCAACTGTCCAATCTGTTCCTTTTAGCAACACGTTCTCCCCTGGAGTTGGTCACTCCCAGTGTTCCGGGGAGGGAGCAGCGACTTCCCTTTCCTGGGTGCCCTGGAGCAGACCCCAGAGCACCTCGGGCGGGCCTGGGATCTGCACACCCCTAGACCCCGCGCTGATCCCTGGGCCCCTTTCGTCCTGTAGCAGACTCCCTACTGTCTGGTTTTCCAGTGAGTGCAATAATTTTTGATGTCCTGCTTTCAAAAGTGATTCGGTAACCTAGCCCACTTGCTCTGATTCTCCACCGATCTGCAAGTTTCCCTCCTCTTCACAGAAGCCGAGAAAAACACTGCCTAGAGTAAAACCGCCATCTTCCCTCTCATATATCTTTTCCTTTGTTCTGTTTACAGCTTCCACTGATTCAACATTTTTTCAAGTTTTTAATGTAAAAAACTGATATATCTAAATTCACCCATGCTTATAAATTTCAAAATTACCACTAGTGAATATAATTTTCAAGTATTATATTATTCATTCGTAGCTGTGCTAAAATTTAACTATAAGAAAAACATCTTGAGAATTTTACCTGGTTATGTTTAATTAAAATTTAAAGTAATTTTAAGTTGTTTAGTATTAGTGCTTAGTATTTTGTTATTTGTTTTTGAACTTTCAAAAAGAAACGACATGACCACTGGCCTGCAGTGACCGTGGAACACTGCGCATGGCTCGTCGAAACATGAGAAAAACATACACAGAAACAACCAGGTCCTGTGGGGAAATAGGGATGAAACGGCCACTCTCTCCAGTGGGGAACGCCATGGCCACCCTACCTAGGGGTGAGCGCCTCGTTCTCCCACCCGAGTAGGCTTTTATTGGGTTCGTTTGCATAAGAATTCGTGTAAAGCTCATTACTTATTGCCAGGAAGTAAGGATCAAACAATAGACAACAAGGAACTCTGAGGGTCTATTTTAAGTCAGGGTCAAAGAGCTGTAAAAAACTTTAAGGAACAAACTAACTTCTTCCTTGGAATCTTATCATTCAATTTGAGAACATTCTAAACAAAGCAGGTTTCACAGGATTTTACATATTCTTTTTTAGGCCTGATCACCTGGGGAACCCGCCCTTTTTAGCACAGGGCTGCACCACCCTCTGTCATTGTTTCAGGCTTAGGTGGAGGAAGGGAAGTAAGGAAGCCAAGAGATTAGGAGATTTTCTGGCAGACAATGAGGACTCAGGCTATTTCAAAGCCAAGGGGTGAGGGTCCATCACCCCCTTTTGCTGTAGCCCCCAAAGTCCTTCCGTGGGGGCCTCCCACGTCATTGTGCCTGTCTTAGGTCGTTCCCTTCTTGGGGAATCTTACCCATCATTGGCTAACTGACCAAGCATTAGGGACCAGGCAGGGTGAAGTAAAAGGAGCAGAAGTGGTGCTCCTGCCAGGGAGATAAGCTTTTGTCCTTTTGCTGGCCTATGGTCCAAGGCTGTTCCTACAGCCTTAGCCCTGGTGGGGGTTACAGCTTCTGATACCAGGCAGGGTGTTTCCAACAAAGAAAAGTAGGAAGTGTATGTGCAAGCATTTTGTTACCCATTTTCTCTCTTCAGAATTCTTTCGGTATCATTAATCTCACTTCTATGAACTCTTTCCCTTGCAGCTAAATGTCACTTCCTTGTAATTTTAAGTGTTTCACTGAGTTTCTTATTCAATTATATTCTTAGAAGTGAAAAACATAATTTATAAAAGAATATGTTTCTTTATACCCTTTTTCCTATTATGGATGGCCTTCAATTTCAATAAATTACTTTCCCTAACACTACAACTTCTTTGTGTTTGGAATCTCATTTTTACTTACTAAAATAGTATTAACCATTTAAATCTCCAGAATATGTTATAATGCATTAACTGTGATGGAGGTTGTCCAAAAATGAGGTCCCTAGTGGTTGCCACATGGTGAGAGGCATTGATGGTGAGCAGGCAAATATTTAGGAGAGGTCATTTTCCTGGTTTAAATGTTCCATAGCAGTAGGAAAAGGGAAGGCACAGAATAAAGTACTAATAATCAATTAAACTTGGCATTTAAAGCCTCAAACCAATTGGACAGGAATAAACTGCAGTTGACCCTAGGAAATTGGATTTTTTTCTTTTTTATTGAATTTATTGGCATGATATTGGTTAATAAAATTATATAGGTTTCAGCTGTACAATTCTATAGTACATTATCTGTATATTGCATTGCATGTTAAAAACCCAATTCAAGTTTCCCTCATTACATTTATCCACCCATACTCTCTTCTAAATCCCCCCAATCCCATACTGTTATCTGTGTCCATGAGCTGTTTTTCACTTTCTTGTTTAATCCAACTCTGCACCCCTCCTTCTCCCTGACGGCTGTCAGTCTGTTCTCTCTGAGATCCTATTTAGATACAGTATGTTTACAACGCAAGGGATCAATCTATTACAGGGAGTTTGTGAGCAGAACATAAAGAATGAGAATGATACCATGAAGTGTTTGGTACTATTGAGTAGATCTTATCATTTCAAAAAGCAAGATTATTCCTATGATCATACAATTCAGGAAGATTGCTTCTGTATTAATCTTTAAATACCTCCTGAAAGGATAGTCCTCTTTTTTTTTTTACATTTTTAATTGGTTTTCAAGTACAATTGTTTCCATTTTTACCCCACCATGGCCCACAGCCCCATCTGTCTCTGCCTACCACCCTCAAACCTACATGCTTTGGCTTTGTAAATTTGTCCTTTACCCATGTTCTTTGATGGAACTTCTTTTATTTTTTCCTATTATCCCTCTCCTCCTCCCCTCTGATTACTGTCAGTTTGTTCTTTATTTCAATATTTCTGGTTATATTTTACTTGCAATGGAATACTACACAACAGAAAGAAAGAAGGAGCTCCTACCCTTTGAGACAGCATGGATGGAACTGAAGAGCATTATACTCAGTGAAATAAGCCAGGCAGTGAAAGACTGATACCATATGATCTCACCTATAAGTTGAACCTAATCAATAAAACAAACAAGCAAGAAAGGATAGTCTTTAAAAGGTTGTGCTTGGAGGGAAGCTTCACCATGCAATTGTAAAACAAACTAAAAGCTTTCCCACTAAAATCAGAAACAAGATAAGGAAGAATGCTTTCAAACACTTCTTTCCAACACAATATTGGAAGTTCTAGACATAGTAATCAGACAAGAAAAAGAAATAAAAGGCGTCCAAATTGGGAAGGAGGAAGTAAAACTGTCACTGTTTACAGATGACATGACAATGTACATAGAAGACTCTATAGATTTCACCAAAAAACTACCCAACCTAATAAATGAATTTAGCAAAATAGTGTGATACAAAGTCAATATTCAGAAACAGAAGACATCTTAGTACACCAACAATGAAATATCAGAAACACAAATCAGAAAAAATTCCATTTGATATAGGAACAAGAAAAAATAAAGTACCTTGGAATAAACTGAACCAAAGAGGTAAAAGGGTTGTATTCAGAAAACTGCACAACTCTAAAGAAAGAAATTAAGGAAAACACAAATGGAATCATGTACCATGTTCATTGATTGGAAGAATTAACATTATAAAAATGTCCATACTATCCAAAGCAACTTATAGATTCAATGAAATCCTTATTAAAGTATCAATGACATATTTCACAGATATAGAACAAAAGTTTCAAAAATTTAAATGGGACTGTATATGACTCCAAATAGCCATGACAATTTTGAGAAAGAAGAATAAGGTAGGAGAGATCGCAATACCTGACATCAAACTATATTACAAGGCCACTGTAATCAAAACAGTCTGGTACTGGCACAAGAACAAACACATAGATCACTGGAACAGAACAGAGAATCCAGAAATTAACCCATGTCAATATGGATAGTTAATATTTGGCAAAAGGAACAGGCACATAAAATGGAGTCAAAATAGCCTCTTCAATAAATGGTGTTGGGAGATCTGGACAAGCATATGCCAAAATTGAAACTAGATCATCAAATTACACCATAAACCAAAATAAACTCAAGATTTTTTAAAGACTTAAATATAAGTTGTAATACCATAAAAGTCCTCAAGGAAAAGATAGGCAGGAAAAGTTATATTTTCACTGATACATCCTCTGGGACAAGGGATATAAAGGAAAGAATAAACAATGAGGAATACATCAAACTAAAAATCTTCTTCCAAGCTAAAGGAAACATCAACAAAATGGAAAGGATACCAACTATATGGGAAAACATATTTGACAATGATACATCTGACAAGAGTTTGCTCTCCAAAATATATAAAGAATTCACATGACTCTACTCTAAGAAGGCAAACAATCCAATTAAGAAATGGGCAAAGGACCTGAACAGACACTTCTCCAAGGAGGACATACAGGGGGCCCATAGACATGTGAAAAAATGCTTAACATCACTAGCCATTAGAGAGATGCAAAAAACCACAATGAGATACCACTTCACACTGGTCAGAATGGTCATCATTAACAAATTAACAAATAACAAGTGCTAGAGAGGTTGTGGAGAAAAGGGAACCATAGTCCACTGTTGGTGGGAATGCAGACTGGTGCAGCCACTGTGGAAAACAGTATGGAATTTCCTCAGAAAACTAAAAATAGAACTGTCTTTTGACCAGGCAATTCCACTGCTGGGACTATACCCTAAGAATCCTGAAACACAAATTCAAAAGGACCTACTCACCCCAATGTTCATAGCAACACAATTTACCATTTCCAAGTGCTACAAACAGCCTTCGTGCCCATCCAGTAAATTAATGGGTCAAAAAATTGGGACATTTGCAGAATGGAGTACTACATAGCAGAAAGAAAGAAGGAACTCCTATCTTTTATGATAGCATGGATGGAAGTGGAGAGCATTATCCTAAGCCTGGTGGTACAAGACAAATGCTATATGATCTCACCTATAAGTAGAACTTAATCAACAAAACAAGCAAATGAGAAAAATAGAATCAAAGGCATGGAAATAAAGAACAAACACAGTGACCAGAGGGAATGGAGGAGGGTAAATAATGGGGGAAAGAAGAAGAAGGGAGAAGCCAAGGAACATAAATAGAGAACTCATGGATATAGACAATGGGAGGGGATTGATTGTGGGAGTGGGGAGGGATGAGGCAGATGAGAGCAATGGGTAAACAGTCAGGACAATTGTAACTGAGCAACAATAAAAAAATAAATTAAATAAAATTGAAGACAAGTGAAACATGTGGGATACAATTTGACCTTGGTAGGAGTTTTCAGGAGTTGTCTACAGTTAACAGTAAAATGGATGTAGAAAATGATTTTCCCTTTCCTATGTTAAGATGTTTGAGTAAGATTAGAAATTTACTTGAAATTGCTCCTTAGGAGTGGAACCATCATCAGAGAGACTAACATTAACCAAGATCAGGGTAAACTTTATGTTTTTATAAAAATGCATATATGATTACAATAAAGATATTGAGAGGTTAATATGCAGATGTAGAAATACACATTAAACCCCCTGAGGCTTATCTCTATTTCTGTGCCATAGTGTGGCCAGTACAGCACTGCCCAGATTCATTCTGTATCCAGAATAGAGGGCCGGGCACTTAGTAAGCACTTTACATTTTTTTGGCATTCTTATTACAAAATTATTTATGAAAACAATATTTAATGCAAATTAGAAGCTACAAACAAAACATTTTAATCAACTTAAGTATCCAATATACTAAGTGTAGTTAGTAAATTGATTATATGCATTGAAATTTGTACTGGGATCCTTTTCTCATTATTTTTTTGTTAACAGAGAAAAGTGGGAAGTAGATAAATTAAAAATATATCATCATCCTGCACTTATGTAACATCTTTTCTGGACCATTCTTGTGGAATCCTGGGACTACGAGTTACTAGGGAGTGAAAAAAAATTGAAATATCATTAACTACGATAGAATCACATATGACCTACTGTTTTGTACATTTGCAAAAAATTAAATTTTCTTGGGAAGTGAAAACCCACTGATTAACAGTGACACGCACACACACACACAGAAATGACCTGCTTAACAAGGTAATTGAAGAGAGGTTTTCAATGAAATTTATCTAGATTTTCTGTATTTGATAAACTACATCCTTTTCCCACCTACTTATGCCATATGCATGTGCACAGTTCCAGGTCGCATTACTTGAAGGTTCTCCTTTTCATAGCAATTACAAGACTTATCTCTGTCCTAAGTTGCCTGGCTCCCCATTATTTTCTAAATGTATTGATAAATAATTATGAGAAAATATATTTTAGATAATTATATTTGAAAATTTAACATTTATTCACCATGTGACCGTAATCCAAAGACACAAAAAAGGGAAAATCATGGCACTATTTATAAGAAGCACATGTTCAGAAGATGAAACTAATCTATTTAAGATCTATAATGCAGTAGAGATTGTTTTAAACTGGGTTCCCCAGTGGAAGATAAAGTTTGTCTATTCTATTTCTGTATTTATATTCTTAATTGGAAATAGCATGGTTATTTAAAAGAAGTCTTCCAAGTTGACTTCCAATTTAAAATCTAAAATCAGGACTGACTGAAAAATTTTCAGGGCCTAAATAAAATGAAAAATAAAAGAGCTCTTTTCTCAGATATTGTTAAGAATGTTGAGATAGCAATGGTAGAACATAGTATCCCTTTTTTGATGAAATCCTGTGCTGTCTAGTCTTCGTTTCCCCTAAACTCAAGATAAAATTAACATGGAAACTATGTATTTGATGTCTATAGATGAATGTCTCTCAGGCATGTGAACATAAATGTGTCTAAAAATAGATCTTAGATTTCCCTTTAATATAGCTAGCTTTGGATTATTTTGTTTTGTATTGTTTTTCTGCCTGTTTTGGTTGACAGTATTATATTCTGTCTCACCTAGCTAAGATCCTGAATATCATCTTCAATTTTATCCTCATCCCGTTGATCTAATTAGTTAAAGATTTCTGTCAATTATGATTTCAAAATATCTTTGAAGTCCTCTCATTTTATATATGGACCTTTATCTTTTATCACAATTACCTCCTTTCTCCTTTTCTTTTATGATTGTAGTTTCAATTATCTCTTGGCCTTCTTCATAATAATATCAGTATTCCCCTTGAAAGTTAGATAATTATTTTATTCTTCCCCAACTCAAAGATCTTCTATGCCTATCTACTATTCTATGGAAAGAACACATTATTTAGAAGAGCATTCATTTACCTCCACAGCCTTCCACTAACTTACATTTTGTCCAAACTAATACCTCTCTACATTTTTCTCTATATCCATCCATCCCTCAGAGATACCATTTTTCACTAAAGAAGCTGTTCATATTTCCATCACCATACCTTCAGCTATACTCTTTCTGCCTATAATACTCTTCTCTATGATTTTATCTACTTAACTGTCAAGATCCAGCTAAAGTGTTAGTGTGTACATGATACATTATTCTTTCTTGAAGTATAGTCAGAATGAGTAATTTCCTTGTCTTTATTTTAGTTCCTTTGAAAGATGGTTCTCCATGGATCCTTTATACTTCTTCACATCCTACAAACAGAGCCACTGACTCTTTTTGTTCTGGATTCTTATTTTTTTTAAAGATTTTGTTTATTTATTTTCAGAGAGAGGGGAATGGAGGGAGAAAGAGAGTGAGAGAAACATCAGTGTGTGGTTGCCTCTCATGCACCCCTTACTGGGGACCTGGACCACAACCCAGGTATGTGCCCTGAGTAGGAATTGAACCAATGACCCTTGGGTTCACAGGCCAGCATTCAATCCACTGAGCCACACTAGCCAGGGCTGGATTCTTTTTTTAGGATGTTTATATAACCAACAGCCTTGTTAGACCAAGATAGTTTCTTCCTTTGAAACGAAGGGGAGGTGTGCTTACTGAACATTTGTGTTCCCTAAGCTCTGGTTCTCTACTGTAATGGAACCTACCATGTGTATAATTGTTACATGGTTTAATTGATGTCACTCTGGGACAATTAGACTTTACGGAATCAGTGAAAGAAAATGTATCCTGATATTCTGCTACCATTACTGCTATGAGTAATGAATTGTCCTTTGTCTCTGACCCAGAATTTTTCTATTAGTACCATTACAATTTTGTGTTTTTCTATTAGTATCATTAAAGTTGTAACAGACTATCATATTGTCTTGGAATTAGGGTGAAAATCTTAAATAGTCATTTTCTAAATAAATATAAGTGAATGCATTCATCTATAATCAGCTGTATATGTTCTTATTCTCTTATACTTTCCTTACAGCAGACACATCAAACCTAATTTTGTTCAAGTTTTTATATTTACTATGCTTAGGAAACAATTGAATAGGCCTCAAACTCACTAAATCCTTGTTGAATAAATTGGTAAATAATTTAATAGTTATATGATTATAGTTCTCAAAATAAACTCATTTAATTTCAAAGATACATGGCTAGAAGTGTATTTAGTAAAATGTTTTAGTAGAAAAGAAACATATTGGAAATAACCTTTAGTTGTAATAAACTTATTTAGATTTATTTACTAAATGTGGTCACTTTCTGTCTGTATATAGTTGTCCCTTGTTATCTGATGGAGATGGGTTCCAGAACCCTCTTAGGATAATAAAATCCACCATACTCAAGCCCCTTATATAAGGTGGCAGAGAATTGTATTTGTATGTAATGCAGTAGACTGCATATAATATTGAACAAATAGTTGTTTTAATGTATTGTTTAGGGAATGATGACAAGAACAAGACAATTCTGTGCATGTTTGGTACAAACACAACCATTGTAGGCCTAATCACATCATACACATAAGCAACAACATAACTTTCTCTCCTTCACCCCGAATATTTTTGATTCACCATTGGTAGAGTCCATGGATGTAAAACCTGTGGAAATGGAGGGCAGACTGTATTTTGCTCATGTGGTTCCTTTCACTTCAATTGCCTTTCCCTACCTTTAAAATTTTCATTCATCTTTCATAGTGTATCCTGAGTACACTATTCCCAAATTTTCCAATTATATGCAATTTCTCCCCTCCCTTTGTTTAATTTACTCTTTGTCTATAGCTCAGTTACAATATTTATTAGAATTAAACTTGTTTTCTATACTTAAAAAAATCTTTCAGTAATTTGAGTTCTCACAGCACAGTAGTCATGTCCAGTTGATCTTTGAATCACCCACTGTGCCAAGCAGTGTGTAATAGAAGATCAATAAATATCAATTTAATTAAACAAAGTATTATATATTGTACTACTAACTGGTTTTCATTTCTTTTGATATTGTATTCTCAATCTCTTCTTGTTTCATTGTTTTCTTTTTTAAAGATTTTATTTATTTATTTTTAGAGAGGGGAATGGAGGGAGAAAGAGAGAGAGAGAATCAATGTGTGGTTGCTTCTCACATGGCCCCCACTGGGGATCTGGCCTGCAACCCAGGCATGTGCCCTGACTGGGAATCGAACCTGCAATGCTTTGGTTCACAGCCTGCGCTCAATCCACTGAGCTACACCAGCCAGGGCAACTGTTTTCTTTTCTTTTTTTTTTAATTAAAAGATTTTTATTTATTTTTAGACAGAGGGAATGGGTGGGAGAAAGAAGGAGAGAAACATCAATGTGTGGTTACTTCTTGCACTCCCCCTACTGGGGACCTGGCCTGCAATGCAGCCATGTGCGCTAGACTAGGAATCAAACTGGTGACCATTTGGTTTGCAGGCCAGTGCTCAATCCACTGAGCCACATCAGCCAAGGCAAGAAAGCATTATTGAAGTCATAGTTAATATAGTGTACACAAGATTTACAAATTAGTAACCATAATTTTTTATATCTGTGTATACAATCAATTAAACATTCCCAATACAATTTTAAGAAAACTTTTGCTAATTTGACACCCATCAAGTAAGGAAGACTAGAGAAAAAACAAAACAAAACAAACACACAAACAAACAAACAAAAAACCTGAAGGTTATTTTTTCCAGGAAAAGAAATGAACCCAGCCCTGGCTGGTGTGGCCAATGAATTCAGTGTAGGCCTGGGAAGCAAAGGGTTTCCAATTTGATTCCCACTCAGGGTACATGTCTGGGTTGTGGGCCAGGTCCCCAGTAGCGGGTACTCGAGAGGCAATCACATGCATATTTCTTTCCCCCTCTTTCTCCGTCCCTTTCCCTCTCTCTAAAAATAAATTAAAAAAAGAAATAAGAAATATATCCATATCTAATCCTTTGTGTTTGCCTTCAATAAAAGCTTTCTTAGTTTATATTTTCACCCAATTTACTCATGGTTAAACTGAACATCATTTTAGATAATTCTGTAATATTTTCCACTTTTTGATGTGTTGAAGGTCATTGCATTATATAAGAAAAATTGTAATATAAAAGCATTTCTTCTACATTTGTGAATTGTCAAAGTGAAATGGCAACATTAAAATATTCTGGGTCATTTTGAAAAACTAAACTACAAAGTATCATGAGATAGTCTTTAAATATATGAAAAGAATATAAAATAATAAAAATATCCACTACTTGTAGAGTGATTATTAATATTATGATAAAATTTGTCTCATTCCTGAAATATGATTAAGTATGTAAAATTTTTGCAGGTTATATTTATAGGACATTGCATTAATTGTCTTTTAAATTAATGGACTTTATTTTTTAGAACAGTTTTAGTTTTACATAAAAATGAATGGAAAGAACAGGCTGCCTCTATACCTCCCAACCCCCATCTAATACATTTTCCTTATTTTTAACATCTTACAGTAGTTACATTTATTGCATTTGTTCCTAGAGATGACATAACTAGAATTTGGGAAAGAAGTCTTAACACTATGTCCAACAGTGGACATAAAACTCAAGTAATATTATTCTAAAATACTGAAACCAATTATGGTGGTTAATAATGTTGTCTAGGAAATGATTCCTGGTATCCATGATTTTTTGTTTTTTGTTTGTTTGGTTGTTTTGTTTTTAATCATAAAGGAAGATCTAGAACTACTTTGGATTCCACTGAAGCTTTGCTTTTAGTCTTTAGCTGATATTATGATCCTGGGTGTCCCTTTCCTCATGCCCTTTTACCTCACTGATGTAGGATATTGGTATCAACACACATGCACACAAAGAGAAAATGAAACTTTTGAAGGGAATAAAAGATATAAAGTTGAATAGTAATAAAAACAAGTTGTCACAGGAATGAGTGAGTGAGATTTTACATAAAAATAAAGCCTGCTTTGAAATAACATCATTTTAACTATAATTAAATTATAAAGTCCTTCATCAAAGACATATGGCCTGTTGTATTCTGGTGAGAAAATGATTGTGTAAGACAAATCCTAACTGGAACAGAAAAAATATAATTACTTATTCACTCATAACTGAAGCCTTTACTCAGTTTCTAGAATGGAAGAACTGGAAATTTCTATAAGCTTATACCCTATTACTTAACAGACTTATATATAAAATGTGCATGCTAACTATAGAGTAAGCATATAAAATTGTTATTTAATTATTCTCAATAAATCCCTTGAGTTATCTTCAGAAATTTCTAAAATAAACTATAGTAAAGTATAGTCATAAGTAGATATTTAAGTGAAACAGAATCCTATTGAATCTTAAAAATTAGATTGTTTCGCTGGGTGGCAAACTGTGAAATTTGGCTATAGAAATCTTATGCTTATTTGGATGTGATGCAAATTGCATGTGTACCACAAGATCACATTTCCCTTCTTTAAATTTTCTTATAATTGGAGAGCACTATAATGTTCTAAACAACAATAATTTCTTAACAAGCAGTGAATTCTCATGACTCCCAATATCCTAATATTGGTGTAAGCCAACATCTTATTTTATTTGTAAATGTTATTAATCCCCATTTAGGGGTTTTGAATTCAGATTGTCTCATATATTGTAATGATTTTTTTAAAATGAACTCAACTTATATTGACTTTATTTTTCTAAATAACCTATCTTCAGAGTTTATACAATCCAGTTGGTTGCAAATAATTAGCTAAAGGCATTATTCAGCATGTAAATATGCTTAGTAATTGGATGTATTTATTGTAATGTGTACTTTAATAAGAATTACAATTATTACATACTTATATTTTTGTTCTTGTTTTATATTTTAACAAAGTCTGTTAGACCTAAAATTGAACTTAAAATTCCAATTACTTTAGTGACTGGTAGCAGACCACTTTGTTGGAAAATTTACTTTGTGTTTTCTTTGCAATTTCACTTCTTAACATGCCATTATTTATTATCTTTTTAAATTTAATCTTTATTGTATTTTTCCATTACTGTTTAGTCCCCTTATACCCCACTCTGCTCAGCAATTACCACACTGCTGTCCATGTCCATGAGTCCTTTTTCCTTTTTGCTCAATCCACAAAATTGTATATTTGAGTGAAATCATATGATATTTGTCTTTCTCTGATTGGCATATTTTGCTTAGCATAATGTTTTTGTTGCAAAGAGTAAAATATTCTTTTTTACAGCTGAGTACTATTCCATTGTGTAAATGTCTCATAGATTTTCTTATCCACTTATCCACTGATGGACACTTGGATTGGTTCATTATCTTGGTGATTGTAAATAACACTGCCATGAACATATAGCTGCTTATGTTCTTTTGAATTAGTATTTTGGGTTCCTTTGGATATATTCCCAGAAGTGATATTGTTGGGTCAAAAAGCAGATCTATTTTCAATTTTTTGAGGTATCTCCATACTACTTTCCATAGTGGCTGCACCAGTCTGCATCCCCACCAATGGTGCAAAAGGGTTTCCGTTTCTCCACATCCTCACCAGAACTTGTTTGTTGATTTATTAAGGATAGTCATTGTGACAAGTGTGAGATATCTCATTGTGGCTTAAATTCACATTTCTCTGTTGAATAATGAAGTTTAGCATCTTTTCATATGTCTATTGGACATCTGTATTCCTTCTTTGGAGAAATGTCTATTCAGGTGCTTTCCCCATTTTTTAATTGGGTCGTTTGGTGTTTTGGTGTTGAGATTTGTAAGTACTTTATAAATTTTGTATATTAACCCCTTCTCAGATGTATCAGTGAATGTGTTTTCCCATTCCGTCTTTTTATTTTGTTGATGGTTTCTGTTGCTGTGCAAAACTTTTTAGTTTGATGTAGTCCAATTTGTTCTTTTTTTCCTTTGGTTTCCCTTGCCTTGGGAGATATGTCCAATAAAAAATTGCTATGAGCAATGTCTGAGATTTTACTGCCTATGTTTTCTTCTAGGATTTTTATGGTTTGTGGTCTAACATTTAAGTTTTTGAGCTATTTTGAGTTTATTATTGTGTGTGGTTATTTAAATGTCCTATTAGTAAATAGCTAGGAAAACCTTTTTAAATCTAAGTTCATGTTTCTAAAATATGTTACATAAAGTGATTAAAATGAACACTTTAATGAGTTTTTTTTAGCAAATTGTGGAGTAGCAGTATCTGGGGGGTGGTGAGATGGGCTCAAAAAGCTCATCTTTAGTCTACTAGCAGTGACTAACTTCTTCTAAGGATGAAAATAACATTTTTAAGTCAGATTCTAATCCAAGTTAATTAGTGAACTTCCAATTCTGGTTATTAATATATCAGTAATATATTAAGTTCAAATGAAGCAGGTGGAAACTATAAACTAACATTTGCATTACTATCCTATTTCTACAGTTGTTTTCTATGAGGTCCTAAACTTCTGTGCATTTATATCCTCATATTTTGTTTAAAAAAAAAAAGAGAAAGGGAAACAACAATACTACTAGTATAAGCCTTTCCTCCCTGAGTTAAAGAAGAAAAATAAAATTTTTTTGAGAGACCTAAAGTGCTATGGAGCATAAGGTAATCATTAACTTGTTAATCAATAAATTTAATTGTTTGCTCATTAGTCCAATTGGCAGAAATGAGATATTTGTGATGTTATACTGATTAACTGCCAGAAAACTACTTGTTCATTAGGCTTGACTAATTAGGGTTGATGTTAACCCTTCTATGGATATCTAATTTTCAAAGTTCTTATCATTCTAAGGTAGTATACTAGAAACCCACAATATCTAGCAATCCAAAAGTATAGAAACAGAGAAACCCTATTCTTTTTATTTGTTGGCAGTGATATCCTTCATGTTCTTCCTTTTGGATATGGACTGCTCCAGGCAACTGGGGTGGACATCTGAGGATGCAGGAAACATTCCTTTTTCTAATGAGCACTGATGCCTTCATGACGAACAGATGATGTCTGCAGATGGTTGGTCTCTTCCAAACTGTTTAGCTGTTCAATTCTCATAGGTTTCTGCACAAATACATTTGACATATTTCAACACAGATTTCCACAAAAAAAGCACAGCTCTCCTGAAACTATTCTTCCCCATCACTTCAAAATACCTTTTGTATTTAAACATTTTTCTTGAAAGAGTTAACATTAAGATATGTGAGTGTTGTGTGTGCTAAACGCAGCAATTACAGCTACTGCTATTCAGCCCATTTTTTTGTAAGCATTACATATTTTCCATCCTTTTGTTTGTTTTGGTATAGATATAATCAAAAATAAAATAAAAATGTCAAAATTTTGTATCTTTTTCAATGATTCTCCGGATTCTCAAGAATACTTAACAAATATATGCAGGGAGATAATGAATTGGGGTTATTTTTACTAGAATTTTATTAAATTTATCAATTTTTGAGGTAACATTGGTAATAAAATAATATAGATTTCAAGTGTACAGTTCTATGCTATAACATCTGTATACTACATTGTGTGTTTATGACCCAAAACCAAATCTTCTGTCACCATACATTTATTCCCTTTTCCCTTTCCTATTCCCCCTTTCCCTGTGGTAACCACCACACTGTTGTCTGTGTCTATGAGTTCTTGTTTGTTGTTCTTGTTTTTTCATTTGTTGCTTTTAGTTTTGTATTCCATCTAGGATTGCAACCATGTGACAGGGTGCAGCCAAGAGGGGGGCACCTAATAGGGATTTGGAATGGGGTCCAGAACTCAAGGTGTCCAGGAAATATTAGGATGTCCTGGTTCCTTCCCCCGCAGCTGTGAGTTGGGGGAAGGGACACATGGAGCAGGGCCATTGAGAGCTGTTTTACATAGCAACAGCTTTGCAGCTAACCTTTGAGGTGGTCATTTAACATATCTACAACCTTTAACTGGTTATATAGATATGTGAAATAGCTGTGGCCATGCTCTTAGCCAGGGAAATGGAAATAACTTCCCCACCAAGAGGTAACTAGGGGGCAGGTTCCCTGAGTTACAGTGCCTGCATGGGGGCTTGGAGAAGATTGGCTCCATGACATGGGTCCACACCTGCCCAGATTCACTATGGCAGCCCAGTAAAGCTGGAAGGATATGAGAGTGCTGGCAAATATAGTCAATTGTGGGAGGAGTCAGAAATGGGGCTGCAGAGGAAGACTGGTGCAGGGATTTAAGCCTGGCCTTGGCAGCCATTGAGGAAAGAAAACCACGCGGCTTTGCCAGAGTGGGGACTCACATGGCCATTGTGCAAAGAGGACCACACAGCTGTGGCATTGAAGAGAATCATGTGGCTGTGGCAATAGAAAGGAGAGCCACGCAGCTTTGCCAGAGTGGGGACCCCACAGCTTTAGAAGAGGGAACCACCACCCAGCTTTAGCAGAGATCCTGGTGACACAGCTGATGGAGCGGGGAACCGAGGGAGGCCTACCAGCTGAGCACAGATTACTGGGAAGAACTGGGGGCTGGATGAGCCTTGAGCTTCTATTTCTTTTCCTGAGATACGGTACCCCAGACTGGGCAATGGGGGAAGGAAGGACTGTGTGTGGGGGTGTTTTAAGGGACTTTGGGATTTTGATGACGACATTAGGTCACTATTTTAAGTTTGTATAGCATTAAATAAACATTTCCTTTCCTTTTCATGAATCTCTGGCATTGAGAGATGTCTTTCCTGTAAGGCAATGGACATAACAAACCTGGGGAGTTCCTTTCAGTAATAGTATATCACCCCAGGTCCCCCTGTGTTCTGTAACAATCATGTGGTTCTTAACTTTTTCTGACTGACTTATTTCATTAAACATGATATCTCAGGCTCCATCCATGTTGTTATCAATGGTGGTGTTTTATTTTTCTGTAAGCCTGAGTAGCATTCCTTTGTATTTATATATACCACATTTTCTTTATGTAATCATCCATTGATTACATAAAGACATTTAGTTGTTTCCACATCTTGGCCACCATGAACAGTGCTTCAATGAACAAAAGGGTACATGTATCTTTGCAAATACATGTTTTCAAATTTTTCAGGCAGATAACCAAAAGAAAGGTTGCTGGGTCATATGGTAACCATATTCTCAACTTTTTGAGTAACCTGTATGTTGTGTTCCATAGTGGCTGGACCAATTTACATTCCCAAATGTAGTGAATAAATAATCAGAGTCTTTATTTTATTTTATTTTTATTTTATTTTATTTTATTTTATTTTATTTTATTTTATTTTATTTTATTTTATTTTATTGTATTGTATTTTATTTTTTCCCTGCTAGTAAAAAGCACATTTTATTTATTTACTTTTATTATATTTATTGGGGTGACATTGGTTAATAAGATTATATGGGTTTCAAGTGTGCATTTCTATGATGCATGTTCTGTATATTGTAACAGGGTTTTAATAAATCAGTACAATTAAAAAGGGGAAAACATCTTTTCTTAATTTCACAATTTTTTTTAAAAAACCTGTTTTGGCGTACCTACAATTTCACACTGGCGAATGTTAACTTATTGAACTATTTTGGAAACCAGGTAACATTTTTGTCTTTCTTACATTAAAAATGAGTATGAAGCAGCCAATAAACTGACATTTTGAATTGTTACTCAAAAACATGACATTCTCCTTTGCTTTAATTTTTAAGCCTCTCTCAAGTACAATATTTTCTTCCTGCCACACTAAATATGTCTGATACATTTGCTATCAAAATTCAGTGTTTTGGATCTTCCCAAATCAAAAGGTTTATGTTGGTTATCTTTCTTCTCTTTGCACATAAGATAAAATCAGACACACAACTCCTTAGCAAACTGTAGTGAGTTTGGAAAAGATAAAAGGCAACAGGAGCCCAGTGAATTTAAAAGAAGGTTAGAGTTGCTTCTTGCAATGCCTGGTACCCTGCTTGCTGCTGTGACCCACATGGTGATTCCTGACATAGATGGAGACACAGTGGAGGGCCAGTGCTTTACACTGGACAGATATGTTGACCAAAAAACAACTCATTTTTGAGGTTCTGTATACACAGTGAAAATTAACCTTAACCTTTTTAAAGGAAAAAGCAAAGAAGAAACACACTGACATTTACCTTTGCTCCTTAAAAAATCTCATTTCACAGTAAAAAAATGTTAACTTTTATCTTGGTTAAGCTTCATTATACTTTTAGCATATAGGTATGCTTACTCTTAAAGCAGGCTAATATATTCTTCAATTTGTCATTGAGTATGTAAACTCTCCATTTCCCTGTCATATTTTTTCCTTGACTTTATAAAATTAGGACACATCTAGTTTTCTAAACGTCCCTAGTTACTGCTGTGCTTCCAACTCATGATGCAGAGGCCTCAATTCAAAAGGTAATAGCTAGGTGGATAAATAGATGATAGGTAATTTAGATAGATAGATAGATGATTGATAGATAACATAGAAAGATTATGATAGATAGATAGATAGATGATACATAATAGATAAATGACTGGAAAAGGGACAGAAAAATAAACTGAAGTCGTTTTCTCGCTTCCCATTTCCTCTTTAATTATTTCTTCTTATTTCAGCATTTTTGTCATACTCTTCCTCAGTCATGGTAACTACTTCAAGTTTGTTTTCTTTTTCATTCAAGTACAGTAGTCTCATTCTACAATATCACTCAAACTTAAAATTCTGCTGCAGGTCTATCAGGTCTAGCAATTGATTCTACTTTAGTTTAGTGCATAGGATTTATTCCAAAACATAAGCAATTAAATTTTTCTTCATTTTGAACTTCTCCAACTTTTAACTATATTTATAAGTTTAATTCTCAAAAGATCTCTCGCTGTTTTCTAACTTAAAAAAATAAAAAAAAAAAAACACAACCCAAAGGTCTGATTAACCCCATGAATATTTCAACTTTATCGTATCAGAATAACATTTTTAGCTCATTTCAATTATTGTAGACTGTAGGAGACCATTCTGTTGGCCTAGCTCCCACTCAGAGATACACAGGACCCACGCTCACAGAGAGGTTCTCCTGTGGGGAATCAGGCCTTTAATGTGCCTGGGCTACTATGAGTCTTATTCTGCTAAAAAACTCCCTCACCCTGAATTGAGGACATTTACTGCAAAGTAACTTCCTAAAATCCTTGCTAAACCTTCCAAGGATGAGTATAACTGGTTCAGCCACGTTTGCCTTTTCATTTGTAAATATCCCTCTTCTGTGATGTGATTAGCAGCATTGGCTCCTTTGTTTTCTGTAAAAGGTAACCACCTACAGCCATCAGGGGCTTAGAAAATGAGGACCATCATGTGATGTGCCCAGAGATAGAAATAAAGGCCTGTGTCAGCAGAGCCTGAGGTTTTTGCTCCCCTTGAGAGAAAAGCCATGCTGTCCCTTTTCCTCCACCAGACTAGGCAGTCTGTGTGAATGTCTCATTTCATCCATAATGAATCAGACACTGCGAGCTGGTGTCTGTATCAGTAGACCATATACATCAGAAAAATTTGTGATGCCTTTTAAAAGTTTCAGTAAAGATTGGATATATAGATATATGTGTATGGCATTTAGCGGAAAAGTCTGGGCTGACAATATAAATTGGATAGTTTTCACTTTGTATCAGGTAATTAAAGCCACACAACTGGAGGATGTGATCAAGAATGAGTACAGACTGAAGGGGGGGTGTCAAAGTGATGAGCCTCTGAATGCCTGATGAAGCAGCATTTATTGTGGTCTTATCAGGTTAGTAATTGATCAATAACCTTATTACTTCACATCAAACTTTAAATACTAAGAAGAACATGTTGCATGCCAGCTAATTTCTTTCAGAAACATTATTTTGCCTATGGTTCAGAAATAAATACATAGGTGATTACAGATATAGGAATAAAAATATTGTGCATTGATAAATGAACTTAATTTATTTATTAGTGCCACCAATGATCTTTAATTTTGCATTTAGCATTTATATGATTGAATGTACTTTTCTCCTTGATGTACTTTCTTTATTGATTTCCAGGATACAAACATCTTATGGTTAGACCCCCAGCAAAATGGTCCCTCTACTGTCTTTTCCTTAGTATCTCATTCCTCCAATATTTTAACCTTATAGAATCCAAAGACCCATTTTTGAATTTCTGTCTGCATTTATTTAACTCTTTTGGTCATCTCCTCCAGTCTCATGGCTTTAAATTCCTCATATAAGGTGAAAAATACACAATGCATATTTTCACCCTACATTTTAAATAGACATCTAAAACTTAACATCCAATTCTCCCTCAAATGCTTGATTCACCCTCCAACCTTTGCTTTTTTCAGTCAATAATAATTTTATCATTTCTCCGGCTCAAAACACATATATTTTAATCATCACCAATGTTTTATTCCTGCTCATATTGCACTTTTTTTTGTCAAAAAATTATCTGGGGTCTCTTTTGAATGAAGCTTGAATCTGAATACTTCTCATCACCTTCACTGCTACAAGCCTAGTCCAATTGTAGTTTTCTGTCACCGATCCCAGCTCATGGGCTCTGTGGTGTTATGGATGAGATGAGACAAATTCACACAGACTACTGAGTCCTGTGGAGGAAAAAGGATGGTACAGCTTCTCTCTCAAGAGAAGAAAAAGCCTTGGAGTGTCTTGGCCACCCTCTCAAGAGGAGAGCACCTCAACTTGTTACAGAGCACAACAAGGGGGGCCTTGGGATGATATACTATCACTGAAAGAAGGCCCCAGGTCCATTATGTCCGCCGCCAGAAGAAAGACCTCTCTCAATGCCAGAGATTCGTGAAAAGGACAGGAAATGTTTATTTAATGCTATACAAACTTAAAGTAGTGACCTAATGTCTTCATCAAAATCCTAAAGTCCCTTAAAACACCCACAAACAGACACAGTTCTTCCTTCCCCCTTTGCCCAATCCAAAGTACCGTATCTCAGGAAAGGAAATAGAAGTTCATGGCTCAGGCAGTCCTCTGGTTCTTCCTAGCACTCCATCTCGACTGGGAGACCTCCCTGGGTTCCCGGCACACTCAGTTGAGTCGCCCTGGGATCTCTGCTAAAGCCGGGTGGTAGCTCCCCCTACTAAAGCTGCGGGGGTCCCCACTCTGGCACAGGCGCATGGTCCTCTCTCCCCCATTCCAGCCTCATGGTCCTCTCTCCTAGGACCACCGGAGTCCCCACTCAGCCAAAACCCTCATGCTTCTCCCCACAAAGCTGTGGGGAAGGGGCGTGGCGCCACTCTGCCAAAGCTGAGTGGTGATTCTCTGCTAAATCCATATGGTGATTCTTTCACGCAGAGCTGAGGGAGCCCCCACTCTGCTAAAGCCACGTGGTTCTCTCTTCCCTGCCCAGTGGCTGCGGCATCTCCGCTTTAAATCCCCATGCCAATCTTCCTCTGCAGCCCCATTTCTGACTCCTCCCACACTCGGCCTCACATGCCCTCAATCTGCTGTCCTTTCTAGCTTTACTCGTCACCATCGTGGGTCTGGGCAGGTGCGGCCCCATGTCATGGAGTCAATCATCTCCGAGTTCCCACGCAGGTGCTGTAACTTGGGGAACCTGCCACCCAGTTTTGTCTTGATGGGGAAGTTCCTTTCCATCTCCCTGGCCCAGAGCATGGCCATAGCTATGTGTGCCCCTTCCCCCAAATCACACCTGTGGGGGAAGGGGTGAAGACATCTTAAAATCTCCTGGACACCTTGAGTTCTGGACTCCATTTCAAATGCCCATGTAGGGCCCCCCTCTTGGCTTCACCCTGTAACAAGCCCTTACCATGACAAGCTTTTACTGGATTCCATTTGCATAAGAATACAGGGTATATATGTGAAGGTCACCAATCATTGTCAGGCCGAAATGATTAAAAAATAGATGACATTCAAAGAACTCCGAGGGCTTATTCTGAGTCGGGGTCAGATAGTTAAAGGGCTATAAAACTTTGGGGAAGAAACTCACTTCCTGCTTGGACCCTTATTGTTTAAATTAAGGGTGTTAGCAAAGTAGGTTTCATAGGATTTTATGCATTCTTTCTTAGGCCTGATTGCCCTAGGGAAACCTCCATTTCCATCACAGGGCTGCACTCACCTCCAGCATTATTTCAGGCTTAAGGCATTATTTCAGGCTTAAGTCAGGCAGGGGAAGTAAGGCAGCCAAGAGATTAGGAGACTTCTTGCAGACAGAATGAGGACTCAGGCTATGTCAAAGCCGAGGGGCTAGGGTCCATCACCCCCTCTTTCAATCGCCCCCCAAGTCCTTCACTGAGAACCCCTTCATGACCATTCCTGTCTTAAGCTCTCCTTCTTTTGAGGAATCTTACCTGCCATTGGCTAACCAGTCATCTGTCCTGGGCCAACGGGGTGAAGAGAAAGGGGGCAGAGGTGGTGCCCCTGCAAGGAAGATAAGCTTTGTCTCCTAAGTGGCTTATGGTCCTAAGGTTCTTTACTCAACCTTAGCCACTGGGGATTACAGCTTTTGAAAACAGGAAAGGCAGTTCCCAACAGTTTCCAACAATTGTCCAGACTTACTCTGTCTCCCTCCCTCCCCATGCTCTCCAAGAAAAACTAGTACATCTTCATTCAAGAGCAAGCCTTTCAAAATATATTTGATTTTCTACATAAATATTACCTCTTAAACTTGGGTAAGCATTTATTTAAAAAATTAAACAGTGCCCCAAACATTCTTAATAATTCTTACTCTAATCCAGTTTTTCTATAGCACTTGTGTTCTAATACAATATATTATTTATTTATATAGTATTTACTATTTATCTGAATATCTACTCAATCGGATTTAAACTTCAGGCACGTGGGTATTTTGAATGATTTTTCATCATCATGTAATAAACACCCAATTTTTATTAAATGACTAAAATAATTAATGTCTTGAGAGATACTCTCTTTTTAGGGATCCATGCATCTGCTATAAGTCTAACATTTTTAAAAATGATCTATGCTGGTCATCTTCAGGAAGTTTTGGTTACGCAATTGATTGATTAAGCAATAAAGTGGGTTAACCTAACATGAAAGTGATGGTCAAACTCATTGTCAGGAAACTATAACATAAGCCCAAGAAACACCTACTATGATAAGGATAGATTGTAAAGAATGATAAGAAAAGTGTCTGTTTGAAATCAGACAAATATATATATATATATACATATGTTAAGCGGGACAAAAGTAGGTTTTCAGTTGTTCATAAAAAAAATAATATAATAATAAAGAATATAAGAATAAACTCTCACATACTCACAACTGTAAATCTGCCTTTGCTTTACCAAGTAAAAATTTCAAAGTTATTGTCAAGTGACTATTTGCTAATGTTCAATTATTCAATATTTAAAATTCAGATATTCAATTCAAATGCCTGAATACCTGCCGTGAATGAACCAGACAGGCATGAATCAGTCAGTGGATGGCATGCCTTCCAGCAACATGAAAGGGCAAACTTTACAATTCTCAGATCAATCTATAGGATGCTATAACCAATCAATGGTAACTGTTTTTAAATTCTTTATAATGTATATATATTTTAACTTCAACATTGAAAAACTAGATAAATGAACTTGAGTGGAGGCATGAATTTATTCAATTTAAGAAACCTTACAAAGTTCCATACATGCAAAATTTTTAGTCAGTGAATTTCACAAAAGAAGTGTTAAAAATGTTTCATAAATTAGAAATTATTTGAAGTTTTATAAAATAGGATGTAGCTTTATTATTTAAAACCCAAATTAGATATATAACATTTTTCATAATCATGAGGTATTAACAATTAAACATGTTTTAAAATTTGGCTAATATTTTTGTTTTGTGTTTATATATCATTTTCTGTTAAAAATAACACAATAGTCCCCAAAAGGTGAAAATAATACATGGATTTCTTTATTTTTTAAGGATGTAGAAAAATTTTAATTCTTATACATTGCCATTGGAAATATAAAATGATGCCACCACTCTGGTAAACAATTTGGCAGTACCTCAAAATATCATACATAAAGTTTACTATATAAGCCAGCAATTTCACTCTTAGGTATCTACATATGAAACTTATGAAAACTTATGTGTACACATAATCTTGTATGTAAATAGTGGAAAGAACCCAAATATCCATCAAATGATGAAAGAATAGACAGAATGTGGTCTATTCATACAATGTAATAATATTTGTCAATAAAATGGAATGAAGTACTGACACATACAATAAGGATAAACCTTGAAAACATTATATTAAATGAAAGTAACCAGACACAAAAGGCCACATATTATATAATTCCATTTATATGAAATATCCAGAATAGGCAAATTTATAGAGATAGGAAGTAGGCTAGTGGATGAGAGGCTGAGGGAGGATGTGAGGCGAAGATGGGGAATGACTATTAGTGAGTCCTGGGTTTCCTTATGGCATGCTGAGATCTTTGAAAATTAAATTTTGGTGATGGTGTCACAATTTATAAATACAATAAAGAAGTATTGAACTGTATGTACAGTCTAAATTTACAATAAACTTTATGATATATAAATTATAATAAAAAATTTATAGGAATATTCACAGCAATAGTGTTTGTAACATCAGAAAATTAAAAGACAGTATCTATCAACAGTATGACAGCTAGATAAATTGTATATTTCTTTTTTTATTGTTGTTCAAGTACAGTTGTCTCCATTCTCTCCCACAACTCCCCTCTACCCCACCCATCCTCACCTCCCACCCTCGATCCTACCCTCCTTTGGCTTTGGATTTATTAAACTTTATTGAAATTTACTTAGTATGACTATTAATATGATATTTTATTTTAATACATAAAATATATAATATATTTCTCCTTATAGATTTTGTGATTACATTTAGGGCATACATAGATAATCTCCCCATCTCAATGACCTTAACTTAATCACATCTTCAAAATTTCTTTTGCCACATAGGGTAACATTGACAAATTCTAGGGACTAGTATAACTTTTGGGACCATTATTGAGCAAATCAATAAACATGAATTTGTTAACCTCAAAATAACATATTTGTAGTTATGTTCTTGTTGAACCTTGCACATAACAGAGATAACTATTTTAAATTTGATATAATATTTTTGTTTTTATCTTTATTTCATTTTTTTCAGTTACAATCGTCCTGCCTCTTCCCCCTTGCTCATTCCAACCACACTTCCCCCACTCCCCCAGTCAATCCCCTCCATTGTCTGTGCCCATGAGTCTTCTATATGTGTTCCTTTGCTTGCCCCCTCACCTTCTCTCCTCGATTGTCTCTCTCCTTCCACTTTTTATCTGATGTAAATTTTTGTTATCTTGTATTGTTTGTGAAAATACTCTCACCAAAATTTCTTTGTTCCTATTTTTTGTCCCATGTGGAACCTGAAATACTTCAAGATTTATTTAAATATATAAATTTTCCTTTCATTTCAAGAATTAAAATTTATTATATTGCATAAAATGTTCAAAGAGCTGAGCATAAATCAGTACACCATGACTCCTACAAATATAATGTATTATGAAATTTAATTTGATAAGTTCTCCAGAATTCTCATTAGTAAAACAAGGTTTTTTTTTAGTTATCTCCTTTTAAGTACAAAGATTGGATATTACATGAACACATATGTTTAACTCATATCTTCATCTTTTAGAAAGACTTGTTTACTCTGAGAGAAAAGAAATATCCAATTATATAACCATCTGGTGTTTTGATTTTTAGTTGTAAAATTTGGTTTTCAATTCCTTACCTCTGCATGAAGTTAAGCAAATAAAAGAAAGCACAGGTTATTTAATTGAGCTACAGCTTTATTGTTCCTTTCCATAAACTGCAAAAGAAAAAAAATGTAAAAACAAACATCTGCTGTGCCAGCTGCTAGAATGTTGATGAGACAACGGAATTCCTATACATGGTAACTTCTTGTTGTTTTCAGTGAATGCTGTGACATTTTTTAAAAAACACTTCTCTTCAAGATACATCTGTTTCTCTAAATAAGACAACTAAAGCCAATAGATGACAGAAGATATATCTACCCTACATTAACATGTGGAAATGATAATATTTTATTATAGTGGGTTAAACAAAATATATTATTAAAAGTAAAAAAAAAAAACATGTCTTTGAAAGCTTCTCATGTATATTTATAGTTTTATTGAAATATCTATATAGTGTTTTATAATTCATATCTTTAAATACTACAGAAAATATAAAACTAAATAAAACAGGTTCTTTCTATTCTAATTTTTTTATTGCCGGAAGTCATGTTCAATTAGTAAGTATAATTGTAGGTACATTTATAGAACAAGTTACTTCATGTTATAATTGTGAGGGGTGGATGTCAAAGCCTGGGGAGTTTTACATAAAATAAGTTGAAGTCTATTTATTTATTATATGATATTTCATTTTTTATAGATAGAAATAATCATTAATCTGTAATTAACAAACTCCATAAAGTGTAGTATTCTTTGAATACATGGAAAAACTACGATTATATAATTTTGAATATTCCCTAAAGGGGTTCCAACTCACAAAATAAAATTAAATATTTTTTCTGCTTTTACATAGACGAGGTTGCCCATTTATTTCACAATATTGTCATGAAAAGAAAATTATCTTGAGACAAAACTTCCTCATTCTTTAAAAATTACTCATGGAGACTTTTCCTGTGCTCTGAAAAGGAAATGTTGAAATAATTTATTTACTGTTAAATGTTTTAAAGAACTAACTCTTTTAATGAAAACTTCTAATATAAGAAAAAAAGGAAATAGAGAATCTTGATCCAAATGGTCTGAGTCCTTTCATAGATGGGTTATGCTTAAATGTGTGTCTGCATGTGAATTGTGACAGCTAGTTCATATAAAAAAAATGGGGATGTAAAACACACTAAACTGAACACTTAGAAATGGCTGTTACTTAAATACTGTTGCTAAGTGTCTTCTTCATTCCCTTATGTGCAAGACACTAAAACAACTGAATTTTATTCTGGAGGTTGGGCCCCTTGTACCACAGGCTTCCCTCACTAGGTGACAGTTTGGGGAACCTTTCTGTATCAGTGTACCAGCTGGCATTGTTGTGAGAGGTTGCATTCTGATTCAGTGAATTTTTTGGAAGATTTTCAGTGCATTTGCCCATTTCATGATGGGTGACTTGTGAGTGCACCTGCCCACACTGAGCTGAGTGTTAAGCAACTTTCAGCCAAAAAACAACATGACCCCCTGTGCCCCACACTCCCTATTCATCCCATGTCTCCTGGAACATTTTTTTGTTTGTTTGTTTGTTTCCCTGGATGAAAAATGTCCTCAAAGGGAAATGTTTTGCCAATGCGGAAGAGGTGAAACAAAAAATTGCAGAAGCACTAAAAGGCATCAAAATCAATGAGTTCAATACTATTTTTAGCAGTGGAAAAAACATCTCAATAGGTGTATTGCATCAAATGGAGAGTACTTTGAAGGTGATTAGTTTAAACATGTAAGAATAGATACACAATTTTTAATAAATAAATCCAAGTTTTTTTTGGACTCCCCAGCCCCTTGTATTATATATAATCTGAGCAAGAATGTTAGCCATGACCTCTGAACACAAGAACTAAATTTAGGGAATGATTTCTGAATATTAATTTTGTATCCTGTTACTTTGCCAAATTAATTTATTAGATATAGTAGTTTTTGATGGAGTCTTTATGACTTTCTATGTATAATACCCTGTCATCTGTGATTATTGACAGCTTTACTTCCTCCTTTATAATTTGGATACCTTTTATTTCAGAAATCAGTGGCATTTTTATACACCAAAAATGAACTATCAGAGGCAGAAATTAAGAAAAAATCCCCTTTATTATTGCAATGAACCTAAGAATAAATTTAACCAAGAAGGTAAAAGACCTATACTCAAAAATTGTAATATACTGAAGAAAGAAAATGGGGAAGAGACAAATAAGTAGAAGCATATGCCATGTTCATGGATAGGAAAAATTAACATCATTAAAATATCCATGTTACCCAAAGCAATCTACAGATTCAATGCAATTCCTATTAAAATACCAATGGCATACCTCACACATATAAAACAAATATTCCAAAATATATATGGAAACACAAAAGATCCTGAATAGCCTCAACAATCTTGAGAAAGAAAAAGAAAGTTGGAGGTATCATACTACCTATTATCAAACTACACTACAAGACGATAGTAATCAAAACAGGATGGTCCTGGCACAAGAACATGCACATAAATCAATGGGATAGATGAGAGGACCCAAACTTAAACCTATGCCTTTATGGTCAATTAATATTTGATAAAGGAGGCAAGAACATACAGTGGGGTAGGGAAATTGGATAGATGTGTGCAAAAAAAAAAAGGTATACCATTAACTTACACAATACACAAGAATAAGCTCAAACTGGATAAAAGACATAATATGACATGACATGATAAAAGTCTTAGAAGAAAACTTAAGCAATGAAATTTCAGACATTTCTTGAAGCAATATTTTTGCCCATATATATCCTCTGGCAAGAGAAACAAAAGAAAAAATAAACAAATGGGACTACATCAAACTTAAAACTTTTTGCATAGCAAAAGAAACCATCATCAAAATGAAAAGGGAACCCACTGAATCGGAGAGCATATTTGCCAATTATATTTTGTTTAATGGGTTAATTTCCAAAATATAAAAAGAACTTATACAGTAAGCACCAAGAAGACAAACATCCCAATCACAAATTTGCAAAAAACCTAAATAGACATTTCTTTAAAGAGTACATACTGATGGCAAATAGACATATGAAAAAACACTCACTGTTACTAATTATCTGAGAGATGTAAATCAAAACAACACTGAGATATCATTTCATGCCTGTCAAAATGGCTATCGTCAATAAATCAACAAAAAATAAGTTTTAACAAGGATGTGGAGAAAAGAAACCTTAGTGCACTGTTGGTGGGGATACAGATTGGTACAGCCACTGTGGAAAGGAGTATGGAGTTTCCTCAAAATATTAAAAATGGAACTGTCTTTTGACCTAATGATCCCACTTCTGGTAATATATTCAAAGAATCCTGAAACAGTAATTCAAAAGAATATATGAACTCCAGTATTCATTGCAACATTATTTATAATAACCAAGAACTGGAAATAGCCCCAATGTCCATCAATAGATGAATAGATAATAAAGCTGTGTTACATTCACATAATGGAATACTGTGCAGCCATAAAAAGAAGGAACACTTACCTTTTGCAACAGCATGGATGAACCTAGATATTACTAAACTAAGTGAAATAAACCAGGCAGAGAAAGACAAATACTATATGATCTCAATTTTATATGAAATCTAATGAACAAAATAAGCAAACAAAATAGAAACAGAGTCATGGATACATGGAACAGACCAATAGCTGTCCGAAGAGTGTAGGGTAGGGGGAGTAGGTAAAAGAAAGTGATTTAGAAAAAAATATATATATTGTTATGTGATATATATGTGTGATATATATATGTGTGCGTGTATGTGTGTGCATATACGTGTGTGTGTGTGTGTGTATCTCAACACATAGGCACAGACAGCATAGTGGTGATAGCCAGAGGGAAAGGAGAGTAGCGGGTAAGGAAGGGGTGGGCAAAGATGAAGCATAAATGAGAACAGAAAGAGACTGCTTTTGACAATAGCCCCACAATGCAGTGTGTAGAAGATATTTTATTGAATTATACATGAAATCTTTATGGTTTTGTGAAACAATAGCACTGCTAATTAATTCAATTAATACATTTAGGGGGTAATTTATTTTGTATAAGTGACTTCCAGATTTCTCTTTATTGCAGAAAGTTCTTGAATATACAAGAAAAGCACAGTGATGCTTTGCCCCAGAGGAGTCAGGTATAATAAACAGAAAATAAGAATGGAGGAAATTTCTCTAAAATTATCGAATGTATTATAAGTAAATAAAAAAGAACATTGGGGATAAGTGGGGTGAAGGGGTGTGGTTGGGGGAAATTGGAGACAACTGTACTAGAACAACAATAACAAAATAAATAAATAAATATATAAAAGTAAATAAAATCTTTAAAATAATAAATAACACCACCAAAGATTAAGGATAAATAATTCTCTTCTCAGAAACAGTTTTATTGAACAACAAGAATAAAAGATCTTTATTTGGAATTACATATTCAAATTTCCATCTTAATCAACAGTATATTACATTTATAGAACTAGTGACACAGAGGAAAATATTGTAAAAATTGGTATGAAGTAAAATATTACTAAGCCCCAAATTCTACTGGAGGCAATAAAAAGTATTAAAATACTTAGTAATGAGGAAACCAAATTTGGGAACTGGAAGCAGGAACAAAAGGATAAAGTATTCTCTATCAAAGTATTCAAACAATAAAACATAGAGATACACAGTAAGATGACAGAGGTATGTGGTTATAGGGTACACATGCAAATACCATTAATGTAATTTTTAAATGACAAATAAAATTAAAGAAAAATATGGCAAAAATAAAAAGTAAAATAATATTCATGACTTCCTGGTAGCTCTTAATGTTGTCTTTAAAGAATACAGAACAATCAAAAGAACACATATGAATTAACTCAGCAAAACTTAAAATCACAGAATGACAAATATAAAAAAATATTAAAAATAAATAAAGAAGATAACACCAAATGCTCTTAGGCCTCCCAACCACAGCTTTGGTCTGAGTTAGAGCTCTCTGGGAAAAACCTCAAGGGAGAGAGAAGTGGAGGTCCATAAACAGAGGAACTGGGTCCACTGTGACTTTAAAAATACTGACAATGCTTACTGTTAGATAACAGCATGAACTGCAGAAAGTAATTTAAAGTTAAAATGCTGTGAAGTGGCAAATAAATACTGAGGCAGAGAAAGAGGGAAAAAAAATAGTGGACCCACCCTCTGGTAATTGCATGGTGAAGGGAAAGAAGCAAAAGACAGATATTGTGTCCTATGAGACAAGGAGGAAACAAAATCTGTAGACAATTAGCCCCTCTCCCTAGAAGAGACAAACAAACAAATCAACTAATATAGACTTTGCTAAACTGACATAAATGAGTGCTATTGGACTAGAAATCTTATAAACTACCCTGAATCTGCACTAATTTTTCAAAAATTCAAAATGTGTCTTCGGTTATCATCTTAAGAAATCAGAAATTGAGTTAAACACACCTTAACATATTAGGCTATTCCTTATTTTAGGCAGATTTAGGAGATTCTAAGAAAAAAAATATCTCAGTAATTGAGACTAAATTTCAGCATGGCTAAAGGAGAGTACTATAATGAAACTTTACTGGTTGTGCTGAAGATCTGAAAACACACAGTGAAGGGCATGAAAATGAGATCAAGAAAGATATGCAAAGCTTTAGACATGATAACATCCAAACAATATCAGACAAAAAGGAGTGATGTTTGTAAAATTGAGGTCCCTCAAGAAGATAAACAAAACAATGCACATTACTACTGTTTCCAACTATATCCAAAAATACTTTCCAGAAAAAAGCAAAACAAAACAACAAACCAAAAAAACCCTAAACTTTTTTCATGTAAAGCCTCTTCAGATAGATGGAAAAAGCCCAAATAATCAACTCTGAAACATATCCTCATAAAGGTATTTGATTTCAGTTATAAAAAATATTATTTCCTTTCTCTTGATAGTCTTGATGATTTAGAGGGGTGTAGATGGGAAACTAACTTTTTTAGAGGAAAAGAGGCAGAGAAGTGTAAAATAATTTTATTTATTTATTTAATTTTTTAACCTCAGATGAGAAGAGCTTTTTCTTCTCCTCTAATATGAATGTTACTTGCAAATAATATAATATTTGGACAAATAATATTAATAATTTCAAAAATAGCACTTCTTAATTTTTAATTTTTATTTTTTGTTTTCATTTACTTTTTTTATTATTTTTCAAATACAGTTGTCTTCATTTCCTACCACCACCTTCCCCTGCAGAATCCATCTCCCCCTACCACCCTCAATCCTAACCTGCTTTGGCTTTGCCCATGGGATCTTTATACATGTTCCTTGATGACCCTTCCCATTCTTCCCCCATTATCTCCTCCACCCTCTCCTCTGGTTACTGTCTTTTTTGTTCTTTATTTCAATGGCTCTAGTTATATTTTACTTCCTTGTTTGTTTTGTTGATTAGGTTCCACTTATAGGTGAGATCATATGGTATTTGTCTTTTACTGCCTAGCTTATTTCATTTAGCATAATGCTCTCCAGTTCCATCCATGCTGTTGCAAAGAGTGGTAGCTTCTTTTTTTCTTTCCACTGCATAGTATTTCACTGTGTAAATGTACCACAGTTTTTTGACCTATTCATTTACTCATGGGCACTTAGGTTGCTTCCATCACTTGGCTATTATAATTTGTGCTTCTATGAACAATGGGGTGTATAGGTTCTTTGTGAATTGGTGTTTCAGGACTTTTAGGGTATAGTTCAAATTATCATAGAAAGCAAAGCAAACTGTGGAGAAAACTTTTTAAAAAAAATACAACCAAAGAAAGATTGCAAGTATCAATCCTATAGGAAAACAATTTTAAATATATATCAATATACAATATATTATAGCAGTGCATCAACATACAGTATTTTATAGCCATGAGATCTTTTAAGAAATCTCTTAGAGGTTATGCTTTATTCAACCACAAACTTCAGTGAAGTAACTGATGTTAAACACATAAATATATATCAAGATAACTCTAAATGAAAGCAAAGATAAAGGAGGAAGAATTATGTATCAAAATTATATTATTAAACAAGTAGAAATAATGCAATAAACAATAGAGGAGAAGAAATGGTGAAAAGAAAATTAGTATGGATGGACCTGATATTGTTATGCTAAGTGAAATAAGCCTGCCAGAGAAAGACGAATACAATATAATTTCACTTATATGTGGAATCTAATGAACAAAACAGAAAGAGGCATGGATGCATGCTAACAGACTAACATCTGTCAGAGAAGAGGGAGGAGAGGAGGACTGGATGAAAGAAGGTGAAGGGATTAGCCAAAGAACATATGTGCATAACTCATAGACACAGACAACAGTGTGGTGATAAACAAAGGAAAGGGGGTAGGAGCAGGGAGTAGGAGCGGGGGCAAAGAGGGGTAATATAGCAACATCTGCAATCATGTCAACAATAAAAATAAAGAAAGAAGATAACAAATGATTTTTTTTTAAATAGAACAGATTATTGCATAAAAATATAGAATAGTAAAAATATACAATTAAACACTGATAAACAAAAAATCTAAATGTTAAGTAAGAAAACAGGGTGTCTCAGGGCACTCAAATATATAATCACTAGAAAACACTAAAAACCTTCTTAAACACAAAACATTCTTAAAAGTCCCATATAAACTTGTAGAGACAAACATAGCAAATATAACATATAATACAGAATAAAACAACACAATTAAGACCAAATGTTTTCATCATATGAATAAGATTGAATGGGTTTAGTTCACCTCTGAAAAGAAATAAAGCATGATTTTCAGTTTGACTCACAAATTGGGACACAAATATATTCAATATTCAGGAGATATGTCTAACCTTAAGGTACTCTGCAAAGTTAAAAGCAAAGGAGTTGGGAAAGACATTTTCAGACACATAAAAGTATCTATAAAGTAGTTAAAAATTATAGTGAAAAAATTAAAATACCACTGCATATCTAGTAGAATGGTTAAAATCCAAAGGAACTGAAAATATCAGTTGCTGGGTTAGGATGCAGAGTTCTATCAGGGATTTTCATTCATCAATGGTAGGAATGCAAAATAGTACAGTCACTTGGAAGACAGGTTAGCATTCTTCTGTAAAACAAAACATAGCTTTACCTTGTGATTCAGCTAATATGCATCCACATACTTACCCAAATAATTGCAAAACCTGTATCAGATGTCAGAGGAATTACAAATTTTTCTTGATGGGTAAATTGACTGATGTTCTTATTGATCCAGACTTCCTATTCTCATGTATAAATTGTGCATAGTATTAATAACACTTATGGAAGCTGTGAGGATTACTTGGGTGACGTAATTAAAGTGTGCAGAACACAACCTGGTACAAGTTAATGGCCAATAATTAATGTTTATTGCCTTCTCATTTTACAGTCTCACATCTTTCTATGTGACAGTCTGTAAGGGAAAATAATATTTTCTCTGTTGACCAATTTGTCGAATCATCTTGGAGGGATTACAACCTACTGAATTTCAAATGAAAATTTTAAAATGAGAATAACAGAAAGTGTATTTCATTATCATTGCAACAGTTTTGCATGAATAATACTATGGTTACATAACATTTAGTTAGTAATCACTGCAAAGTGCTTTCTTTATTCCCAGAAGAGGTAAAGATGGTTATTTTCTTTCTGAATATGAGAGCTGAGTCTTGTTCCCAGATCAGAACTCACTCTGTCCTACTTTATCTTAGCAATTGATACTAGGATATTTTTAGACTATTTTGAAAAGTGGTAGAAGATAGTATGAAATAGAATCAAGATTAGAAGATGTTCTATCAATATAAGACAATGTAAGTTCAGGGGAATAGTCACCGAAACTTGAGAGCAATAATCAAGAATCATATGGAGTCTGTAGAGATTTAATCAGACTAGGAAGTGCCTTTAGATACTCTAAGAGCAGAAGATTGCCATTTTAGTTTTGATTGCTTTTTATTGTCATGACTTTCTTTGCTGATGTAAGCTTTTATTGTAGCTTACAAGGAGTGTGGGCATTAGCTGCTGACTAGCTTGCTGCTTTGTATTGATTCTTTTAATCTGTGAATCTTTCCTGTATTGAGCCAATAAGAGATGCAACATTAAGATGTCGAGTTTACCACAATTTCTTCTTAGCAGTTTAAGACACTGCTTAGAAAAAATGTGGTAGAAATAGTCTAGCACATTCCAAAGACTATCACAGGCACCTCTTCAAAAGGGAAAAAAGATTGATTCTTCTAATAAAAAAGGATCTGTGCTATGTTAAATCCAACACACTGTACATTTATGACATAGCAGGTTTCAGTTCATAGAGAAAAATAAAGCTAAATTATTTTTAAAACAAATTATGCTAAGTATTGTTTAAATGTATAATATAAAAGTTTATGTTGTTTTAATTTAGCACAGTGGAGTATCAGATTCAATAGTCTTGCATAGGGAAAATTATTAAAGAAAATGATTGAATTAAAAACTTTTGTTTCTGGTCTCACAGAACTCAGAAACCAGCATGGACTTATTTGATATTTTTATCATATATAATAAAAATTGAAATATGTGCACTTGGGGCTTCATGTTTGCAATCTAGATAATATGGTGTTGTTTTACCATTCTTTAGGTTAAGTTTCTTCAATTGTAAAATCGAGATAGCAACAACTACTTCGTACAATACTTGATTTAAGGTTCAAATGTGATGCTGAATATTTGAGTAAACTGGCTTATGGGAAGTGCTCAGTATGTATTTGTGGAATCTGAACCTTAATCCAATAATAAAATTTTTGTGGTTATTTGTTAATATTTGATATTAAGCAGAATGATAATATCCATATGCTGTGATTATTTTATTGCATATTCAGCCAATATATTGTTTAGTTACACGCTAATGACTGTTTGCATTGAAGTGTGGTGTGCTACTGCTAACTTGAGGTCCAAACATTTTGTCCTTTCACCTGCCATACAGTATTTATGAATTTATGATTGCTGATTATATAATATTTTATCAGTGATTATTTAAAATATCATTTAATTAAATAAGAGCTCTGAGGCTTGGGAGAATGCATAGTATTCTAGAATTCTAGTTTCAGCATTTATGGTATGTAATACCTTAGACAAATCATGAATCTCTCTGAGCTGTGTCCTTATCAATAAATTGGAAATGACCCTTAAGACACTAACTTCACAAGTCTGATGTTAGGATACAATGTTATGATGCATGTCAAAGAAATAATGATAAGTTATAAAAGAATATATAAATATTTAGGCAAGTAAAATGTGGAATTTTAAAATCGGTCTTAACAGAGATTTTTTTATTTGTTTGATGATAATTTGTGGCATTGGTTTATATGTAGAATTCTCAGTAAAGTCTTCCAGGAGTGTCTTAACTAAGTAAAAATTGACATTCAAAATAGTCCAAGAAAAGTGCTAGTCATTGAGTCTGCACTAGAACAAGTTAGGACACACAAAGTTCAACATCTATGCATATGATATTTGTAAGACAGAAGCAGATCACACTTGCCACTAGGATCAGCAGTATGGAGGAACTGTATGTGCTCCTACTGCAGGAGGGTAATGCAAATCACTAATTTATAAGACAATGATGACACTCCAGAGAGATACAAGATTAACATTTGCAATGGATTATAAAGCAACAAAAGAGTATCCCCCAAATTAGCCTAAGGCAAGAGTAAGGCAAGTAAGAGTATTGATAGGAAAAAAGGAAAGTAGTTTAAAAGAATTGTATAATAAAATTATCATCATTATCACTTTAATAAGAAAGAAAGAAGAATGTGTGTCTGGATAGAAAGGGAAAAGGTAAACCAGACAAGGATACCAGTGGAAATCAGAAAACCAATTACAGAATAATCAGAAAGACAGATGGTGAATTTCCAGAACTTAATGATCTTGGAAGTAGGAGTATAGAAATAGAGACTTGAAATTCCCACACAAAGTACAAAATCTGAATTCTGATATAGAAAGTAGGAGAGAAGGGTCTGCTAGTTCTTGTGGAACTGGGAAAATAAAAGCCCTATGATATAACCTGGTCTCAGGTAAGAACAGAACATATTATGGAGGGTCAGAAGAGGTAGGAACAGTCACTGTGTGGACTTCGATTGACAGAGGCCAGAGCAAAATGCCACAGAAATGCACAGAAGACTATGTGAAGACACTGAAAGAAGAAGCCAAAAATATTGGCTGTCTATTTGCTGTTCTGTTTTCTGATCTTGGAACTCCTATGAGGTACAAATGATTCAGTTTCTTCATATATCCATTTCTTTATATTTTTGCACTAGAATCTGGATCAATTTTAAGTATTCTCCCTTGACTAGAGTTTAATCCAGCTTTTATCCTGATGAGTTCCCTTTTAGTTATTAACTTAATGTTATGCATTGCTATTCAATTCTTTCCCTCTTCATTTGTTCTCTTTTATATCTGAGATTTATGTTTATAACTTATTTTTGCTTTGTTGATGTTAACTTCTTTATCAATAAGAATCTGTGGTTTATTGTTTTTATTATGTTTATTGGGGTGATATTGATTAATAAGACTATAGAGGTTTCAAGTTTATATTTCTATGATACATGATCTGTATCATGCATTGTGTGCCCACAATGTAATGTCAAACCATCTTCCATAACCATATATTTGACCCCATTTACTACCCCCTGCCCCTATTTCCTCTGGTAACTACTATAATGTTGTACGTGTCTATGAGTTTTTGTTTGTTGTTTTGCTCTTATTTTTTCATTTGTTGCTTTCAGTTTTATATCATATGTACGAGTGAGATCATATGGCTCTTCACTTTTTCTATCTGATTTATTTTGCTTAGCATAATATTCTCAAGGTCCATCTATGTTGTTGCAAATTGCAAATAATTTTTGACAGAGGAGCCAAAAACATGCAATGAAAAAAAATAAGCATCTTTAATAAATGGTGCTGGTAAAATTGAAAAGCCACATTCAAAAGAATGAAACTAAGCTATAGTTTGTCCCCATATGCAAAAATGACATAAAAATAGATCGAATGCCTAAATATAAGATCTGAAACAATAAATTACATAGAATATAACATAGATATGAAACTTACAAACTTTGGTCTTAGAAAACATTTTGACCCCAAACACAATTTAGTAAAGGCAAAAGCAATGGACAGGACTATATGGAACCAAAAAGCTTTTTGACAGAAAAAGAAACTACTAGCAAAACAAAAGGCAACAAACTGAATGAAAGAGGAAACTTGCAAAGAATATTTTCAACGAAGGATTAATATTCAAAATGTCTAAGGAACTCATAGAACTCAATACCAAACAAACAAATGATCCAAATAAAAAGGGACAGAGGGTTTTTGCATCTAAGTTAATCAAGGATATTGGCCTATAATTTTCATTCTTTGTACTGTCTTTATCTGATTCTGGAGTTAGGATAATGCTGGTCTCATGGAAGGAACTTGGGGGTCTTTGCTCCCCTTGAGTTTTTGGAATGGTATGAAGTCAGGTGTTAGTTCTCTGAATGTATTATAAAATTCACCTGTGAAGCCATCTGGTACAGAACATTTTTTGGTTGGGATTTTTTGATTACCACTTTGATTTCATTAGTTTTAATTGATCTACTCAGATTTTCTGATTCTTCCTGATTCAATTTGGAAGTTTATATATTTGTAGGAATTTATCCATTTCATCTTTGTTATCCAATATGTTGGCATGTGGTTGTTTGTAATATTTTCTTCTGATTCTTTGTATTTCTGTGGTGTCATTTGTTACTTTTCCACTTCCATACAATTTTAGTCAGAGGTGATGCTTGATGTGATTTTAATCTTCTTAAATTTATTAAGACTTGTTTTGTGTTCTGACGTGGTCTATCCAGGAAAATTTTCCATGTGCACTTGAAAAAAATGTGTATTCTGCTACTTTGGAGAGAAAGGCTCTGAAAATATCGATTCAATCCATCTGGTCCAGAGTGTTATTTAAGGCCCATTTTGAATTTTTGTATGGAAGATCTATCCATTGATATCAAAGGCATATAAAAATTCCCTACTATGACTGTACAACTGTTGATCTCTGCCTTTTAATCCATCAAGATTTGCTTTATATACTTAGGTGCTCCTGTTTGGGGTACATAGATGTTTCCTAGGGTTATATGCTTTTGCTGGATGGATCTTTTTATCATTATGTAATGTCCTTCTTTGCCTCTCACAAAGCCTCTTGTATAGCCTTATTTATAAAGTCTTTTGGTCTGATATAAGTACTTCTTATTTTTTTTGTTTGCTTTTATTTGCAATTTCAGTCTATGTGTGTGTCCTTCTTTCTGAGGTGTCTCATTTGTAGACAGTATGCATATACTTGAGACAGTATATATAATCTTGTATTTTTACCATACATGTAAACCAACTGTATTTTGATTGGAACCTTTAATACATTGACATTTAAAGTGATTATCAATAAGTATATAATTATTGACATTTTGCTATTTATTTTCTTCTTTTTTTCTTCTTTAATGAGTCCCTTTAACAATTCTTGTAATACATTTCTTGTAATGTGGTGTGGTGGTAATGAACTCTCCTAGCTTTTTTTTTTGTTTTGTTTTGGAAGCTCTTTATTTCTCCTTCAATTTTAAATTATGGCTTTGCTGTGTAAACTAGACTTTGTGGTTGGTCCTTGCTTTTATCACTTTTAATATTTCATGCCATTATTCTGACCTGAAATGTTTCTGTTGAGGAATCAGTTACCAGTTTTATTGGTGCTCACTTGTAGGTCACTGTCTTTCACTTACTGCTTTTAAGATTCTCTCTTTGTGCCCTGGATGGTATGGCTCAATGGATTGAGTGCCAGCCTGTGAACCACAGGGTTGCAGGTCGGATTCCCAGTTAGGGCACATGCTTGGGTTTTGGGCCAGGGCCCCAGTAGGGGGGGTGTGACAACCACACATTGATGTTTCTCTTTCTCTGTTTCTCCCTCCCTGCTCCTCTGTCTAAAAATAAAATAAATAAAAAATATAAAAATTCTCTCTTTTTCTTTGCCATTTTAATTATGATGTGTCTTGGTATGAACCTCTTTGAGTTCATCTTGTCTGAGACTCTCTGTGCTTCCTGGACTTATATGTACATTTCTTTTGACAGGTTAGGGAAGTGCTCAGTCATTATTTTTTCAAATATATTCTCAATACCTTGTTCCATTGTTATCTGTCTCTTCTCTTTTTGGTACCCCTATGAGGCAAATGTTGTTAAACTTGATGTTGTCCCAGAAGTCCCTCAAACTATCTTTATTAAAAAAAAAAAAATATATATATATATATATATATATATATATATATATATATATATAATCTCGCCACTCTGATTGGGTGTTTCCTGCTACTTGTCTTCCACATCACTGATTTGCTCTTCTGCTTCATCTAATCTGTAGTTCGTCCCTTCCAGTGTATTATTCATTTTAGATACTGTATTTTATTGGGTTGTTTGTTTTCTCATTGCTGACTATTAAGAGTTTATATGTATTTGGATACCAATTATTTATCAGATATGTGTTTTAAAACATTTCTCCAAACCTGTGGTTTATCTTAATATTGGCTAAAAGACTAACATCCATGAAAATTTTCCTCCCCTTGTCTCCTGCTCCCCCTATCAACAGAGAGAGCCTGGCGAGTCCCAATCTCATGTACCTATGTTCTCAAATTTTGGGGTATTTTCTGGGCAGACAAGAGAGATGTTGTCTCACCCACGGCCTCAGACCAAGCAGACTCCACCTGACCTGACTTGAAGATCAGGGCTCCTTCACTCATTCCCACTGAGGGGACCACCTCCTCACAGAAGCTGAATGTTCTGGGTATTTGGACTGGGGGCAAGCACAGAGCTGGGGCAGAGGCCAATGCTGGGGGACCCTGAGCTGTGGTTTGTGTGCTTCTCTAAAGCCCCAAGGCTACTTCTCTGGTTTTCTGAAACCTTCTGTGAGCCAACTTGTAAGTTCTCTTCTGCTCTTGCAAGCTTAAATGAGTCTCCAATGAGACATCACTTCACACCTGCCAGAATGGCTATGATCAATAAAGCCACAAATGACAAGTATTGGCGAGGACATGGACAAAATGTAACCCTCAAGCACTGTTGGTGGGAATGCAGATTGATGCAGCTACTATAGAAAACACTATGGAGTTTTCTCAAAAATTTAAAAATGTATATCCCTTATGATCCAGTGGTTTCCTTTCCAGAGATTTATTTGAAGAAACTTAAAACACTAATTTGAGAAAATACATGCACTCCTTTGTTCATTGTGTCCTTATTTACAAATGCTGATCTATGGAAGCAACCCAAGTGCCCATCAATAGACAAATTGGTAGGGAAGTGCTGGTACATGTATAGAAAAGATTATTACTCAGACATAAAAAAGAATGAAATTGTACCTTTTGCAACAGCATGGATAGACCTAGAGAGTATTGGGCTCAGTGAAATAAGTCAGTCAAAGAAAGAAAAATACCATATGACTTCTTTTATATGTGGGCTCTAACAAACAAAATATATGAACAACCAAAACTGAAACAGACACATAGTTACATAACGATAACTGAAGTTTGCAGAAGGGAAGTGGGTAGGGGCACTCAGTAAAACAGGTGAAGACATTAAGAAACACAAATTGGTAGTTACAAAATAGCCATGGAGAAGTAAGTAAAGCATAGGAAATACAGTCAATAACACTGTGATAATTATGTAGAGTGACAGCTGGGGTACTAGTAATATTAAGGGGACCACTGTAAAGTATATGATTGTATGGTCGTTAAGCTGTACATCCAAAAACAATACATAATAAAATGTAAATAATAATAATAATAAATTGTAACAACAGCTTAAAAAATGGGCAGGGGACCCGAACCAACACTTCTCTCAAAAAGACATACAAATGACCAAGAGATATATGAAGAGAACTTGACTTAAATATCATTTTAAAATCCTCTTCAATGTTTGCCCACTTATTTCCATTTCCTTAGGAGTAAGTCAATGTTTTAATAAGTGCAATGTCTGTTATGTTTGTTTCATTGTTTGTTTTAGAAAATTCTAGCTAATGAGTTTCCTTAACATTAATGGAGACAGAGGCTTCACAGAGAAAATCTCTGTAACTAATGAGAAGGAAGGACACATATGTATGAATCACAATAGAAGCTAAAAGTAAAACTAGAAAATATGAATATTAGTTTCCTATTACTTTGAAACAAATTATCATAAATGAGCAACTTAAATAAACACCTACTTATTTGTTCACATATGTCTAAGTCAAAAGTCCAGAATAGTCTTTGTCAGGATATCACAGTTCTGAAATCAACCTATTGTCTGGGTAGAGTTCTTATCTTGCAGCTCTGTGGAAAAGTTTGCTTCCAGGTTCCTTCCTGTTATTGATAGTATCACATTCCTTGGTGTTATGGGATTGAGTGAAATCTGTTCCTTTGCTGACTCTCAATAGATCACAAAAGCTACCTGCATTCCTTGCTATTTGTCCCCTTCCGTCTTAAAGCCAACAATGGAACATCAAATCCTTCCTGTGCTTTGAATTTCTGACTTCCCCATCTCTGACCTCTAGGCCCATATTTAAAGCGCTACTGTGACTAGGTCAGACACAACCAGATAATCTCCATATTTTAAGGTCAACTGAATTTTGACCTTAATTATATCTAATTATAAAGTAAAAGCACTTTATATCAATATCTAGATTTCCATTTGAATAACTGTCAGAATCTGCATGTATATTAGGTGCTATAAATTTTGTGGATGATTCTACCATAATTAGGTTAAAATGTAAAGGTTTTGATTGGGGGAACTCGAGTTGGAAAATTTTAGTTTTAGGCAATAGCCAATATAAGCTTAATAATGAATGCATGTAAAAGCTATTGTTTCAGGAACTGAAGGTATGACCTACCCTCATTCCTGGAGACCACAAGCAACTTCACCTTGTGTCCCAGATGAACTTCAAGCAATAAATGTGGTATCTAAGCCATTGTAATACAGGGTGAGATGTCCGCTGCCCAGGACACCCCACCCAGGACACAGATAAAGAATCATCAGTCAACAAATGAAAGAATGCAACAGCTTTTTATCAGATTAACATTTTCCATGAATTCCAAACCCCTTACCTACATTTTTATTCTCCTTATAAAAAGGATCAGTTTAAAGTAGAATGTAATAAACTCTGTTAAGGTGTATAATCTACCATCTTCTCAGTTCGCTGGCCATGTGAATAAAGTGCCCATAAAGATCCAATTCCTGTCTCTGCTTACTGGCTCTGGTAATGACAGGCAGCATGAACACTGGCTTTTCCAGTTTCAGTTTTCAACTACTTGTCACACATACCCAACCCTTTCTCCCCCACCCCTGCTACTCCCACACATATATATATATATATACAGCCTTCAAATAATGATACTTTACAAGAAACTTCTCAGTAGTATCTATAAATGTTAGAAATATAAAAGGCCGAGGAGCTAAAAACTGTTAACCTGAATTCTATAGTCAGTTTGATTACTATTCAAATTTTATAACAAATAAAGATATTTATAACTCTGTATCAGTTAGGCAATATGTTAGGGGTATTGGTGATGCAGAATTCAGAAGAGAAAAAAAAAAGTAAAGTGATGCAAACACCGGCCCACAGTGTCCGAGTCATTATGGATGAAATGAGACATTCACACAGACTACCTACCGAGTCTGGTGGAGGAAAAGGGACAGCATGGCTGTTCTCTCAAGGGGAGAAAAAGCTGCAGCTTCTGCCATGATAGGCCTTTATTGGGTTTCTCCGCCTATTACATGATGGTCCTCATTTACTATGCACAGGTTTGCTTTAGGTGGTTACCTTTTACAGAAAACAAAGGAGTCAATGCTGCTAATCACATCACAGAAGAGGGATATTTGCAAATGGAAAGGGAAAAGTGTTTGAATCGGTTACACTCATCCTTGAAAGGTTTAGCATGGATTTTAGGAGTTACTTTACAGTGAAATTCCTGAATTCAGGGTGAGGGAGTTTTAGCAAAAAGCAAGACTCATAGTGGCCTAGGTACATTGCAGGCCTGATTCTCCATGGGAAAACCTATCCATGGGTGTGGGTCCTGTGAATCTCCAAATGTGAGCTGGGCCCACGCCACACAGAATGGTCTCCTGCAGTAGAGAGTAAAGTTTTTATTCACTCTCCAAGAAAGGAGAGGAACATGATATGGAGAGTTATAACAGCATTGAGGGGTGGGAGCTTTGAAACTTTATTGGATTATAATTGGATTTTAAAAAAGCATTAGGGAGGTGCTGTTGTGTGGCCCCTAGGCTGCTGGGGGCATTGTAAGCTGTGACTATAGTTTGTTCCAATGTTATCTTCTGCCTGTGGCTGTAGGAAGCTGTTAGTCACATTCTGTGCTTGTTTTCAGGTAACCTCCAGTCCTGGAGAGATAAACTCAGAAGAGTAAAATGGCAGTCATGTTTAACAAGGTCATGGGTCTGCTGAGCCAGTCCTGCCACAATAGCAAATGGTGCTGGCTTTATCCTTTCACAATATAAAACAGAATTGCATTTGGAAACATTCCCTTCCCTTCCTTAATTACCCTAAAATTTATGCATTCACATTATAAACAAATAGGAAAATTAAATACAATGTTCTTATACTTAAAACGAAACAAATGAACAAAAATGTCAAACTGAACACATACCCATTTTGGTTGCCTTCAGAAACTCTAACATAACAGGGGGGTAATTTTTAAGGTGGCATGCTAGCTACAAAGACATAGAGAACAGGAAAATTGACAACAGTGGCATTTGGGAAGCTACACAGCAGATGGTCCAAGGAAATCCATAAACACAAATCTTTATCTGGCAGAGAGAAAAACAAAAAGCCAGCTTTATTTGTATCACTGATCTCATCCCCAAAAAAGACCTGCCTCTGAAGCTGAGGGTAGGTGATGAACAGCTAGAAAAAGGAAGTTTGTTAAATTCATGTCCAAAGTTGGACTATAATGGATCAGGTCCCCTAGTAAAAAAAAAAAAAAAAGAAATGTAATAATAAAAGCCTGAGTCAAGATGTCAGTTATATATTGAGAAATGATAACAGAATATAAAAAGGAAAAGAGTAGTAAAAAATTGTGTTCTCTGGTAAAATCTAGTACAAACTGCTTCACAGAGTGAAGGTGTCCTTATCCTCTACTGAGGCAAGGGTACCCGCCTTTTTAGCCTTGTAAACAGTTACTTAAGACATATCTGAAATTAATCAACAGGAGACTTTACTTTTAAAGAAATTCAAATAATAGTAGTTATTGAACAGACTAGAGCAGAAGAATGTTCCATACAGGAAAAACAATATGTACTAAAGGACAAAGCTGAAAAGGTGTGTAGTGAATTTGGAAGATGGTAGAAATTATCTCAAAGATGTTATGAAGCAATATTACATACAAATAGTAGTTCTATGTGGATAATGTTTACTTTTAATTGCATTGATTATTGTTATATACTTACATAATATTTAAATGTAAAAAATACAGGGGTTCTATGTCAAACTTCCCTTTTGCAAATATTTTTCTTTAGAGGATTTTTAAGTTATAAAAATTTCATGAATGCAACTTTTTTGCCTATTCTGCAGTATTTAAGTAATGATGCTTAACTTAAAAAGAGCAACACAAATATTTTTTAAATATAGATATGTAAAGGTTAACTGAAGGCCACTCTGGCATATAAAATGCTCTTATTCTGCCATTTTCTTACTCTTTACTTTGGACTATATTATCTTGGGGGGATCTTTTCCTCATTTATTGCTTATTTTTGTAGAAATCAAGTGAACCTTAGCAACAACACCACATACCAAATCCTGAATTTTATTTTTAACTCATCTGTTTGTAGCATTAATGGTTTTAGTTATAAAATAGTTTTATTCTAAAAGTTATTTCATATAAATGTATATGTACTTGTTCTAACTTTGAACAAAATAAAAAAAGCTTTCATGTTTAATTTACTAAGAAATTTTAATGTTGTGTGACTACTATCCAATTACAAAAGTGAATTCTAGATCAGCAAGTTCAAAAATATGTGTTTAAGAAAACATTTTTTGTTTTTTCTATTTTTATTTATGTATTTCATGTATATGTTTATAAATTTATTAGCATGTTATCTGGAAACCCAATCACTTATAATGGAGAAGTAAGATTAGTTTAAAATTTAATTTAAATTATAAATACTACTTTGCTTCTTGCATGTAACATATGCATAATAGGAATAATCTTTCTTTCTTTCTTTCTTTCTTTCTTTCTTTCTTTCTTTCTTTCTCTTTCTTTCTTTCTAGAAAGCAGAGGAAGGAGGGAGAAGCAAAAGGAGAGAAACATCAATTTAAGAGAAACATCAATGTCAGAGAAACATCAATTGGTTGCTTTTTGTATGTGCCCCAACTGGGACTGAAGCCACAACCTAGGTAGGTGCACTAACTGGGAATTGAACATGCTACCTTTCAGTGTACAGGATGATACTGCAACCAACTGAGTCACACCACCAAGGCAGAACTTTATTGTCATTTATGAAGTTTCCAATTTATTGGTAAATCCATTGTAGTTTATCAAGAATTTGTATATCCTGGTGTATTCATGCCAATTAAACTGAGAATATGAACTCAGTGTTCTTGATAATTTGTGAAGTGCATATCAAATTGTTTTCTGTAGAACTCTGGACTACTTTTGATATATGGCAAATAAAAATGAAAATGAATAATGAAAAAACACAATGTATTATTTAAAGAAAATGACCACAGGAAGTACAAAGTAAGAACAAGAGAAGCTTTTTAAACCATGCGCAACAATTCTGTAATAACCATTGTTAGGGACTAAATTGTGTCACTCCCAAATCTGTATGTTAAAAACTTACCCTGAATGTGATGATATATGGTGATGGATCTTCAATAATTAGGTTTAAATGAGGTCATAAGGGTGGAGTTCTCATAATGCGATTAGTGCCCTTATAAGAAGAAACACCAGAGAGCTTGTTGTCTTTCTCTTATTCCCTGTCATGTATGACACAATGAGAAAGTGGCCATCTACCTCACAGAAGAATACTCTGATCATAAATCAACCATGCTGGCACCTTGACCTTGGACTTCTAACCTCTAGCACTGTGAGGAAATGCATTTATGTTTAAGCCACCCAGTCTATGATATTGTGTTTTGGCAGACTGAGCAGACTATGACAACCACATTTAAAATGGCTTCTACAGTTAGAAGATAAGCTGACAACACAGTCCAGGGGCTGGCTACCTATTGGTATTCACCCATGCTGAATTGGTTCAAATATTGAGATTGTATACAATCTCTCCTATTCAAATATATGAATCTTCATGTTCTCTCAACTTACTTTATAGTAATGTGTTTATAAATATAGAACAGAAAAATTCTTTTCTTGATAGAATATTGATACAGAAAAATAGGGAAGTAAAAATGCGTTTAGGTTATTTTTAAAATATGCTACTGTCAAGATTAATAAAGACAGAGTATAAAAGATGTGTGGAAAGGTGTAAAACTGAATTCAAACAATCATATAATATTTACACTTAACAGGATTCAGTTATCCAAAATGCTATAACTAGAGAATAGCAACATTTACTTTTATAGCAAATTGTCCTGAGCTGACACAAATACCTCTGTCACAGAAACTTCACTTGGTATCTCCTAAATATCATTTAGTTGGGCAAACCTCTCAAAATTGCTTGTCTCGAACAATCTGGCAACACAGGTGACAATTTTACTATACAATACTTACAACTTTAGATGAAGTTCAAATTTAATTTTAAACTTGGGATAAAGCATTAAAATAGTTTGTTCTAAACATTTCTTAGTGTTATAAATTGTTTGATCGCATTCTGCAACTTGCTTGAAGGCCAGAGACATTTACATAAGCTTGTTAAGTCTCCATTTCTTCACCACAAAAGTGAGGCACTGATGTGGGCTTTAATTATATATATGAAGTGAGAATGTTGTGAGAACACTTCCTAGACCAAGATATACAGTCACCCCAACAACTGCAGAGGACTTTTTTGTGCCCCTTTCCTTTAACAAGAAGTATCTATTATTCTATCTCCTACCACTATCAATTACTTTTGTCCTTTTTGAACTTCATATAAATGGAATTATAAATCACAAACTTTTAATATTTGTATTCTTTCACTTGTTAATGTAAATATAAGATCATCTATGTTTTGTGGACCTCTGGCTTTTCTTTTTTATAGCTGAGTAATATTTCATTGCTGTTACAATTCTATTTCTTACAACATAGTAACATTTAAAGTTAAGGTAACATTTAAGTTCAGAAATTTTTGAAAGATTAAAATGAAGAACAAAAGGAAGTAAAGAAAGAGATCACACATCAAAGAGATTTCAGGTCTCTAATTTATCAAAAACAAAACAAATAATAAACAAACTAAAAAACAGAATAACCCTCATCTACAGTCTCATCTACTGATTGATTTAGTTCTCTCCATCAGTACTTTCGTACTTGCTATTGTGTCCACAATGCATATATTTTCCTACCTTTGGACAAAAGTAAAAACTATGAGAAAATAATTTTATGTTTTTGTTGTGGTATGACATTTTCCATTCTTAAGATTACCCAGAAGCTGTTTGTAAGCAGGCAGTAAGGTGAACAAACAGCAGTCTGAACATCAGTCTGTGAGAAATATACATGTTAAATTAGTTCAAACATTAACTTTGTCATAGCAAAACACGGATGAGTTTTAGTCGATCAGCAAACCATGTCTGGAATATTTTGTGCATTTCAAGGACGTTGTGCCTTAATTCTCCTGGCACATATCTTCCTCTAGATAATAAATGTTAGAGTTATGGTGATCAGTTGACTTTAGTAATAAAATATGTGCTTATAGTTAATTAGGCACTATATGATGTCATTTTTTTTCAGATGGCCTTTTTTTGTGCATTATCTTTTATAATAACTTTAAAAGCAATGACTCTTTAAAGTAGTAAATTAAAAGAGTCTATAAAAAGGGTGAAGATATTTCAGTTAGAACTTCTACCTAAGCAATAATTTTTGGCATGGTGAGGTGGTTTCAAGCTATGATACTCATAAAGTTAATAGGAGTTTCTGAACACTCTAACTGTGGTCTGTAATTTAGTCTATAGCTCCTTGACACTGGAAAGTAATCCTTTCACATAGTTTCATCTCCTTGGGCTCCTCTCAGTTATGGCAAATCTTGGACTTTTCTTGTTTTGATGACCTTGACAGTTTTTTTAATTAATTTTTTTCTATTACACTTGACATTCAATATTATATAATACTTGTGTCAGGTTTACAACATAGTGGCTGGACAATTATATAATTTACAAATTGATCCCACCAATAATTATCATACCCAGCTGGCACTATACATAATTATTGCAGAATTATTAACTATATTTTCTTTGCTGAACTTTACATTTGCATGACTATTTTGCAACAACTAAACTGTACTTTTATAAATCCCTTCACCTTTTTCACACCCAAACCCCCTCCCCTCAGGCAACCATCAATTTGACCTTGACAGACTTGAGGTGTACTGGTCAGATATTTTGTAGAAGGTCCCTCAACAGGGATATATTTAATACTTTTCTGATGATTAGGCAAGGGCTGTATGATTTCGAGAGAGCTATCACTGAGCTAAAATGCCATTTCCTCTTGATCACTTCGTATCTAGGATACATTCTATTGATATAATTTATTACTGTTGATATTAACCTTGATCGCCTGGCTGAAGTAGTTTTTTTCCAAGTTTCTCCACCGTATTACTTTCACCTCTTTCTGTACTGTACTTGGAATGAGGTCTACTAGGTACAGCTCAAGTTCAAAAGGTAGGGAGTTAAGCTGTAACACTTTGAGGGTGAAATATCTACATAAATTATTTGAAAATCATTTGAGAGATGGAATTAACCTAATCTCCCTTATTAATGTATTTGTTCAATTATTTATTAATATTAGTAGGGATAATAATATTTATTTTATACTTTGAGTTAAAATTCCATTATACCACATTTATTGCTGTAGGGAAAAAGTAGTCAGTCAGGCTCCCTCACCCAGATGTTTGGGCAACTTTCACTTAGCAGGATTCACATAACCTTGAGTATGGGCCCACATGCACAGAGTCACACTGTTATACAATATTTTAGCAACCTGATGGCTTTGTGTGCATTTAGTATGTAAGGCAGTCAGGACTTCCCATGGTGATGATATGCAGCTTGTAGAGTATGTGGATTGCCCCAGCCCAAAACAAAGGTATGTCAGACATCCTGATGACTCCACGAATTTTCTTCCATCTGCCTGAATTCCATGTAAACCTGCCCAGCCTTGAACGACTGCAAGACAATTGCTAAAATTGTTTTAGCTTTGGTCATTGAAAGATTTTTCAGTTTGCTCTTATGTTCTCTTGACATACCTCAATCACTGTGAAATTTCTTTTATTGTGAGTTTTTTACTATTTATCTATTATTTTATTGATAATTACTTTATATTCTTCAACCTTATTATTCTGTACGTATGCCTTTTTAAATCATATTATAAGCAAGGTAAACTATCTTGATCCTATTGCTTTTAAGTTGCAGTTCTAGTTTTTTAATTTTTAACTTTATTCTATTATGATAAGAAGAGAACAAAAGATGTAGATTTTACCAAATTTTAAGTGTACTAAACTTAATACAGTACTATTAAATATAACAGCAATGTTATATTGCAGATCTAGAACATACTCCTCTTGAAGAATTAGGACACTATGCCTGTTGGCTAGCAATTCACCATTTCCCCTACCTGTCAGCCTCTGACAATCGCCATTCTGCTCTCTGATTTTATGAGTTTGATTATTTTAGATATATCATAAAATTGGAATTATGCATTACTTGTCCTTTTATAACTGGCTTATTCACTAGCATAATATGTTTAAGATCTCCATTTGTGTTGTTGCATAGTATAGGATGTCATTTTTTAAGGCTAATTAATATTCCATTGTGTGTATATACAATATTTTCTTTATAGATTCATCTGTCAGTTGTTTCTTCATAAATTTATCTGGATGTTCAAGTTGTTTCTGCATCCTGATTATTGTGAATATTTTCACAATAAACAGTGAGTTACTAATATATCTTTCAGATACTGATTATAGTTCTTCTGGATAAATAGCCAGAAGTGGTATTTCTGGATCATACAGAGTTCTATTTTCATTTTTAAAAGAAATTTCCATGCTATATCCTATATAGCTGTACTACTTTGCATTTCTATCAACAGTATACAAGGGTTCTAATTTTTCTTAATCTTCATTAACATCTATTTTTAATAGCCACTTTAACAGGTGTGAGGTGATATCTCATTGCATTTTGATTTGCATTTCCCCAATGATCAGTTTTGCTGAACATCTTTTCCTATACCTGTTGTCCACTTCTATATTTTCTTTGGAGAAACACTTATTCAAGTTTTTAGATATTTTTTAAATCTAGTTATTAGGTTATTTGCTATTCAGTTGTAAGAGTTCCTTAAACATTTTGGAAATTAACCCCTTATCTGATACATAGCTTCCAAATATTTAGTCCCATTTTATAGTTGCCTTTTCAATCTGTTTTTTGGTTTTTGTTTTTTGTTTTGCTAAACAAAAGCTTTCTAGTTTGGTGAAGTTCCACTTATCTATTTTTTGTTGTTGCTTTTGTTTTTAGTGTTATATCCAAAAAAATCATCACCAAGGTCAATGTCTATGTTTTTCACCCATGTTCTCCAGCCCCTTCCCCAGGTGCTTTGTAGTTTTAGGTCTTACATTAAGTCTTTAATTCCATTTGAGTTGACTTTTATCTGTGGTAAATATGATTCCAGTTTCACTCTTTTGAATGTATATATTAAATATTCAAAGCACATTTGTTGAAGAGACTACTCTTTTTCCATTGTGTATTCTTGGCACACTTATCAAAGATCAGTTGTCCATAAATGCACAAATTATGTGCATTTTGTTTCTGGGTGGGTTGTCGATTCCATTTCATTGGTCTATGTGTCTATTTTTATGCCAATATTATGCTGTCATAATTACTATAGCATTGTCTTTTGAAATTAGACTGTGTTATTCCTCCAGCTTTGTTTTTCTTTCTGAAGTTTACTGGTTATTTGGCATCCTCTATGGTTCCATATAAATTTTAGTACTTCTTTTTCTATTCATGTAAAAAATACTGAGGAATTTCAATATTGTAGAATTTTTAAAAAAATTTCTTTACTTTCTGGCAGTACAAAATGTTCCAGGCCCATCAACATAATTTCTGCCCCCTTCCTAGGAATGGCCATTTCTCTAATGAATCTTTGTCTCTTTTATAGGAGTATGGTATTAGAAACCAAGATCTCAGTGTTGGATGTGCTTGTTTCTACTGAGATGGTCTTGCTTCTAGATCCTCTGTCTCACTATAGAGCAGGGAAATGTGTGTGTGTGTGTGTGTGTGTGTGTGTATTAACCTGTATATGCATTTGCATCTATAATTATTTCTATGTACAATTATTGAGCTAAACATGAGTAGGCCCTTGTATCTTCAACTCTAAGCCATTACCACATGAATAATCTAGCCTTTTCTCCTTGCTCTTCTGTAACCTTCCATTTTAATGGTGTGAAACTTGATTCCCACCATTTGCTACTTACTTTTAAAAAGATTTTTAAATTCCAGTATGCGTTATAGTATCAGAACTGTTAATCTGTTCTCTCATGGGAAAGTTTATCTACTAGAGTACAATGTTTATGTGCTGTTTATATTTCCTTTAGTCTTATAGACTCCCTTCATTTTTAAGGTTATGCAGGTAGTATTTTTCCCCCTACCTTCTACAATGGAGTTCTTTCATAGATTTGTAATAAAGTTAGACTGTTTGTCACATTATATACCTTCTATAATGTATAGGATTCCACCGATCTCTTAATAATGTTTAATTCGCATACATTAAAATTATTTTTGTGCTCAAGTTCTCTGAGTTTTGACAAATGCAGAGTGTCACAAAATGATTATTACAATATGAATAGAAATTTTCATTGGCCTAAAATACCCCCTGTGCTTTGTCTATTCAAATATCCTCCTTCTCCCCAAACCCCTGGTAACCACTAACTATTTTATATGTATCTGTATTTTTTTCTTTTTTCTTAATGTCTTATAAGTGGAATCACACAAATTTGTAGCCTTTTCAAATTGGCTTCTTTCAATATTCAGCAAAATACACTAAAATTCCATCCATGTCTTTTCATGGCTTATCAGCTCATTTCTTTTCATTTAGACTCTAAGTTGTTAGAGCAATTTTACATTCACAGCAAAATTGTGGGAAAGGTACAGAGATATTACATATACCGTCCTATTATCAACTACATTTAACAAAATGATTAATTTAAAATGTATTATTATTATTATTATTATTAACCAGTGATGAACTTACATTGATACATCATAATCACCCACAGCTCTAGTTTACCTTAGGTTTTACTATTGATGTTCTACATTCTATGGAATGTGTATAACATTCCATAGTTTTTAAAAGTATATAATGACATGTATCCATCATTATAATATAAAGAGTATTTTCACCACCCTTAAATCTTCTGTGTTTTACCTATTTATTTTTCCTCTCCCCTCCAACCCCCAGCAACCACTACATTTTATACTCTCTCTGTAGTTTTACCTTTTCCAAAAACTCATGTAGTAGTTGTTATTGTACAGTATATAGGCTTTTAGATTGGATTCTTTCACTTAATAATATGCATTTAGGATTCTCTCATGTCTTTTCAAGGCTCAATGTCTCATTTCTTTTTAGTGCTAAATAATATTTCATTGTGTCGATGTTCTACTGTTTATTTATTTATTCACCTTCCAAGTTTTGGCAATTCCAAATAACATTTTTGTTATTAAAAATTCTTGTTATATCAACATTCTTATGCAGGTTTTTGTGTGGACATAAGTTTCCAGCACTTTTGGGAAAAAGGCAAGGAGTATGAATGCTAGATTGCATAGTAAGGGTATTTTGAGTTTGAGATGGTTGAGAAGAAACCATCAACTTTTTTGCAAAGCGTACTACTTTATGTTTTCAACAGCAATGAGTGAGTTTTTCTTGTTTTTCATCTATGCTAGCATCTGGTGGTGTCAGTGTTATAGATTTTGGCCATTCAAGTAGGTGGGTAGTGGGATCTGATTGATGTTTTCATTTGTATTTCCCTTATGACATATGATGTGGAGCATCTTTTTGTATGATTATTGCCATCCATAGCTCTTTGGTGAGGTGTCTGTTATTAATCAGATTTCTTCTTTTCTTTTTGTTGCATTTTAAGAGTTCTTTGTGTAATTGGATCATTGTACTTCATCAGCTTTGTCTTTATAAAAATTTTCTCCCAGGCTTGGCTTGTCTTCTTATTCTCTTGATATTGTCTTTATTGTATAATATGTGCTTTCAATGCTATAAATATCCCTCTCTTTACTGCTTTCTCTGAATTAGATATTTTTTTATAAATTTATTTTCATTTTCATGTAGTTCAAAGTATATTTAATTTATCTTGTAATTTCTTCTTGACCCATGTTATTTAGAAGTGTGTTATTAAGCTCCATATTTTCCATTTATTTTTGTTATTTCTTTCTGTTTAATTCCATTATGGTCTGAGAGAAGACATTGTATCATCTATCTTTATTTGAATTATTTAAATTGTTTTGATGGCCCAGACTATAGTCTATCATGATGAGTGTTCCTTGTGAACTTGGGAAGCATGTGTTGGAAAACTTGTCTATGGATGTCAATTATATCCAGTTAATTAATCATGTTATTGAATTCAACTATGCCCTCACTGATTTTCTGCCTTTTGGATTTGTCCATTTTGGATAGACACAAGTTGAACTGTAGAGTGAATTAATCTATTACTCTTTATGGATGATACCGTCCAGCAGTATCCATCTCGGCTGCAGATGCTGGATGCAACATGAGAAAAAACATACACAGAGACAACCAGGTCCTGTGGGAATAGGGACAGAAGAGCCACTCTCTCTCATGGAGAGCACTATGGCCACCTTCTCTCCTGGAGGGCGCACCGTATCTATTCCCAAGCAGATTTTTGTTGAGAATACAGACTTAGTTTGTGGGTTCACAGTCTGGCAGAAAAGATCAAAAGAATTAGGTGACTTACAAAGGTAGGGACAGAACTCCTGCTGTGACTCTGGGCAAGGTTTGGAGTTTTTAACGTATGAAAGAACTACAGGTTCCAAAGGTTTCCTGCCTGTGCCTTTAAATTCCAAGTTAATAACATCCTCCAGCAAACAAATCTCACAGGACCTTGCATATTCTAGGTCCCAGGACTGATTACCCGGGGGCCAGCTGTTTCTGGTCTGGGCTGCACTGCCCCTGCAGGCAGAAGACAGGCAGCCAGGAGACTTGGATTTCTCACATCTAAGAACAAAGACTCAGGCTTTGACAAAGTCAAGGGGGCAGGGATTGATGTTGATCGCCCCTTCATTTCCACAGCCCCATGAGTTTCCTCCCTTAGGCATTCCCACATGATCATGTCTGTCTTAGATTCATTCTCTTTCTTAGAGAATTGTTACCCGTCATTGACTTCCGATCAGTGAAAAAGGGAAGCCAGGCATTAGAACAGGCAGTGTTCATGCCAGGGAAATAAGTTTTGTCTCCTTAGTGGCTTCTGGTCTGGAGGTCTTTCACTCAGCCTAAGTCATGGGGGGTTACAGCTTCCTGAGACCAGACAGGGCAGTCCCCAACAACTCTTTGCAATTCTATTGATTTTTCGCCTCATATAGTGCGATGCACTGTTATTTAAGTTCATACACATTAAAAATTGCTATGCCTTCTTTAAAATATGACCCTTTATTATTAGGTAATGCCATCCATTATCACTGATAATTTTCCTTGATTTAAAGTTGGCTCTGATTGAAATTAACATATTTTCCTGCTTCCTTCACTAGTATTAGCATAACCTATTTTTCTCTATCCATTCACTTTTAATCTGTGGTATCATATCTTTATCTTTAAAGTGGGTTGTTTAGACAATGTATAGTTGGCTCTTGGTTTTTTAAAATAAGTCTGACCTACTCTGTCTTTGAATTGGTACATCTAGACCATCAAAGTTTAAAATGATTATTGATGTAGTTCAATTAATACCTACTGTATGCATTACTGTTTTTTGTTTGTTGCCATTCTTCTTTGCTCCTATTTTTGTCTTACACTCTTTTGCTTTTTGTGGTTTTAATTGAGCATTTTATGCTTCTATTTTCTTCTTTTACAGCATTACTTTATTTTCTTTACTTTTTTTAGTGATTGCTGTAGAATTTCAATATATATTTGCGCTAACCCAAGTCCATTTTCAAACAATAGTATACCAAATACTTTATGGGTAGTCTAAAACCTTAAATAACAAATTATTTTTAATTCTTCTCTTCCACCTCTTGCAACATTGTTGTCATTTATTTTTATCTTATATAATATTACATAAAGGTATATGCATGTTTATACATATAAATGCATATATGTATATATTACACATTGTATATCATATATATATATAAGCATGCATATTTAAATACTGTTGGTATAATTATTTTGAACAAACAACTATTAGATCAATTAGTTTGTGGGTTTAAATCTTGTCAGTGTGCTAATAGGAGGCAACCTATCCATGTTTCTCTCTCACACTGATGTTTCTCTCTCTCTCTGCCTCCCTTCCTATGTCCCTAAAACCTTCCTATGTCCCTAAAACCTATGTCCCTAAAACCTCCTTTCCTATGTCCCTAAAACCAGAATAACCATATTCTTGGTGAGGATTAAAAAGGAAAAATTAAAAGCAAAGAATAACCAAACAAAAGTTTTTATTTTATCTTCAGTTACTTCTTCAGTGCTCTTCCTTTTTGCAAGTGTAAATCAGAGTTCCTGACCTATGTTATTTTTCATCTCTCTAAATAACTTCTTTCAAATTTTTCCAAGGAGGGATCTACTGACAATATATTCTTTCAATTTTTGCTTAAGAATGTCTTTATTTCTCCTTCACTTTGAAGGATAAATTCATAACCTAAACAATCCAATATTTTTCTCTCTCCACTTTTTTCATTTTGTTTTTATTAATTTAATAATATTATAGACTTTTTCAATTACTGTTTAGTCACCTTATACTTCCCTCCCCCCCCAGCAATCACCACACTATTGTTCATGTCCATGAGTTCTTTTTCTTTTTGCTCAATCCCTCCACCCCCTCACATCCACCCTCCTCCACCTGTCATGTGCTTTCCATATATTAGTCTGTCTCTGTTATGCTTGTTAGTTCAATTTGTTCATTAGATTGCACATAGAAGTGAAATCACAATCTTTCTCTGACTGGCTTATTTCACTTAGCATAATATTCTCCAGGTCCATTCATACTGTGGTAACATTTTCTTCTTTTCATAGCTGAGTAGCATTTCATTGTGTAAATGTCCTGTAGTTAGTTTACTCACTCATCTCTTGATGGACGCTTGGGCTACTCCCACATCTTGGCAATTGTAAGTAATGTTGCAACGAATATAAGGGTGCCTATGTTCTTTCCAATTAGTGTTATGGATTCCTTCAGATATATTCCCAGAAGTGGGATCACTGCATCAAAAGGCAGATCCATTTTTAATTTTTTGAGACATTTCCATAATGCTTTCTACAGTGGCTGCACCAATCTGCATTCTCAATAGTGCAAAAGTGTTCCCCTTTCTCTACATCCTCACCAGCACTTGCTGTTTGATGACTTAATGATGATAGCCACTCTGACAGGTGTGAGATGGTATCTCATTGTGGTTTTAATTTTCAATTCTCTGATGATTAGTGACATTGAGAATCTTTTCATAAATCTATTGGCCCTCTGTATGTCCTCTTTGTGGAATTGTCTATTCAGGCCTTTTGCCCCTCTTTTAACTGGGTTGTTTGTTTTTTGGCATTGAGTTTTGTAAGTACTTTATAAATATTGGATTTTAACTCCTTATCAGATGTATTGGGAAATATGTTCTCCCATTCTGTGTTTTTTTATGTTACTGATAATTTCTTTTGCTGTGCAAAAACTTTTTAGTTTGATGTATTCATTTTTGTTTATATTTTCTTTTGTTTCCCTAGCCTGGGCAGATATACCCAATAAAAAAATTGCTGCAAGCAAAGTCTGAGATTTTGATGCCTATATTTTCTTGTTAGATTTTTATGGTTTCAGGTCTAATATTTAAGTCTCTGGTCCATTTTAATATATACTTGTATGTGGTACAAGAAGGTGGTCTAGTTCATTTAAGTGCACACATCTGTCCAATTTCCCCAGCAGCATTTATTGAATAAACTATAGTTAACCCGTTGTATGGGCTTGCTTCCTCTGTCAAATATTAATTGAGTATAAAGTTTTGGGTTTACTTCTGGTCTTTCTATTCTGTTCCATTGATCTATGCATCTGTTTTTATACCAGTGCTATTCTCTTTTGATAACTAAGGCCTTATAGTATAGTTTGATATTAGGTAGCATAATTCCTCCAATTTTGTTTTTCTTTCTCAGAATGCTGTTGCTATGTAGGACCTTTTGTGGTTCCATATACCCACATTTTTGAAATATTTGTTCTAATACAGTGAAATACATCATTGGAATCTTGATAGAAATTACATTGAATCAATAGATTGCTTTGGGTAGTGTAAACATTTTAATGATGTTAATTCTTCCTATCCATGAAGACAATATGTGCTTCCACTTATTTGTATCTTCTTCAATTGCTTTCTGCAATGCCTTTTACTTTGCCATGTACAGGTCTTTTACATCCTTGGTCAGGTTTATTCCTAGATTTTTTTTTTCTTTTTGAAACAAGTGTGAATGTGATTGTTTTCTAAGCTTCCCTTTCTGTTTGTTCATTATTAGTATATAAAAATGCAAATGAGTTCTGGATATTAATTTTGTACCCTGCTACCTTGCCTAATTCATTTTTTTTTTCAAAATCTTTGGGGTTATTTATGCACAGTATCATGACATCTGAAAATACTGAAAGTTTTACTTCTTCCCTTCCAACTTGGATGCATTTTATTTCTTCTTTTTGTCTGATTGCTGTGGATAGGATTCCCAGAACTATGTTGAATAAAAGAGGTGAAAGCAAACATCTCTGTCTTGTTTGCAATCTTAAGAGGAAAGCTTGTAGTTTTTCTTGCTGAGTATGAGACTGGCAGTGGATTTGTAATATATTGACATTATTATGTTTATTTCTCTCTCTCTTTCTATTTTTTATTATTGTTCAAGTAAAGTTGTCTCTATTCTCCCCCCCCCCCCCCCCCCGCCACATCTATTTGCCACAGCCATCCCAACCTCCCACCCTTGATACTACCCAACTTTGGCTTTATCCATGTGTCCTTTATACATGATCCTTGACAACCCTTCCCCCTTTTAACTCCATTATCCCCTTCAACCTCCCCTATGGTTATTGTCAGTTGGTTCTTAATTTTAATGTCTCTGGTCATATTTTGCTTGTATGCTTGTTTTATTGACTGGGTTAAACTTATAGGTGAGATCATATGGTGTTTGTGTTTTCCTCCAGGCTTATTTCACTTAACATAATGCTCTCCAGTTTCACCTATGCTGTCTCTATTGGCATGGGTTCCTTCTTTCTTTTTGCTGCATAGTATTCCATTGTATAAATGTACCAGTTTTTTGATTCACTCATCCACTGATGGGTACTTAGGATGCTTTCAGCACTTGGCTATTATAAATTGTGCTCCTATGAACATTAAGGTGCATAGATTCTTTTGAATTGGTGTTTTAGGATTCTTTGGTTATAATTCCAGCAGTGGAATTGCAGGGTTAAAAGGCAGATCCACTTTTAGTTTTCTGGGGAAATTCCTAACTGTTTTCCACAGTGGCTGCACCAGTCTGCATTATCACCAACAGTGTACTAGGGTTCACTTTTCTCCATAACTTCTTCAGCATTTATTATTTGTTGATTTGTTCATGATGGCCATTCTCATCAGTGTGAAGTGGAATCTCATTGTGGTTTTAATTTGCATCTCTCTGATGGTTAGTGATGCTTAGAATGCTTTCATATGTCTCTGGGCACTCTGTAAGTCCTCCTTGGAGAAGTGTCTGTTCAGGTCCTTTGCCTATTTCTTAATTGAGTTTTTTTGTCTTCCTGGAGTGGAGTCATGCAGTTCTTCATATAGTCTGGATATCAAACCTTTGTCTGAAGTATCATTTGGCATATATTTTGCCATAAAGTTGGTTCATTTTTCATTTTGATAATGTTTTTTTTTCTTTTTTAGTCATGCAGAAGCTTTTTATTTTGATGAGATCCCATTTGTTTATTCTTTCCTTTACATCCCTTGCTCTAGGGGGCATATTGGTGAAAATATTGCTGTGTAGAATACCTGAGATTTTCATGTGCATGTTCTCCTCTAGGACTTTTATGGTACCACAATATATATTTAAGCTTTTTATCCATCTTGAATTTATTTTAGTATATGCTATAAGTTGGGGGTCAAGTTTTATTTATTTATTTTTTTATTTTTTGCATGTAGCTGTCTAGATACCCCAACACTATTTGTTGAAGAGGCTATTTTTATGACATTTTATTCTTCTTCTCCCTTTTTTTGAATATTAATTGACCATAGAGACTTGGGTTTACTTCTGGGCTCTCTATTCTGTTCCATTAATCTATGTGTCTGTTTTTATATCCATACCAGACTGTTTTGATTACGGTGATCTTGTAATATAGTTTGATGTTAGATATTATATCCCTCCTAATTTGTTCTTCTTTCTCAGAATTGCTGCAGCTATTTAAGGTTGTTTATGGTTCCATATATATTTTTGAAATGTTTGTTCTATATCTGTGAAATATTTCATTGGTATTTTACTAAGGTTTGTGTTGACTCTACCAATTGCTTTGGATAGAATGGACATTTTGATAATGTTAATTCTTCCAATCTATGAACATGGTACATGCTTCCATTTGTTTGTGTCTTCCTTCATTTCTTTCTTCAGTGTTGTGCAGTTTTCTGAGTATATGTCTTTAACCCCCTTGGTTAGGTTTATTCCTAGGTACTTAATTTTCCTTATTGTTATATCAAGCGGGATTTTTCCCCAATTCCTCTTTCTGATATTTCATTGTTAGTGTACAATAATGCCCTCAATTTCTGAATATTGACTTTGTATCCCACTATTATGTCAAATTCATTTATTAGGTCGAGTAGTTTTTTGTTGGAGTATATAGGATTATCTATGTACACTATCATGTTATCTGCAAACAATGACAGTTTTGATTCCTCATTTAAAATTTGGATGCCCTTTGTTTTTTTTTTCTTTTCTGATCACTGTGGCTAGGACTTCCAATACTATGTTGAATAGAAGTTGTGAAAGCAGACATCCTTGTCTTATTCCTTTTCTTAGTGGGGATGCTCTAGTTTTTGCCCATTGAGTATGATGCTGGCTGTGGTTTCTCATATATGACCTTTATTATGTTGAAGTATACTCCCTCTACTCCCACTTTGCTGAGTGTTTTTATCATTAATGGGTGCTGTACCTTATCAAATGCCTTTTCCACATCTATTGATACAATCATGGATTTTTGTCTTTCCTTTTTTCTAGGTGATGCATTATGTTTATTGATTTGTAAATATTGTACCATCCTTGCATCCTGAGTAAATCCCACTTGATTATGGTGTATGATCTTTTGAATGTATTGTTGGATGCTGTTTGACAATATTTTGTTGAGGATTTTAGTATCTAGGTTCATCAGTGATACTGGCCTGTAGTTGTCCTTCGTTGTTGTGTCTTTATCTAGATTTGGGATTAGGATGATGCTAGCTTCATAAAAAAGTTTGGGAGTTTTTTGTCTTCTTGGATTTTTTTGGAATAGTCTGGATTGGGTAGGTGTCAGCTCTTCCTTAAATGTTTTGCAAAACTCTCCTGTGAAACCACCAAGCCCAGGGCTTTGGTGTGCTGGGATTTTTTAAAATTACTGCTTCAATTTCATCTGCTGTTATTGATCTGTTCAGGCTTTCTGCTTCTTATTCATTCCATTTTGGGAGATTATATTTTTCTAGTGATTTGTCCATTTCACCCAGGTTTTGCAATTTCTTGGCATATAGTTCTTTATAGTAATTTCTTACAATCCGTTGCATTTCTGTGGTATCAGTTGTACTCTCTCCTCTTTCATTTCTGAATTGTGTTTATTTGGGTCCTCTCCTTTTTTTTTTTTCTTGATGAGTCTTCTTAAAGGCTTGTTGATTTTATTTAACTTTTCAAAGAAACAGCTCCTGGATTTATTGATCTTTAGAATTATTCTTTTAGTCTCTATGTCATTTAATTCTGCTCTGATCTTGGTTAAATCCTTCCTTCTACCTGTGCTGGGTTTTGTTTATTGTTTTCCCTCCAGTTCTTGTAGATGTAAAGTTAGGTTGTTTATTTGAAATGTTTCTATCTTTTTTAGGTAGGCTTGCATCACTGTGAACTTTCCTGTCATGACTTCCTTTGCTGTGTCCCATAAGTTTTGGACTGCTATGAGTTCATTTTCATCTGTTTCCAAAACTTTTTAATTTCTTCCTTGAACTCATCATTAACATATTCATTGTTTAACAGCATACTATTCAATCTCCATGAATTTTAGTGTTTTGCATTTTTTCCTTGAGGTAGGTTTCTAGTTTCAGGCCCCTGTGGTCTGAGAAAATGCTTGATATAATTTCAATTACCTTAAATTTGTTGAGGCTTTTTTTTGTGTTCTATCATGTAGTCAATCTTTGAAAATGTTCCATTGTCATTTACAAAGAATCTTGCTTCCTTGGATGAAAGGTTCTATATACATATCAGTTAAGTGCATTTGATCTAAGGCATTGTTCAGTGCCATGATATCCTTGTTGACATTTTGTTTGAAAGTTCTGACCATTTTTGACAGTGGGTTGTTAAAATCCCCTACTATAAGTGTGCTGTTGTCAATATCTTTCTTGAAGTCTTCCAAGATTGTCCTTACATATTGAGTTGGTTCTATGTTGGATGGATATATATTTTTGATGTTTATATCTTCTTAATGGATTCTTTACTTGAGTATCATGAAGTGTCCCTCTGTGTCTCTTTTTATGGCCTTTGTTTTGAAGTCTATTTTGCCTGATATAAATATTACTATCAGGGCTTTTTTTACCCTGTCCATTTGTTTGGATTATTTTTTTTCTAACCCTTCACTTTCAGTCTCTGTAGTTCTTATATTCTGAGGGTCTCTCATTAGCAGGTTATGCGTGGGCCATGTTTTCTTATCCATTCAGCTACTCTATGTCTTCTGATTGGAGCATTTAATTCATTAACATTTAAGGTTATTATTGATAGATACTTATTCATTGCCATTTTACTCCCTCTGTACCTGTATTCCTCTCTCTCTCACTCTTTTTTTTTTTCCCCTTTTCTTAAAGTAGTTCCTTTAGCATTACTTGCTGTGTAGATTCGGTGGAGGTGTATACTTTTAGCCTTCTTTTGTCTGGGAAAACCCTTAGTTAGGTTTCCATTTTAATTGAGAATCTTGCTGGGTAGTGTAGTCTTGGTTGCAGGCCTTTGCTTTTCATTACTTGGAATGGTTCTTGCCAATCCTTTCTGGTTCATAGTGTGTCCATTGTAGTGGTCCCATTGTGCTAGTTTTATCAGGTCTCCTTTGTACGTTACTTACTGTTTCTCCCTTGCTGCCTTTAGATTCTCTGTCTTGGAATTTTGCCATTCTATTTATTTGTTTATTTATTTATTTATGTATAATTTATATCATTGCATTTTTTAATTACTTTATTATTGTACAAGTACAGTTGTCTGCATTTACCCCCCTCACCCCAGCCATCCCCACATCCCTCCCCTGCTTCTACCCCACTTGGTTTTATCCATATGTCCTTTATAGTTGTTCCCAAAAACCCTTCCCCACTTTGTGCCCATTAACCTCTGGTTACTCCCTTCTGGTTACTACCCCCTCTGTTTATTATCAGATTGTACTGAATTTCAATGTCTCTGGTTATATTTTGCCTGCTTCTTTGTTTTGTTGATTAGGTTCCACTTAAAGGTAAGACCATATGGTAATTATTCTTCACCACCTGGCTGATTTTGTCCAGCATAATGCTTTCCAGTTCCACCCATGCTGTAGCAAAAGTTAGGAACTCCTTCTTTCTTTCTGCTGGGTAGAATTCCATTGTGTAAACGTACCATAGTGTTTTGATCCATTAATTTACTGATAGGCACTTACATTGCTTCCTGCACTTGGCTATTGTAAATTGTACTGCTATGAATATTGGGGTGCATAGGTTCTTTTGAATTGGTGTTTCAAGACTCTTAGGTTATATTCCCAGCAGTGGAATTGCCAGGTCAAAAGGCAGCTCCATTTTAACTTTTCTGAGGAAATTCCATACTGTTTTCCACAGTTGCTGCACCAATCTGCATTTCCACCAACAGTATACTAAGGTTCCCTTTTCTCCACATCCTCTCCAATGCCTGTTGTTTGTTGATTTGTTTATGATGGCCATTCTGACCAGTGTGAAGTGTTATATCATTGTGGTTTTTAATCTGCATCTGTGTCATGGCTAGTGAAGTTGATCATTTAGTTCATATGTCTATCGGCCCCCTCTATATGTCTTCCTTGGAAAGTGTCTGTTCAAGTCTTTGGCCATTTTTAAATTGGGTTGTTTGTCTTCCTGGAGTGGAGTCATGTGAGTTCTTTATATATTTTGGAGATGAAACCCTTGCCCAACGTGTCTTGGAGTGGGCCTCCTTGGGTTTCTCTTGATTGGGACTGTCTGTGATTCCTGATTTGTGTGACTTTTCCTCCCTTCAAATTAGGGTAGTTTCGTATCATTACTTTACAAATACATTTCTACCCCTTTCTCTTCTTTTTCTCTTTCTGATATCCCTATTATATGGATATTATTATGTTCATGTTATCCTGAATTTCCATTAACACCTCTTTGTCCTTTTTTAATCTTTTTTTCCTTTTTTGCTCTTTCTAGGAATTTTTTCTACTTTATCCTCAGCTTGGTGAGTCTATCCTCTGGTTCATTGAGACGGCTTTTGATTCCTCCTACTGTGTTCTTCAGTTCAGAAATTGTACTCTTCAATGCCTCGGCTTTATGATAGTTTCTATATCCTTTTTAACTTTCTATATTCTATATCCTTTCTATATCCTATTTGCTATAGTTTCAGGAAGTTTTCTTCTACTTTCCCTGTAGTTTTTGATAATTTCAGTAAGCTCATTGAACTTCCGTTATAATCATTGTTTTGAACTTAATATCTGATCCTTTTACTTGCCTCTATTTTGTTTGGCATTCTTTCTGACTATTCATTCTTTCCTTTCATTTGGGGGTTGTTTCTCTTTCTTCCAATTGTTTGGGAGATTCCTCTTATTTGTCCCCTCCTTCTGAAACTGATCTTTTTGACTCCCTGAGTTTGTGGGTGAACTTCTCTGGTAGGAGAAGTGTGTGATTCAGTGGTGCAGTCACCTTGGTCTCCTGAACTTGATGCTCTTGTGATGCCCTTTATGTCATTTATGTGGGCTCTCTGGATGTAATTGTGTTTTGATTGTGTTGGGTCATTCTTCCGATGACTCTTCCTGAAAGCTGGTTGATGAGGATCACTCTGCTCACCACATCTGTATGCTGTTGTGTAGGTACTGCCAGAACAAAACAACAAAACCCAGGAAACAAACCCACATCTGCAAAAACATCTTCCCCCCGCAATCCCACTATCAACAGCAAATGAACCAGTATTAATAAGGATCTAAGGAGATTATGACTAATTTAAGAAAGGAGGGAAATAAACAATAGCATAAATTCTAGTGACTTAATACTGTACTAACTTGCTGGACAAGAAATGAATGTTAAAAAAGCTATGCAGGAGAAGAATGTATTGCTTATTATGAGAACACCACAATGCAGTTCATCTTGGTAGCCTCTAGTATTTACCATTGTTTTTTTTTTTTTTTCTTTCTGGATCCTCCTTGGTGATGTAAGAGTTGACCCTGTCTGACCTTATGCAGCTTGCTCCACGCCACTGTCTGTGGTTTTGTCTTTCACTGTTAATCTAATCAATGTGCACTCAGGCAGTGAGTCTTAACCCCCATAGGGCATGGCAGAATACCTCCTGGGGTTGGGGCTATTGTTCCTTTCAAGCTGCTGCAGCTAACAAGGGAGTAGTCTGTCTGAGCAGGATGGGTGCTGCTGTAAGGGTGGTGACTCAGTACCAGGATCCAGGAGGCTAGTCTCTCAGTTCTCTCTGCAAGGCTTTTGTCCCCAGTCTGTCCTCAGGCATCTATAGCCCACTGTGCCCTACTTTACCTGAGTTCCAGGTAAATGGCTACAAATGAAAATTGTGTGGTGGCTTCTTTAAATGGCTCTTTGTCCCCAGCCACCATTTCTAGCAGAGAGCAACCCTGCTGCTTTTCCAGTACTCTGTGTACTTTTTGGGCTCTTGTGTTCTATGCTGGGGATCCAAGTTAGGTTTAGGCCCATTCTTCTCGGGGAGATCCAACTGGCTGCTTAATTATCCCTTTGACACTGCTTTCTGTGGGCACCCAGCCATCCCTCTCAAATCTCTGGTGTACTTCTTACCAGTCAGTTAGTGCTGAAATTAATTTTTCTGTCTGTCCAAGGTTATAAGGCTTCCTCTCACTATTGTTCAGTTGTTTCTTCCAGGTGATTTCTCCACAATTTAGTTGTAATTCCAGGTTGTTCCTGAGAGGAGGTTAGTGTGCCTTCAATTCACTCCTCTACCATCTTGACTCTCTCACCATTATTATATTTAGATATTTTGCCTCCATACCCACTTTGCTGAAAATGTTTATCATAAATGGGTGCTACATCTATTGATATAATCATTTGATTTTTATCTATAATATAAGTCCCTATCCTTAAATTTAGTCTGTAGTTGGACATGTTGTACACTGTTTTCCAATGGTTCAATAACTCTGAGAATACATATTAGCTTTTTTTTCTAGAACATATTTATTCCTAAAGGTTAGACTATGAATTAAATAAAATTGCTCTCCTTTGAAAACTAGCTTATTACTTATTACTCATTATGACTCAATAGTAGATTCTTTGTTTTCACCAGTATGAAATTTTATGTCATTAAATCTACCTAGTCTCAATGCATTCCTTTCCTAAAACTCCCACCTTAATCTGAATCAGCCCAGCTCCTGAAAACATGTAATAACACTTGCCTTACCCTCTCTTAGAAACTATTAAAACTATTTCAGTATTTGTGTGTGTGTGTGTGTGTGTGTGTGTGTGTGTGTGTGTTTTCTGACTGTGATAGAACTAATGGATCTATCTAATTTTTCAGGGTGTTTTTCTCATGATCTTATGGAGGGTCAATAATCATCAATGTTATGATCCATGCAGGAGCTAACACTTTCTGGGCTTTCAGGCTTCAAAACATAATATCAAGTCTACACACTTGTTGACTAATATTAAAGCATGAAGGCTACTCTTAACTCATTTTTTACAGTTGATCATACTGAAATTCAATATCTGTTAAATGTCTGGGAGAGAGGACAAATATATTTATAAAGGTTTTCTAAGATTGTGTGTTTAACCATTTCTCTAATAAGTGCTGCAAACTACTCTGTGATAAACCTATAGCAATCTTGATTTGAGTCCATGATAGTCCTTATGGCAGATTGACCAGAAATTCCACTGATGTTACCACATTGACTGAGACACAAGTTCCTCATAACATACAGCCCTTTGAAATTCATCTTTGTATGGATCATGATAGTATTTTTTTTTATCAGGTTACAATGTTTTCTCTATGAGAATGAGTATATAAAATTGAGGCAGCCACTGGCCTGGAGTGACCGTGAACACTGCAGATGCTTGTCAAAACATGAGAAAACATACACATGGACAACCAAGTCCTATGGAGAAATAGGGACAAAACGGCCACTCTCTCTAGTGGAGATCACCCCATTTTCCCTCTCGAGCAGGCTTTTATTAAGAATACAGATACAGTTTGTGGACTACAGTCTGACAGGGAAGATAAAACAAGTAGGTAGCTTTCAAGGGGCTGGCAGATCTCCTGCTGGGATTCTGGGCTGAGATTTTGGGGTTTTATCACTTAAAAAGACTATAGGACCTAAAAGGCTAGTTTCATTTTCTGCCCTTGCCTTCATATTCTAATTAAAGAGCACCCTCCAGCAAGCAGGTCTCACAGGATCTTGCATATTCTGTGTCCCAGGCCTGATTACCCCAGGGATCTGCTGACTCTGGTCTGGACTGCACTGGCCCTATTATTCCTTCAGGCCTGAATCAGTCAGAGGAGACAAAGGCAGCCAGGAGACTTGGGTTTCTCAAGGACTCAGGCTTTGAGAAAGCCGAGGGGACAGGAGTCAATGTTGATCACAGCCCCCTGAGTCTCTTTCCTTAGGGCACTCCCATGTGACCACGCCTGTCTTAAGTTCATCCTCTTTTTTAGAGAATTGTTACCTGTCATTGACTGCCAATCATACAAAGGGAGCCAGGCATTAGAACAGGCAGCGTTCATGCCAGGGAAATAAGTTTTGTCTCTTTAGTGTCTCCTGGTTCAGAGGTCTCTTACTCAGCATTAGCCATGGGGGGTACAGCTTCCTGAGACCAAGAAGAGCAGACCCCAACATAAAATAGCTTTCTGCCTCAGTTCCAGAATAAGTATCAGTCGTCGGAAGTGAGTTACTTTTATTTTTATTATATGAATGCAGAATTTCATAGTTTTTTTTCTTTACACTGGTGGACTATTATGTATTTCAGCATTAATAAATAAAAATAATTTACTTGTTACTCTAAATTTTGTTCTATAATCGTACTCTTGATTTTACCTTACTTTCTGGCCTGAGTTTTACATTTTCTATTTTTTTAAAGATTTTATTTATTTATTTTTAGAGAGGGAAAGGAGGGAAAAAGAGAGAAACATCAATGTGAGGTTGCTGGGGGCCATGGCCTGAAACCCAGGCCATACTTTACACTTGCACAATATTTGCTCATCCTTTCTATGCATATAGTAACACTTCTGGTCCATTGCATTGAGAGAAGGTAATGATTGCCTTAGGGCATTGAATGAAAGAAAGCAAGAACAAGATTTTTCAAGGTTGTCTTTTTTTCACTTTCTTTTCAGCTGCTGCCTGCTACACGCTAAAACTACTAACTCGCTTAATAAACTAGGGCTACTATGAAGCAATCTTCTGAGAGGCTTCTAAAAGCTTCTCTCAACCCACCTGAGCTATAGACATAGCATTGCATAAGTTTAAGGTGTAAAACATATTGATTTTATATATATTGCAATATGAGTGTTATCATAGCATCACATCACATAATTATTATTTCTTTTTTTATTGTGAGAACATTTAAGATTGACTCTTTCAGTACTATTAACTATAAGCAGAATGTTATGCATTAGATCCCTAGAACTTAATTCATCTTCTAACTGAAAGTTTGCACTCTCTGACCAACCTCTATCTTCTCAATTACTCCATCTTTCAGCCCCTAGCAACCACCACTGGACTCTATCTCTATGAATTCAGTTCCTTAATACAGTGTTTGTCTATCTGTGTCTGACATTTCATTTGGCACAATGCCTTCAAGGTCCATTCATGTTGTCAAAAATAGCAGGATTTCCTTCTTTTTCATGACTGAATAGTATTTCATTGTTGGTATGCCTGCATGTGTGTATATGTGTGTGTGCCACATCTTATTTATCTAACCATTTGTTGATGAATGCTCAGGTGTTTATATATATATGTAAAGATTTTATTTATTTTTAGAGAGAGGGAAAGGGAGGGAGAAATAGAGGGAAGAAACATTAATGTGTGGTTGCTTCTCACACACCCCCAACTGGGGACCTTGCCCACATGTGCCCTGACTGGGAATCGAACTGGTGACCCTTTGGTTGCAGGCTGGTACTCAATCCACTGAACCACACCAGCCATGTTAGGTGTTTATATATCTTGATTGATCCTGCCATCCCATTTCTGAGTATTTATACTAAGGAAATGAAAACAGGACATAGATAGATATCTACACTCCCATATATTGTAGCAATATTTAAAATAGTTATATCTATTGTTAAATTTTTATGCATTTTGTTGTTCATTTTGGATTGAGTTTAATTGGTTAGTTACTGAAATAATTGTATAATTTTTAATTCTGGCTTGTCATGATTGAAATTGTTCCTTGCTCATAGTATCTTGTCAAGCTTTACCTTTTTCTAATCTCCTTCCTTCTGAAAAACTGAGTGTTGTAATATTGAAAATCAGCCACTTTATCAAGCTTTAGATTATTTATCTGAACAATTCCTTTTTATATTTTGTTTCTGTCTTTATATGTAAATTAGTCTTATTTTCTTCCAGATGCATTTTTAACATTTTCTGTTTCTTAAAGAAGAACACATGATTTTTAGCTTTCTGCTGATCATATGTCCCATGTTTAAATCCCATATGTCCTCATCTCATGTACTCAGACTTCTAAACTGCCAGAGAAAGTTCAGTGGTTCCATAAAGATGGTGTGGAACCTGAACCCTAAAACTCTGACTTCCAAGAGTTAAATATAATTTAATTTTCTTTCATCTATAGAGCAAAATATTTCATGTCAATAAAGCTATAAGTAGTCAGAGGATCACTTGTGTTTATATTACATTGTGTTTATAGTGTGATCACTTGTGTTGTGATCCAAAGACATTTTTTAACTGCTTTTTAGACAGAGAGGAAGGGAAAGAGAGAAACGTCAATGTGAGAGAGAAATAGCAATCTGTTGCCTCCTCTGTGTGCCTGTACTGGGAATTGGATCAGCAACGTAGGTATGCGCCCTTACCAGAAATCAAACCCACACGCTTTTGGTTAAGAGACAGCGCTGCAACCACCTGAGCCACACTGGCCAGCACAACTTGTGTTTGTATTGTGATATTAGTGAAACAACAAACCTAGATGTATTGTTCTTATTGGTCTTATAAATATTCTCATCAAAAAATCAGAGTCTAAAAGATGTCTATGATTCTGATGAAAATAAAATGACCCAGAAATTCCCTAGAAATTGTGTTAGTAAAAAAAACGAAAGAAATTTGATTGAAATATAGAACTTTTTTCTTTGCATATATGTCTATATAGCTCACATTTGACAGATATTTAATTTTTATCTACACATGGAAAATGAGTATGTTTCTCAGAGATTTTCAGAAAGAAGTTATAATAATGTGAATTTTGTGTAATTTACATATGAAAATACTTCTTTTTATCATAACATCAGACAACTTTATGTATACACTCACATAGGTTCACAAATTTCTATTTCCAAGCAGTTTCATCTGATATGAAATAAATGGGTCCTCATCTATATAACCTAGATTTTTTACAAAAAGTGTTAAAAAGTAAAAATGGATAAAATTAATTTCTCTAAAGATATGACTTACCAAATTCTAGAGACTGGAAGTATCTCAAGAAAGAAAATAGATCTCAGAATACCCTACATATATTTTGCCTTACATTTTTGCCATCATGGACTAAATAGCTTATGAAATAAGTAAATATCTATTGGTGCCATTTCTTTAAACATATCTTATAGTCTTTTTCTTTAAATACTTACTCTGTATTGATTGGTATTTTTCCTGTATATTCCCATTAAAGTCCAGATATCTATATATTATCAATTTAGGTTCTATATTTTAAAATGACTTATTCATTATCATTTGATATTTATTCTTATGGTAATGCTGTCAGTTTAACTGTGTAGGTGAAAGCACTATCAAATGTGTGTGGAGTGAAGGGTCGGTCAATAAGACAATAAAAAAAGCAAGAGCAGAGCTACAGCAGAGGTGCTTCACAGACTGTCTATGAGAGCCACTGGTGAGACTCCCATAGAGATATGGGAGTATCCAGTAAACATTAGCCTGTACTATGGGCTGATGGAGCCTATGGACCCAGTAGATTTTGTATCTAACTTTAATTGTGAAGTTAGTTTCTACAGATTAATAGGACAAAGGGGTATTTGAGTTAGCTAAGATGTATAGAAATGTCGGTGCAAAAGTAACTACCCAGTAGGAGTTTTATAGGTAGTGAGGACAAAAAAAAAAAAAAAGACACAAGGGCATTTTGAAAGATTAGTGAAATTTTGGCAGGTGACATATAAAGGAGAAAATATAGCAGTAGATGGTGTTATTGCCTCCCCAATATCCATTCAACCCCAGGTGACCAGTCTTATTTAATCATGCTTATCAATGAAGGGTCAAATCGAGGAACACGTATAAAGAACCCATGGACAAGGACTATGGTGGGGGAGATAGAATTTGGAGCGTGGGCAGGGCAGGGGAGAATAATGGGGAAAAATGGGGACAACTGTAATTGAACAACAATAAAAAATTTTAAAAAATAAATGGATTAGAAAAGAGAATTAATCTTAGTTATGGACAGATATAAGTGAAGGGAATTTACTTGTGGAATTTCTACAAGGCTGGTTTAAAATAAGGCTATATGCTTCTATTTAAAAAAATAATAATAGGAAGAACTGGTTCCTTGCTTTATTGTGAACAATTTCATGTCTAGGTGTGAGGCCCAGAGTGCTGAAGCTGTGACACTGCCAGGATAAAGACAAGGCCAATACCAAGATGTGGACATTATTGTATAGACAATGCAAACAATTTTGAAGCTTAAGCTACCTTTGGAATTATTATGCATGTAACTTTATGAAGAAAAAATTAAGATAAACTATTAAATTTAGATAATTATTGGAATGACATAATTATCATAAGTTCTATCATAAGATAAAAATATGTGCTACTTGGAAATGCTGGAAGTCAGAAAGTAAGCCACAAAAAATACCACAAATTTTTTGGATCTGTATTCTTTTTCTTAAGATTTTATTTATTTATTTTTAGAGGAGAAGGAAGGAAGAGAAGGAGACAGACATCAATGTGCAAGAGAAACATCAACTGGCTGCCTCTTGCATGTGCCCAACCTGGCCTACAACCCAGGAAAGTGTCCTAACTGGGAATTGAACCAGTAAATTTTGGGTTTGCAGACTGGTGCTCAACCCACTGAGCCTCACCAGCCAGGGTGAGATCTGCATTCTTATAAGTAAGTATAGGGATCAAATTATTTTCAAGGTAGTATGTAAAGAGAAAAATGCAATACAAAAACGAATGAATAATGCATGTATTTATCAGCAAGGAAGTGAGAAAGCATTACCACAAAAGAAAATTTAGACGTGGCAAGAAGAGAACTAGAGCTTTCCAGTGTTGCAGAAACAAAAAAGTATTAACAGAAGTATGGGACTGCCATAATGAGATGGGCAAAGTAGTAATCAATTTTTTTTCAGGGGATATTGAGGACCTTTGAAAGAACTTTAAATTTTGCATCCAGTATGTCCTTATGGAGCAATTCCAGGAATATAAACATAACCATATTAGGAGACACATAAAGAATACATGAATACCTAGGAAGTTTTTCTCTTAGTCTGTGAGGAAAATTATATACATTGGAATTTTAAATCAGTGAAGAATTTTGCCAGTTTCATGTTTTAATAGCACCATAACATATAACATGTCTGTTCTTAGGCTCAGAAGCTATAAAAATGATTGTTAACCTGTTCAAAAGACATTCACTGTTTTCCACTCAACATTACTTTCTGAATTTAGATTCCTTCTTGTTGCCACAGACACTAGATAAAGACTTGCACTGCTAGGAGCATTGGTGTGTGTTTTACTTTAACAGATGGTTGCTGTTGAGGCAGATTGAAATCAGCAATGTGCACTTGTTTTAACACATTATTTTTACTTTAATTGTACACCAGGAACCTAGTAACCAAAAATCCCTTCAGGCTAAACTGTCATGTGGGTGTCACAAAATTTCAAATATTAATAGTGATAATAATATCAAATATTAATAGTGATAATAATGTAATATTTGACAAATATCAAATAGTGATAATAGTGTAATATTTGACAAATATCAAATATTAATAGTGATAATAATGTATCATTATGAACTCTACATGAGATTTGTGAGATGCTACAAATAAATAACTGGTTAAGGGGAATTAGATGCAGGAAGAAGTGTAGGAAATTCACAGAAGACAACAGTTTTCATATGAGTCCTCTTGTTTGTTTGTTTTGGCTTGTTTTTGTAAGTGAAGAAATGAGACGCATACATGCATAGGGGCATATATAGGAAAAGTAAATGAAAAATAAATGATGGCGTTATGTCTCTAGCTATTGAAGACTTTTTCTGTTGCCTAGCCCTCTAAGCAGTTATATGTTTAGATTGTTAATAGCAAAAACAAACAAACAAACAAAAAAACAAAAAAGTCTGCAGTTAAAGGAAATTATTGCTATATGTATGATTCCATTTCTTTGTTCACTACAATGTAAAATCATGCCTAGAAACCTGAGGGAAAAGGAGTAAGACATTCTTATAGATCCAATTCATGATCTACTCTTCTAAGTCTATAAGAAGATATGAATAAATCAGCTTACCAAAAAAAGGAAAAGATTTAGGAATTTTTAAAATAATACCTATCTGAGATATATTTTAAATTAGGGATCAGCATTTCAGAGCTGGAAAAACCTAAGATACATTTTTTTCCTAATTTTACAGCTGGGCAAATAACAATGGAAAACTCACAGACTGGACTCAAAATCTGACCTTAGTTTAGTACCTAGTTTATTATGAGATGTGCACTTTAGGAAAATTAGTAAAACTCTTCAATTTTTTTGTTTGTTTCTTCAAGCTGTAATCTATTTTTTTATTCTCATCTGAGGACTTTTTTTTTTTCATTGCTTTTACAGAGAGAGAGAGAGGGAGAAAGAGACAGAGAAACATCGATGTGAGAACCAGTGATTGGTTGCCTGTTGTGTACATCCCGACCAGGGATGGAACCTGTAACCTAGGTATGTGCCCTGACTGGGAATTGAATCCCCAGCCTTTTGGTGTATGGGATGACACTCTAATCAACTGAGCCACATCAGCCAGGGATTCAACTTTAATCTTGAGATAGGAATGACATGCCTCAGGGAGGTGTTGTGTTTAGTAAATTAAGCAAAGTATATTCAAAGAAACTAGTTGGCACACAACACTGAATAGATACTGCAGAAACATTGGTTATTTTTTCTTTCCTAGGTATTAATCCAAATGGTTAGTAGTTAATTCTATATCCTTGATCTCAAATTTTTGGACTGCTTTTAAATGAAAATAACATTCATATCTTGATGTCCAAGGCCCTTCCAATTTAGGAATAAAAACCACGTAGTTACAACCCTTGAATTAAAAATTGTTTTTAAATTAAGAAATCACTGAGGCCCAGATCATTTCAAGTTGAAATATCCCCTAACTCTTATCTCTGCTACAATGGTAGATATTACCAGGACCATACTGTATCTTCTGAAATCTTGGAGCTGGTGTGTAAAGGGTTCCTTTGTTCAGGGAGAATACAAGAAGGAGGCTGCTTACAATGGAGCACGAATCATCTCCAAGTGTGTACTTAGTGACTGAGAGAAGGGATAAAATGATAGCTGAGCAATCCTTCATGTTTTTCTATCAACTTTTCTTGGATTTTAAATTGAATATCCATTTTGATACCGAATTTAAACACATATTGGTATACTTAATAGCTTGTTAGTGTTCTCTTTAATTGAATGGTCCTAATATTGCTATCTCACCTTCTCTTCTCAACAAAAAGATAGAGGATGATAGACAATAGATAGATAGATGATGATAGATAAGTAGATGATTGATATATGATAGGTAGATAGATAGATAGATAGATAGATGGCAAGGAAGTAACCTGCAATAACAGATTTTACTGTAGGATTTTAGGAGAGTAAAAGATAATCCTGAGTCATTTATTACACCTATGCTACACTAAAGGGATGAATTAAAACATGACTTTGTCAAAGGATCTAAGACACCATATCTACTTTACTTTGTAAATATAAAATATCTCAAAACATAAATTTTAGTTAGTCCTGAGTATCAATTATATCTATATAATACTTTCTATTTCTTGGCATATATTTAAAATTCAACTAACAACCATTGAACAGAACTAAAGAACAGATTTATACCAGGGGTGTCCAACCTTTAGGCATCTCTCCACCACACTGGAAGAAGAGTTGTCTTGGGCAACACATTAAATACACCGGGACATCTGATTACAAAAAACAATTTCATACTGTTTTAAGTAAATTTACAATTGTGTTGGACCACATTTACAGCCATCCTGAGCTTCATGCAGCCCACAAGCCACAGGTTGGACACTCCTAGAATAATACTAGGCACATTTGTATCATCAGAAGTAATTCATAATAAAGTTTTCTTAAATAAATTTTACTTTTATATTATAGGCCAAATAAAGGCACATTCTGTTAATGAAATCTGAGGAAATAAGTTACTGTTCTGAGTCATGTAGCAAACTAGTTGAATTTTGTTATATTGATAGTATTGCAGACACAAGTTTTATAGATTTATTTTTTAGGAACAATATTTTCTCTTTAAAAAATATTTTATTTATTTTTTTAGACAGAGGGGAAGGAAGGAGAGAAGGAAAAATAGAGAAACATCAATATGTGCTTGCCTCTCACATGCCCCCTACTGGAGACCTAGTCCAGATCCCAGGCATGTGCTCTGACTGGGAATTGAACTGGTGACTCTTTGTTTTGTAGGATGGCACTCAATCTACCAAACCACACCAGCCACAGCAAGAACAATACATTTTCAATTCTATTCCTAAGACATTGTCCAATGGAAAAAATTCAATAGTCCATGAAAGTACTTTTCATTAATTTTATATAAATTTTTACAAGAACCATAAGCACAAGTGCTACCAGATGCAGAAATAAATTATTGAACTTAAGATGATTAGGAGTAGGTGAAACTGTGAGGAAGTGCAGTTGTATGCTTATTATAAAGACATTTTATATCATATCAGTTACTATAATACAGAGATAATTCACTAAAAGAACGTTAACTAGTTATTGAAGATTTTTAAAGGTAAAAATGAAACACTAAGATGTTACAGCAAGAGCAACTGTAAGAAACAGGTATTCCCTTAGGGATGTGGGAGAAAAGGAAAGAGATGGGGATTATTAAAACTTAGATGTTTATAGGAAGGAGTCCTGAAAGATGGACCTTGGCCTATGGAAGGGAGATATTGCTCTTTTACTACTGATGTCTCTGAGATTGGATAAAGGTCCTTATAAGCCTGGAAATCTTACCTCTGAGGATGAGCTGTCCTTGATAGTGTGTGTGTTGGGTCTCATTCTCTAAGGACTGGAAAACTGCAAGCTAAATCAACTGCTGCTTCTGGACACACTTTCATGGGAATGAGAAAGTGTTGCTATGGCAACACTGATGGACCAGGAGCATAAGGAGAAACTCCCAACAAAAAACACAAGGAGACAACAAACAGGAAAGGTGTGTGGCTTCTCCCTTTTTCTGAGTTCACTATTCCTCTACTGCCTCCTGCTGGTAGAAGCTAACAGAGTTGGCTAGCAAAGAAGAAATGTGTTTGCCCAGTTTTGTTTTAATCTACAATCACAAAGCAGAGTATTAAAAAGTAGGCTTAAAGTTGATACATAACCTCAATACAACCCTATATTTTAGTTTTAGTTTTTAAAGTTGTCACAGATTAGTTCACATAGGTTCTCTTACAGGCTGTTAGTAAAACGAATAGATCAAGTCAGCTGGGTCATTCTACACATGCTATTATGGTTTATTGTCTTCACATTGTTGCATCAATTTGATCTACTCTGGGCAGAGTCAAGGGTGATATCCAAAGTATATGAAATAATATACTGATACATTTTACTTAGTTATTTTTCATTTTAAAAAGAACTTCTCCAAACTCTTAGTTAGGAGGCCTGAGGATAGATAGCATGCATGCTTGTTCCAAACTGTATACGCTGACTTTCTAATGATCTGGCTTGCTATCCAGGAGGCACAGCTACAATGAGAGTACAGATAGATTTGTCTTTTGAAACAGGTCAGTTGTTGCATAGAAAATCCCTACATTACTTAGCATCTGAAGTGGTTAATTTGCTCATTTCCTCTCTATCTGTATTTTATTATATTGGTGACCATATTTCATAGACTTTTGCATTTATCTAGTATGAGTAAAAACTGTTTCTTCTTCCTTTTAATTGTGGTGTGTGTGTGCATGTTCACAATGTTGAATAAAATAATAAAGTCAACCAATTTTTAGCTAGCATTTACATTCAAAATTATACAAGGGTGGGGGAGGATTCTATCAGATATCACATTCAACTTTAAAAGATGTGATTTTTCCTAATGTAGAACCAGTGATTAGAAAAATAATATCCCTTTATGTGTAACACTTTCACTGAAGATCTTCACCCTCAAACCTTGGATATTTGTGGATTAAGGTAGTCACTCAGTGAAAGTAAGAGAATAAATTGATCATTCAATGCTTTGTACATCAACAAAATATGTATATTTGGAAAGAAATAAGAAAAGGTAGTGAGAGAAAGTAAGAGTGAAGAAAAATGAGGATATACAGAGGAAAGAAAGAGGAAAGAAAAGACAAAGATGGAGAAATAGGTCATGGGAGGAAGAAAGGAGTGAGTAAAGGAAGGAAATAGTCAAAGAGGGAGGCGGGGGGGGAGGCGGGGGGCGGGGAGTAAGAGTGGGGCGTGGGGGAGTGATCTACCTTATAATGAAATCACTGGAACATGCTAGTGTGATGTGTAAAATATCTAAATTAAAGAAGATAATATGCTTTTCATTTATTTTTTTCTTCTTGAGTTATGAAATACTTAAATTTATTTTATCTAGTTAAACAACAGAATCTAAAATATATTGTAATCTAAACATAGTTACAATTAATAATACTATATTTAACTTAAGAATTTATGTGTCTTTCTTATTTTGTCACTTTGCTTGGTTCAGGACAAGGTTTAGTATTCTCTATCTTATGGCTACTTAAGCATCTTCTTATTCACAGAATATGAATTTGCAGATTTTCATTAAAAAAGACTACAGTTAGAAATATCAGCCTCTTTTTAAAATTGTAGAATGTCTTTGAAACTACTAACATCAAAATAAAATAGATAAGACATTGTATTCATTAGATGCAAACAAATATTGTAACAAGTAGTAAGGTGTGTAATTTAAATCCCCTGGATCTTTTTTTAATATCTGCATTAAGTATAGTTGACATACAATACTATATTAATTTCAGGCTTACTACATTTAAATTCATGCAATAAATTCAATATAAAGTCAAAATTTATATATATATATATATATAAATTTATTCATATAAATTTGACATGTATATTCCTTATAAAGCAATGACCACAATAAATCTAGTATCCATCTGTTACTATATCAGGTTTTGACAATATTATTGACTGTATTTCCTGTACTGTATATTCTTAATCTATTCCTCTTTGTCACCATTCCCTCATCCCCTTTCTTCTGGCAAATATCAATTTGTTCTCTGTGTCCATGAGTTTGTTTCCATTTTGTTTTGTTTGCTCATTTTTTTGTTTTTTAGATTGTACAAATAAGTGAAATCATATGGTATATTTCTTGCTCTGTCCAATTACTTCATTTAACATAATAGTCTCTAGGTTCATCCATGTCAAATATATAAATTTTATGAGCAAGATATTCTTATGCACTTAGGCATTGTTTATTAGGTTAATAAGACATATATGTAAATTTCATGACTCAGATTAATTTAACAATTCAAGTCAACATAACAAGTATGTACTGTACACATAAAGCAAAGCTGCCAAAATTTAATTCTGTACTTATACTACCACCATAAACTTCATAAATTTTCAATAATATATTTCTTTCTTTATCCCAGGTAACAAATATATTCTCTTAATGAAACAAAATATAATGACCATCTTTGCATGCCATAGCAACTGTAGGTTATACTAGAGTTAAAGACCTAAGATTACATCTTTGGACCTAGGTGTAGCTTCCAAGAAGAGTCTACTTAGATTTTACTTTGGACGATCCAGCATCCTCTAAATGTACCATTGATTTTGGCTTTGTAATCTCTTACTTGTGTGTATATGTGAAAGAGAGAGAGAATTAGAGAGGGGGTTCAGGTGTATTGGAAAACATTTGTTCACTCAAACCAACATTTGTACATTCACTTCTGATTATACAGATGAAAAAGGTGAAAGAAGAAATCCATCAGATAAAACTTGAAACCTCAAAAATGTCAATTTTCCAATGTGAAACCAATAATAGATAAACATATTTTCATGGGATTAACAAATTCAATGTAAAGTTTACACTCTTCTTAAAATTTTGTTGACTGATTTCACCACTTAGATTTTGCTACCCCATCTGAAGTAGATCTAATTAGTTTTTGTCAAATAAATATAATGAGATTTTAAATGTTGACCACTCTGAAATTAGCATATAACTTGAATATTCCCATAATCAGTAATTTCTGTAACCACCTGAAATTCATTTGTATATACTCATTCTTTAACATATTGAGTATATCATATATTGCATGGTTTTTCAAAGGAGTATTGTTTTACTATTTAATTCTCAGATGATCCCACCTTGTTAGGGAAGCTCATTTAAACAGAATTTTTTGCATTCCTGAAAGTGTTTTTTATTGTCTGGCAAAAGTAAGATGGAAATTTTAAAGTAGGAGCAAAATTTTCTCATTCTGTCTTTATTTCCCCTACTGAAGACACAGTCAACTTCTAAGAACCTTATGTTTCTTTTAGAGACAATAAGGTTAACATTGAGGTACTGTAGATAAATTAAAGGTTGTAGCAATAGGTGACACTACCAATTGGGACATTTAAGTGAGAGAAATAGAAAATATTATTTACAAAGAGTTTTTAGTGATGTTTTCAATTTTATTTTTTATTGTTGTTCAAGTACAGTTTTTTCCACTTTCCCTCACAACACCTCCATGCCCCACCCATCCCCACTTCCCACCCTTGATCCTACCCCATTTGGATTTATCCTTGTGTCCTGTATACATGTTCTTTAATGACCCCTCCTCTATTTTCCCCCATTATGTCTCTCCCCTACTTTCTGGTTACTGTCAGTTTGTTCTTTATTTCATTGCCTCTGGTTCTGTTTTGTTTGCTTATTTGTTTTGTTGATTAGGTTCCACTTATAGGTGAGATCATGTGGCATTTGTCTTTCACCACCTTGCTTATTTAATTAGCATAGTCTTGCATACATTGTTTAGTTGAACATAAAATGTTTTCAACTTACTTTTTCTTTTCCTACATTTTTCCTGTTGTATTAGGTTATGAAATTTATTATATGAGATATGTGTGTAAACTGTAGTATTGTATTATTACTTCATATAGGAACTAGATTTCATAACCTGCATCAGAGATTCTATTGCCTTTCCTACTTGTATTTGTATTAGTGTATTTCACTGTCCCTTTACCAGTCATATATTTACACTCTATGGGCTCTGCAGTAAAAAGATAAGGTAAGAGTTTCAATTTGCTACATGTTTGTGTCCATCATAAAGTAACAAGTGAATTCTGATAATTTCTTAGCATGTTATTTTGGGTTTAGAGATATGGGGATTGCAATACTCAATTCTCATTAGCCTTTTACTTGTCATTATTATTTATCAGTTGTGGTGCCACTTGGCATAGAAAGCTTTTCTTCAATGAGTTCCTGCTGTGACAGGTTGATTGGCTGTATAACATGCTGTTTTGTTTTTTTTTTTTTTTTTGACTGCTGAGGATTCATTTTTGGTCTGAATTGTTCACTGATATAAATAACTAAAAATTGTACTAAACTATGCTGAAATCACACAATTCTCTTAATAGATGGCTCAGTATATTTATTACAGAGGAAATGGATCTGTCCAGAAGGTATCCAGCTATGTAATATGAAAAAGATACATTTATTGAAGAAGATACAAGTAGATACAAGAAACATTGTAAAGAGGACAATGACATCTCAGTCCCCTTCAAAGTAGGCACCTTGGGACCTCACACAGTTCTCCCAATCACCATCAGCTGCCCTGCCATATTTTCCTGAATCTCATCTATGGTCTTAAAATCTCTTTTTTTTTCAAAGGGTGATTTTAGTTGTGGGAAAAGCCAGAAGTAACAGGGGTGAAAAATCTGGGCTGCAACAGGGCTTAGTCACCTGGGTGATTTGTTGTTTTGCCAAAAACTCTTCACAAGCCATGGTGCATGAATGGGAACTTTGTTGTAATGAAGCTGCCAATCACCATTTGCACATAGGTGCGACTTTCAGAATCATCCCAGTACTTTCTGGGAAGGAATGTTCACATTTAATGCAAAATTTGATTTAGATTCATTGTATTCACTCACTCATTTTGAACGAGATGTCCACATAGTACACTTGATCACTCAAGGGCATCTACCACCCCCACTGACTAGGACAGTGAAGTCATCATTGTGTACACATGAGCATTCCTGTACACTCTCCTAGGCTGCCAGTTTACATCGATTTTGTGCAAAACCTTTGTTGTTATATTAACAATGGATTCTACTTTTTCTGACAGACCTCATTTATTTTAAAATAGGCTGTTTTATCTCAAATTCTCATCTAATTAACATCTAATTAATAAAAAATGCTGATAATGAAGTTATACAATGCAACTAAAGCATTGACAGGTTCAAGTTACCAGAAAGTCAGAATAGAAAGGAATGAAAAATTATAATCAGTATAGTACTAATACTACCAAAATAAGAAAAGATTTTAGTATTTCCTTTTATCAGATAAAATATGAAATATGAAAGAAACAGTTTTTATTAAGGCTGATACTTAAGACCACATGCTCAGAACTATTAGTCGGGCACACCTAATTATTCCAATGTGTATGGTGACCATGATAAACTTTTTCTGTTCCTCTCGTTAGCATTTCACAGGCTAGAAAAGAGTTGCCAAATAAAAATGCTCACAGTGATTAGGCAGATGGAAAACTAAAATTACAAAGAAATATATTGTTTTTATAAAACAAATATCTAGTTTTTGCTGGTTTCCTTAATCTTTATATTTCTAAAAGCAATAATATTATGGTATTTTAACTAATTTGAAATTATATTTATCATGGCTTAAGGGTATTTTTCATATAAAGATCATGTTTAATCATTCAAATCAATTTAAAGAAATTCAATATACAGTATTGCCAGCTTCACTTTTATCTTGTATTCATTAAAAATGTAACTGTAATTTTTGTTAAAATAAGCGTTTAAAAGCAAATATTTATGATAGCTGTAGAAATAAGTCAACTTGATGAGATATTGACAAAAAAAGTAGAATTTAAAATGATATTATACATATATAAAAATTAATGAGAAGGTATTAGAAAAAGTTAAGGAGAAATAATATGTCTATTAATATTCTAAGGAAAATATTCTGAACTATAACTCAAAATTTATATTTGGAAATGAAGGGTCCATTACATGGCAATAATTATTATAATTAATATCCATTTACTAAGTAACAGAACTGTTCAGTTTTTTACATTGTCTCATTTATTCTTCTAAAGCATATAAAATGGGGTTTCTGTTTTTCTTATAATTGCAGATGAAGAAAGTGAACTTTAGAATGGATAAATGTTGTCCTTAGATTCTTTGACAGTATTTAAAGTCATGTCTGTTTTGGTAGAAGAATGTAGGGATGGGAGAGTGAACCAAAATGACAACATAGGATGCTCCTAAACTTCCCTCCTCTAGGAACACACCAAAGTACAGATTCAGTAAATTTCTCAGAGAAATCCAGAAACCAGCTGACCAAATCCTTCATATGGGCACATGAGATAATATCCACCAAACTGTAATAGCAATCAGAGAAATTCAAATTAAAAACACAATGACATACTACTGCACAATGGTCAGAATGGCCATCATAAACAAATCAGTAAACAAGTACTGGAGAGGATGTGGAGAAAAGGGAACCCTAGTGCACTGTGGTGGGATTGTAGACTGGGTACAACCACTATGGAAAGCAATATGGAATTCCCGCAGAAAACTAAAAATGGAACTGCCTTTTGATCTGGCAATTCCACTGCTGGGATTATCTGGTAAGGATACTGAAACTCCAGTTCAAAAGACCCTATGCACCCAATGTTCACAGCACCATAGTTTTCAATAGCCTAGTGCTGGAAGCAACCTAAGTGCCCATCAGTAAATGGATAGATCAAAAAATTATGGTACATTTACACAATGGAAATTCCTACCCAGCAGAAAGAAAGAAAGAAGGAGCTCCTATCTATTGCGACAGCATGGATGTATCTGGAAAGCATTATGCTAAGTGAAATAAGCCAGGCAGTGAAAGACAAATGCCATATGATTTCACATTTAAGTGGAACCTAATCAACAAAACAAACAAGCAAGCAACATATAACTAGAGACATTGAAATTAAAAATAAACTGACAGTAACTAGAGGGGAATTGGTGGGGGGATAATGAGGAGAAAAGGGGGAAGGGTTTCTAGGAACATGTAAAAAAGGACACATGGACAAAACCAAAGGGGGGTTAGATCAAGGATGGGAAGTGGGGATGCTGGGGTAGGGGGGAAATGGAGAAAACTGTACTTGAACAACAATAAAAAATGAAAAAGGAAAAGAAAAGCAAAAGAAATCTACCTTTATTCAAAAAAAAAAGAAGAAAGAAATGTATCTCAGTGTAGGCCTTTGGGTCTAAATTGTTTGGGACTCTCTAAGATTCCTGGACTTGTGTGTCTTTTTTCCTTCACCAAATTAGGAACATTTATTTATTTATTTCAGATATTGCATTTTTTATTTCCAACTGGGTCTTTTTTACAGTTTTTATGTATTTTTTTTCATGCTGTTGAGCATCCTTCTATTGATTATTCTAAACTCTATATCTGATAAATCGCTTGCCTCCATTTCATTTAGTCTTCTGGAGAATTCTCTTGTTCATTTTGGTGCTTGTTTCTTCCTCTTCCCATTTGGCTGCCTGCTTGTGTTTCTTTCTATGTATTAGGTATATCTGCAAAGATTCAGGTGGAAGACAATGTCAAACGTTCCCTGTGACTGGTCCTTGTTGGGGTCTGCCCTGCCTGGTCTCAGGAAGCTGTAACCAACTCTGGCTAAGTCTGAATAAGAGGCCCCTGAACCAGGAGACACTAAAGAGACAAAACTTATTTTCCTGGCAAGAGCACTGCTTCTGCTCCTTGCCTGGCCCCCAATGCTTGATCAGTTAGCCAATGACGGGTAAGATTTCCCATGGGGGGGATCGCCTAAGGCAGGCTTGATCACATGGAGGCCTCAGGGAAAGACTTGGGAAGCTGTGGAAATGAAGGGGTGATCAACATCAACCCCTGTCCCCTTGGCTTTCCTCAAAGCCTGTGTCCTTGTTCTTAGTTGTGAGAAATCCAAGTCTCCTGGCTGCGTTTGTCTCCTCTGGCCTGACTCAGGCCTGAAGGAATAACAGGGCCAGTGCAGTCCAGACCAGAGTCAGTGGACCCCTGGGGTAATCAGGCCTGGGACATAGAATATGCAGGATCCTGTGAGACCTGCTTGCTGGAGGGTGCTCTTGAATTAGAATATGAAGGCAATGGCAAGAAAATGAAACTAGCCTTTTAGGTCCTGTAGTTTTTTTAAGTGATAAAACCCCAAAATCTCAGCCCAGAATCCCAGCAGGAGATCTGCTAGCCCCTTTGAAAGCTACCTACTTGTTTTATCTTCCCTGTCAGACTGTAATCCACAAACTGTATCTGTATTCTTAATAAAAGCCTGCTCAAGAGGGAAAACAGGGTGCTCTCCACTAGAGAGAGTGGCCGTTTTGTCCCTATTTCTCCACAGGACTTGGTTGTCCATGTGTATGTTTTTCTCGTGTTTTGACGAGCATCTGCAGCAATGGATACTGCTAGCCGGTATCCATTATAGGTCCTGGCCAACTTGTTTGAATCTTTCAGTGATCCATAGCTTGTGTCTCTTTTTGTTCCACCTGGCTGTGTGCAGAAAGAACCAAACTGCATACCAAAGCTAGCTTTTAGGATCATTGGGCCCAGGGGAAGGTCAATTAAAGTTTTCAGAGGTCTGCCATTGCCTTCAGGCCTTCTGTTAGGCTTATTCATGAAACTGCTTCCAGTTGCACTCCTCCACAGGTCTTAAGCTCCAAAGGGTGGGCCAAGAGGTTTCTTATCAGTGAGACTATTGCTTCCGCCCATGCTGATGCCACATAGTGGGGAGTGTTCTGTTTGAGAATGATGGCTTTTGCAGTATGGGGGATAACTCAGTGCAGGTATCCTGGTGTCTGACAACTTCAGCTCTCCCCCCAGAGCCACCAATTCCACATGCTCCTCATGCAGAATTTGCCTGCTCTGCTCTCCCTTTGCTGTAGCTGAGGGTAAGCGATTGCAAATAAAACTTTGTGTGTTGGCTCTTTAAGAGGGTCTCTGTATCTCTAGTCATTGCTCCCTGGTGGACAGAAACCCCACTGCTTTCACAGCTGGATGTTATTTGTATTCCTTTGCCAATTATGGTGCTCCAGGATAGTGAGCCAAGGTTGGGGTTTTGATCCCACACTTCTTAGGCCACTGAAATACCCCCTCCAGAACTTCTGCTGCTGCCTGTGAGAGCACAGCCAGCCCTCTCATTGCCTCTGCCTTTACTACTAGTCTCATTGTGGTGGTGTGATTTCTCCCACAAGTCCTTGGTTATAAGCCTTCTGTCTGATTAGTGTTCAGTTGATTACTCAGGATGATTTTTCTATAATTAGTTGTAATTCCAGTTTGGTTCTGGAAGAAGGTTAATATAACTTCCACCTACTCTGCTACCATCTTGGATCTTCTCCTGTTGCTTTTGTTTTTAGTATTTATTTATTTTTAGAAACAGAGATTAAAACATCAGTTTTTTTTCCACTTATTTATCCATTCATTGCTCCTTGCGTGTACCCTGATAGAATATCAAACCTGCAACCTTGGTGTAGCAGGGCCACACTCTAACCAACTGATCTATGCCATCAGGGCTGACGTTACAGCTTCTAAAAATAGAAGGAAGATCCTCCACCAAAAGTTTGTGAAGATCCATCAAAAGTTTACAACTCACTTTGTTGCCATGCTTTCTTTGTTTAGGTGAATCTCATGCTGAACCAATCATGTCTCCAAAGAATATCTGTATCTAAAACTACAGGATGAAGAGCTAGGAAGGGTATGTAGAAGGGGTGAGGAAAACCCTGCAACTTAGTCCCTGGGCCTTCCAAACTAAGAACATAAGAAGAGAAGGAACCAGTACTTGTGGAGGAGGCTGTAAATATTTTTTTCTATGTAAAATTTGTACAAAAAAGTTATTATTAGTATCCTGCTTTACAGATGGGGATACCAAGAACTGAGGAAGTAAAACAACTTGCCTAATATTGTGAGTTAACTGATATGAATTCTCTAATTTATTAATTTCCCAATTCTTGAATTTTAAACACAGATATGATCATATTAATAATTGTGCCACATGGCCATCATTTTCCATCCTGAAAGAGAATTACTCACTGAAAAACTACTAAAGTTTTACATGTTTTACACAATATTGCATGTGATTGGCAATCCCTGGTTGTTCCCTAATCACGAAACTGCTCACAGCTGGGATATAATTCATTATTATTTATTCACTACTATGTAGGATGGTTTACTCAAAGCATAAAAAAAGCGAATAAGACTGTTGGAAGAAAACAGTCACATTACAATTTAGCTTGGTTATTACCACATCAGTTCTCCCTTGTTGGTTATACCCTCTCAATTGTTGAGCATTATCTTATTTTTAAACATCTTTTATATTTGGAGGGACTTTGGGACATTTTATTAAAATTATAAAATTGATAACCAATAAACTATAAATAATTACACTGTGTAAGTCAATAGGATATAAATATTTCCCACTCTAATATAAATGGGTAAATAGGGTACATGGGGAAATCATAAAATCCAGGAGCTCATTTTTACTCTATGTCATTTTTTTGTCTTATTTCAGCAGGAAAGAGTGAGAAAAAGGGAGAGAGAGAGGGAAGGAGAGAGAGAGACAGAGACAGTGAACAAAGAGAGAATAAAATACAAGTAGAATAGTGGTTTCTAAAGCATGTCGTAGCACCTTTGTCCTACTTAATTAAGCTCCACAGCAATTAGGAATTATGATTAAAAGTAATTAATGTGTCAACCTCATATAAAATAAGAGGCAGAAATAGATTGATGTTGGTCTACTCATAAAGCTGATGTCCTTTGGCCTGTATCAGTTAGAGGGTTGTGATTTAAAATGAAATAATATAAGAATATGACTATATTTGCATATAGTAATCAAATAATGACACATATAGAGGTGTTGCTCAATTTTTCTTCTAATAAGATGAAACAATCGAAAAAAGTCTGACTACTACTTTGAAAAATAAAATCTAAATTCTTGGACAAGGGTTGGAATGTTCTTCACTACTTGCCCCCACTGTGTTCAAAGATATCCTCAGAACACTATTTCCTTCCTTCCTACAGGCATACAACCTGAAGCACGGGGCTGTCAACTTTAGGGGGCAGATACAGAGGAATTGAGAATTTACTTATAAGAGTCTCGTGTTCTTAGCCTCATGAATTCTAAATTATCATTAATTGTGTTCTAAGAATCTATTTTTTTGCAACAAGAGTATTTTCAAAAGCATTGATCTAACCAGTTATTATTGGTCATTACTCTTTGCGTATGAACTCTCATTCACTTATTCCATTCCTATTGCAAATGGTATTCTTTATACTTTTGAGCAATTAACTCTGAGTGGCATTTGAAGTCCAAAATCTACATCCTTTTTCTCGTAATATTTTCCCCATTTGTGTTGCATTAGCATTTTCCAAGTACCTCCATTTTATTTATCATCAACTTCCTCTTCAATGTATATGTCACAGACCAGAAGCATCACCACTTGGGAACTTGTTAGAAATGAAGAATCTCAGATTCCACCCCAAATTTACTGAATCAGAATCTATTTTTAACAAGACCCCAAGTTGATTCTTATGCATATTAAAGTTTGACAAGTATTTCTTTTCACATTTTACAGTAGCTATTTTTAAAGGACATTATTTCCACTGCTTTCAGCACCAAAAGAAATACATAGTAAGTACATACTGTGAATGTGTTGTTGAATGTGTATTTGTAAAAGAATTCTCACTGCTCAAAAAAAATAAGGAGAGAAATGTAAACAATAATTAAAGAATAAAGATTAGCACAAAACAGAAATACAGATATATGAAAATGTGATGGAAACAGAGAAGTCATTCATTATAAGATATTTAACTTTCAGATAAATCAGTTTCAAAGAATTTATTTCCTTTTGTAGCATAGCAACCAATGCTACTAGGCTAACTTAAAATTCAGTATTCTATTGTATCCCAAGTTCAATGTCAAAAATTGTTCTATGTTATAAATAGCACAAATATTCCCATAGTAACATTAGTATATCGACTTACAATAGTGATTTTAAAATTTGTACAAGTTTCTTAACAATACCCAGTGTAGTGTCAACTGCCTTGAAAATCTTGAGTCAGGAGTGTAGAGGCATGGCTAGGAATCTGCAAAATTATCCTGCTCCCCAGAAAATTTTGACTCATATTATCATGAGAGCTCTTGGCTGAATATACAGTTCTATTTTTTGTTATGGGTTGAATTGTGTTGTCCCTTAAGATATGTTGAAGTCCTAACCCCTAGTACCTCAGAATGTGGCTTTAATTGGAAATAGGATAATTGTATATGTAATGAGTAGGGTAGAACCTTAATACGTTATGACTCAACTTCTAAAATAATGAAAGAAAGAGACATGGGGAGAACACCAGGTCAAGGTGAGGCAAAGAATGTTGTGATGGATCAACAAGCCAAGGAACACCAAGGATCACTAGCTGTCCTTAGAAGCTAGGGAAGATCTCTGGACAAGATTCTCCCTAAGAGCCTCAAAAGGAACCCCCCTGTGCCAACACCTTGATTTTGGACTTCAAACATCCAAAACAGGAATAAAATAAGTTACTGTTGTTTTAAGCTACCCAGTGTGTAGTATTTACTTTTTTTACACCAGCCTTAGGAAACACACAGCCTTGTTTGTCTTGAGTCAGCTCAAGGTCTTGCTGTCACAGGGAACAGTGGTTCTCAAACATTAGTGTATATGCCATGATCTCATTGGCTTACTGGTGATTTCTAAATTATATATTCTATTGACAGAATCTTTAAAGGTGGTAACTGGGCACCCACTACTTTTTGATACGGATGACCTGCTGAGTACTTTTTATTTGAGTCTAGCAAACTTCAACTTTATACTTCTTGGAAAGTAAGTAGGTAATTTAAACATCGTATACATTAAATTGCATCTCTCTTTTTAAATACAACAGAAGTTAAGCAAGTCTTTGTATCCAGATCTTAATTGCAGTCTATGCACTTTCTTCTCTGTGACAGAGATTTACCTGATGGCTACTATTTTAGAGGAGTGGTAGGGGAGGGTGTTGGTTTCTCAGACTTGTAAAACAGAAAATCTGAAAAACACACACAGAAACATTTATTAGTGTTAGGGGTGTTTTGTAGTTGTTGTTTTGTCTTATTTGTTTGTTTGTTTGAGAGGGGAAAAGAAGGAGACAGAGAGAGAGAGAAAACATTGATGTGAGAGAGTAATATCAATTGATTGTCTTTTGTACTTTCCAGACCAGGGATATACCCTCAACCCAACCTTGTACCCTGGCCAGGAATCAAACTGGCTTCCCTTTATATTGCAGGTTGAGTTGACACCCAACCAAATGAGCCATGCCATTCAGTGCAGTTTGTTGTTGAAGTTTTGTAAATTGCCTGCAGATTATCATTGGAAAAGGAGTAGCTGAAGTAAATGGCATCTTTTGTGAAGCCTTGGTGTGTTTGAAGGCATATGTCATGGGGGACAAAGGATAGGGCCCTTTTTCTCTCCTATGCAAAGAACCCAGCACCACTCTGGCTATCTGTATGATGAGGTAGCAGGTGGAACTCTTCAGAGGTGGCATCCTTGGCATAACATTGGCAGTCTCATAAGGGCACTAAAATAACCTGGCAACAAAGAGATTTCCTTAATTAAATTTCAAAGACTTAAACCTGAGCCAAATTTCTCATTATTAAGATCTCAGCTCAACTGTCACTTTACCAGAGAGGCCTTCTTTATTGCTGTTTATGAAATAGCAAGCACTGTGGTTGCTCTAGCAGAATACTCTGAAGCTATAATTGGTATGTATTTATTCATTTGTATAATATTGATTTCTCCTTCCTGAGTAGAAGTTCTTCAAGAACAGTAGACTTGACTGCACTGATCACAACTGAATCCTAAGCCTAGAGATATTCCTGGAACATTCAAGGGCTCAAAAGTACTTGTGGAATAATTGGATTAATAATCTGGAGACTCAGATTAAAAGAGGATAAATATGGCAGTGGGAGGCAATAAATTATTTGATAGGATAGTTTGGGTTTTTTATAGAACTATTTTGAAGCAAACAGAAATCATTTGGGGGGTATTTGGGAGTTATCAGGTGTTTCATATTTTGGTAATTATGCTGCTAAAGTCTCAAGAATATAATTTTGGATTGTAATATATGTGACAAAATTATATACTTATATATGTAAATCTGTATTATTTGAATTTCTCACACATACAAACATATTCATACTTTAAACATATTGAAAACTAAGACAAGAAAATAAGAAATATAAATACCACAAAATAATACCATTAACTGGAAAACATTTTTTTTCATATTTTAGTATACTAGGATCAGTACAAATGTATTTTAATATGAGATGAAGAAACACTTAAGAAGCTTTTGTATTCATCCCATTATGCAATGAGAATACACTAGTATGTGAGCCACCTGTGCTCCTGTTTAGATATTCAAACAAGTAAATGCCCATTTGAATAAGGGATATTTAAATGCTATGATAGAAGAAATAGAAAATGTTGTATGGTGAGCATAGGTGTTAACCTAAACCAGATATAGAAGAAATCAGAGATAGAAAAAAAGGAAATCTTCCAAGAGGTGATAATGATTGAGCTTTGATACAAGATGGTTTAAAACTATGTAAGTAATAGATGTGTGAGTGTGTACCATGTATGTGAGCATGTGTGCATTTGCACATGTGCATTCTGTGGTTACTTTGGGTCAGGAACAAAGGTAGAGCTAATAATAGAACATATCCCATTGCATTAGTTATCAGAAATATTAAAATAAAATATTTTAATATATTTCCTTGATGTTATATAAAGGTTAAAAAGTTTTGACAATATCTAGTGTTTTAGCAAGGATGAGTATTGCTTATATATTATGCTGGTAGGGATGTAAATTATTATAGCTATTTGAGAAAACTGGGATTACTCTGTAATTAAACATATTCATACACTATAACCTGGTAATTTTAATTTTAGGTACATAAAATATTGAAAACATTCTTATATATATGCACTGGCAGATAAACACAGGTATTTTTATAGCCACATTGTTTGCATAGAAAAAAAATGGTGTGTGCCATGAAAGGAGTATTATTATTCATTTAAATCTGCATTACTTTAGTCCAGTGAAGGACAACAAAAGTATTCAGGAACTCGTAATCTTGATAAGTATACTGTATTAGTTGTGTTAATAGTCTTGACTGAAATAAAAGCAGTGAGAATGGAGACAAGGGGAAGGACAAGGATATAAATCAGTTACCACTGGTAGAATTTGTTGACTAATTGTGAGGAGTGGGGAAGGAGGAATATGAGTGACCAACTCCGTTCATGGTATTTCTAATTATTGAGATATTAAATACAGAAAAAAAGCCAATTTAGAAGATATAAAGAGGAGATATGTTGATTTCTAATTGAATAGAAAGGATTATAAGAAAACATTAGTTATTCTGTGTCCCACAGTCATTTTCAGAGGACAGGGTGTATTTAATGCTGGAATATTATCTTTGACTCCATGTCTACATCTTGCTTAAAACTAAGCCATAGGACAATCACCATGGTATCCCTTTCATCATAACTCAATCTTAAAAAAACCTTAAAAATCTATCAATTTAAGATGTTATTTTCTGTCATTTATGCCATTTTATATTTATTGATCACTTTTTAAAGCTCTCTTATCATTCCTGACACTTCAAAAAGTGGATATTATTCCAACTTGGCACTTAGTTTAAACTGCACATAATCTGCTTTGTTTTTTCTCATGATCCCTGAAGACTTTCATTTGTCTCTCCCATATGGCAAAAATGGACATTATTTTGTGAACATCTGCAAAGCAATATTTAATGCCCTTAAATTTATAAGAAATAATGTTACAGCTGAGATATATTTTCACAACCAATGTCATCAAAACGTGTACCGTCAGACTGCCTACCCAGAATAGGAATCAGTTGTCAGTTTACTGAACAAATAAGAATATTATCTGATGCTCTGTAATTTACTTTAGATGAATTACATTTTAATTTATTTGACCATTCAATGTGTTATTTTGATTAATAATTTTTGTTTAATCCAAATGTTTATCAAAACAATGGGATCAGAATAAAGGTTGATATGCAAAATTCTTATAATAGTGCCCGTGACACCATCACCTGATGTTTACATGCCCTGTTCATAACCTCTATGGCTCTAAAGTTTAGGGTATTGCAACTTTGAAATTTTTAACTTTGAAAACAAACAATTTCCTCATACTTCTTTTGTGTAAAACATTTTTAACACTTTGGAGTTATCTTCAGAGTCAGGTCACAGTCCACAGAAGGAAATAAGCCCCCTTACTTCAAATTTTCAAACTAAAACTGCACAACCCTTTGTCAGACTCATTATTTTGTCACACTACCGCTCTGAAAGGAAACTTCAGTGTTTTCAAATGTAAATGTAGCATGAAAGGACAAATGCATTTTCACCATTGGGATGATTTAAATAGGTGTGCCATAGTGATGCAGACACAGGTTCACAATGTCTGCATCATTAAGGATGAAATGAGACATTCACATGGACTACTGAGTCTGGTGGAGGATAAGGCACAGCATAGTTTTTCTCTCAAGGGGAGCAAAAGCCTTGGCCCTTGCCATGACCAGCCGTTTTTTCTCTCTCAGCACATTACATGATGGTACTCATTTACCATGCACAGGTTTGCTTTAGGTGGTTACCTTTTTCAGAAAACAAAGAAGCCAATGCTGCTAATCACATCACAGAAGAGGGATATTTGCAAATGAAAAGGCAAATGTGATTGAACCAGTTACACTCATCCTTGAAAGGCTTAGCATGGATTTTAGGAAGTTACTTTGCAGTAAATGTCTTAATTCAGGGTGAGGGAGTTTTTTAGCAAGAGCAAGACTCAAAGTGGCCTAGGCACATTGCAGGCCTGATTCCCCATGGGAGAACCTCTCCATCGGCATGGGTCCTGTTCATCTCCAAGTGGGAACTGGGCCCATGCCACGCAAAATGGTCTCCTACACAATAGGAGACTACACTTATTGAGATGTATAATTTTTACATGCTTTTAACAGAATTACTGTATAGCTTTAAAGTATATTTTTTGTATATCAGGCTGAGTATGAGCACATGATATTTTCTCCAGGAAGTTTTCTAAATAATGCAGCAAGTTACTAAACACTGCTATTAGAATCTCTATCTTACTCTTCTAAAGTAAGGGGAATTTTTCTCTGTACAGAGCCAGATCGTGAACATATCAGGCTCTGTGATCCATGATGTCTCTGCTGCAATGACTCACTTCTACCATGGTAACCAGAAAACATGTGTAGACAAAAACTAAACAAATGAGCACAACTGTGTTCCAATGAAAACATATTTACAAAAATAGGCAGCATGGTCCATAGACCATAGTTTGCCATCCCCTGCTCTAAAAAATCTTATTTCTTTACTAAGTAGATAAAACACATACTTTTTACCTTGTTTGAGAGATACTTAGTAAATGATAGAAAGAAATATAATGAGCATGATGTAGCATCTACATAATGTTAAATATTCTTGATGGAACTAAGGAAATATCCTCTGTACATTGGATAAGTTTTAATTCATCCCTTTCTTCATTACACCAATCATTACTGAAAGAATTGTAACCATCAGCCTTTACAATAGGAATGGGAGAAACAGTGATGGAAAAACAGACACAGTCCCAGTCTAAGGAAACTCGCATTAAAAGCTTTGAAGAATGCACATGTGTATTTTGGAATAGTATCCTCTGCTATGAGAGGTGAAAAGTTGAATACAGACCACTTAGATTTTTTTTTTGTTTCTTTTTGTTGTTGCTCACTTTAGGTCTGCAAGTCTTTCCATAAACCAAATAGAAGATTGGATGATTTAGAGCAGGAAGAGCAAGCTAAGAACAAGAGAGATAAAATATTATTTTATAAGATAACAGTGTAGACAGCTTATAGAATTTAACCAAAGTCACATTTAAAGTGATGATATAAATGGTGGAAATTCATTTCCCAATGTATTTCAATATTTTTTCTAGAAGAAATTAGAAATAATGTAAGTGGAATGAATGATTCAGGGAAATCTACTAACTAGGGTCATTCCAAGGATGCTCTATATAGTTACTTCCTTAATCCTAAACAATAACCATCTTATTGTTTAAATTTGAAATTGTTATAGAACATACAGGGGGGCAATTATTGGCCCACCCAGGGATGCCAAAAATTTGTTACAGAACACAGGGGGCCAAGGGTGCTATATTATAACCAAAAGGAAACACCCCAGGTTGGTTTGTCCTCTGCCTTATAGGAAAGACATCTGTCAATGCCAGAGATTTGTGAAAAGGAAAGGAAATGTTTATTTAATGCTATACAGACTTAAAGTGGTGACCTAATGTCTTCATTAAAATATAAAAGTCCTTTAGGATACCCTCAGATACCCACAGTGCTTCCTTCTCCCCCTGCCCTAATTCATGGTATTGTAACTCTGGAAAAGAAATAGAAGTCTGTGACTCAGGCAGCCCCTGGTTCTTCCCAGTAATCCATGCTCTGCTGGTAGGCCTCCCTCAGTTCCTGGCACCATCACTGTGTCGCTGAGATCTCTGCTAAAACTGGGTGGTGGTTCTCCCTACTAAATCTGCAGGGGTCCCCACTCTGGCAAAGCTGCATGGCTCTCTTACCTGTCCACAGCCGCATGGCTCTCCTTTCTATTGCCACAGCCACATGGTTTTCTGCACTGCCACAGCTCCGTGGTCCTCTCTGCACAATGGCTGTGGGAGTCCCCACTCTGGCAAAGCCACATGATTCTCCCTCCAATGGCTGCTGTGTCTGGGTTTAAACCCCTGCACCAATCTTCCTCTGCAGCCCCATTTCCAACTCCTCCCACCACTGGCTACACTTGCCAGCGTTCCCATATCCTCCCAGCTTTACTGGGCTGCCATAGTGGATCTGGGCAGGCGTGACCCCATGTCATGGAACCAATCTTCTTCAAGCTCTCATGCAGGTGCTGTAACTTGGGGGACCTGCTTCCCCAGTTACATCTTGGTGGGGAAGTTACTTCCATTCCCCTGGCTCAGAGCACTGGCCACAGCTATTTAACATATCTATGTAGCTAGTTAAAGGTTATAGATATGTTAAATGACTACACCAGAAGTTAGCTGCAAAGCTGTTGCTATGCAAAACAGCTCTCAATGGCCCTGCTCCATGTGTCTCTTCTCCCAACCCGCACCTGTGGTGGGGAGGGGAAAGGACATCCTAATATTTCCTGAACACTTTGAGTTCTGTACCCCATTTCAAATCCCTTTTGGGGGCCCCCCTCTTGGCTGTACCCTGTAACAATATTATTTTTCTTTAGCCACATATGCTTAGAAAAAACATGCTGGCGAACCAACAAATAAAACCTAAATCAAATTAGAACTCAAGTCTTCCTACATCAAAAATACCTGCTGCTAATGCTGCATTAGGTAAAAATATCTAATGTTGCTAATGTTATAACTTGACTATACACAAAAATTTTAATAAGTACATTACAATTATTATAAGTACTATCATAAAGATAGTAAACTTTCCCATTTATTAAAATCTTAAGACTTGTACTAAACAGTGAATATCATGATTCTGTTTTGTATTTTTGAATTTGTTTATAGGAAAATGATTCTTTAGGTGTAAATTTTTATTCTCCTTTGCAAAAACAACTTAATAACTGCTCAGCCACATACCGAACACAAATCTTATAAATATCAACTGGTATTTAAAAGTATCTACTTTTCATAAAAAGCAAGTTAACTCCTTTAGGTAATACTGTAGGACTTGACTGCTGACCCACTACCAGAGCAAATTCAGCTGCGAGAACTTGTAAATAAATTTTGTATTAAAGTCTCATGTGCACATTCCTCTAAGGAATTTTGTAAAGAAATTTTGATTTCTCTAATGATAAATAATGATATTTTCACCTAATCAAACCACTCCCCATAAAATAAATAATTTCACTCTGCCCAGTACACTAACCTCATAGAATAATGGTTAGAATCAAAGAAAAAATGCTTTTGCTATACTAGGCACAGTGACAAAGATTTATAAGTGCTCAGATTTCAACTTACAAATAGTACAAGCTACAGCTAGGTTAAGCACATCTTACTATCTGTAAGAAAATAAAAATAAACTAAGATTCTTCCTTTTCTTTTATTTAAAAAATAATAAATTGATAATTTATTATAGTTTTAAGATTTAATACTTCCTTTTTTATTTTCTTATTTTTTATGGTTGTTCAAGAACTGTTGTCTCCATTTCTCCCCACCACTTTCCCCCACCCCACCCATCCCCATCCCCTACCCTTGATCTTTCTTCCTTTTGGCTTTTTCCAACATGTACTTTATACATGTTCCTTGAGAGCCCTTCCTCTTCTTTCCTCTGTTATGACACTACCCTCCCCACTCTGGTTACTGTGAGTTCTTTATTTCAATGTCTCTGGTTATATTTTGCTTGCTTGTTTGTTTTGTTGATTAGGTTCTACTTATAGATGAGATCATATGGTATTTGTCTTTCACCACCTGGCTTATTTCACTTAGCCTAATGCTCTCCAGATTCATCCATGCTATCCTTCTTTCTTTCTGCTGTGTAGTATTCCATTGTGTAAATGTACTACTGTTTTTGTTTCATCTTGTTTTGATTTTTTGTTTGCTTATTTAAGGTTATCCTCTTCAACTGAGCTTGCAAGTTCAGAAGAGATGCATATGGATCGGTGAAGAAGGAAGGAGACACCAACCTAGCCAGCCAGATCAGCTGATTCAACCTTGGTGATCAATGGGGTGACAGATCTCACAGCCAGATTACCCTCACATCCTGTACCACAGTATTTTGATATATTCATTTACTGGTGGGCACTTAGATTGCTTCCAATACTTGGCTATTGTAAACTGTGCTGATATGAGCACTGGGGTGCATAGGTTATTTCAAATTGGAGTGTCAGGGTTCTTAGAGTATAATCCCCACAGTGGAATTGCAGGTGTGGAAATGTAGTTCCATTTTTAGCATTTTGAGGAAATTCCATACTGTTTTCCACAGTGGCTACACCAGACTGCATTCCCACCAACAGTGCACTAGGGTTCCCTTTACTCCAGAACTTCACCAGGAGTTGTTATTTGTTGATTTGGTTTTGATGGCCATTCTGACTAGTGTAAAGTGGTATCTCACCGTGGGTTTATTTTTCATCTCTCTGATGGCTAGTGAAGCTGAGCACCCTTTCATGTCTCTGGGCCCTCTGTATGTCCGGACCCTTGGAGAAGTATCTGTCCAGGTCCTTTGCTGTTTTTTAAATTTTTTAATTTGTCTTCCCAGAGTGGAGTCATGTGAGTTCTTTATATATTTTGGAAATCAAATCCTTGTCCGAGGACTTCTGCCCAAGATGGAGGTGTAGGTAGACACACTGTGCCTCCTTGCACAACCAAAAGAAGGACAACATAAAAACAAAAAACAACCAGAAATGACAGAAAATCTAACTGTATGGAAGTCCCACAACCATGGAAGTAAAGAAGAAATATTCATCCAGACTGGTAGGAGGGGAAGAGATGAGCAGCTGGGTGGAGAGGACCTGCAGCAAGGCAGTGACTGGTAGAGCAGGTGAGGTAGTGGTTTGTGGACTGGGAGGTCCCACATTTGTGTGGAGATAAACTGGGAGAAACAACTAGGGAGTGAGACAGACTACACAACCCAGGGTTCCAGTGAGTGGAAATAGAGCCTCAAAGCCTCTGACTGGAAACACCTGTGGGGGTTGAGGTGGCAGTGGGACAGGAGAGTTTTTTGGAGAGACCTACAAGGTCCTAGAATGTACACAAACACACCCACCTGAAAATCAGCACCAGAAGGACCCAATTTCATTGTGGGTAGCCAGGGAAGTGACTGAAAACCAGCAGAGAGCTGAGCAAGCAATCTTGTTCCCTGACAGCCCCCTCCCCCACATACAGCATTATAAAGCAGCTATAGGGGTTGTCCAGCCCTGGTAAACACCTAAGGCTCTGCCCCTTACTATGAAACAGACACTCTGAGACAACAACAACAAAAATGGCCCAAATGAAAGAACCAATCAAAGTTCCAGAAAAAATACAACTAAGCAGTGAAGAGATGGCCAACTTGTCAGATACACAGTTCAAAACACTAGTAATTAGGATGCTCATAGAATTGTTCGAATATGGTCACAAATTAAAGGAAAAAATGTTATGAAAAGTGAAATAAAGGAAAATGTACAGGGAACCAACAGCGATGGGAAGGAAACCAGGATTCAAATCAACAGTTTGGAGCAGAAGGAAGAACTAAACAGTCAACCAGAACAGAATGAAGAAACAAGAATTAAAAGAAAAATGAGGAGAGGCTTAGGAACCTCTGGGATGTCTTTAAATGTTCCAGTATCCAAACCATAGGGGTACCAAAAGGAGAAGAGGAAGAGCAAGAAATCGAAAGCTTATTTGAGAATGTAATGAAGGAGAACTTCCCTAATTTAGCAGAGGAAATAGAATTCCAGGAAGTCCAGAGAGCTCAAAAAGTCCCAAAGAAGCTGGACCTAAGGAGGAACACACCAAGTGACATCATAATTACATTAGGTTAAAGAGGAGAGAATCTTAAAAGCAGCAACAGAAAAGGAGACAGTTACCTACAAAGGAGTACCCATAAAACTACCAGCTGATTTCTCAACAGAAACCTTGTAGGTAAGAAGGGGCTAAAAAGAAGTATTCCAACTCATGAAACACAAAAACCTACATCCAAGATTACTCTATCCAGCAAAGCTATCATTTAGAATGGAAAGACATATAAAGTGCTTTCCAGATAAGGTCAAGTTAAAGGAGTTCATCATCACACAGCACTTATATGAAATGTTAAAGGGACTTATCTAAGAAAAAGAAGATAAAAAATGTGAACAGTGAAATGACAACAAATTCACAGTTATTAACAACTGAACCTAAAAACAAAAACAAAAAGCAACTAAGCAAACAACTAGAACAGGAACAGAACCACAGAAATGGAGGTCACTTGAAGGGTTATCAGTGGGGGAGTAAGAAGGGGAGAGAGGGGGAAAAGGTACAGAGAATAAGTAGCATAAATAGTAGGTAGAAAATAGACAGGGGTAGGGTAAGAATATTATAAGAAATGGAGAAGCCAAAGAACTTATATGTATGACCCATGGACATGAACTAAAGGGGGGGAATGAAGGTGGGATGGGGTGCACAGGGTGGAGGGGAGTAAAGGTGGGAAATGGGACAACTGTAATAACATAATCAATAAAATATATTTTAAAAAAGAAAAACAATCCTTGTCCGAGGTATCATTTGCAAATATATTTTCCCATATGATTGGTTCCCTTTTAAATTTCTGATGTTTTCTTTAGCCATGCAGAAGATTTTTATTTTGATTAAATCCCATTTTTTATTCTTTTCTTTATGCCCCTTCCTCTAGGGGACATATCTGTGAAAATTTTCTTGCATGGAAGATTTAATATTTATTATTTTAGCTCTAGTTCTATATGTAACTAGTATGCTTTAAGATTATTGTGATGACATTGCCATCACTTTATATGTTTTTGTCTAAAATAATATTACTATTTAGATTTCCTTATAAAATGTTACTTACATGAAACAAAAGTATTTTGTATTTTTTCATCTGCAGATTACATATAATGTTATATCTGGCTCTAATGTATTCACTGTGCTCATGTTTTAAAACTGTCTTTCTATGGAGTCAAGAATAATATATTCTAATATTCTTGTCTGTTTTTGATGCTCATGATATCATATTATATGTGCTATTTTTATCTAATGTAATGTGATCCACTAACTAAATTTTTTATTGCTTTCACACACAATGCTGACCTTGATGTTTTCATGAGGACTCTATTTTTTGACTAGTATTTCCAGATCCTTTTCTAAGTAATGAATATTTTCCCACTGTAAAATATTTTGCAATGTGTAACCCATAGTAAAGGTTTTATCTTCAGTGTTGCTATTGTGTTTTATTGACTGTGACTGTAAATACCAATGATATATTTTCAAAATTTGACAAGTCCCACTGAACACCTTTATGTAAGAGATTTGTTTTTTGGCCATTCTCTCATAAGTGACTTTTTGGTTCCCAGTTAACTGGATAAAAAATGTTCAATCATCTCTGTAAGTAAAACATTGATAATAATCAAACCAAGTATTTGATTTCTTCATAGAAAGATTTCCACTGTAGAAAATCTGATATTCTTCTGGCTAGATATTGTAGAAATAACGAAAGTAAGCAGTTTCTGATTTGTCATGGCTGGATGATACATAATTATAAATAACTTAAATAAAGCCACTCTGCAGCAGAGAACATAATCAGAGTGATTATTGGAAGTATGGAAAAGATTACAGACTCTGTCTTTGAGGGAAGTAGATTATAATCCCATTTGTGGGAAAACTCATTCATTTTATTTCTTGCTTCAGCTTATATTCTTCTTTTTCTTCTCTACCTGTTGCAGTATAAGAATAACCTTAGAATCATCTTATAAATGTGATAGGTGTAATTTGTCAAGGTAAGTCAGGATCAGTCTGCTTTCTCATTGGTAACATCATATATAGAGTAAACCGTGAAGTAACATTTAAAAATACCAGTGTAGCTATACTACTTCCAAATAGCTCTTGTTTTCTTCTTACAAGGCTTCCAGAAGTATTGGTTTATAACACCATCTTCTATTCCCCAAAAGGCCTGGGTGTTTTCTAAACTGCATAATTTTCTCTAGGAAAAAAGTATAGGTTGCTATCTAATGTACATTAATCTATATATTTCTATGTTTTTTTAGGTAATATACTCCATCTGAAGTATGGTACAAGGTGTCCATCTGTAATGTATTTCTCTTTTTGAAGCAACTCTGAGGCATTTCCTTATTGTATAAACTAGTTATCTAGAAAATTGCCATTCTTTAAGAAAAGTGCAATTTTTTCAAATTATGTAGGGATTATGTGCTCTTAAGGGTACTTTGAAAATGACAGGTTTTCCAAAGAAAAATCTTAAAAGCATTTATGGGAGTTAAAAAAAAAAAAACAAAAAAAATAGTACTTTCTGTAAGAGGAAAAACACTTTTATTCTGTTAAATAGATCACCCAAATTATTTTCTATACAGCTTCTCTCTGGAAAGTTATATTTTTCCTTGCTCTTTTCCTTTTCATTCCCATAATTGTCCTTCCTATTATTATATGCAGTGTAATTTTGATTACATTAATGGACCCATTTATAAGAAATATTAAAAAACAGAAAGGTAATATAAAAAGAAGGGAAACCAACTGGAAAACTCACCCTATTAGGAGGTTTCAAGTATGAGGGTAGCTCTAGAATTTACATTTTTTATTAAATCATTGTTACAATTTATTTTCCAACAGCAGTTTAAATATGAAGGTGAAGTTTTAAATCTCACTATTGGTCTTCATATTGAAAAAGGTTCTATAATTTACAAAAAAGTCTATCCACACATTTTATTTAGGTTTCTTTTATAAACCTGGGAACATGAAAATAGGCCATCAAATTCACAATAAAATCCTTAAATATAATCAATGGAACTTCAAAATCCTTGGCATCAACATTATATTTTTGTACCATATTCTTTAAAGAAAGATTATGAAATATCTCTGGAAAATTATTGCAATATAGTGTCACTTACATGGACATTAAACAGAAGTTTCAACATACTACTAAATTAATTTCAGAAAAAAAACCTTAAAAGAAAAACACAACTCAGCTCCATAAACATCTCTTTATGTAAACAGTAGCCTTAAAACTGTATCAATAACTTCCACGGCTGAGATTATTTCTTTTACAGCCATTTAAGTAACCATGACAGGAAGAAAAAAGTGGTGAATAAACTCTTTCTTAAACCAAGAGTATGTGGCTGAACACAGGTAGGTAAATGGCAATATTACTTGCCACTGAGCCTGCCTTTCCTCATGCTGTTTTCATTGAAACACCATGTTGGAAGATTGAAGACTTACAGTTATGATTGCACACGGAGAACTCACAATATATTTTGAGATTTTAATGCATTTTTTGTGGACCTAAGTGCTTTATTTGATTTTGTATGAAATGTTAACGTAAGTACCTGCCATAAAACTTTGTGTAATGAGTACTTTGAAAGCACTACTAAAGTTCTAAAGGTATATCAAACATGGTTGGTACTAAAAAAGTTGCATGATCTTATAAGGTAATTACTACATTTTTAAGTGTACTAGTTTTGTCATAACTATTTAATCAGTTCCACAAATATTGAACATTATTTGTTTTCTTTAATTATATTTTATTGATTATGCTATTACAATCATCCTGATTTTTCCTCCTTTACTCCCTTCCACCCAGTGTACCCTACTCCCTCAGGCAGTCCCCCCATCATTGTTCATATCCATGGGTCATGCATATAAGTTCTTTGGATACTTCATTTCCTATACTGTACTTTACACCCCCATAGCTATTCTGTAATTACCTATTTGTACTTCTTGATCCACTCACCTCTTCATCCATTCTCTCCCTTCGCCCTCCCATCTGTCAACCATCTGGTAACTAACTTCTTTTCTCTTGCTGCTTTTAAGAGTCTGTCTTTGTCTTTAACCTTTGGCCATTTAATTATGATGTGTCTTAGAGTGGGCTTCTGTGCATCCATCATAACGGGGACTCTCTGTGTTTCCCGGGCTTGCATGTCTATTCCCTTCACCAAATTAGGGAAGTTTTGTTTTGCTCTTTTTTTCAAACAAATTTCCAGTTTCTTGCTCTTTCTCTTCTCTTTCTGGCACCCTTATGATGTGGATGTTGGACCTCTTGAAGTTGTCCCAGAGGCTGTTTATAACTATCTTCATTCTTTCGGATTCTTTTTTTCTTCTTCTTGTTCTATGTGGTTGTTTTTGCTTCCTCATGTTCCAAGTCATTAATTTGATTCTCAGCTTTAGCCAATCTACTGTTTTTTCCCTGTAAATTGTCTTTTATTTCAATTAGTGTATCCTTTGTTTCTGACTGGGTCATTTTTATACTGTTGTGGTCCTCACTAAATTCCTTGAGCTCATTATAAACAATGTTTTGAACTCTGCATCTGATAGATTACTTATCTCCATTTCATTTAACTCTTTTTTCTGGAGTTTTGATCTGTTCTTTCATTTGGGCCATGTTTCTTTGTCTCCTCATTTTGGCAGCCTCCGTGTATTTCTTTCTATGTACCATGTAGAGCTGCTTTGACTCTGTGTCTTGGTAGTGTGACCTAATATAGTAGGTGTCATGTAGGGTCCAGTGGCACAGCCTCCCCTATCCCCCAAGCTGGGTACTCAAGGTGCAACTTTTTTGTGGGCTGAGTACAACCTCTTCTTGTGGTTGAGACTTGGTTGCTGTTGGCAGGTTGATGGGAGGGATTTAGCCAGTCCAGTCAGCTGCAGTGACTGTCTGTGACCACTGATGACCAACCTTCACTGTCCATGGACGATCAACTATACAGGGGTAGGGTGGTGATACTCCAATGTGGTCTGCAGCTGTCCACTGGTGCATTGTGACACTTCAAGGCCGGGCAGTTCGTGGTATTCATGCACATGCGATAATATTCACAGAGGTGTTGGGATGTCTGGCATGTCTATTCATGGGTGGGTGAGCCACTCATGTTGCAAACTGTGTGTCTATCTGCATGCCTGTACATAGCACATGTCATGACCCTTGCTCTCCAGTGTGGCACCCATTGTGGTACCCATAGTGGTTCCTCTCCCCTTTCATGTGTCTCTCATCATTGACCCAGCAGGGAGTCCCTTCCTGTTTAAGTACTAGAGAGGAACAAAGCCAGAAAACTGCCAGAACATTACATAACATAACAAAATTCTGTGCATGTGAGCTCACTTCATGTTATGGGAACAGTTTATCTGACCCAGTCTCAAGGCTATGAGAACACTGGTTATCAGGCCCCTCCAAGGCTTTGGGAACACTGCTTCCCTTAGTTAACCAGACACCTGGGTGAGGAAGCCAGACTGCCTCCATTTATCCTACAACTGGGGATGCTGGCCCCTGGAGTTTCCCAGGTGGTGCAGGCCCCCACCTTTGTTTTGCCTGGGGCACACTGCCTGAGCTGTAAAGCAATCTGAGATGGCTGCTCCTTGTGCTGGACTTTGAGTTTCCCAGGTGATGCCAAGCTGTGTGTGAATCTAGTCTGGCTGCTGATAGGACTCACTGAAGCCAGCTGTGGCTTGTTTTATAGGATTTAGGAGCCAAGACCAGCCATTCTGATGGAAAAGCAGTTGGGTTGGACATAGCCTCTGAGAATCTCCAAAGAGGATCAAACAGTGTTAGCCGGGTTGATGGAGTTTCAGATATGGCACCAGCTTGCTGGCTCTGTGTGGTTTAGCAAAGGGATAATGGCCTCTGCTTGCCTTGATGGAAGACATTTCAGTTTCTTCCTGAATACCTGTAGGGTAAATGGAGGCAGTCTGGCTTCCTCATCCAGGTGTTGGGTAACTAAGGGAAGCAGTTTCCCATAACCTTGAAAATGAACCTGATAAGTAGTGTTCTCATAGCCTTGAGACTGGGTCCAATAAACTGTTCTCATAGTAACGTTGTGTTGCATAAGATCTGTTGGCATCCTTCTGGCTTTGTTTGCTTCTAGTACTTAAGCAGGTAGGGATTCCCTGCTGTGTGCCCCTTAAGTGCCATGAGAGAAGACAGGTGACATGCAATGCTCTATGCAGAGACATGCAGGGAGACATGCAACTTGCAGCATGTGTAGATTGTCCGCCCATGAATAAAGGCATGTCAGACATCCCAATGGCTCCATGAACATTATTCCACCTGCCCAAATACCATGAATCTTTCAGGCCTTGAACAATTGCAACACAATACCACTGGTGCTTTTCAAGCTGCCACCCCAGTTCTGGAGCTCAGGGGATATAAGTCTGAGTCCATTACTCTCTGCCTGTGTTCTTTAAGAGGAACTGCTTGGGACTTCAGAAGTTTCTTCCATCAATTCAATTCCCACTGGGTTTTGCAGCCAAAAGTTGTGGGGGCTTATTTTCCTGGCACTGGAATCCTGGACTGGGGGCCTGGTCTGGGTTTGGGATTCCTCACTTCCAAGATATCCCTCCTCAATTTTTATCCATGTGGGTGTGGGGTCAGCTTATTCCACATCTGTACCCCTTTTACCAGTCTTTAATTCTGTAGTTGTCAGACTTCTATACAACTCGATTTTATGGTTGTCAGACTTCCATTCAGATAAATTTCTGACATTCCTGAGTGATGGTTGTTCTATATTTTAGGTGTAATTTTGATGTGGTTGTGTGAGGAGGTGAGCCATGGCTGCCTACACTGACATCTTGACCAGAAGTTGTTGTTTTTCCAATTAATAGCCTTTTTCCTCTTCTCCGGTTTTATAATCCACATAGCAGAACACTGTACAGAAGGTTGTATATGTACATGTAAATGTATATGGCAATAATAGTTGTGCTTATGAAAATTAGAAAAAGTAATATATTTTTATTATGATTACTAAAATCTTTCAACCAGCAGCTGCAAAAGGAACAACTGTTAGTGTCCCACTCTAGTTATAGCCAAGGCTAACTGAAATGCTTGTGATATATAAATTTATATACATCCACCATTCTAGATGAATGAATATTATGGGAGTTAGAAGTTGACCCTTTAGTCAAGGCTAGCAGTACCCTTGGGTAGCCCTCTTTTCCTTCCTTCCCAAGCTCCATACCCAAATGCTTATCCTCTGTGTATTACATATCATCTTCCAGGAAAGACAAAGCCAAAAAAGTATGGTTGAAAAAGTCTATTCTAAATATTTAGAGGAAAGCCCTCCTAATTGATCCAGTTATATTTTCATAAGATGCTGAACTTCACAAACCTGATCAAGTGTATCAGTGTATCTATTGCAGTAAATAATTTTAATAATTATTTAAGTAACACCTACTAAAATTATATTAAAGTTTTAATACACCTATGAAAATTCATAAGTAAATTACTACATATTTGAATTTCCACAGTTAATTTTATACTTTATATCAAGAAATTGAATGTATGCTGACACAGTAATAGATCTCTTTTGTTTCAAAATAATAATAATACTTTACATTATACAGAGCTTAATAAAAGCTTTTTACATTACATTTCATATTCTTAAAATACTGCAGAGACAGATGTTGTAGTAAAAAAAATTAAAATGCTTATAATGGTTAGGTAACTTGCTAAATATTTTAAAATCAATAAAGGATCTGAAATTTGAAATTGAGAGAGGTTTTATATCAATTCCAATCACATTTTTAGTACAATAATTAATTAATTTTGCAATTTTTCATTTGTATTCTTCCAATTTAGCCCAATGTATAAACATGATACTCTCTGAAGTGATTTGATATTATTACCAATAAGTGTATATTTGTTAATTCATAGATTTGTTTGCTGCAAATACTTAACTGTTGCCATCCTTCAACAACCTTCTTTGTCATGCATAACTGTGTGCCTGTACATAACAAAGGGAAACTGAAAATGTAGTGAAATATGAAGCAATGATATGGTTTTATCAGATTGACTAATGTTTTACTAAACCCATGGCTTGTCTTTGTTTCCTACTCAAGTTCTGTACATACTACTCAACAGCTTTCTGAGTCACACACCTTTCTGAGTTTAAAGAAGGTTCTACATCCTACTTTTTGACTAACGTTCTAAAAACTATGAGATAGGAAATAGATTACTACCCTTTATAAATTAATGACAAAATATAGTTCTCATTTATGTCAAAATGCAATAAAGATCTGAGGATAGTACACTTATGAGGAAAAAGCAACCTAGACCTTACAGTTAGTAACAATTCTGGAAAGGCAAATTTAAAAGACCCGTTGTTTCATGGAAAATGAAGACCATAATGCCAAACACATAATGTGAGGATCAAATGAGATTTTCCTGGTAAAAAGCATGGTATACATTAAAGGTATATCCTTGAACTATGTTATTTCATATACTGAAACACTGGAACTTGACAGCAGACAGAAATTGCAGTGTTTTCATTCCTTGGCCATATTTAAACCAGAAATGAGCATTTGAAGAAAACAGATCAAGCTAGATGGATGTTACATAAGGCTGCACAGGCTAAGTGATAACCAATGATCCATGACCTTAAGGGTCAATTTCAAGAGAAGGTCCTTTGCTCTTTCAAGATAGTAAAAGACTCAGACTTATGGGAGAGGTGAAGGGGTGGAAGGATTGAGCAAACAGGAAGAAGGACTCAGGGACGTAGACAACTTGTGTGAGGGTTGCTGAGGGGGGATGGGGGTATGAGGAGCCTAAAGGGTAATGGGAAAAATATATATATATTAAAGATAAAACAAAAAAGAATAACCCTTTATACATGCAGACACACACACACATGCAAAAGTATATCTATAAAAGCATACTCACTTGGCTGTCATCCAAAACCTGGAATTTTTCAAAGGTCTCTTTGAAAAAGCATAGATAATGCTAATTTAGTTCTATTTATAAAATCATCACAATGCTATTTGTAGCCTGGATAGCTCAGTCATTTGACCTACTTTAGAGTTTACAATAGTCAGACTTGTTTGGGCATGGTTGCCAAAACTCATGGGTGTCTAAACAATGAGATACAAGTCAGCCTCTTGGAACTTAATAAAAGTGAGTTGCTTATTAGCAGATTTTTTAAAATGTTAACCATTGTTGGTAGAGTAAATACATGTGTACTCATATTTCTGAACAGTCAGGAAAAGGGATTTCTCTGTAGTAAAAATAAAATTGACTATAAAGATAAATTATAAATCTAAAAGTGTTATGCATATTCTTCATCTATGAACTTGTGAATTATTATGAATTGGTGGAGAAAGGGTTATCTGAAGTCATATGGAAGCTTGGGACATCAAATGTGCATAGGTATGACTCAACAGGTACAGTCAGTTGAAAAGGTGAATTGACATCCTAGATTTGTGCAGCTTGTATATTTCCACACAGCTTGGCACACTTAAGTTTTGAACACTATTTGTTGGGACAAAACTGAACATAAACTGATGTGAACTATGACTTATATTTAAATTGTTTCTTACTATATTAGTCTCACTGAAACAAATTTGTGTTTCAAAACAGTTATAGCAGAGCTGATTATAGTTTGACTATATAACAAGACAAAATTTTTTTCTACTTCCTCTCTTGCTCCCCTTCTGAAATCTAGCAAAAAAGCATTGTCAGTAATAATTTGAAAGATTTGGCAATGTGAATAAAGGCATAAGAACAGACAGAAACCATTTTGGAACATAAATGTAGAGGGGATATATGCTAAGAAGAAATCAAGATTTTACATGTCTGCAATTTCTAGCTCAACAAGATTAGAAAATGTATTCATTACAGAACTTATTTAAACAATTCACCTACCCAGAGTTTGTGGAAAAGAAATGACTGCAATTTATGTATGTCAAATCATTATGCTATGCACCTTGTATTTACCCAGTGCTGTATATCAATTGTATCTCAATTAAAAAAACCCACTGGCAGTAATAAACATGATTCAATCAGTCAATCAATCAATGACAGCAGCCAACCTTATTTAGATGAGTTGAATACAGATAAAATATCATTTATGTAAACAGCTTTCTATTGTAAACAGGACAGAAGATGTCTGTCCACCTGTTTCATTACAGATAGCATACTCAAGTTAATGAGCAGGGTAACATTCTAATTTTCAGTAATTAATATATAATAAGATCTTAATCTTAGATTAATTTATCCTTAACATTTTATCATTAATGTATACGTGGCTGGATGAATGAAAGACCCTGGAGATTTTTCAGTGTCCTGTTGTCCAAAATGTATATTTAGCTTAAGGATAACCTTACCATATTTGCCATATATCAAAAAGAGGGTTGCATTTACCTCCATTCATTGGTTACTGAAATAAATTATTTAGAACCACTCAGTATCATCAAAAAAAGTGATTTTTTTCCTCCTCATGCTATCCTAAAGCCTTCTCTTAAAAGCTCCAGAAGAGAGATAGAAAAGAAGTAAAAGAACAATAATTTCAGTAAAGCATTATACTTCCTTCTGACTACTGGTAATGCAAGAAATAGATTCATGAGTAAATTATTTTCAATGAAAGCTGACCCTTTTGTCATAAACAGACTCCTTTAAAACATTTAACGGAACTGAGTCAGGACTTCTAGGGCTCATTTAGTCCACAGCTGATGGTGGAATGGATGCTAGGAAAACAAAAGTAATTGAAAAAGTATAATTATTTAGAACAGAATAAAATTTGTAAAGAAAATTGTGACTGTATAATAAAAATACTTTTATATTGATTTTTACATTTTAGAGATGTGAGACAAAAATCTATTCTTTAAATACAGACCAAATTAACTTGATTAAAATGAATACATTACAGCTTAAAGTTAACCAAGGCTTGTTCTAGAAAATGAAAGTCGATTTTAAGTTTTATCTTAGCCTACTTCTTTATTCTGATGTGAAACATGCGACATATTATCATGCCCCAAAATAAATGAACATAAAAATTCTACATTAAAATTTATATAAGCATTGGATTATCAAACCATTTTAAAACTGTCCACTTCATGATAAACTAGTATACTTTTTTGACAATGTTATTGTTGTTGTTTTTTAAATAATAATCAGAAACTTCTTATATGCTACTCAAATCTTATTCAAGTATAATTCAGTTTGAATTATAAATTCTGCCTTATGTAACTTGAACTATGAATACTGCCTTCTTTTTCAATTCTACTTTTATTCATATATTTGAAATATGCATTATACCGTATAATTACAAGTAAAAATTTCAAAGCTCTAATTTTTTTTTCTCCTAGTAAATACTATTATATTTAGTTTCCTATACAAGTTCAGCTTTTATGAAGATCAGGCCCCTGAAACCCAACCTTCAATCATATTCTTTGTATCCCTGGCTAAAAATACTTGAATTAAGTTAACAAAATTATGTAAAATTTTTATCTTTATTTCTTCACTCTAAAGATAATGGGGTATGATAATATGTGTACCTCCGAGGAAATTTTGAGTTTGAAATAAAATACCACATGTATAAATGATAGCACATTTAACAGGTGAATAGGAAAAAATTGACATCTAGCTGCCTGGGTTAACTGGCATTTGCTTCCCATTGACTGAGGCTAAGTCACCTTCTCTGTGCTTTTAGTTTTATCATCTCTAACATAGTGATATAATGGTACTTACCTAGTAAATTGGGTTAATGGAGACAGTCCATGAAAAGCACTTAGAATAGAATCTGGCATACTATTGAGACCTTTGATTCATCAGCATTTTCCCTTTCAGACTTCCTGATTGTTCATTCCCATTATACCCTCTGATTGATTGGCTGGTATCCATGCCATTATACATGTGTTAGGAATAAATACAAATTTAATTTAAGGTCTGGTAGAATTTCTTAGCAAAAATTGTATGTCATTGTTGCTAAACTATTTAGAACATGGATAATATAGATGGCAGTGAAAAAAAATAAAACTTCTATATAGAATAAAAATAATTGATTTTTCTGTGAAATGTCATGAAGAAACAATTCAATAATTATCAAGATAAAATGGTGAAAATAGCACAGGTTCATATATAAAGGCTTACGCAAAATGGTAGGTATGAACCTTCAAAAAAATAACCATTGAAAAATTTATAGAGCAAGGTATAACCTAGTATATTTCAACACAAGTCTAATACCCAAATTAATTTCAAATTGTTCTATATGTTACTATAAATATTATGCATATGTTAGTCTGAAATATGTTTTGCATGTTATTGAATAACTTGATTTTATTAAATTCTTCACCAGAAAACATGAGTAAATACAAGTTCAGTACATGTGGTCTTATAAAAAAAATTAATGAAAAGAAGCTTTTCCCCCATACCTAGAAAGACACAGCATAGAGAGAAAAAATGCAAGGCACCCAAGAATAATTAAGTGTGTAACTGAGGTGAGTAGGAGAAATTCATGCATCATGTCTGGGCATTTCCAGAGAGTGGAAGAAAATCTGAGCTTTAACTATAATTCAAATTAAGGTTTGAGTCATTTATGAGTAGCATGGGAGAAAGAATTCCATCAGGCTGGAGAATTCATAGAATTGGCAGCTTAAATTTAGTCATATAAAGTTTTATTTTGATATAGTGATATAATTTTATAAAATAACTTTCTCTTTATAACCTCACAATATATGTTGCTTCACTGAAAACATCCAGACAGCCTAAAGAAACCAGAAAAAAAATTTATTGGTCTGGTCCTTGAGTATTTTCTAGGAGGAAACATTTAAGGTATACATGAAAAGTTTTAATACACAGAGATTATTTTCTAAGTAAATATACCAAACACAAAAACATTAGAGCAAATATTCTTAAACTTTTTGTTCTAGGTACTCGTTTGGATGGCAAAGCCCAGGGACTCACCATAATAATACTTTTAAATATATACATATTCCATAGGATTATAAAACAAAGCAATGATTCAAATATGAAATACCTTTTGGTGACCAAGTCACAGTTATTATTAATACTCTATACTTTGTTGCCTATAATCATAAGGAATTCAAAGAAAATGCTTAAATTAATTGTTACTGAAAATGAAAGCATGATTGCTTTCTTTCCATATTTAATGAAATCATTGATTCAAGATACAAAGCCCTTGGGTTTTTATGAATTTCTTTGAAAAATACCTGATATAAAAAGTTAAGAACCATATGATTTTACTCATACGCAGGATATAAAAAATGAACAAATAGGAAAAAACAAGCAAACAAAACTCATAGACTACTGTATGCTGGTTACCAGAAGAAGTCAGGCGGAGGGGTGGAAAAGGGTAAAGGTCGTAAAGTACATAGTGATGAAAGGAGATTAGACTTTGGGTGGTGGACATGCAATGCAATATACAGATGAAATTTAGAAAATTAACATTTTAAAAAAGTCGATAGAACAAAAAAGAAAATTACAATTATTACAATTAAGAGGATTGATTATCAGTGTGTTAGTAAATTTTCCTAGGTGGGTTATTAAATTTTTTACTATAATATATTACATATGCTTAGTAAACAATCCACACTTGTTTAAAGCTAGATTTCAGTGTATATTGATGACTATTAACAATTATAGAAATACTGAAATTTCTGAAACTGAAGAGAAAAATGCTAAGTTATAGATTATTTCAATGCAAAGTCAAACTTTTAGTTTAATTTAAATATTCCGATACCATCAAATATTTAGTAGGAGTTGCAAAGACAAGATGTTTTTCCAGCTCTTACAGGGAAAGAAGTCATTGAAGGAAAGAAAACTTAGATTTACTTCTTAACTGAATTATTTTCCTCCTTGCTACCATGTTTTTCACCCTAATTATTCTTAGTTTCTGCTGATTACAGTGCCCAAGGCCTGTCATAGGGCTGGGAAGAGAGTGGAGAGTTCCAGGACTTATTGTGAGACTTGCCCATTCTAAACGGGGGGATAATAAACAAACTGCCAGAAGAAACTCAGTATGCTGAGCAAAGCCCAATCCTCACAATTTGCAGATGTCAATCTTCAAACTTTTCAAAAACTACCTATAGTGATTATGAGAAGAGACAAAATATCTTTCCAAATACAAATAACAGAACAGGGAAGGTAAAAAACTGACCATGTGAAGTAAAAATCAAATTACTATCTGAAAGTTCATAAGTATAGCTCTAGGAGGAGAGAAATATTATTGAAGAAAGGCTACCCTTACAAATTGGTGTAGTAGGAAATGTTAGCACGTCAGTAGCAGAAGCCCAGAATATGAACTGGATGCAATGAGAAGATCTAGATCTGGACTGTCAGTTGCAGCAATACAAAATTCATCAGGAGTCCAGGAACTGTGTGCCTGGACAAAAGTAACTAGGAGCAAATTCAGCCTAGAGATCAGCAAGCTCAATAGCATGGCAAGGATGCAAAGTTTCAAGTTATCAGGGTTTATCAGAAAAGAATATCTCAAATAAGAATAATTACATATACAATTTAAATTTGAGATGCTTAGAAAATTCTTTTTGTACCCAAATATATTTCCCCAATCAAGTGTTATACTGACTAAAATTACAAAATTTCTGTCTCTTCTGAAAATGCAAATTATGAAATAATTTTATATAAAATATTGCTAATCATTAATATATACAACTATTGAGTAGATTATATTAAGTGCCTTCTGTGCACCTGGCACATAAAGAACCAAAATCTAGAGGTAGTAAATATTAAAATTGAAGCACAGTCTTTCTGTGCTCAAACCAGGAACACAGGCCACAGAGAACTTTAAAGTTTGAGCTGAGACATGACAAATGAGTTTATTTTTATCAATTACATAAAACAAGGGTGAACATTCTAGAGAAAAAAATGGAACAATGCATGCAAAACTTAGAGAAATGAAAGGTCATCATATAACAATGTTTTCTTGCCTGTTGGTATTACAATGTGAATTCACTTATTTTCCCTCTCCCAACTCATTTCAATCAGGGTAGGGTGACAACACTGGTATATATAATAAAAGTACATAAAAGAGGCATTTTTCCTTCCAGTTGTGATTTTGCCTGTCTGCTTACAAAGTTCATAAGTAAAGGAGAAAGATGTGGCTTAAACATGACTGATATCACAAATGCTTAACTCTTATTTTCAGAAATATGTTTTAATTTTAAATTTTCAAACTATTATAAAGTAAAGATGCAAGAAAAAAAGAAGAGCTTAAATGACTATTGGAATAATTTAACACATACACAACCAACTGATTTTTCTCCCTTACTTCAAGAAGCAACACTTCCTTTTTTCTATCATTTCAACTTGTGTGGCTCTTGAATTTGTAAAGGCAACATGAACAAAAAGACAGAGGCCTCTCATTAATAGTAAATTTTGCTTTTTTGATCAGAATGGATTGTGTTGGCAATTCCATTTCTTGCTGAAGGCATTTCATGGCAGTCTAACTTCTGGCTACAAAGGTGTTGCTCATTATACTACACTTATCAGCCACCTGAGGAAGAATGTTATTTTCCCAGCCACCATACTGCCTAATACTGATTTGTAGAAACAGTCCCAATAATTTGTTCAAGTTTTGTAATTTGTGTCTTTCCTTTTATACTCTGTACGTCTTTAGGCTCTTAATGTGTACTTTACAACTTATCTTTTAGTCAAGTCACAGTCATGTGAACTACTAGGTGAACTCAGGATGTTTAATTGTTAACTATGCTGAATCCTGTGTGAAGCCTAGTTGTCAGCAGATCCAAACAGTGGAAAAGTGTATGGATTAGGTATATATAACTGTAGTCACTTGCTCCCAGAGGAAAAACATGTAGGGCCCTCTTCCTTCTAAAGAAGATGGTGTTGTCCCTGTAAAGAGCAGGATGAATTACATAGCTATCATTCCATATTGGGGGAGAGATGAATCAGTTCATTGTTGAATAAAGACAGAATATACTCAGTTTTTCAGGTTACCTGAGAAGGACTTTTACAGTTGACTACGTGTAAACAAAATACACTTTCTATATACCAAAAAGCATCTTTTTTTCTCTAAATCCAATTTAAGATATTGACAAATTAGTTTAGGTTGACTAGTCATCTCAGGGATCATGAAAAAGAAGATAGGAGAAGACAGCTTCAGAAAGAGAAACTATGATTAGGAAAAGGAGAGATATACTATAAATAAAATAATTTTGGTAAGAGTGCTCATGTATATCTCTTGGTGTCCTCTTTGTGTTTACATGCCTAGAAAAGCATGAATTCATTCCATTCACTCAACTGTGTGCATTTAACTAAAATTTTAAAATAATGCTTAAATTTTTTGTCATTATCTATAGGCTCTCCACTATTAAATTGGGGGATTTGTGTGGTAACAGTGATGCCTGAATGTATTATTCATGTGAAAATTTATAACTCTCATATTTTTTCATTTTATTATAATTCAAAGACAATGCCTTGTAAATTTTAGAATGACAGGTTAATTTATTTTTAGAATACAGCATTTTAAAAATAGCAATATGCTTAAAATACATGCAGGATGATTTCTCAGATAAGGCCACTAAATGGGTAAGGTGTTAAGTCAACAATCAGTCAATCACCAGAAACAAAAATGACAACTATAGAAAATATTAAAGTGGTATACATAACAATATTATATTTTATTACAAATTAATGTTTTTAAATGGTACCAATTAAGTTTAATTTATATCATTTAATAGCAATATAGCACTTTTCTTCTTCACATTTTTCAGTCCTTGGTAAGAGTTTAGAAACATGGCTTGACACATGGAGGTTTTTGAAAGAAATTTTGATATAAGCTCTTTCTCAGAAGGAAGCATGTAGCACACACTCTCAGAGAGAAAGATAAATGATCCTTCTGTCCTTTCCTAGACAGTGATGAAAACCTGAGTAAGTGGTGAGTCATTGATTGCGAAGCCAGTGCTCCTGACAGCCTCCAGCTAGACAGCTTCCTGTTCTCCTCTGACATGCAGCTTACAAAGCCAGGCTTCCAGAATGCTTCATAACCATTTGACAGAAATCGAGAGCTTGGGAAATTCAGTGCTGTCATTCATTCTTTTGTTCACTTAACAAATGTATGTGATGCATCAGGCTACATGTTAGGTTCTACGAGTGCAGAAAGAAAAGTACCCTGCCTTCAAGAAGTTTGTGTGCTTTAAAATGAAACATAGAAGATAAATCCCTTAAAATGATAGATGTCATAATATAGCACACAGGAAGAAGAAGAAGAGAGGTTTACTAAACAAGGTCCAGGCAGGAGAGATATACCATTCCAGTTATTTTGATAGGGATATTTTCATAAAAACAATTATTGATATTATTGAAGAATTGTTATGGCAAATAGAGAAACATTAAATTATCACAATGGTAGTAACTTCAGGAAGCCGTTAACAGCTAACCAAAAAAGAAGTTGGAATTATTAAAGTTGAAAAGCCCAGAGAAGCTTCGTAGGACTGAAATTGTGACTTCTAAGGAGGGAACAGTCCATGTCTGGTATAGATCTATCAGGAGCTCAGAGAAAGGACCGTGTGGAACAGAGACACAGAGCTTGAAAGAGGACTGACAGAGGATGGTGTTGGTGTCTCCCAGGGGTCATGATGAAGCTGGTTCTAGGAGTGTTGGAAAAACTAAACACAGGTGGACTGCTATTATTTTATGAATTGCTACCACACAAGTCAAGGTGCACTGCTGTTATGATGCTGACAAGAACCGAAAGGAAACCTGTAACAGAAAGCAATTGAAAACAACCTAAACACTTCTTCCACCTCTGATTTTCTGTCTCCCATTAATGCCACCAGTGGCAGAAGCTATAGGGAGGCAGCCCATGAAACTGATATGTGGTTGGCAGAGTCCTCACTGATCATAGGAGATTAAGTTGAAATCTGAGAAACAAGAGTTTAAACAGTGGCACAACAAATAAATGCAGGGAAATGAATGACAGTAAAATAAACAAAAACTTCTCGTGTGTGTGTGTGTGTGTGTGTGTGTTTTCCATTCCATTTTTATAGTGTTTTTAGTCTTATTTACTGTAGTATTTTTATATCTCTTCTTATATTTCTAGATATTTTTTGGTTTATTGTTGTTCAGTGACAGTTGTCCTGCCTTTTTTTGCCCATTGTTTACCCCCACTTCTTCCCTCCCCATTCCGACAGTCAACCCCCACCCCATTGTCTGTGCCCATGAGTCCTCTATCCATGTTCCTTTGCTTGGTCCTTTCCCCTTTTCCCTGTTACTCTCCTCCCCTCCTCCCCTCTGCTCACTGTCAGTTTGTTCTTTATATAAAAACTTCTTAAGCGAGGGAACTTTCAGCTGAAGATGAGAGAGTGAGCAAGATTTTTAAAGTATGGTAAGAAATTTGGTATGAGCCCCAATAATGAATCATGGAGACAGATGGTTCATAAGAAGCGGGGAAAAGATGTATGACTTAACCAGGACTAATGATGGGAACGTATATTTCAAAGGAGAGACTGATAAAACTGTTGGCTTAGTGAAGAATATCAGATTGTAAAAACCTGACAATATCAGAATAATTTATATAAACATTTATTATGCAACCATTGAAGCTTATAATGGAGGCAAGGACTATGAGACAGATATTGTTACTTAAGGAAGACTGAATTGGTTACTGGATTTTAGGAAGGATTAAAAAGAAGAGACCAAGAGTAGATTAGAGTCCAGTAAAGGAACTTTTCCCAGTGAATCATGGTAATGAGGGTGTCAATAAGAAAGTCAGTATTGACAAATTCCAGACAAATTGTAAAATAAAAATTAACCTGACATTTAAATTTGTTTAATATGAACAAAGAAAAAGACAAGTTCTTGCATAGTGAATTACAGTGCCAAGAACTCAGTATTTTAAATTTAAGATGGATGACAAATTGTTATTTAAGGGTTGAAAATATAGTTTATAATCATCAACAGTGAGGCGTCACTGGGATAAAGAGAAACAAGTCCCACAAATGTTTATCTTGAAGGAAGAGGACACAGAAATGTAATAAGATCCTTAGAATACATCACCCCAAGCAGAGGAGGAAACAAAAATTACACAGTGGAATACTACACAGCAGAACGAAAGAAGGAACTCTTACCCCTAGCAACAAAATGGGTGGAACTGGAGAGTATTATGCTAAGTAAATAAGCCAGGCAGTGAAAGAAAAATACCACATGATCTCACCTATAAGTGGAACTTAATCAACAAAATAAACAAATGAGCAAAATAGAACCAGAAACATGGAAATAAAGAACAGACTGACAATGACCAGGAGCAAGGGGGGGATAATGGAGGAAAGAAGGGGGAGGGGCAAGTCAAGGAATGTGAATAGAGGACTCATAGGCACAGGGACAATGGTGTAGGGATTGACTGTGGGGGGCAGGGGAGAGTAATGGGGGAGAAAATGGTGGAACAACTGTAACTGAACAACAATACAAATAAAGTGACAGTAAAAAGGTAAAGAGATGAATAAAGCACAGACATGAGAACATTTCAAAGAGGTGTGTGATAAGGAATCAGAATAAGGACATCATTTCAAAACAGGAAAGGTTGTGCAGTTTCTGCAATATGAAAAACATATCAAAGAACATGAGATCTAAGAAGATGAGATCATTTAATCTAGAAGAGCATGACACAACCTTTGAGAGATCAATTTTTATAGAATGAAAAGGCAGAATCTAAAGAACAAAGTGCTTAGGTAGAAGGGTTATTGAAAAAAATGGAAGATTTTATCAATCAAAAGAAAAATATATAGCAAAGCTCAAGAAAGTTATTTTTGAAATAAGAATACATTACTGCTAATTCCAAGGTTTTAGAATGGGCTTTTCTTCTGTATATGTTGCAGTATTATAAATTAAAAGAAACAGTACACTTAACAGAAAATTTTATGTGTCCCAAGGCCCTGTGCTAAACAAGTTGCATATTTTATTACCTTTAAGCCTCATATTTAAGGCAGAATTTATGCTTATTATAGAATTTATGCTTATTCACTCACATAACAGGGAACTGGGGTTAAGAGATGAAGAGGTTCCATTAAGGTCAGGAGCATAGTATGTATTACAATCTCAAACTACAGTACTGGATTTTTCTGTTTTTTCCTTTATTTTTTTCAGTTTTATTAAATGATTTCTTACATTTTTCCAGTAATTGTATTTCTTTTTTATTAAATTTATTGGGGTAATATTGCTTTTTTTATTTTTTATTTTTTTAAATATTTTATTTATTTATTTATTTTTAGGGAGGGGGAGAGAGAAAGAGAGGGAGAGAAACATCAATGTGTGGTTGCCTCTTGTGCGTCCCCCTGCATGGGGGACCTAACCTGTAACCCAGGCATGTGCCCTGACCAGGAATTGAATCAATGACCTTTTGGTTTGCAGGCCAGCACTCAATCCATTAAGTCACAGCAGCCAGGGCCCAAAGCTTTTTAACACATTTTACACCACCACCACCATCATCATCTTCATCATCATCATCATCATCACTGTGTTTTCTGTTCTATATAATGGCAAAGTCAAAAGAGCTTTGGCCTCATGTCCCCTTGCCCTTGCTCACACAGTTACTTTCACCTGGCCTGCCCCTCCTTCCCATCCCCAGGAAGTGAGTCCTGCAACTCGCTGTGAAGAGAAGAGTGGCAGGCAGCATCTGAATCAGACAGAACCGGGTTCAAATTCCACATCTAATTCCTAACTCTTTTGGCCTGTGTCCAAACCCTGACTTTCCTGAGCCTCACTTTCCTCATCCAGACGTTGAGCATCATATGGTCCAAGCCACACAGTACTGATGTGATCAGATTAAAGCACAGCATGCCTTCAGTTCTTAATCACTGTGAGTGGGTTCTCCAGTGACACTTTATCCTGTGAGGCTGGTTCTTAGTGGTGGGGGTGGGAGTGTGGGGTTGGGGTTCAAAGGGGATGGTGGAAATACTCCCCTTGAATTTTCCCATCATGAGCCTCCCTACAGGTTAATCAGCACATATATCTGAGGCCCAGGGTAAGGCACCACTTACCTCCAGAGATGAAGGAGTTCCCATAAAGCCTTGGGCTTCCAAACAAGTATCTTAATAAAATTACATAGGTTTCAAGTGTACATTTCTATTGTGTTGGCCAAAAGTTCATTTAGTTGTTTTCTGTAAAATAAAAGACACATTTTTAATTATCACCAATAACTTTATTGATTTGGATATGTTGAGTAGGTCAACCATCTCCCACGTGGTATAATGTTGATTTTTCTCAATGGATGTCTTGAATTGATTGCTATCAACTTCTACTTGTCTAGCTGACCAGTTGGTCTACCCCATGGAGCATCACCCAGCATGAAATATTCAACACAAAATCTCACAAACCAGTTTTGACACATTTAATAAGTCAGAGCACCTTCTCCATACACTACACATATTTTTATGTCTTTCAGTTGTGTTTTTTCTTTCTTGAAATAATAAAGCATAATATGCCAATTATGCTGCACATTTTCTTCCATCTTTAATATTAAAAGGGCTACACAAAAATTCACCAATTTTGATAATTTTTAATGCATGCTATTATGACAGCTGTCACAATACAATCTAACAAAATTGTTTTGAATGAAATTAAAGGCAATTAGGTACTACTAGAGCCATCTTATGCAAAACAAACAAACAAACTCTTTGGCCCACCTAATATGATACATGATGTGTATATTGGCCTGCGTTTGAAGCTCTTTAATTAAGCACACACATTTATAATTGCCATATATTCCTGTTGAATTGATCCTTAATTATTAATGGGTGTCCTTTCTCATAAGACTTATTACATTAATATCCAAATTGATGTCAATATAGACAAAATAACCTCTTATGTTTACTTTTGCTTTTTTTTAAACCTCACCTGAGGACATTTTTTTCATTGCTTTTAGAGAGAGAAGAAGGGAGAGAGAAAGAGAAATATCCGTGTGAGACAGAAACATTGATTGGTTGCCATCTTGTATTATATGTACCCCAACCAGGGATCAAACCTGCAACCTGCATATGTTTACTGATTGGGAACTGAACCCATGGCCTTCAGTCTATGGGACAATGTTCCAACCAAATGAGCTACACTGGCCAGGGTTTGTGTTTACCTTTTGAATGGTTTACTTTTTTTTTCATTTTATCAAAGCTATATATGTCTGTATTTCAAATTAATTTCTTTTAGACAGTATACAGTTGAAACTTCCTATCTAGTCAATAAACAGGGCAATTACTGATGTGTTCTGATTTGAAACTTCCATTTTTTAATTTTTCTCATTTGCACTCTTTATCATTTACTGCCTACTTTGGGATTAATCAAAAGATTTTAGTACTCTATTTTAATTCATATGTTGGTATTTTTGCCTATATATTTTATAATTATTAATGTATGGATTATAATATTCTGTCTCTTATCAGAATCTACATAATCTACATATAAGTAATATCATGCTTCATGTAAAATATAAGAATGTTGTATACTTCAATTCCCTTTATACTACCACATTCTTGGTAATATTTTTCATATGTTTTACAATTACTTATATTATGAATCATACAAGAGATTTATTTTTATATTGAAACTGTCAACTGACTTTTAGAAAAATGAAAAGAAGAAAATTTCATGGTTTCTAAAGTTATTCAGGTAAATCTTTCTAGAATTATTTTTTCTTTCCTATATGCATGTTTCCCTTCAGCCTGAAGAAGCTCCTTCATATATGTCTATATATTTATGATAAGGTGTTTATAATTTTTCCCAGCTTTTATCAATCTGCAAAAGTATTTTCCCTTATATTTAAATGACATTTTTACCAAATATTGAATACGAGTATTCATTTTTTTAGTTCAAATCTAAAAAAAAAGTATTTGCATATCAGAAACTAAAAAAACACATTTGTTTTATCATATTCATAATTCTGGTACTTTTAGTGTTCTGAGTCTTAGAATGCTAGAAGTACAAGTATTCTTCATAATGAATTATCTGTGAGTGATTGCATTAAGTACAAACTTTGATGCTATCTGTTCAGTCCACAAATCAACTTATAAGTAACAGTTGCATATCATGATTAACAACCAATCACATCATTTCTTTCAAGGTTATTCAGTGATTGATTACTGCACATATGTTATTCAGTTCAAGTGCAGGAAGTAAAGCCTGTTAATGGGTTACTTTCCTGTGTCTTGGTGATAAAATCATGAAAGTCTACAAAAGTGGATAATCATGAAAAATAATTAGTTGACAAAGAAAATAGTGTAGCAAAGAAACAAAAATATATAATGCATGAAGTGAAATTTGAATTGCGAATAAATGGTGGTATAGATGACAAAGCTGATTGTCAAATTGTTGACACTGCTGTCACTCAAGATATTCCAGACGTGTATCCAGTAAACAGGCATATTCTTAAATTACAGATACAGTAGTCTCCTCTTATCTACCATTAATTTCTCTTTCTGTTTCTTTTACTCACATTCAACCATGGTCTGAAAATATTAAATGGAAAATTTCAGAAATGAAAATTTCATAAGTTTTAAATTGCCCACCATTCTAAGTAGCATGATGTAATCTTGCATCATCCCGCTCAGTCCCACCCAGAATTGAATCATCCCTTTGTCCAGCATATTCTTGCTGTGGATGTTACCTGCTGGTTAGTTAATCTCTTAGTAGTTGTCTCTCTTTTTAGATTGAGTCTCTGGCATTGCAGTAATTGTGTTCAAGTAACCATTATAGTGGCCTCCTGCTACCTCACAATGCTATGTCATTCACCACTTCATCTTATCATGTAGGCATTCTGTCATCTCACATCATCACAAGAAGAAGCCTGAGCACAGTAGAGTAAGATATGTTGTGTGAGAGACTACATTTATATAACTTATTATAGTACATTATTATAGTTGTTCTATTTTATAATTAGTGTTTGTTGTTAATGTCTTACTGTGCCTAATTTGTAAATTAAACTTTATCATAGGTATAAATGTGCAGGTGAAAACAGTATACTGGGTTTCAGTATTATCTGATGTTTCAGGAATCCGCTGGTGGTCCTGAAACATATCTCCCTCAAGTAAGGGAGACCACTGTACTTTACCATCAAAATTAATCCATTAGTTTGTAAAGAATTAATATTCTAAAGTTAAGGTTCTTTATATTTGGGAATTAAAAACCTATCTAACAACATTATAAAAGTTATAGAAACCATTTTCTGAAAAATGCATGTAAATGTAATTTTCTACATACAGCTTCAGGGAGTCATACAAATACTGAAGAGCAGTTAGAAATAAAACAAAAATTAAAAACCTAACACAAAAACTGATTTTTTAATTCACTTCTCAAGCAAACTATGTGCTATTATAAACACTGAATTTATTTGAAAGGAAACATACACACAGACAGTAAAAGATAAAAGTAATTTTAAAAATTCTGAATGAATGTGAAAAAATTTACACTCCAAAAAATGTGTAAATATATAATTGACATGAATAATATTTAAGCTACTGAACATGTAGCTTTCAAAAGTGCAAATTTTCAACTCCTTCAAAGTACTCTAGGGTTACTTTGGATGTGCTGTTCAGGAATCCTGAGCAGATGTTACTAAAAATATTATGCTCTTTTAAACCTTTTAAACCAGAGCATGCCATATGTTTTAAACAGTGGAATTCCTAGTTTTAATTTTATTTGGATACGGGTTAAGGTTTACAAAAAGAAAAAAAGCAGAAATAGTGCAGATTTTGATCTAAACAACCCACTTATACTTTTAAAATTAGACATTATGACCGCATGATGCATTTGTGATCATGAAATGGCTCAGTGAAATTCCACCTCCATGGTACCACCCACTGGCATTGGAAAGAGTACATGAACTAGGATGATTTATGTTGCTGCTTAAACTGATAAACTGTGAGAGCTCATTCATTTCCAATTAGTCTCTTTAAAGAAATCAGTAAGATTCTCCTTAAATAACTGCAAGTGGCAAGAATGTGCTCAGCAATCATGAGTCTCACAACTGCACTGTTTTGTCAGTTCTTAACCTACCTGATCAAATAAAATATGCTCTTTCTCCAGGACTTGCATGTCATTAACCTCCAACTATAATGCTGTTTAAAATGATCACAAAGCATAGTATCTGTACACTAATATGATTTGAGTCTTATTTCATTACAAGCTTTCTAGCATACTGAATTAGCATCATATCACAATTAGTTGTTGTTTACCCTAATAAGAAAGGATTTGTTGTAATTAGATCTTTCCTCTTATTTTTTTAAAAAAGCAGTTATAATTCAAAATGGTAGAATTACTAGAATAAAATGACTAAAAAAAACAAATACAGAGCAAGGTTTGTTGAAGAATTATCTCCAAGCACAATTATTTCTTTCTCTTTAGGTGTATGTATAATCTTTTAAAATAATGTATATACATTTATATATGTGTATGTATTCATATGCATACACACACATATATACATGCAGAGTAATATATTCTTATATCTTTATATTACATCATTATTGGGTATGAGATAGATACAGCATTTTTCTTCCTCTCTGTCTTTCTCTGTCTCTCTGTCACTCTCTCTCTCTCTCTCTCTCTCACACACACACACACACACACACACACACACAGTCTATCTCTAAAAAGCCCAACCATTGTTAATATAATGAGAATGGTTTGCCTAACATCATGTAACCTGGCAGTCAAGGAGAGTGGACTGGAGTGTGCATGCATAACAATGACTGCTTCACTGTACTGGTCTGTGGGGGTGGTAGATGCCATTGAGTGAGCATGTGTACTGTGTAGCCCTCACATTAAAAATGACTGAGTGAGTAGAGCAATGGATCTGCATCCAATTTTGCACTGAGGTTGAACATTCCTTGTCAGAAACTATTTGGATGATTCAGAAGGCTGCAGCTTCAGTGATTGACAGCATCATTAAGACTACATGCCTTCACATGCATCACCTCTCGTACAGAATTTTTTTGCAAAACATCAAATTACTCAGGTGACTCAGCCCAGCTATAGCCAATATTTTGTGCCCTGTGATTTCTGGCTTTTCCTGAGACTAAAATGACCTTTGAAAGGGAAGTGATTTCAGGCAATCAATGAGATTCAGGAAAATATGATGTGGTAGCTAATGACTGTTGGGAAAACTATGTGAGGTGTCAAGGTGCCTACTTTGAAGGGTACTGAGGGATCATTGTCCTGTGTACATTGTTTCTTGTATCTTGTTTAATAAATGTCTCTATTTTTCATATTACATGGCTGGATACCTTCTGCACAGATCATAGGTATATACATACACATATACATGCATACACACAAGCATATATATATATATTTTGTACCTCCTTCTTACATATGAATATAGTGAAATCTGTGCATTCATACAGATACACACACACTTAGAGATATAAAAATGTTTCCTCCTTCCCTTCTATGTTCTTTGGCCTGGTCTAACAATTAAATTGACATAAGACAGATTAACTGAATAAAACAAATATAATTTTATGTACACAGATATGGGATCCCTAAAAGAATGTAAAACCCATGGGCACTCAGGGAATTGAGCCAATAGAAAGGGGTAAGGGTCTAAAACTCCAAAGGGGAAGAAGGTTATTTGCAGGAAGATAGAGAGAACAAATGTTTCTTAAACAAACATTTGCCATGTCATATAGAGACAATGGAGTGCAGAGAAATTTGATCTCCAGGCCCTGTGGAGATTCTTGTACCCCCACCATGTATATAAAATATTTATCAATCAAGTAAGTAAGACTTATGCCATTTTCGGGTGCTAACAAAACACACATATTACCTAGCCAATTTTCATATTAGATAATTTGGATTTTCCTTTTTATCTTAGAGAATTTTACCTTAAATGTTATGTATTATATTAATAATGTATATTTCAGAAATATCTTTGTCATCTTTAAAAAACATTCCAGTTATAAACTTTCCTTATAATTTTAATCTACCACACAATACTATTTGAAAATCAGAACTTGATTGTCATGTTTTCATTATTTGTACATCAAACTTTGAAAGTTTTGGATTGCAAGGAATTGTGTATCATTTTAAAAAAATAATTTAATTTAATTTTAATTGTTGTTCAAGTACAGTTTCCTGTCTTTTATTCCCATCCCAGCCCACCCTCCAGCCCTCCCCACCTCCCTCCCATTTCCACTACCCCCTAGTTTTTGTCCATGTGCCCTTTATACTTGTTCCTGTAAACCCTTTCCCTTTTCCCCTGAAATTCCTCCCTCCCCTCTGGTCACTGTCAGCCTGTTCTCTATTTCAGTGTCTTTGGTTATATTTTGCTTGTTTTTTTTGTTTTGTTGTTTAGGTTCCAGTTAAAGGTGAGATCATATGGTATCTGTCACTCACCACCTGGCTTATTTCACTTAGCATAATGCTCTCCAGTTCTATCCATGCTGTTGCAAAGGGTAGGAGCACCTTCTTTCTTTCTGCTGCATAGAATTCCATTGTGTAAATGTACCCAAGTTATTTGATCCATTAATTTACTGATGGCACCTAGGTTGCTTCCAACACTTGGCTATTGTAAATTGTGCTGCTATGAGCATTGGGGTGCACAGGTTCTTTTGGATTGGTGTTTCAGGGCTCTTAGGATATAATCCCAGCAGTGGAATTGCTGGGACAAAAGGCAGATCCATTTCTAGTTTTCTGAGAAAATTCCATACTGTTTTCCACAGTGGTGCAAAAAATTTACATATAAGCCATGACCCCATTCAAGTCTTAGAGGAGAACATAGGCAGGAATATCACGGATATTTCATGTAGCAACATTTTTACTGATATGTCCCCTAGAGCAAGCAACATAAAGGTAAGAATAAACAAATGGGATCTCATCAAAATAAAAAGCTTCTGCACAGCTAAAGAAAACAGTATTAAAATGAAAAGAGAACCAACCTCATGGGAAAACATATTTGCCAATGATACATCAGACAAGAGTTTAATCTCCAAACTATATTAAGAACCTACATGACTCCACTCTAGGAAGACAAGCGACCCAATTAAAAAATGGGCAAAGGACTTGAACAGACACTTCTCCAAGGAGAACATACAGAGGGCTCAGAGACACATGACAAGATGCTCAGTATTGCTAGCTCTTAGAGAGATACATATTAAAACCACAATGAGATACCACTTCACACTGGTCAGAATGGCCATCATAAACAAAGCAACAAACAAGTGTTGGAGAGATTGAGGAGAAAAGGGAACACTATTGCACTTTTGGTGGGAATTGTGTATCATTTAATCATGTCTTTTTTAATTCATATAATCAGAGTTTCCTTATTGAATGTGGTACTTAATATAATTAACTGATATATCTACATACTTTCGTGGGATATGTTAAGTTTTATAAAGTATATTCTTCACACTTGTGAAGTTGTATGTTTGTCATAGCTCTTACATAAATTATGTTTGTGTGTGGGTGCATGTGGTTGGTATGTATAGCCCTATGACTGGAATGGTTCAGGCTAAGCATAGAGAAAAAATAAGGGTAGTAATTGGGTAGATAAAGTGGAATGTGTTGGAGGTGGTGATTTCCAATCATTGCACATGTTTTCCTTCGAGGCATAGCCTTCAGGAAACTTTACAGCCTCACAGATTAAAAAAAAAATACATAGAAGAGAGTCAGCAAATATTAATTTGTTACTGACTGGCCAAGAACATGTCACAATCAATGATACTAAATTAACTGTCGTTGACTCATGAAATGTCAATTATTTTATTCATGTCATTTATTATATAAATAATGCAACAAAATTCATCTCTTTAACTAGGCTTCATGTTCCTAAACTCTTTTTAATTCCCATTTTGGTTTCTCCTGCTAGAATCACATGAAGATGTTTAATCTCATTTTTATGTCTGAAATTGAGACAGGATATCTTCACTCTTCCTTCAGTTCAGTTTCCCCTATAAAAAGTTATATTTTCTCAAAATCACCTGTATGTAGAAGGCCCATCTCATTTTGGACATAAATAGAAAGTTACATGGACTATTCATTAATTATCCCAATACCAATATTCATCACTTAACATACTTTAGTGAAACAAAAATTGATAGCAATGAAACCAAATAGACAAGTTTCAATATAAAGTAGTGCCTTCTAAAAAAGGAGAAAAGGATACATCTAATGACACCTGTAAGAAGCACTATGAGAAAGTGGTATTATGTCAATAATATTATAATAGCTATGTATTGTGTCAGTTGGGTACTAGAAATATCAGAGGGATCACTTTGTAAAGTGTATGATTGTCTGGCCTTTGTACTGTACACTTGAAGCTAATACAGAATTATAATGAATATAAGCTATATTTTAAAATTTTTAAAAATAAAAAATAAATAAAATATTTCAAAAAAGAAAACGGTTTATGAATAAAAAGGTAATCATTCCCTTCCTTGTTTGTTTATCTCTTTGTTTATTGACAAATAGAATATTCAATAAACACATTGGGCAAAAAATAAGTTTCATTGTACTGAAGAACCTCTTTTTATCTTTTGTTCTAAAACCTCTCTTCTTTCCATTATTTCATTCAGAAATTTAAACATGATATTCTATGGAACTTTTTAATGCATAAGTTATTATGTTAAGATTTTCTACCCTATGAATGTATCATAAATATAAAATAACTTTAAATATCCTCCATATAATTGATATGTCTATGTATTCTATATGTCTATGTAAAAATAGAAAACCTAATCTTAGCCCTGGCTGGTGTAGCTCAGTGGATTGAGCTCGGGCTGTGAACTAAAGTGTCGCAGGTTCAATTCCCAGTCAGGGTACATGCTTGGGTTGCAGGCCACAACCCCCAACAACCACACATTGATATTTCTCTCTCTCTCTCTATCTCCCTCCCTTCCCTCTCTAAAAATAAATAAATAAAATCTTTAAAAAATAAGAAAATGATGTCTTTATTTTTATAATGACATAAAAATAAGTGTTATATATTATTGTACATACTTAAAATATAAGTATACATACAAAATAATAGTTCATCAAATCCTTATAACAAACACTACATCTTAGTCTCATTCACAGATAGGAAAACTGAATTTTAGAGAAAGTGGCTTATCCAAAATAATGCAACACCTGACATATGAAGTGAGATTCAAACTCTGATCTACATGGCTTGGTTTCTATATTTTTAATCATTATTTATTTTGGACTCTTTAAAGAGACTTCATTAAATACCGTACTTTATCTCCAGCCTAATTCTACATACATTGAGAAATAAAGCAAATAATAGAAGATGATTGTTAGCATATTGCCCTTCCAATAGTAAGAGAAATGGATGGAAGAGGCAGTTGACCATGAGAGCTAAATGAAATTCAGCATTTGCTAGACTGACATGCTCAGGCACAGGCAATGCAGGGACAGGCAGGGGCTCCCCTCTAGTCACTGAGACTAGTCACTCCTCTAGAGAAGCAGGAGAGACACCACTTCATGCCAAGATGAATAAAGTCTTTCCCTGGGGCAGATCCCTCCTCAGAGGCAGAGCATGTTGGGGAAAGCCCTGGGGTACACAAGGAAAATCTCTTTGGAGTGAAAATCAATAATGTAGAAAAGCAGTACCATGTAACATTCTACTTGAGGAAATTGATGTATAAGAAATCTATTTGTTTTCAAGGAAAATATTTGTTACCAGAAACCATGTTCTGTGAAGGACTATGAACTTTAGGGAGTTAAGCTTTCATGAAGATGGTGCTCATATACATATCATTGAAGGAAAAGTCTCATTTTTTTTATTCTCTGAAGATATATAAAATAATAGCAATAACAAGAAAATGAAGCAAATTATTTTCTTAGAGAACTGACATTTTTATCAGCCATCCCTTCTATTTTTATATTGTCATTATCAAAATTATTTTGATAAACTGAATTACTTTCTTTTCAGTGTCTGTCATGATGAAGGAACTGCTTGAAATAAAGCTGACCCCTTTCTTTTTAAATATTAAAACTAATGAACCTCTGCCATCTTTCTCAGAGAAAAGATAAATTTCTTACTTATTATAATCATAAAACTTATATCAACATGTAATTATATAAGTATTAAGAAATACAAGTTAATCTAGGCCTAAATTTACTGGTTTCAATATTACTATTAATATTATTTTTCTTTCTTACTTTAATACCCCAAATTTGAATATTTCAGAAAAAAAACTATTTAGATAATTGTCATTTTTAACATTTGTGGAGATATTTTATAAGGATTTTGGATTTTTTTCTTCAAATCTTCAATATACACACACACACACATATATATATATATATATATATATAGCCAAACAGCTATAAAACATAAAAATTATACATGAGGTTTATTGAAATTTTCCTTTGGTGATGAAAAAAGACTTGACTTTGAGTGGTGGGCACACAATACAATACGCAGATGATTCATCATAAAATTATACACTTGAAACCTATATAATATTATTAACCAATGTCACCCCAAAATAGTTAATTAAAAAAATCAAAATTAATTAAAAGAATTGCCTTTGGAGCTATCAACATGTTAAAGGATGTTATACTAAAAGCCAATTTGTATTTTCTTATTGTCAGGTATATTGGAGGAAATAGGTTGTTACTCAGTGTTATGTATGTTAAATGCACATCAATAATTTTTATGGAATTATTTTGTTAAAAATATTTTCTTCAAATATTTCAAACTGATGCGTGATACATCTAATATTATTTTAAATTTATATGTGCTTTAAAAATAAAATTTTCAGTTAATAAGTTTAATTTATTCAATTTTGCTTTATGTATATATTATAATTTATTTATTACAACTAATAAAGTAATGAAAATGAAATTCATTGTCCAAAACAAAAACATAGTTTTTAAAACACCTCTTCTATATCTTTATCAGTAAAACATTTACTAGTATACAATTATTTATTACTGTTATATCAGAGTATAAAAATGATGTTGACTTTTGCTTTTGGCCATGATGTAGAAATAGCTATTGGACTTACTAACCTTAATCAAATAAATAAGTGGTAATATATATGGAATAATTGTTTTCAGACATTTGACAATAGGGAGTGGTCCACTGCAATCTGTAGGACAAGGATAGTAAAGGCATGGTTTGCTGTCAGGAGGCACACCTAACCACAGAACAAGGGCCAGTCCCACAGCAATTTTACTGAGTTGTGGAAACAAGATACAGAGAAGAAACTCAGTAAGTGAGGTGAGTGGTCATTGTGCAATAAAGTTCCAGGAAGGAAAGGGGATTCTGCAGGAAAAACAATGCCAGAAAACTGAATATGGGTCCTCTTGAATCTTCTGAAAGCCTGGTTCTGCACGGAATTCAACCATGCCATGTGTGGTATGTGAGACTGATTCAGTCTCAAAATCATTCTCCCCTAATCAGCCTTGGTCATAAAAAATCCATTCTGTAGATTTTTGATCATGGGGGCTATTGTATTGAAGGTCATCCTTTGTGGAATACCTAGAAGACAGTTTAACTCTTCAGTGCTTTACCCACCGGTAAATTTTATGTCATTTTCATGCAAATAGTTGGAATATACACTACCTCTGTAACTTTTTATATCAGCTCATCTATCACTGTCCTACCTCCTTGTGTCCTAATAACAATAAGGAAGCTCATGGGTCAATATTCAGTAAATTTGAGACAAGAAATGACAGCATTTTCCTGCCTGTTTTGAGGGGGATAAAATGAACAATCTTAGAAAAATTAGGTGAATGAGACCTAATATGGCAAATCCAACAGGGGAAATAAAAGAAGAATATTAACTTCCAATATTCTTATTCACCAAGGAAGGAGCTTATCTGCAGGTTTATCGAGACACAAAGTTGATTTTCATGAGAGGTGGAATTGAAGGACTACACAAGGGTTATCCAGAACGTATCCAGCCATGTAATATGAAAAATAGAGGCATTTATTGATCAAGAAATACTGTACAAAGGACAATGACACCTGAGTCCCCTTCACATAGGCACCTTGGGACCTCACACAGTTCTCCCAATTGCCATCAAGTGCCCTGTTGCATTTTCCTGAATCTTATTGACCATGGACTATCTCAAACCTCTTCCCTTTCAAAGGTCATTTTAGTTTTGAGAAAAGCCAGAAGTCTTAGGGAACCAAATCTGGGCTGGTGGGGCCGAGTTACCTGGTGATTTGATGTTACACCAAAAACTCTGCAAAAGATGTAATACATGAGAGGGTGTGTTGTTGTGATGAAGCTGCCAGTCGCCAGTTGCTCATAGCTGCAGCCTTCTGAATCATCCAAATAGTTGCCATGGGGGAATATTCAAGCTTAATGCAAATTGGATGCAGATCCATTGCTCTACTCACTCATTTTGAATGTGAGGGCAACACAGTACACATGCTCACTCAATGGTGTCTACTGACCCCACAGACTAGTACAATGAAGTTGTCATTGTTCATACATGTGCATTCCAGTCCACTCTCCTTGGCTGCCAGGTTACACTGATGTTCCACAAACTGTTCTCATGTTATTAACAATGGATGGACTTTAAAAAAAAACTTGTATATTTAAAACTAGGCAAAAGGCCAATGAGATACAAATTTATGAAGGGATGGGAGACCGAGATTGAACACCTACCTTCTGTTGCTGCTTCCCCGCCATGCAGGAAAACATTAATAAATACAAAGATGTCATTCTTTCCTGCTTCTCTTTAACATTAAATCATCATTTTTGATATTCAGGAGCAGACATCTGTGTTCATGAGTAACATTGGCCTTTGTTTTATTTTTACTGCATAATGTACCATAAAACAAGTTGGAAAATATTTCCTTTTTATCTATTCTCCAGGGAATTTTGTGTAAGAATGGTATTTCTTCCTTAAGTGTTAATAAAATACATTCATGAATATAACTAGGTATGGTAGTTTTATCAGAATATTTAATTATGGATTTAACATTTTTAAATAGTAATATAGAACAATTTAGAAGGTTGATTTCTTGTGTCAGTTTAGATAATTTACTTTTCTTTATTATTTTCCATTTTGTTTTCTAAGTTACAGACAAATTGTTTATGATATTCTTTTATATCCTTTTGAATGACATTAAAGTCAATAGTGCTATACCCTGTTATATCCATGAAATTAGTTTATTAGTACTTTTCCTTGTTTAACAAGCCTACATATACTATTAACTACGTTTGTCTTATCAAATACCTTCTTTGGTTCTGTCAATTTTATTTGTTGTATATTTATCAACAATGATATTAAGCCCTGGCTGGCATAGCTCAGTGGATTGAGCGCGGGCTGTGAACCAGGCATCACAAGTTCTATTCTCAGTCAGGGCACATGCCTAGGTTGCAGGCCATGGCCCCCAGCAACCACACATTGATTCTTCTCTCTATCTTTCTCCCCGCCTTCCCTCTCTAAAAATAAATAAGTAAACAAACAAACAAACAAATTTACAAAATGATGTTATTAAGTTTAATAATTTTTAAAAATTATTTAATAAATTATTCTAATAAAATAATTTATAATTAATAATCATATTATATTATTATATTTAATTAGAATAATAATTATTCTATAATAATTCTATTATCAATAATGCATCAATTCAAATGTTATTCTATTTGAAATTTCATGTAACAAATTTTTTTTACAATTATTTTATTGTTCAATTACAGTTGTGTGGATTCACCCTCCACCACTTCCCTTCACCCCAGCCAAACCTACCTCCCTTCCTTGCTTCCACCCTCCTCCTTAGTTTTGTCCATGTGTCCTTTATAGTAGTTACTAAAAATCCTACTTCCCATTGTCTTCTCCTCTTCTTTATGGCTATTGTTAGATTGTTCTTAATTTCAATGTCTCTGGTTAAGTTTTGTTTGCTTTTTTCTTTTGTTGATTACGTCCCAGTTAAAGGTGAGATCATATGGTATTTGTCCCTCACCACCTGGCTTATTTCACTTAAAATAGTGCCTTCCAGTTCCATATATGCTGTTACAGAGGGTAGGAGCTCCTTCTTCCTCTCTGCTGTGTAGTATTTCATTGTGTAAATGTACCATAGTTTTTGATCCACTCATTTGCTGATGGGAACTTAGGTTGCTTCCAGCACTTGCTATTGTCAATTGTGCTGCTATGAACATTGAGGTGCATAGGTTCTTTTGCACTAGTGTTTCAGGACACTTGGGATATAATCCCACTAGTGGAATTGCTGGGTCAAAAGGCAGATCCATTTTTAGTTTTCTGAGGAAACTCCATACTGCTTTCCACAGTGGGTGCACCATTCTGCATTCCCACCAACAGTGTACTAGGGTTCCATTTCCTCCACATCCCCTCCAACACTTGTTTGTTGATTTGTTTATGATGGTCATTCTGACTGGTTTAAAGGGGTATCTTATTGTGGTTTTAATTTGCATCTCTCTGAAAATTAGTGTTGCTGAGCATTTTTTTTTTCATATGTCTCTGGGCCCTCTGTATGTCCTCCTTGGAGTATCTGTTCAAGTCTTTTACCCATTTTTCAATTGGGTTTTTTGTCTTACTGGAGTGGAGTTGTGTGAGTTCTTTATATATTTTGGATATCAAACCCTTGTCTGTGGTATAACTGGAAAATATGTTTTCCTTTATAGTTGGTTCTCTTTTCATATTAATGTTGTTTTCTTTAGCCATGCAGAAGCTTTTTAATTTGATGATATCCCAGTTGTTCCTTCTTTCCTTCATGTCTCTTGCTTTAGGGGACATATCAGTGAAGATGTTGCTGCATGGAATATATGAGATTTTCCTGCCTATATTTTCCTCTGGGATTTTTATTGTGTCACATCTTATATTTAAGTTTTTTTTATCTACCTTAAATTTACTTTTGTGTATGGTGTAAGCTAGTGATCAAGTTTCATTTTTTTGCATGTAGCTGTCCAGATCTACAACATCATTTGTTGAAGAGGCTATTTTTACTCAATTTTATGTTCCTTCCCCTTTTGTCAGATATTAATTGACCATAGAGACTTGGGTTTATTTCTGGGCTCTCTGTTCTGTTCCATTGGTCTATGTGTCTGTTCTTATGCCAGTACCAGGCTGTTTTGATTACAGTGGCCTTATAATATAGCTTGATGTCAGGTATTATGATTCCTCCTACTTAGTTCTTTTTTCTCAAAATTGCTGCAGCTATTCAGGTCATTTAAGGTTCCACATAAATTTATGAACTCTTTGTTCTATATTTGTGAAATATGTCATTGGTATTTTAATAAGGATTTATTGAATCTATAAATCGCTTTTGATAGTATGGACATTTTGATCATGTTAATTCTTCCAATCCTTGGAAGAATTTGTTCATGTCTTTTGTTTGTGTCTTCCTTAATTTCTTTCTTCAGTATTACATAGTTTTCTAAGTATAGGTCTTTTACCTCCTTGGTTAGGTTTTTTCCTAGGTACTTCATTTTTCATGTTGCTATAATAAGCAAGACTTTTTCCTAATTTCTGGTTCTGATATTTCATTGTTGGTATACAAAAATGCCTTTGATTTCTGAACATTGACTTTGCATCCACTGTTTTGCCAAATTCACGTATTAGGTCGAGTAGTTTTTTGGTGGAGGATTTTCTATGTACACTATCATGTCTTCTGCAAACAATGAAAATTTTACTTTCTCCTTCCCAATTTGGATGCCTTTTATTTCTTTTTCTTGTCTGATTGCTGTGGCTAGGCCTCCAATACTATGCCTAATAGGAGTGGTAAAAGCGGGCATCCTTGTCTTGTTCCTGATCTTAGGGAAAGCTCTAAGTTTTTTGCCCATTGAGTATGATGTTGGCTATAGGTCTCTCATATATGGCCTTTATTACATTGAGGAATGTTTCCTCTATTCCCACTTTCTGAATGTTTGTATCATAAATGGGTGCTATATCTTATCAAGTGCTTTTTCCACATCTATTGTTGTGATCATGTGATTTTTGTCTTCATTTTCTTTATGTGATGCATTACGTTTATTGATTTGGGAATACTGTTGCATCCCTGGGATGAATCCTACTTGATCATGGTGTATGATATTTTTAATATATTGCTGGATGAGGTTTGCCAATATTTTGTTGAGGATTTTAGCATCTATGTTCATCAGCAATATTGGCCTGAAATTTTCTTTCTTTGTTTTGTCTTTATCTAGTTTTGGGTAGTACGATGATGCTGGCTTCATGAAACCTGTTTGGGAGTCTTCCATCTTCTTGAAGTTTTTGGAATAATCTGTGAAGGATAGGGATTAGCTCTTCCTTAAATGCTTTGAAAAATTATCCTGTGAAATTGCCTGGTCCAGGGCCTTTGTGTGTCAGAAGCTTTTTGATTACTGCTTCAATTTCATCAGCTGTTATTGGTCTGTTCATACTTTCTGCTTCTTCTTCATTGAGTTTTGGAAGATTATATTTTTCTAGAAATTTGTCCATTTCACCTAGGTTTTCAAATTTCTTGGTATATTGTTCTTCATAGTAATTTCTTACAATCCTTTCTGTTTCTGTGGTATCAGTTGCAACCTCTCCTGTTTCATTTCTGATTGTGTTTATTTGGGTCCTTTCCCTTTTTTTTTTTTTTTTTTTGGTGAGTCTACTTAAAGGCTTGTTGCTCATTTAACAAATTCTTGGCTCATTTATATATATATATATATATATATATATATATACACACACACTTTCTTCTTCTCTTTATGTGCTTTGAAGTCTAAAAATTTCATTGTAAGCAATATTTAGCTGTAACATACTTAAGATGTTTCACTTTTATTGTACTACATAAAATTTTAAAATGTTTTCTAAAATTCTTGTTATTTTATATTGGACCACTAGTTATTTAGGAGTTTATTCAATTTCAAAAAATAAGATGTTGCTCTGGCTGGTGTAGCTCAGTGGATTGAGTGTGGGCTGCAAACCAAAGCATTGCAGGTTCAATTCCCAGTCAGGGCACATGCCTAGGTTGCAGGCCACAGCCCCCAGCAACTGCACATTGATATCTCTCTGTCTATCTCTCTCTCCCCCTCTCCCTCCCTTCCCTCTCTAAAAATAAATAAATAAAATCTTATTTTATTAAAAATTAATAAAAAATTAATAACATCCTTATTAAAAAATAGGATGTTAATTATCTTATTGTTATTAATTGCTACCTTTAATCTATCTTGGTCTGAAGTTTTCCCATATATATTCTGTATGATATCATTCCTTTTATATTTGTTGACATATGATTGTTGTTCCACTTACTGTCAATTTTCAGAAAAATTGCATTAGAAAATAATGGATGTTCTTCACAATCAACAAAAGAAAAAAGCAAACAAAATATAACCAGAGACATTGAAATTAAGAACAATCTAACAATAACCAGAGTGGGGGATTGGACAATGTGGGGGGGGGGAGATTTATAGGAGCTACAATAAATGACACACGTGCAAAACCAATGGGGAGGATGGAAGCAAGGGAGGGAGATGGGTTTGGCGGGGGTTGAGGGGAGTGCTGGGGAGAAAATACAGACAAGTGTAACTGAACAACAATAAAATGATTTTTTAAAAGGAAAATAATATATGTTCTTCAATATGAGGATTCTGTTATCTCTATATATCAGCTATTCAAATTTGTTATTTGTTATGTTCAAATCTTATCCTTAGGCCCTAACCAGGTGGCCTCAATTGGTTAGAGCATCATCTTGTATACCAAAAGGTTGTGGGTTCAATTACTATTTAGAGCACATACCTAGGTTGCAGGTTCATCCCTGGTCAAAGCTTATACAGGTGGCAACCAATCAATTTTTCCCTCTCACAGCAATAGCTCTCTCTCTCTCTCTCTCTCTCTCTGTCTTTCTCTCTCACTCTCTCAAATCAATAAACATATCCTTGGGTGAGAATTAAGACAAAATCTTAACCTTAGTGCTTTGTTTTTCTCTTTATAGAATATGCTGAAATCTCCAAATATAATGCTAGATTTTGGGTTTTTACTTCTCTTGTTGTTTGCTTTATGGATGATATATAGTTGTTCTGTTCAGTATGGTAAGCAGTAGCCATATGTATATATTTAAATTAAAATTAAATAAAATTTAAACTACCTTATTCATAATAGTCACATTTCAAATGCTCACACTTCAATGGCTACATATTGGACAATGGTTTTCATATTGGCCATGCTGATATAGAACCTTTCTCTCATCCTAGAAAATTCTGTTGGACAGCATTGCTATATAATTACATTTATACAAATTTAAATTTATTGTATCTTTGAGTAAAATGAAGTTCTTATCACTGTAAAGGATTTTCAATATCTAGAAATCTTTCTTTTTTAAATTTCTCTTTGTCTGATGTTAGGGTAATTTCACAAAATTTATTTTATATAGCTTTGCATGTTGGATCATTTTCCATTTCTTAATCCTCATTCTTTATGTGTACTTACATTTTAAATGTATCCCTTTTAGGTAAAAAATAGTACAGATCAGGTTAATCTACTTCACTTTCACACTAATATATTTGAATTTTAATCTAGCATCTTATTATGTGTTTTCTATATATTCACTCTGCTCTGTATTTTTCTCATTTACTTTCTTTTAAAATTATGTCCTATGTTTTTGTCACTATGTGTTTATCTTTACAATGTCAGAATATATACATTTTATTGTTACTATGTTTGCAATGGTTGCCTTCCAAATTATAACATGCAACCACAAATTAGCTAATGGTATTAAAAATCTGGTCAAAATAGTCTGGAGCATATTGTTTCCATTTTCAACGTGTATGGCATTATTATTTTATATATTGATATACATAGAACACACAACTAAAAATACATTTTTGAAACTTTACAACCATCATTTTATTTATACAGTTATTTTTTTGCTGTTCTTTTTTTAATATATTTTATTGATTATGTTATTACAGTTGTACCATTTCCCTCTTCACTCCCCTCCACACTGTACACCCTCCCCCACCCACATTCCCCCCTTTAGTTCATGTCCATGTGTCATACTTATAAGTTCTTTAGCTTCTACATTTCCCGTAGTATTCTTACCCTTCCCCTATCTATTTTCAACCTACATTCTATGCTACTTATTCTCTGTACCTTTTCCCCCTCTCTCCTCCTCCCACCCCCCTGTTGCTAACCCTCCATGTGATCTCCATTTCTGTGGTTCTGTTCCTGTTCTAGTTGTTTGCTTAGTTTCTTTTGGTTTTCCTTTAGGTGTGGTTGTTAATAATTGTGAGTTTGCTGTCCTTTTACTATCCATGTTTTTTCTTTATCTTCTTTTCTTAGATAAGCCCCTTTAACATTTCATAAAATAAGGGCTTGGTGATGATGGACTCCTTTAACTTGACCTTATCTAAGAAGCACTTGATCTGCCCTTCCATTCTAAATGAGAGCTTTGCTGGATAGAGCAATCTGGGATGTAGGTCCTTGTCTTTCATGACTTGGAATAGTTCTTTCCAGCCTCTTCTTGCCTGTAAGGTCTCTTTTGAGAAATCAGCTGACAGTCTGATGGGAACTCCTTTGTAGGTTACTGGCCCCTTATCTCTTGCTGCTTCTAGGATTCTCTCCTTTGTTTTTACCTTGGCTAATGTAATTATGATGTGCCTTGGTGTGTTTATTCTTGGGTCCAACTTCTTTGGGGCTCTCTGAGCTTCCAGGATTTCTTAGAAGACTATTTCCTTTGCCAGAATGGGGAAGTTCTCCTTTATTATTTGTTCAAACACGTGCTCAATCTGTTGCTTTTTCCCTTCCCCGTCTAATACCCCTATAATTCGGATGTTGGGGCATTTAAAGATGTCCTGGAGGTTCCTAAGCTTCTCCTCGTTTTTTTAAATTCTTATTTCTTCATGCTTTCCTGCTTGGTTGTTTCTTTCTTCCTTCTGGTCCACTGTATTGTTTTGAGACCCAGTTTCCTTCCCTTCACTATTGGCTCTTCGTGCATCTTCCTTCATCTCTTTTATGGTAACCTGCATTTTTCATCTAATTTGCACCTAAAATCAATCAATTCGGTGAGCTTTCTGATCACCAGTGTTTTGAACTGTGCATCTGATAGATTGGCTATTTCTTGGTCACTCAAAAGGATGAGTTCTGGGGGACTGATCTGTCCTTCTGTTGGACACATATCTCTCTCCCAGTCTCTCCTTTTTTTTTTTTTTTTTTTTCGGTCTGGTTGCTCTTGTTACAGTGAGGGGCTGAGCCTTAGGTGTTCACCAGGGCTGGGCACCCCAGTTGCTAGATTGTGATGTTATATGTGGGGGTGGGGGTGGGAGCGGGACGGGGATGAGGATGGGAGGGAACAGTGGCGGTATTTCCGTTGTCTTGGGATCTCAGTCCCTTCTCTGGTATCCTGGGTGCCAGCTCTGCCCTGGTCCACAATCACCAGCTGCTGCTTGCATACTCAGGGTCACGCCCCGGATGACTTATGCGCCAAGTTCGTGCCAAGTTCTCCCCGACCTCCTCGCACAGCCGACCCCCGTGCCCACCCGGCTCCTCCTCTCCCCTCCTCCTACCGGTCTGGATGAAGGGGTGTACTTCAACTTCTTGGCTGTCCGACTTCTATTCAGATAAATCCTCTGTCAGTTCTGGGTGTTATTCTGGCTCTAAATTGTTGTAGTTCTAATCTTGGTTTTGCATGGAGATACAGTGCGTCCACCTATGCCTCCATCTTGCTGAAAGTCATATACAGTTATTTTTTTAAAAAATCATCACATATAATACATAATTTTACTATTGATATTTATAACCAACATATATCATATAATTGGTATATTACATAGTTAACATATAATTAACATATACCTAATAATTTTCTTATTAGTTTTTTCATTTGTAATTTTACATTATGATTTTTTCTTAAGTGTATTCTTTAGGTTTTCATTGTTGTACATCAGTTAGTGGCAAACTTCATTTTTCTTCATCTGAATTTTGCCTTCATTCTTTTTTAAAATTCTTATTTGATTTTTTTTTGAGAGAGAGACATCAGTCTACCCTTTCACCTACCAATGAATGCATTGCTTGATACTTATATGTGCTCTGACTGGGGATTGAACCTGCAAACTTGGCATATCAGGATGATGGTCCAACCAGCTGAGCTACCCACCCAGGACCTGTCTTTGTTAAAAGACATAAGATATATTTAAAAGATATATTTTGCTAAGTTTAGACTTCTACAAAGCAGTTATTTTCTATCAAGTGAAGGTATCTTTCTGTTGTTTTCTGCCTTGCATCTCTCACAGGAAGGTCTCTTTGTTACTACTGCTACTTCTCTTAAGGTAGTTTGTGCCCCTGCCCCCACCCCCAATTTGGTTCAGAATTTCTTACTATCCTAGGTTTTCTTTAGTTACCTCTGCTATGTCTTGGCATGGATTTTCAGAATTTATTCTTTTACAATTCACATGACTCCACACCAGGAAGACAAACAATCCAATTAAAAATGGGAAAAGGGCCTGAACAGTCCCTTCCCTAAGAAGGACATACAGAGGGCCCAGAGACATACGAAAGGATTCTCAGCATCACTAGCAATGAGAGAGATGCAAATAGAAAAGGACTCATGGACATGGACAATAGGGTGGTGATTGGGTGGGAGGAAGGGGATATAAGGGAACTAAATGGTAATGGAAAAAATATAAAAAAGATTACATATAAAAAACCCAATGTGGTAACACTTCATACTTATCAGAATGGCCATCATTAACATCTCAACAAACAACAAGTGCTGGTGAGTTTGTGGAGAAAAGGGAACCTTAGTGCACTGTTGGTGGGAATGCAGACAGGTGCAGCCACTATGGAAAACAGTATGGAATTTCCTCAAAGAACTGAAAAATGGAATTTCCATTTGATCCAGTGATTCCACTCCTGGGATTATACCCTAAAAATCCTGAAACACCAATTCAAAAGAACCTGTGTCCTCCAGTGTTCATAGCAGTGCTAGAAACAGTGCCCATTGGCAAATGAGTGGATCAAAAAATTGTGATACATTTATACAATGGAATAGTATGCAGCAGAAAGAAGGAAGGAGCTCTTACCCTTCTTGACAGTATGGGTGGAACTGAAGAGCATTACATTAAGTGAAATAAGTCAGGCCATGAAAGAAAAATACCATATGATATCACCTACAAGTGGAATCTAATCAATGAAACAAACAAGAAAGCAAAATACAACCAGAGACATGGAAATAAGAAACAAACTGACAGTGACTAGAGGAGAGGGGAGAGGCGATAATAGGGAAAGAAAGAGAAGGTATAAGTCAAGGAACATGTATAAAGGACCATGGGCATGGACAACGAGGTGAGGATTGATGTGTGGGTTAGGCAGGGCAGGTGAGAGCAACAGGGAAAAATGTGGGACAACTGTAATTGAACAACAATTTTAAAAAATTACTAAGAATTTTTTAACCTGTGCTTTACGATATTTCATTTGTTTTTAAAAATTTTAGCTATTCTTTCCTCCATTGTTGCTTCTTCCTTCTTTCTCCCTCTTTTCCCTGGCCTAGAGTGATGTTACCTTTTTAAGAGAGAATTTCCAAGATGGAAAGCACTATAATCCAATTTCAAGTCTTGAGGTGCTCATAATGACTGAGGTGATGCTAACCTAGACTGCAGTCTCATGCAAGGTCAATTTTACTTCTGGTTCACATGACTTTGTGAGGTAACTCTTTGTATTTCAGCTTTAAGATTTTTTTTTGTTGTCGTTATTAAGATATAATTGTCAACATTCATGGATATGTTAGTATAGGGGACCAAATTTTATTCTGGCTTCATGTAGTCAGTATGGCTCAGAGTTTCCATTTTACATGAAGCAATTATAGTACCATTTGCCCTGCAGAAGCTGAACTCTTGGCCTACACTGCTTTTTTTTTTGCACTTAGAGCTCTGTAAGCCTGCAGCTTCAGCCCAGATCATTGCCTCTTGTTTTTATATTATTTCTGGCACACAGAGATTTTTATCTTATATTTGAGCCTAGCAGTGCCCTTAGGTTTTCTTCTTTAATATTGCATCAATCATTACTATGTGTTTAGAACAGAGACGGTGATCAAAGCTGAACTCCATGCTCCAACTTGACCTAAATGCCAGTAGCATTGATTTTTTTTTTCACAGAGCGGTGTAGCTACTCTACAGAATATTACACCTACCAACCCTTCAAACAGAGCATATTGACCAAAAACATAAAGGCACAAATGTAAATTATGCAGCGTGCAGAGAAGAGAGCAAAATCATAATGCCTCTTTCAAGAAAAATATTTTTATATTATTTAGTTTAATTTTTCTAAAGTATTCAACTTAGTCGCCACATGCAACTTAACTGTACTATTTTACCTACAGACTTAGAGAAGCACTGCTTTTATTTCTCACCAATGTATATTCATGCCAATATTTCAAAGCATATCTCTTTCACTTCTGGAGTTACTACAACATATTTTTCCCACTACCATTTTTAAGTAAAAACATTTTTTTTATCTTGGACACTATGCCTCTATTTAATAATTTAAAGGAATGGTTTAAGGCACAAAATCTTAGGTCCATCTAAAAATTGAGATTTTGTTTTTTACTTTGTTGTTGGGCTTTGAAAATTTTCTTCATGTATTATAGTTTTGCCTTGCAATGTTTGTCAGATTCACATTAATGAACATTGGTTATAGTAGAACCCCTTAGACTAAACTAAGTAACATGGTTGCTATGTATGCTTTTTCCTTTATGACAATTTTGGTCATTAACTCCCCCTTAAATTCGTGGAAAGATGAATATTTTAACTTCTAAGAATTTATATTATGCTATAAATGAACAGAGTGTCCCATCTTAGGTCAGTCGATACTCACACGTGTGTGTGTGTGTGTGTGTGTGTGTGTGTAGTGTAGGACTACATTGACATATAGAGTGCCATATATTGTTATATCATCATGATGATGACTACCTATTTAATAAGACTTGGGATTTAATAAACTATTAAACACCAGTTATCACAACATTGCAATGCCCACCACCAAAAAAAAATTATTTAACTGTCCATTTGGGATGAATTTTAAAGTTGTGTCTCAAAAAAGTAAGGCACCAGGAATGAAAGTATGAAGCACCAATGGAAAAAAATCCTCAGGAGATTTCATATCAAGCTGATTAAAAATCTCCTCCAATTTTCAACCAGTTTTCATAAGTGATCTCTGAAATAGAATAGTAACCTATATAAATTTTATGATATGATATTATTTGGCCAGATTGTCCATGTGAATTTAAAACATGATATTCACTGAATGAATGAGGAGAATGATGCTCAAAGTTATCTGGAGGTTAGAGTTTTATTACATAAAGGTTCATTCATTGTGACATTTTTATGAAATAAATAGCAGTAAAAAAGTCACCCCGTCAGGAAACAATTTTCTGTAAATTACCAAAATTTACATTTTATGTTTGCAGCTTTCTAACTGTTTTGATTGTTAGGGGTAACCTAAAACTACCTGGATAAAAGCTTATATACTTTTTTTCTTTCTCTCATTAAATACATCGAAGCAATTATTTTTAATCAATAAGATAATAGAGAAAATAATTTTTGGAATATGTGAAGTTATATTGATTTGAATAATCTCCTTAGTAAGCTACTTTTCTCAAAAGGAAGAACCACTGGTATCTTGAGATCAAACTCTTCTGCTTGGAAAGTGGGCTGTGGAAATAGCTATGAACATGGCCAAGATTTTTCGCATAAATGTAATTTGGTTATATTCTAACAATTACAAATACAGTTTTACAATTATGTAAATACTTTGATACAAATAATCTTAGTCTATATAATTTTTAACTTAGGTGGTACTAACCACCTAAAAATTGCAGTAAATTTTAGCAATGTAACCTTTTGGAAAAGTTTCTAAGTCCATTAATTATCCTAGAATAGTAAAATGATTTTATCAGATCAGTGTAAGTTTTTCTATTACACTGTAAAAAATTACCACAAACACAGTACCTTAAAGAAGACAAGCATTTGTTACCCCACAGTTCTGTGGGTCAGAAGTTCAGGCACAGAGTGACTCAGTTGTGTCTTCAGCTCAGGGTTCATTAGGCTGGAAAAGAGGTGTTGACTATATTCATATCTTATCTGAAGATTACAACCTTTGGGGAAGATCCAAACTCATACAGGTTGTTGATCAAATTTATTTTCTTGTACTTGTAGAATTGAGCTCCATTTCCTTGCTAGTTGTCTTCCCAGTTCTGGCCTCCTAAAGACAGTTTGTGTTTCTTCTCACACTGTCCATGTGGCACCCTCCAGAAGTTGGACAATTCTCTCTCACACTTAAAATCCCCTGACCAAAAGTGTAGCACCAGTCTTCCAATTTTTGTTAGTAAGATTTTTTTTTCCTTTTTAAAAAATGTATTGGGGTAATATTGATTAATTAGATTACGTAGATTTTAAGTGGACAATTCTATGATATGTGGTCTTCATATTGCATTGCATGCCCACCACCCAGAGTCAAATTATCTTCTTTCAGCATACATTCACCTCCCTTTACTATTCAACACCCCTGTTCTTTCTGGTAACCATCAACCTGCTATCTGTGTCTATGAGTTTTTGTTTGTTTTCCTTGTTTATTTATTAGTTGTGTTCATTTTTATAGCCCACATATGAGTGATATTATATGGTTCTTAAGTTTTACTGTCTGATTTATTTCACTTAGAATGACATTGCCAGTGTGTGTGTATATATACATATATGTGTATATGTATATACATGTATACATATATACATATATATAGTTGCAAATGGCAGTATTTCATATTTTCTTACTGCTGAGTATATTTCACTTTGTATAAGAACCAAAGCTTCTTTAGCCAATCATTATTGAAGGACACTTCGATCGTTTCCATGTCTTGGTTACTATGGATAATGCTGCAATAAACATAGAGGTGCACATATCTTCACAAATAAATGTTTTCAAAATTTTGGGGTAGATACTCAGGATAGGGGTTGCTGGATTATATGGTTACTCAATTCTTAATTTTTTTGAGGAACCTCCATATTGTTTTCCACAGTAACTGTGCCAGTTTACATCCCCACCAGCAGTGAATGAGGGTTCCTTTTACTCCACAACCTCTCCAACACTTGTTATAACTTGTATAGTTGATAGGAACCATTCCAAATGGTATTAGTGGTATCTTATTGTAGTTTTGATTTGCATTTTCTTAATAGCTAGTGAAGATGTGCAACTTTTCATATGTCTTGGTTATTTGCATATCTTCTTGGGAGAGGTGTTTGTTCAGATCCTGTGCTCATTTGTCAGATTTGCATGGAACCACAAAACACTCCAATTAACATAAGCAATCCCGAGAATGAAGACCAAAGCTTCAGGTATCACAAACTTAAACTGACTTCAAACTTAAAAGAAAAAAGAAATCATAATCAAAACAGCATGTTATTGGTAGAAAAACAGGCACGCACAACAATGAAACAGAATTGAGAGCCCAGACATAAAATCACATGTATATGGGCAAATAATTTTTGACAAAGGAGCCAAAAGCAAAATGGAGAGAAAAAAGGCCTCTTCAATAAATGGTGCTAGGGAAATTGGAAAGTGATATGCAAGGGAATAAAAGGGATTACAGTTTGTCCCCATATACAAAAATTAACTTAAATAGATCAAAAACCTACATAAAATACTTGAAACAAAAAACTGCACAGAAGAAAATATAGGTACTAAACTTATGGACCATCATCCCAGATTTTGACCACAAAGGCAAGGGAAGTAAAGGCAGAAACAAATGAATGAGACTATAGCAAACTAAAAAGCTTCTGCACAACACAAAAAACTACCAGTAAAACAAAAAGGTAATTGGTTAAATAGGAGAAGAAATGTGCAAACAGCTCCAACAAGAGGTTAATATCCAAAATATATAAAGAACTAATATAACTCAACACCAAACAATCCAATTAAAAAATGTTTGCTAGATTTTAAATCCACTATGAATTTTTTCTGTATGAAAGGAGAATTTAATTTTGATCCAGAGAATTTTAATTTTCAATTTCACTTACCAAAGTATTCCTGTTTCATAGAAGATAAAAATCACTCATTATAATTTAAGTCCTTGTGTGTATTTGTATGTATTTCTCAAAATTCTCTTCTATGTCAATGATCTATTTTTGTTACTGTTTTCACAAAGGAGATTTTACATTTTTACTGTACTGTAGTGAAAGTCTTTTCCAACATGATTAGTTTTCTTTGTATTTTTTAAACATATAATGACACTAAAACATTCAGTCATTAATGCCCTTTACAAAATCTTTGACTGATCCTTCTTCAAAATGTGGTTATTATTTTTGTTTGTTTGTTTCTGGCATAGAACATTTTACTCTATATCCTTACAGGAAAAAGTAAAAAATAATATGCTATTTTTTCATGATTATAGCAAAAAAATTATATCTTCAAAATAAATTTGGAAGTAGCAGTACCCTCTGTCAAAGAATAAATTTCAGTGAAAATATCTCTAGCTGTGATGCTTCATGGTCCAGTAAGTTCAGGTGAAAAAAAACATCAGAGATACACTACGCTCTATTGCACCATGCTACTTGCTTTGCCCAATACATGTTCATGCTCCTATACCTTTGTATTTGCTTTTTAATAATGGAATATTACCATTCTTCCTTCACCTCCCCTGCCTTGGTAGATGATACCTTGCCTGAATGCCTCTGATAGCTACCTCTACCTCTTCTTGTTTCATTTACACCTTGAATAAGCCACTTTTATAACATTTGTCTCTACTCACAATAGAAGAACTTTAGAATAAGGCCTTTCCTTTTTCCTCTGTGAAAGCACAGCAATGTAGAACTATGTTTGAAGTAAGTATAGAGACAACCCCACAGTGAAGACAGAATGCCACGGAGAATATAATACAATTAAAATAATGGTAAAATAAGAACTAATAAATTCTAAAAAATCTAAAGTAATAGGAAATTCAGCTTTATTAAAATATGATATAATGAAAACCATGGAAAGCAGTCTTTGGTTACTCATCTCTGGGGGCTTTCTGCATTCAGTCATCAGTGCCATCCTTATTTTACCTCTGCAGCTGAAAACAGACAAGTTTGAAAATTATCCTTGTCTACTTATAGCTATAGAAATAGCCTCAGGAAGCATTCATTGAATCAATGTTTTTTTGAAGTTTACGTCCAAGTATTCTTTCAAATTCTTGAAGTTACATATGGTATTCTACAACAATGTGTGATTATTCATGTAATTCTGTTATGTCAATAATTGTCTTATAATTTCCATTAGGGATTATTTTCATGAATATTTGACTAATAAAATTCAAGAACAAAAGCTATAAAGAAGAGTGTTTAAATAAACTTATTAGTTTATATTAGTTCAAAATAGCTCCACCTTTTAACAGCTCTATGATAGTATAAATATGGATTTTTATGGTATAAGAAATTGCCTTATTAGCTATGATATTGACAATCTAAAATTTCATAGGTTATAGATTGTATACCTCACTTTTTAATACAATAACTTAAATATAAAGTTTTTGCTTCAAACATTTGAGTTTTATAAATAATTAGTTTGCTATGATCACTCTGGCCATGAATGTAGGACTCAAGACATAAAACCAAGAAAAATTAAAATACTTAGCTATACACCTAATAAAATATGGATAACATCTATATGAGGAAAACTATACAACTCTGATAAGAGAATTCAAATAAAATTTAAATAAATGGAAAGAAATTCCATGTTCATGGATATAAGGACTTGAAAATGGTAAGATGCCAGTTCTACCAACTAATCAGGTCACACTCAATCCCATTCAAAATCCTGGCAACTTGCTTTCTGGAGATCAACAAACTGATTCTAAAGGTAAAACTATAGAGATATTATATACAAAAATCAGTGGTTGCAAGGGTAAGAGATGAATAGGTGGAACACAGAGCATTTAAAGAATTGTGAAACTATTCTTTATTATAGCATGATGATTGGTATGTGACTGTATGCATTTGCTTACATCCATAGAACTGTACTATACAAAGAGATAACCCTAATATAAACTGTGGGCTTTAGTTAGTAATAATGTATCAGAATCAGTACATCAACTATATGTATCACAGTAATACAAGATATTAATAATAGAGAAAAACTAGGTAGAAGTGTGGATATATGGAAATGTTATACTTTCTGAGTAATATTTCTGTAAACATAAAAATGCTCTAAAAATGAAGCCCACTGAAAAATACTTATTTAGTGAAATAAATGCATTGGCTCTGAATGGGAGGAAATATGCACAATTCATATACATCACAAAAAAGTTTTGTGTAAATTATACAATAAATTCTTGCAAGTCAATATTAATAAGACACATTACATGTTCTGGATGGTGTGGCTCAGTGGATTTAGTGCCTGCCTGCAAGCCAAAGTATCCCAGGTTAGACTCCCAGTCATGGCACATTCCTGTATTATGGGTCAGGACCCCAGAAGGGGGTGCATAAGAGGCAACTACCCATTGATGTTTCCTTCCTCTCTTTCCCTCCCCTTCCCTTACTTCTAAAAATAAATAAATAAAATCTTAAAAAGAAGACAAATTACAAAATAAAATGGGCAAATAATTAAATAGATATTTCACATAGGAAAATACACAAATGGCTAATAATTTCATGAACACTCATTATCATCACTCATCAAGAAAATTAAAATTAAAATCAAAATGAGCTACTATTACATACCTATTAGAGAGGTTAAGATAAAGAAGACTAACAAAACCAAATATTGACAAAGATACAGAACACTCTGACTATTGTTTCTGGAAATGTAAAGTTATAAAATAACACCAAAAATTAGTTGGACAACTTCATACAGGAGTTTAAAAGACATCTATTCTATGAACACACATTCTTTTTTTATATTGTCCAAGAAATATGAAAACTATGCCTATAAAAACACACACACAAATATTCACAGCTGCCTTGTTCATAATGACCAACTATTGGAAACAACCAAAATATCTATCTAGAGGAAAGTTGATTAAAATGTTGTTGTTTAATATTTTAAGTACTAAAATATTAAGGCAAAGAATAAAAAAAAGCTCAGACACAAACCACAGTATGGTGATAACCAGAGGGAAGGAGGGAAAGGGGCTGAGGTAAGTAGAACAAACAGGGTGAAGGGGGGATAATACATGGTGATGGAAGGAGACTTGACTTGGGTGGTGAGTACACAGTACAGTGTACAGGTAAAATTCTACACCTGAAACCTATGTAATTTTATTAACCAGTGTCACCCAATAAATTCAATAAGAATTTTTAAAATACTGTGATTATTTATACATTAGAATACTATTCGGAAATATAAAGGAGCTTCTATACATACAACTTTCATGAGCCACAGAAATGTTCTAAGCAAAGAAAACTAGACACAAAACAGTACATACTTTTTTGTCTTATTTAAATCAAAATTTTAAACAGGACAATAATCTACAAGGAAAGAAATAATAAAAATGATTGGTTCATGGTCTTGTCAGTAGAGGATGAGAAGGAATTGTTTGCGAAGTGGCAAGAGGAATGTTTCTTGGGTGATGAACATATCGTCTTGACAATTATGATTAGTGATGTTGAGCATCTTTTCATATGTCTGCTGGGCATCTGTTGTCCTCTTAAGAGAAATGTCTTTTCATGCCCTCTGCCCATTTTTCAATCAAATTATTTATTTCTGTTATTGAATTGTATGAGTTTCTATACAATTTGAATGTATTTATCAGATATGTACTTTGTGATTATATTCAGTCAGTAGGTTGCCTTTTTGTTTTGTTGAAGTTTTCACTTGCTGTGCAGAAGCTTGTTAGTTTGATAAAAATCTCACTCACTTATTTTTTTCTTTTGTTTCCCTTTTTGAGGGGACATGTACAAAAAAAAGTTAATCAGACTGATCAGACAGTTTACTTCCTACATTTTCTTCTCAAAGTTTTATGGTTTTAGACCTTACATTCAAGTCTCTAATCCACTTTCAGTTTGTGTTTGTATATGGTATAAGAGAGTGGTCCAGTTCCTTCCTTCCTTCCTTCCTTCTTCCCTTCCTTACTTCTGCATATATCTGTTTAGTCTTCCCAACACCATTTATTAAAGAGACCATTGTTATTCCAGTGTATATTTTTATTTCCTTTGTCATATATTAGGAGACCATAGAAACATCCACTATATGGGTTCTCTATTCTGTTCCATTTGTCTGTGCTGTTTTTATTCGCATATTATACTGTTTTGATTATTATAATTTAGTAATATAGTTCAATATCAGATAGTGTGATACCTCTAATTTTGTTCTTTCTCAAGATTGTTTTGGCTACTTGGAGTCTTTTGCATTCCCATTTAAATTTTGGGATTATATGTTCTAGTTCTGTGAAAAATGCCACTGATATTTTGATAAGAATTGCATTAAATCTGTAAATTGCTTTGGGTAGTATGGTCATTTTAATTTCAACAAGATGTATTACTTTTGTAACACATTTTTTCAGGAAAAATATTCTGTCTAGATAGAGGTATAGGGTACATTTTGTGTGTTTTAGATATACAAACTATCTATACATTTTAATACATGAATTTTATTCTCAGTGCAGGATAATTTTTAAGAGTGCAGGAAAAGAATTAAATTTTGTAAGATCAGCAGTAAATGACTGTTCAGTGATTCTGAGTGACATTCAGGGATGAAGCATATAGAGATAATGACCTACATAAAATATGGTTTTTCAGAAATGACAGGAGCAAGATACAACTCCTGGCTTTGACCTAGAGACATAAACCTAGACAGAATTCACTTTCAGCATCCTGCTACTTACTACTTATGGGACCTTGGGAAAGTAATGTAATTCTTCAAATCACTAGTTTCCTTGTTTATAAAATTAGAATTAAACCAAGATTTTGAGTATTTAAACATATATAGTTAATGTGCTTAGCATATGTTTTGGTACATAGTAAGTAGTCAGGAAAAGTATCTGTGGTAACTTAGTTAAAAAGATGGTTTTAAATTAAGTATCTATTATATACTAATTTGCACTGCAATTGCCATATATAGTATAAATACAAGAAAATTATAAATTGTTTTATCCTTTAATTTTTAGTATTAGGTGACACTGTCATTTTACTAAAAGAAAGATAAAAGTTACTTTCTGTTACCATTATTCAAAAAAATCTGCTTTCATACAGTGATAAAGTAAAACATATTAAATAAGTCTCCATTATTCAGACTAAATGAGGAGAAATAAAAATGAAGAAATTTATTATTTGAATCATACATTTTTAAAAATACTAATGTATTGGTAACTTTGGCAAGTGAAGCATTTACAAGCTTGTCATTAGTAATGACACTTTAATGAGTGGATAAAATTGCTGGTAATTACCCCATTAACCTTTTTAGTAAATGGCTATTTGAGATTTTTCTTAACATGTTTTACACCTAGTGTTGTTAACCCTATGCTTCTGTTTTGTTTTTCTTAGAACTTTTCTTTAAAATAAGTTTAAGAGTAAAAATTCAATTCCTCCCAGAGTTTACACAAATGAAAATTAACAAGAAAAATACCCTCTGCTATGTTAGGTGTTGGTAAGATCAATACCAGCATAAAAGTGGTTTAAGGGCTGGCACCCTCCCAAATTGTATATCTAGGAGAGAACAATGGTGATATACCTGTCTTCAGAGTTTTTATGGTTGAAGAAAGTTTAAGAGGTCAGCATGATTTACATGCAAGACATATGTATACTAATGGCAATATCATTTCCTACAGTTGTTGGATACCTGAGAATTAGCTGAGAAATCTCAATTCAGATATAACCACATTAACTGTCTGATTCTAACAAGAACTTTGTTGAATTTGCGCCATACTATACTCTTCCCTCTACCTGAATTGTTTTCTTTTCATACTATCCAGTTTATTTTTCAACTCAGTTGAAATTCTCCTCTCATGAAGTCTTCTCCCATCTTTCACCAAGGAATTTATATTTCTTCCCTCTGTCTCCCTGTTTTACTCTGTATCCCTCATGTATCACTTTCAAATACCGTCTTACACTGCAGTTGTTTCCTGTATAGTTTTGAGACGTATATTCTTATTAAGGCAAAATGATGTGCCACATGTTTCCTCACTTCAACCCTTACTTTAACTGTAACGTGTTCTTTTATATTCCCTACACAAGCCACTTTTCAGTTAACTGCATTAAAAAGTAGGCTTATTCACAAAATGTACATTTATTTATAAGTTCTAATAACCACAGGAAGAAAAGAAAATTGGAAATGTTAAAAGTTTAATTTTCTTTCATTTTTGACCTAGAGGTCTCATAATCAAAACTCAAATTTTGAATGACATCAGGGACATGCACACATTTAATAAAATTAAGATTATGGGTTTTTTTTAATTAAGGCATTTGTGTCAGAATAATACATTATTATTATATATTTTGTTTTTATAGCCCCAATAAATATGTAATTACTTCTAACTACTATTTCAGAGTATATATGACAAACTAGCCCAAAATGTATGGGTCAACTTGGCAGCTCTCTGTTCTGCACAGGCTTACCTGACCACTGCAGGTAGCTGGTGAATATGACTTGGGCCCAATAATAGGGATGTCCTCATACTGCTGATGTTTGGAGTCAGGTTGGTCTTGGGCCACAGATGATTTGACTTGTTTCTGTTCTTGTGGTTTCATTGCATCCTCAAATAGGCTAACTCAGGCTTCTTCATACAGTGGTAGAAAGATTTCTGGAATGTGACGGAAACTTAAAATGAAAGTGTTTATTTTTTAAGTGTCTGCTTGCATTGTATTTGTTACTATATCCTTGGCCTAGGCAGTTCATTAAGGCCAACTTAGATCTAAGAGGACAGGGAAGGCTCTTTAAATATAAAATCTAGTTTGGTGAACCTGCAGGTACATGTTTGCAATCAGCCTAAGCAGCAAATTCTTAATAAATTAGTGTAATGATTGGCGCAGAACTTTAACTAGAAGGAGTGAGAGAAGAAGACACCTGGGGGAATCATTTGATGAGTTTCTTATGTTAAGAAGAGTATATGGATGAGCAGGACAGAGTGTGAAAGTAGTGTGAGGTAGGCTCCTTGTAGAAAATAGTAATCACATAGAAAAGGATCATCTGTGACATTTAATTAGGGAGTTTAATTTTAATGTCATAAGAAAAAGGAAGATTTTGCATTTACTTAAGAAAAACATGATCCAATGTGGTAGTCACACCTGCAGCTGACTTCTCTAATTAGCAAGAATTTTAACAGTTTGGGAATATAAACTTGCATCTTAATCAACCTATTCATGGGTTTAGGTTTAATATAACCAGCTTTGAATAGTTAAAAATTTGTACAAAACAAATCACTGGATACTTAAGTGTGAATGAGTCTAGGTTCCTCTCCTAGTAATATACACTGCACACAATTTAAGAAATAATTAGTGTGGATGTGACACCTAGAAAGTACTCCACAAAATATAGATTATGTAAAAAATCACCACTTAGTAATTAAAGTTGGACATTGGTCCTTAATCTGACTTAGTCTTGAGTTTTTCCATGACATTTTTGGAGGTATATTATTAGCATTAAAGGTCTTAAGGTCTCTTTAGTAGCTGACTCTGTTACATAATGTAAAATGTAACTTTTCTTATGGTTTTAGAGCTTTGCTTTTAGGAATGGCTTCACTGAGAAAAAAGGCTAGGTGCTAGATCATAAGCAGAACATGATAAAATATTGTAAAACTTGTTATTTATTCAACTCCAGCATATATGTGGGGGGAAGAGAGTGCTGATAAAAGGAACAACAAATGGGATACTTATTTGGAGAGAGAGCTGCTAATGTGATATACATTCTTCTCCTGCCACTAAGTCATGTGAAGTCAAGATTAGAAAACTACTTACAGATTTTATGAGTGTCCTTTGGATTTCTAAGGGTGTAAGAAGTAAGAAGTATTTTTTTTTTTTGATTCAGGCATGAAATGGCTATAGGCTTGAATGCCCTGTGGCAGCAGTAAAGCAAACCACATAGGGCACACATGTACACATGTGTACAAAACTTCATTAGTACAAGGTGCTTTCTTATGGGTCAGAATTGAACCTTGTGGAAAGGAACGTTGGCAAACTGACCTGAAGAGAGACAGTGTGCCTTGGTAGACACAAAACCAGGAGCTAGAGATTGAGAAGGTTAGTCATAAAATCTAATTGGGACAGTTCCCTTCATCCTGCAAAAAACTGCAGGAAAAGTAGTCTCCAGTGATGGTAACCTTCTAAGGACTCCCAAAATATCCTCGGATAGACTCAACTGCTTTATTTCAACAGATGACACAAAGGTGGTCCTGATGTCCTATTGTAATTATAGTGGCCACATAACATTATGCTAATTTCCTGTTACCCATTACCCTGCTTCTAAGTCTGGGAATAAACTTATTCATCAACTGGAATGTAGAAGAGGAGATAAAGCCAACAGGAGGATAAAGCTGGGCATAAAGTATATGATAGTTTCTTTGACAGATCAGACCAAAGCTGCCTGGGAAGGATATAAGCTTCTAATCAAATGAGAGAATAAAGTTCTGTCATTAGATGCAACAGACTTTTAAATACTAAAATGTGATTATAAATGCTTTTGGATTTAATAGATGTTTTATATAAGGATAGGAAATAAACACTTGAACAGAGCAGTTTGAAGGTGTACAGATGAGGGTGTTGAAATTGCTATATGCTTTAAACCACTGAGTCTAGCTTATTTAATAAATCAATTATACCTAAGTACATTTAATTTTACATATGTAAATTTTAATCTTCTCAATATACAGAAATGATATCAATAGATAGGTTAAGATATAATGATATTGCATATACACCTAGACACATTAAAAATAATAACAACCAGTAAAATGCAGTGACAGGAGCTAAAATAATAAAGTATTTAAATATGGTAGGATTCATTCCTCTTTGAATTCTACTGAGAAATAGGTGAAGAACACAACTGTTAGAATTGTTATTTTAAATGAAAATCTTTTTTTGAAAAAGATTGTCTTTAGATATGTTTCTAAACTACTTTTAATTTTTTGTCTTTTAAAGTAAGTAACCAAGTCATAGTCAATAGTCATCCTCAATCTTTATCAGGAAAACATCCTATAACATATATACCTTAAAACATTGGATGAACACATTTTTCTGAAACAGTGTAAGAAGTATGCCTTTTAAAACATTCTAGATTAGAAGTGAGCACTTCTAACAATGTTTCAAATTTTCTAAATTTTTTTAGGAAGAAAGTTATTTGTCTCCTCTGGTTAAAACAAAACAAAACAAAACAAAAACAAACCATGCCCTGGCTGGTGTGGCTCAGTGGATTGAGTACTGGCCTATGAACTAAAGGGTCACTGGTTCAATTCTCAGTCAGGGCACATGCCTGGGTTGTGGGTCAGGTCACTAGTAGGGGGTATGTGAGAGGCAACCACACACTGATGTTCCTTTCTCTTTTTCTCTCCCTTCTCCTATCTCTAAAAATAAATAAATAAATAAATAAATAAATAAAAAACAAACAAATACAGAAAACATGACCTTTATTGTGACAAGTTAAAGAACAGGTGAAGTTTTAATTAAAAATTTTGGTAATAGCTATGTGAATATTCACATATTTCCTTCCTTGTCTCTCTAAACAAAGGTAAAACATTATCACATATGTCAACAGCTTATTTACTTAAAATTTCCTTTTAAGATTTTTCATTAACTGAAAGTTGAAATCTATGGCTTCCAGTTAAAACCATGATTATCATCAAGCCAAAATAAGATCTATTCAGGACATAAAATTTTATTAAACTTATCAATGGCAAGCACAAAGTAGGAAGATAATTGTTTTTAACCATACCTGAGTGTTTCTAGGCTAGTATAACAGAGGTAGGGAGAAGTCATGAATACTAAAGGAGTATTTATACTTAGTATTTACATAATACTAATGGAGTAAAAGAAAAGTGCCATATGATTTCACATATAAGTGGAACCTAATCAAGAAAACAAACAAACAGGCAAGCAAAATTGAACCAGAGATGAAATAAAGAACTGACAGTAACCAGAGGAGTGGGGGAAAATGGGGGAAAATAGGGGAAGGGTCATCAAGGAACATGTATAAAGGACACATGGACAAAGCCAAAGCGAGTAGGATTGAGGGTAAGAGTCTGGGATGGGTGGGGTGGAGGATAGTGGTGGTGGGGGGACAAAATGGAGACAACTGTACTTGAACAACAATAAAAAATCATAAGAAGAATAACATCTATAATAAACATTAAAAAGAAAATATGTTTTGCACAAGATCAGATGTCCCATATGATCTTTACTCATGTCAATACCCTGAATAATTTATCCAGGTTATATTCATGTTACCACCCTTTCACAAAGATTGGACAATATCAAGGGCGAATTTATATCATAATTTAGCCAGAGTGCATACTACTAATACCAATTCATTTGGAAAGAATCCAATGTGTAAACATTAAGTCAAAATAAGTTTATGGAAGTGATTTGTTTTCATTAAATAACACATAATAGAACCCCTTATTTTTCCTTTATGGGACCTGGTCCTTGATTCAAAAGATAATTTCAATAACAATTCAAATTTCAGATTCTATATCCATGAATAATCTCATAGTAAAATCTGTTCAAAATGAGGTCTTTCCCCCTCCAAATGATACAGTAGCCTAGATTGGAGAAAGTTACCTGTTAGTAATCACTAAGTAGAGTAGGTTTTATTTTACAAAGATGGCCGTAATACAATATATCCCTCTACAAACTCTTCTGTATTGGGACCTTCTTATTCACCTACCAAAATTTAGACCTTGAATCTAGGTTGGTTCTAGTGATACACGTAAAATTTTAAATTCTAAATTGTGGCCTCTCTAAATTTAGCTGCCATGCAATGAGAAGCTCAGGCCACATGGAGAGATCATGGGTAGAGAGGTCAACGTACAATCTTCAACTGAACCTAACCCTTAGTTACCCGAGCTTATGTACTATGTACCAGAGGTATTCCTGAAAAAGTTCTAGGGGATTCTAGCCCACAGCCATTAACTGTATTTTTCAGACCATAACAGGCACCTAGGTTTTAGAGGAGGAAAGTAAGAAAAAAAAATTTTGAAGCAAAAAATGTGGTAAAATATTTAATAACATAAATAACATAATATTTCACCAATGTAAATGTAAACAGAACTCAACAGCAGCATTAACAACAATCATTCTTCCCAAATGGGGGGGGGGGGGGCGTCTTATAGTCTGAAAAACACAGTAAGTCAGCCCTTTCTCTTTGCTTTACCCAGCTGAGTCCCCAGACATGCCAGAGAAAAAATAAATAATTTGGAATGTTTTGCTTTTGCTTGAACATTTTCTGAAATATGTTATACTGTTCACAGAAAATTCTTTTTGATGGAAAGAAAGGGAATAAATCATACTCTGTTTTAAGTTTGACATGACACTACTGATACAGAAATTTTATCTTTCCATGCTAAATGACAGTTTATTTTTTAATTTAAATATTTTATTGTTTATGGTATTGGCAGTTGTACCAATTTCCTCCTTCTCCCCCTCCATCCAGCACACCCCCACACTCCCACAGCCAATACCAACACCACTGCCCATGTCCATGGGTCATGCATATGTGCTCTTTGACTAAATGACACTTTATATAAAGACCAAAATTTATGAGGTCTATGTTACTAGTTTTAGGGAATGTTATGTGGATGAAAGGTCTTTATGTAATTTGCCCACTATACTGAGTTCAAATTCAACTTTCTATTTGAAGTTCAAATATAATAGCTTAAAATTACATTTTGGACATTTTTCATAGTCTAGACAAAGTATCCCTCAAAATGACTAAATGGTCTAAATGGCTCTACTTAGGAAAATAAAATAACTAAGATCCAAAATCATTTATTTAGATTTTTCTCTTTTGTTACTCTTGTTGACCTCCTCTCTTCTTTCTTACTGAAACAACCATGGAATATATACATATTTAAAGATCTGGGCTAGCTGTATAGATAACATATCTAGGATCTTACTATTTAATATTTATACCAGTACTTCCACCAATAAGAATAATTCATATTTACATAAAACTTGCTATATGTCAAACACTGTAGAATCTGTATTACATTTATACTCCATTTAGAGCACACAACAGTTCTGTGGGTATTTACTATTAACATATACCACATTAGAGATGAGAAATTAAAGAAATGGAATTGTAAATAAAACGTGTTTTAAAAAATTAAATTGACTTTGGAAAGATTGTTTCTTTTAAATGAGTTTGCAGGTAGGTATAAGTCTCCATTTTTAGTTACATTTTTTGTCAATATAGAGAAAAGCAAAAATATATTCACCAAGTGGGACCATTATTTTTTCATATTGACATAGTGGTTTAAGGCTGATCTTCTACTCATTGGATCTAAGACATTCCACAAAACAGATTCTCAGAGAATATCCTAATTTTTTTTGTCGGTAGATGATAGGAATGTTATTCTTAAAATTCTAGCTTCTATAGCACATTGCACATCCAATTGTTTGGCTTCCTTAAACCCTCACAAAAAGTTTTGACTAAAGTGTATTTAATTAAATGGATTCAAAAACAGAATATAGCAAATATTCAGTAAATAGGCCAAAAATAAGCACTGAAAATTCCAGGTGCAGTTTAAGCTAAACATTAATTTACCTCAACAGTGACTACTAAGACTTTATCAATATTGTTGAGTGTGTTTTAGAAATAGGTGTACTCCCTACCGTGTGCTAGGTCTTCCTATATTTCAAGAGATCTCACAGTTGAGTATAGAATATATATAAATCTTATTTTTTTTTCTTTCTTGACCCAGGCTCAGAATCCACTTATCTTCTTTAAAGGACCTTTAACTTCAGACAATGGTATAGTTGATACTTACTGTTTATAATGTTCCAAGAAAAATATAAGACATTTTATTTGTAATTATTATTTAATCTCCACATAAACAATAAAACAATTATAAAACAATATTATAATGTTATCTTCACCTTACAGAAGTGACATAATTTTCCAGTGAACATGGTAACACACTAATTCAAACTCAGTGGAGCTCTCTCTGATTCTAGCACCATATAGCCTTTCAGTATAGTCTCCTGGATGTGGAGTTGTCTGAGTTTGTGATCTTTGGTTTCCCTCTGGTCCTCTAGAGAATGAATTCCTCTGGTATTATTGGCATCTTCCACAGCCTCTTTCTCCTTCAGCATCCCAGCAGTGCTATATAGCTCATCCCTGTAAGAATCTTGATGTATTTTGCTTACTAAGCAAAAAAAAAAATATATTACTCGTATTCAAAAATGTTTAGAACCAAGAAAACTCAGTTGGTAGAGAACTACATTTTCATATAATATGCAACACAACATTAAGCCAGATAGTGTGTGTTTTGTTATTTCCAGAAATTATAATTCAAAATCTGAAAGCTTTGTACTTAGACAAACTTAATATTTCCCAAACTGACAGTTGCTGTAATGGAAATAATAATAAATGCACCATCCTGAATGTTCTAGCAGTGGAAGAGTGGAAGATAAGGCCAAGTAAAACTGTTTCTTGTCACATAATTTATGAAAAAAATGCTCATAACTTCAAAAACAGTTTTTATTCTATATTTATAAATATGACAAAAATGTATCTTTTGTCCAATAATAGAGAAATTTACAATAAAGAAAATCTTGAAAATTGATACTACTTTTATGCCTAGACTGATAAAAAAGGTACTAATAAACACACAACAAATACTTTTTTTTGTATATTAAATTTATTTATTTATTTATTTTTTTAGAGAGGGAAAGAGAGAGAGACAGAGAGAGAGAGAGAGAGAGAGAGACAGAGAGAGAGAGACATCAATGTGCGGTTGCTGGGGGTTCTGGCCTGCAACCCAGGAATGTACCCTGGCTGGGAATCGAACCTGGGACACTTTGGTTCCCAGCCTGCGCTCAATCCACTGAGCTACGCCAGCCAGGGCTATGTATCTTAAATTAAGTTTGAGGAAAAACTTGTACATAGGTTGAGACCATGGGTATTTAGGTCAATTTAGTCTTTGTCAAGAGTTTTCTGAAACTGAAAATCCTACCTATCTTTTATTAGATTTCAACAGTTACCAATTGTTTAATTGCCACTTATTTCTATAGTTCCATTTTTCATCATTGTCAACTAAATAAATATACAGTATCAAAATAAAATTTTGTAAAAAGCTAACAGGGCAGACAAAAATCCAAATATTAGATTTGTACATATACAGTCCATCTTTAAATGTTTATTTCTTTAAATGTGAGTTTTAACATTGTTCTAATAAGTATCACTTTGACTTTTACCCGCAAAGTAATTGTATACATTATATTAGTTATACATGTACATATATTACATAAGGTAATTATATAGATTACTTCTTGAGTATGAGTATGTGTATGTGTATATGTGTGGAATATTCAAATCTAAGATTAAACCTGATGAATCATCTTGAAGCTATCACATTCTGTATCTCAATGATACATTTTGAAGGAGTTGTCCACTTTCTTTCCTCCATAACAGCACTTATTACTTCCTTGTCTCTTTGATATCTGGTTTCTTCTCCTAGAACTCCTTTGAATTAGTTATTTCTAATTTGCCTCCTTTCAGTTTTCATCTTTCATGAGTTCATCTTGTCAATTCCTCCTCTTGAAACTGATTTCCAGTAACTTCCATACCACTACAGTGTTCTACTCCCCTTTCTATAATTTTTCATCAAAAGAAAGACCTTTTAAAAAAACTGTTTCCACATGAATAAATTCAGCTACATTGAATATAATAATTATATTCATATAATTCGTATTCTAGTGAGGGAGACACATAATAAACTACAAATTTATAAAAATTAGAAACTGAGAAATACTAAGCAAAGTCTTAAACAAAATTATGATATAAAGGTGACGATCAAGGTAAGACCTAAAAGAAAAAAAATAGAACTGGACATCTTAAAACTAAGAACAATCAGGACTCCATTTAATTTATTGTGTAATAGCCCTTGTTACACTAACTTTCTGGCAGGGAAATTAGTCAGGCACAATTAATTACAGAGGCATATAAAATGCAGTGAGGGTTTAGATATAAGTGTGCATTTTAATATTCTTACCTGTGTTTCAATTCTATAATTTATTAGAACTTTATTGGCATAGCTTTGACATCATCATTTTCAGCATGAAAGAATTTTGCTTGCTTATATTAGAAGTCAAAGTAAACACTGCTACTCACAAGGAAAAATCAATACAAGTACATAATGTCATTTGAGTTACCATAAATGGCATAGTCCTCCACCCAGATTTAAGGTTAGGGAAATTGGCTGAGACATTCTATTTCATCAATCTGCATTAGAATGAAGTGAAGAATGAGAGAAAGAGTGAGGCTCAAGACACACATTGAAAAATCATTCCAAATTGTAATTTCATTGTGAGTTATTGATGTGATAAAACTCATAGTACAATTTTTAAAATGTCAAAGAGAGCTTTATAGCATTTTAGACTATCAGGTCAGTAAAAATTTCATCTATAAAATGGCCTCACACTCCCACATTTATATTGTATATTGCACATCATTTGAAGATGAATCTATTTAAATGCAAATGTACAATCACAAAGCAGTGAAACCAAATTATATGCAAACAAAGCTAGTGAAGAAATTGAGTGGTTAAGCATTTTTTCAATCAAATTTAAAAGCAGTTTGTTTCCTTTCAAAAAACACTACTTAGCAAAGTTTAAACATGCCTTTTCTAGAATTGTTATTGAATTCAGTAGCATACCTAAATAATATAGCCAAATTTTGTGTAAGCTCTTATGCATTTGTCGTGTTTTATATTCTAGATTCATTCTCTAAGAGTACAAACACTGTTCTGTTAAACCGTCTTTATTTGTATAATCTTAAGGATGTTAAATAGTGAAACAAAAGGAATACCAAAAAATACACCAATTGACAGATATAGATGTGTCAGTTTACAAAGAAGTGCATTATTTTGCCCAATGGTTTAGTCTACTAAGTGAAATATATAATCATGACTCTGAAAAAAATTAAAGGCGAGACCAATAGTTTGAATTATGAGGAGATAAGCATATAGTGAAGAAATGAATCTTTAATATTACAAACAATTAAAATAAATATTATCTCAAGTATATTAAATGAATAAAAATACCAACATTGTCCTTAAGTGAACAGTTAGGAAAGATATTTGATAAAATTATGATGTTCTTAAAAATAATATTCAGTAGGTAGACCTTAGTTGTCTATGAATTAAAATATACTACATAAATACTTATGCAATAACCAAATGAAATTTAATAATATGGATGAAAACTAATATTTCTTATTAGTGTGCTACTGGAAAATTTGCAAAAAAATTGTAACTGTGGTTTCAATTTATTTAATAGATGTAGCGACATTCTAGTTAATTAGGTATTTTCTTCTTGAGTTAATTTGGCAGTTGCTATCTTTCATGAAATCTTTGTCAATTTCATATAAATTTTAGAATGCATTGGCACAAAATTCTTTCTAATACTACCTTACTGTACTTTTGTGATGGGAACTGTTGTGATGCCTCCTTTATTCTGGATAATAGTAAATTGTGTTTTCTTTCTCTCTCTCGTTTAAAATGCAGCTTTCTTGATTTCTTCAAAATACTAGATTTGCATGTGTTTAGGTTCTGTTTTTAATTCCACTTCTTTCCACTCGTCTGTATTCTCCCCCTTACTACCTATGAGTGTAATAGCATCTTCATTTTTTTTTGTTGTTTTATATATATAAACACTTTATTTTTTATATATTTTGTGAAATTTATTCAGGTGACATTGTTTAATAAAGTTATGTAGGTTTCAAGTGTATAATTACATGATACATCATCTGTATAATGCATTGTATGTTTACAACCCAAAAGCAGATCTTCTGTCACCACATATTTCATCTTCCTTATCATTGACTACTCTACTCTCTTTCCCTCTGGTAACCACCATACTGTTATCTGTGGATGTGAAGGACCTATTCACTGAAAACTACTAAAGAACAAAGAAACCAACAAAACAAAAAGGAAATCAATCAAATGGAAGAAGATTCCATTTGCAAAAAAACAGCTCTGACAAGGGGTAGTATCCAAAATATATTAATAAAAATATTTAGCCTGGCTGGTGTAGCTCAGTGGATTGAGCGCGGGCTGTGAACCAAAGTGTCGCAGGTTCGATTCCCAGTCAGGGTACATGCCTGGGTTGCAGGCCATGACCCCCAGCAACCGCACATTGATTTTTCTCTCTTTCTCTCTCTCTCCCTCCCTTCCCTCTCTAAAAATAAATAAATAAAATCTTTAAGAAATATTTAACTCAACACCAAATAATCCAATTAAAATATTGAATTTTTTAATTTGGCTTGAAGAAACATCTTTCCCAAGAAGACAGACAAATTGCCAGCAGATATATGAAAACACACTCAACTTTACAAACTATTAGGGAAATATAAATCAAAACTATAATAAGCCCTGGCTGGTGTGGCTCAGTGAATTGATTGTTGGCCTACACACTAAAGGGTCACTGGTTTGATTTCCAGTAAGGGCTTATGCCTGGGTTGTGGGCAGTATCCCCAGTGTGGGTCATGCTAGAGGCAACCATACATTGATATTTCACTCCCTCTCTTTCTCCCTCCCCTGTCCTTTTTCTAAAAATAAATAAATAAATCTTAAAAAAAAACTACAATGAGATACCACCTCATCCTGTTAGAATAGCTATTATTAACAAGTTAGGTAATAAATAGTATTAAAGAGGTTGTGCAGAAGAACACTTATTCACTGCTGGTAAGAATGTAAATTGGTACAGCCACTATGGAAAACCACACAGAGACTCCTCAAAAAATTAAGAATAGAGTTACCCTATGACCCTGCCACCCATCATCTGGATTATCTACCACCAAAATTCAAAAATCTTTATTTGCAAAGATGTAAGCATCCCTACGTTCATTGCAGAATTATTCATAGTGGCTAGGACATGGAAACAATCAAATTATAACGTTGTGATGCATACCTACAGTGGAATACTGCTCAGCCATAAGAAAAAATGAACTACTGCCATTTTCAGCATGGATGGATCTTGACAGTATTGTGTTAAGTAAAATAAGTTTGACAAAAAAGAATCATATGATTTCACTCATATATGGAATATAATACTGAAAGCAACAAAATAAACAAACAGTAACCAGGAAGGAGGTGGGTGGGGATAATAGGGGGAAAAGGGAAGGGTTTTCAGGAACATCTATAGAGGACATACAGACAAAACCAAAGGGGGTAGGATCAAGGGTGGGAAGTGGGGGTGGCTGGGGTGGGGGGGCCTGGGGGGGCGATGAAGACAAATGTACTTGAACAATAATAAAAACAAAGGTAAAAAAATTAGAAAAACAAAAACTCAGGCACAGACAAGAATATGATAATTTAGGGTTTTTTTAATTTTAGTTTCTGTCTAATATAAGCCTTTAATAGGATAGGTTTTCCTGTGATAAGTATTTTATTTCACTCCATAAATATATTATATTTTCATTCTAATTATTTATGTATAATTTATTATGTACTATGATTATTATGTGTGACTTCTTTAACAAATATTTGATTCAGAAATGTAATATTCAATTTCCAAATATATAGGGAGTTTTCAGATATCTTGTTATTGATATTACCAATTAACTGTATATACATAATATTTATTTTTTGTTTTTGTGGGGTTTTTTCACCATGCTAATCAATTTTATTTTATTTATTTTTCTCTTTTTAAATTTATTTATTTTTATTGTTTTTCAAGTACAGATGTCTCCATTTATCCTCACCCTCTCCCTCCGCATCCCACCTCACCCTCACCTCATACCCTCAATCCTACCACCCTTTATCTTTGTCCATTGATCCATGTATATGTTCCTTGACAACTCTTCCCCTTCTTTCTCCCTTTATTACCTCTTTCTGCTCCCCTCTGATTACCATCAGTCTGTTCTTTTATGTCACTTTTTCTTTTTATATTTTGCTTGCTTGTTTATTTTGTTGATCAGGTTCTGTTTGTAGGTGAGATCATATGGTATTTGTCTTTTACACCCTGGTTTATTTCACTTAGCATAATGCTCTCCAGATCCATCCATACTATCATGAAGGGTAGGAGCTCCTTCTTTTCTTCTGCTGTGTATTATTCAGTTGTGTAAATGTACCGCAGTTTTTTGACCCAGTCGTTTACAGACGGTCATTTATGTTGTTTCCAGCACTTGGCTATTCCAAACTGTACTGCTATGAACAATGGGATACATATTTTCTTTTGAATTTATATTTCAGGGTTTTTAGGGTATAATTCCAGCAGTGGAATTGCAGGGGTTAAAAGGCAGTTCAGTTTTTAGCGAGGAAATTCCATACTGTTTTCCATAGTGGTAGCACCAGTCTGCATTCCCACCAACAGTGCACTAGGGTTCCTTTTTATCCACAACCTTGCCAACACTTGTTCTTTGTTGATTTGGTTATGATGGTCATCCTGACAGGTGTGAAGTGGTATCTTGTGGTTTTATTTTTCAACTCTCTGATGGCTACTGGTGCTGAGCATCCTTTAATATGTTTCTGGGCCCTCTGTATGTCCCCCTTGGAGAATTGTCTGTTCAGGTCCTTTGCCCATTTTTAATGGGGTTGTTTGTCTTCCTTGAGTGGAGCTGTGTGAGTTCTTTATATATTTTGGAGAACATACCCTTGTCTGAGGTATCATTGGCAAATATATTTTCTCATAGAGTTGGTTCTCTTTTCATTTTGCTGATATTTTCTTTAGCTGTGCAGAAACTTTTTATTTTGATAAAGGCCCATTTGTTTATTGTTTCCTTTATGTTCCTTTCTCCAGGAGCCATATCAGTGAAAATATTGTCACATGGAATATCTGGGGTTTTGGTGCCTATGTTTTCCTCTAGGACTTTCATGGTGTCATGACTTATATTTAAGTCTTTTACTTACCTTGAGTTTATTTTTTGTGTATGGTATAAGCTGGTGGTCAAATTTCATTTTTTGACATGTAGCTGTCCAGATCTCCTAGTACCATTTGTTGTAGAGGCTATTTTTACTTTATTTTATGCTCCTCCTCCCTTTGTCAAATATTATATTATTTCAATATTTTAAATTATTGAAACTATTATTATGGTCCAGAATATGGTCTATTCTGCTAAAATTTTAGTAAAATAATGTGTATTCTGTTATTGTTTGGTAGAGTGTTTTAAATATCTGATCAAGTTTGTTGGTCAGTTTTTTCACTCTTCTATATGATTATTTTTACTTATTTGCTCTGTTACTGAAAGGGGTTCTTTGCAATATATCAAATGATTTGCCCATTTCTCTTTTAGATCTATCAGATTTGCATTATTTTTTGAAGGTCAGTTACTAATCTTATACTTTTTAGGAATTTTTATTAACAGCAAATACTTGGGGAGAAAAGAGAAAGGAAAAGAATTGACACAAGTCAATACCCCTTCTGAACTTAAGCCAAATATGCTTAATAACCATTCAAAAATTAAATCTATCAACATATAAAAAACCGAATGCTTCCTAACCAACTTGGATTTACTTCAGAGATAAAAGGTTAACATAAAAAAAAAAATCTGTGTTGTTGGTTATATTCTAAAACTAAAAGTAAAAGCAAAGAAGTCATGTTATTATCCCAATTTAAAAGAAAAATATTGTATATTGACAAAATTTAATCCTCTTATATCAAGAGCCATTTCAGCAAACTAGGAATAAAATAATATCCTAACTAGGATAAAGGGCTACTTACATTATCCTTACTAGTGAGATACTGAAAGCTTTTACCCATAATCTCAAAAAGCAAAAATTTCCACTTTTATTCAACATTGTCCTAGACTTTAGAAAGGCAAGGAGAGATTTTAAAAGGGCATAGAAATTGAAAATGAAAGAGTCTTTATTGGCAGATGTCATTTTTGTCTAATAGATTACCCTAAGGAATATAAAAAGGCTACAAAATTAATAAATTAATTTAGCAAATTTAAAGAATGCATGGGAAATTTAAAAATTAGTTGTCCTTTAGTATTATCAATGAAAATGGAGTCCTATATTTAAAAATAGGTACAATTTATAGTACAACCAAATATATGAAATATATAAAAATATATGTAAGACTTGTACACTGGAAACTATAATATAATGCTGACAGACATTTTAGAAATTTAAAATAAATGGAAAAATACAACATATTCATGGATCAGAAGATTCAGTGTTGTTTAGACGTTAATTACATGAATTAATATATAAACTAAACATAATCCTCACCAAATGCTAGCTGAGATTTTTTTTTTAAATTAACAAGATAATTCTAAAATTTATATGGAAGTGCAAATGGTCTAGACAAATTTGAAAAACAAACTTAAAGATACAGATAAAGATCAGTTTGAAGATTTACAATAAATTCACATTAATCAAAATGGTATGGTGGTGAAAGGATAGAGAACAGGGTCTAGAAAATTCCCTCTGGAATATATATATTAGCAATTGATTTTTAGCAAATATGAAAAGGACATTCAATAGAGAAAGAATCCTGTTTTTAAAATATGGCACTGGAAAAACTGTAAATCAATACATAAAAATTAAAACTGGACCTTGTAAACCAAATTTAGTTTTAAAATATTTATGCCCTGACTAGTTTGGCTTAGTTGGTTGGTCTTCATCCTGGTCTTGCTAAGTGAAAAGCAGTCAGCTTGATCCACAGCCAGGGCTCAGGCCCAGGTTGCGGGTTTGGTGCCCCATTGGGGCACATAAAAGAAGTAACCAATTGATGTTTGTCACTCACATTGATGTTTCTTTCCCTCTTGTTCTCCCTCCCTTCTGTCTAAAACTAAATAGGGTATAGGAACAAGTAGTAACTACACTAACCTCCTCCCAGGGCCAATCTGGAATTACATCTAAATTGTAGCGAAATCATCCTGAATAGCCCTTGAGCACTAGCTAGAGCGAAGCCTTATATCCAAGGACTAACAGAAAAAAAATAATATTTCACTGCAACAAGTAGGGAATGCAGAGGCAGCATAAGAGAGATGGCTGGGCTCCTATGGGTAGCCGCTGAAGTTCTGGAGGGATATTTTGGTGGCTGGGGGTTTCCCACTGAGAAGTACAGGGTCTAAACCACAAACTGGACTCCTCAGCCTAGAGCATGAGAGCCTGAAAGGAATCCAGATAACATCCAGCAGTGAAAGGCAGTAGGGTTTCTGTCTGACAGGAGATGGCTGGAGACTCGGAAAGTCTCTTAAAAGGGTCAACACACAAAATTTTATTTGCAGCCACTTACCCTGGGCTCTACCAGAGGGAGGGCAGAGTGGATTAGAGACACTTGAATTGAGTCTGAGCCTGGTGGCTCTGGGGAGAGAACTGAAAGAATAGCTACCAAGATCCCATACTGAGTCATTCCTCATACTTCAGAAATCATCATTCTCAGGCAGACCACTCCTCTACAAGGGGCATCAGCCTAAGGAGAATAAATTGCTTCACTGACAGGAATTACTCTGCTTCATCTTGTGGAGTTTAAACTAGGCTGGGAATTAGAGCTTGAGTCTATATCTCTGGTTAGTTTAACAACCAAGTTGGCTGTCTGAAAGCTATATGAGACCTCAGGTGACCCTCTCAAGGTCCTAGTGCCAGTAAAAGCCAGCCTTGGTGTTTGCCTGATTTTTTCTGCACACAACAGGCTGAGCAGAGGGAGCCACGCACTATGGATCACTGATAGCTACAAACAGGCTGATCAGGGCCTGTCGCAAGCAGCATTTAACAAAGGTTTTTGTAGAGTTTTTGCTGATCCATCTAATATATAAAAAGAAATACAAAGGAGCAGTCAAAGTGGGAGGACAAAGAAATAGATATAGATGAAAGAATAAGAGAAGTCTCCAGAAGAACAGCTAGGTGAAATGGAGGCAAGCAATTTATCAGAGAGTTTAGAGTAACAATTATAAAGATACTCAACAGCATGAAAACTGACATAGGAGTCGTAAAAAAGAACCAGTCAGAAATAAAGAAAGCAATATCTGAAATAAATAATACACTGAAAGGAATAAACTATAGGTTAAATGAAGTAGAAGATAAAATCAGTGATTTGGAAGACAAGATAGAAAAAAACTCTGAGGCAGAACAGCAAAAAGAAAAAAGAATTATAAGAAATGAGGAGAGCTAAAATACAAAATCAAAAGAACCTATGCACTCCAATGTTCATAGCAGCAAAATTAACAATAGACAAGTGCTGGAAGTAACCTAAATGCCCACCAATAAATAAATGGATCAAAAAACTATGGTACATTTACACAATGGAATACTATATAGCAGAAAAAAAGGAGTTCCTACCCTTCACAACTACATAGATGGGTCTGGAGAGCATTATGCTAAGTGAAATAAGTCAGGCAGTGAAAGACAGATACCATATGATCTCACCTATAAAATAAATCTAATCAACAAAACAAACCAGTTAGCAAAATATAACCAAAGACATTGAAATTAAGAACAAACTGACAGTAACCAAGTGGGAAGTGGGAGGAAATAATGGGGGGGGGGAAGGGGAAAGGTTTTCAGGAACATGTATAAAGGACACATAGACAAACCAAGAGGGGGTAGGATCAAGGGTGGGGAGTGGGGATGGCTGGGGTGGGAGGAAAATGGAGACAATTGTATTTAAACAACAATAAAAACAAGAAAAATATTGAAGTGCATTGTAAGATGATAAACACTTCAAATTGTACTTTTCTTTAACTGGACCTTTTCATAAAAGTGGTTTTGGCTAATTAAAAAAAATGAGGGGAGCTTAAGAAATATTTTACACAGCATGAATCATAACAACATTTGTATCATGGGACTATCAGAAGGAGAAGAGAGTGAGCAAGGAATCGAGAAATAATGACCAAAAGAAATGACTTGAAAAAATAATGACTTGAAAAAATAATGACCAAAAACTTCCCTAATTTCATGAAGGAAAAAGACAGCCAAATCCAGGAAGCTCAGAGAATCCCAAATAATTTGGACCCAAAGAGGCCTACACAGAGATACAACTTAAATAAAATGGCAAGGCTTAAAGACAAGGAGAGAATAATAAAAGGCAGAAGAGAAAAACAGGTAACCTACAAGGGAGCACCAATTAGACTGTCATCTGATTTCTCAACAGAAACATTTCAGACCAAAAGAGAATGGTGTGACAATTTCAAGGTGATGAAAAGCTAGGATCTAAACCAAGGACACTTTACCCAGCAAGGTTATAATTTTAAAACCAAGTGAGAAATAAGGAGCTTCCCAGCCAAGAAAAAACTAGAGGAGTTTGTTAACACCAAATTAGTACTGCAACAAATGTTAAAGGGTTCACTTGAAGAAGAAGAAAGAAGAAAAATAAGAAGAAAGAGAAGAAAAAGGGGAACAGAGGAAAATAGTTTAACAATTAAATGACACTATATACATAACTATCAATAATCATCTTCAATGTAAATGGCTTAAATGCTCCAACTAAAGATATAGGCTTAAATGCTTCAACTAAAGACATAGGCTAGCTGACTGAATAAGAAATTAAGAAAAAATACATTTATATATACTGCCTCCAAGAGACCCACTTCAGATTGAAAGATACACACAGACTAAAAATAAAGGGATGGGAAAAGACATTTAATACACATGGAAAGAAAAAAAAAAGCTGGAGCAGCAGTACTTATATCTAACAAAATAGATTTTAAAACCAGGGCTCTAGTAAGAGACAGACATAGAAGGACACTACGTAATGATAAAAGAATAATCCAACAAGAGCATGTAACCTTAGTAAACATTTACACACACAACAGGGGAGCACCAAAATATGTGAAGCAAATCTTGATGAACATAGAGAGAGATCAACAAAAATACAGTCATAGTCAGGGATTTCAACACACTATTGACTTTAATGGATAGATGTTCCAGACAGAAAATAAACAGGAGACAACAGACTTAATGACACACTAGCTCAATGGATTTAATTAATATCTTCAGAGCATTTCATCCCAGTTTAGCAGAATATACATACTTTTCAAGTTCACATGGAACGTTTTCTAGGATAGACCACATGTTATGACATGAAACACGTCTCAATAAATTTAAGAAGATTGGAACCATAACAAGTATCTTCTCTCACCACAGTGATATGAAACTTCTAATCAAGCATAGGAAGAATGTTGAACATGAAAAACCATGGAGTCTAAACAATGAGTGGGTTAACAGTGAGATCAATGAAGAAATAAAAAAATACCTTTAAACAAATGAAAGTGAGTACACAACAATACAAAATGTGCAGGACATTGGAAAATAAATCAGATGAGGGAAATTCAGGCATTGCAGGCCTATCCCAAAAAACAAGAAAAAGCTCAAGTAAACAGTCTAACTTCATACTTAAAGGAACTTGAAAAAGAACACCAAAAAAAGAACAATACAAAAGATCAATGAATCCAAGAGCAGGCTCTTTGAAAAGATAAACAAGATTGACAAACTTAGCAAGACTCATAAAGAAAAAGAAGGTCCAAATAAATAAAATCAGGAATGAAAGAGGAGAAATAACAAGTGACACCAAAGGAAAACAAAGGATTGTAAGAAAATATCATGAACATCTCTATGCCAACAACTTGGACAACCTGGATGAAATAGACAAATTCCTAGAAACATACAATCTTTCCAAAATAAATCATGAAGAATCAGAGAATCTAAATACATGGATTACACCTACTGAAATTGAGCTAGCATTTTTTTTAAATCCCAGTTAAAAAAAAGTCTTGGACTGGATGGCTTCACAGATGAATTTTACCAAAAATTCTGAGAACCAACAGCACTCCTTGAACTATTTGAAAAGATTCAGGAAAGAAAATTATAGGTCAATCTCCCTTAAGAAAATAGATGTTAAAGTATTCAACAATATATTAGCAAACCAAAAATAGCAACTAATCAAAAAGATCACACACTGTGATCAAGTGGGATTTATTTTAGGAATGCAAGGTTGGTACAACATTAGCAAATTAATAAGTGTGACTCACCATATAGACAAAATGAAGGATTAAACCACATGATCATATCAATAGATACAGAAAAAGCATTTGATAAAATCCAGTGCCAATTTATTATTAAAAAATCTCAGCAAAGTGGGATTAGTGTGAACATACATAAACATAATAAAGGCCACATGTGACAAACCCACTGCCAACATCATAGTCAACAAGCAAAAACTAAAAAATGTTTTGTTCCCTTAATATTGGGAATGAAATAGGTATGTTTGCATACACCTCTCTATTCAGTATTGCACTAGAAGTCCTGGCCACATCAATCAGAGAAGAAGAAGAAATAAAAGGCATCCAAATTGGAAAGGAAGCAAAACTGTCACAATATGCAAATGGCATGGAACTTTACATAGAAAACACCAAAGATTCCACCAAGAAACTACTAGAATTGATAAATGAATTCAGCAAAGTAGCAAGATACAAAATTAATATCCAGAAATCAGTTTCATTTTATATGCCAATAACAAACTAATGGGAAGGGAAATTAAAAAAACAATCTCATTCACAATATCTTCAAAAAGAAAAAAATGTACCTAGGAATATATCTAACAAGGATGTAAAAAACCCATACTTGGAAAATTATAAGACACTGAAGACAGAAATTGAAGAAGATACTATAAGAGGAAGCAAATACTATGTTCATGGATAGGAAAAATTAACATAATTAAAATGTCTATACTACTCAAATCTATAGATTCAATGTAATTCCTATCAAGATTCCAATGATGTATTTTGCAGAACTAAAACAAATATTTCAAAAATTTATATGGAAACACCAAAGGCCTCACATGTCAACAGTGATCCTGAGAAAAAACTAAGTTAGAGGAGTTATGCTATCTAATAGAAAGCTATACTGTAAGTCTATACTAAGCAAAACAGCATAGTACTGGCATAAAAACAGATGTATAATTCAATGGAACAAAATAGAGAGCCCAGAAATAAACCCACACCTTTATGATGGATTAATATTTGACAGAGGAAGCAAATACATACAATGTGCTAAAGATAGTTTATTCAATAAATGATGTTGGGAAAATTGAACCAATACATTCAGAAATATGAAACTAGAGCACCTTCTTACACCACACATGAGTAAATTCAAAATAGATCAAAGACTTAAAAGTTAGACATGAAACCATAAAAATCCTAGAAGAAAACATAGGCGCAAAATCTCGAACATTGCCTTAGAAGTTTTTTTATCTGATATATCTCCATAGGTAAGGGAAACAAAAGAAAACAAATACACAAATGGGACTACATCAAACTAAAAAGTTTTGCACAGCAAAGGAAATCATCGACAAAATAAAAAGACAACCCATTTAATGGGAGAACATATTTGCTGATACATCTAACGAGTGGTTAATATCCATGTATAAAGGACCCATGGACAAAGACAAAGGGGGCTAGGACTGAGGATGGGAGGTGGGGGTGGGTGGGTGAGAGAGAGTGGGGGTGTGGAGACAACTGTACTTGAACAATAAAAAAAAGAAAAGAGAAAAGATAAAAATTTTAAAGTACTTACAAAATTCAGCACGTAAAAACCAAACAACCCAATTAAAAAATGGGCAAAGGACCTCAATAGACACTTCTGTAAAGAAGACATACAGATGGCCAATAGTCATATGAAAAGATGCTCAAAGTCACTAATCATCAGATAAATGAAAATTAAAACCACAATGTGATACCATCTCATACCTCTCAGAATGGCTATCTTCAATAAATCAACAGACATCAAGTTCTGGTGAGAATGTGGAGAAAGGGGAACCTTTTTGCTCTGTTGGAGGCACTGCAAATTAGTGTAGCCACTGTGGAAAGCAGTATGGTGATATCTCAACAAATTAAAAATGGATCTGCCCTTTGACCCAGTGATTCCACTTTGGGGACTATATCTGAAAGAATCCAAAATGCTAATTTGAAAGAACATAAGCATCCCTATGTTCATTGCAGTGTTATTTATAATCACCAAGATATGGAAGCCACCCAAATGTCCATCAATAGATGAGGGGATAAAACAACTGACGGATATTTGTACAATGGAATACTGCTTGGCCATAAAAAAAAAAATTTACCCTTTGCAACAGCATGGATGGACTTGGAGAACAGTACACTAAGTGAAATAATCCAGTCATAGAAAAACAAATACCATATGATTTCAGTCACATATAGAGTCTAATGAACAAACTAAGTCTAATGAGAGAACTAAGAAGGAAAATGGAGACAGACTCATTGATGGAGAACAGGATGACAACTAAGTGAGGGGGGAAGTTAAAGGGTGGATGGATTGAGCAAAAAGAAAAAAAGACTCATAGACATGGACAAGAGTGTGATGGTTGCTGGGAGGAGATGGGTATAAGAGGAGTAAATGGTAATAGAAAAAATATAATAAAGATTAAATCAAATTTTAAAAATAAAATCTTTAAAAATATATTTTTTATATTGTTAGGACAAAATTTTTCAGACTGGAAGTAAAATACATAAACCATAGAAGAAAAAAATAACTCTTGTTTTTCAAATTCACTGTCAAGAAAAGCTAACAGGCAAGATACAAAGAAAATATTGTATATACATATATACATATATATGGACTAGTTTTCTGGTCTTTAAAAATTGTTATAACTCAATAATAAGAAAGCACCCCTATAAATATGCACAAATTATTTGAATACTGTTGTTATGTAAGAAAATTGGTAGGATGCCCATTGTGGTGTTATTTTTCCAATAAAACTTGCTTTTTCTCAAAAAAAAGGGGGAAGAAAATTAACTAGATCTCTCAAACATGGCAGCTAGGAGTATCAATGGTACAGACATATTAAACAACTGAAGAGTAGTTTCTTATATAGCTAAATATATACTTACAAAAGTAGCCATATACTTAACCTTTAATCCAGCCATTCCATTCCTACAAATTTACCCAAGTGAAATGAAAGCATACAACCATATAAATTTTGGTATCCAAGATAACTTTATTTATAACTGGTATTCATTAACTGATGAAGAGATTAATGTATATGGTACACTGATACTCAGAAATAAACATGAACAAATTATTGTTAAATATAACACCACTTAATAAATCACCTAAACATGGACAATGAAAGAAGATTGTAATTCTGAAAAAGACAACTAAAATGGCAGGAAGCAGATCAGTGGTTGTCAGAGCTCTGAGTTTGGAGGGAGGACTGACTTGTATGAAAGAACATTTTTGGGAGGTGAAAATATTCTATGTTATGACCATGTGGTGGTTATTCAACTTAAATATTTGTCAAAATGTACCAGATTTTGCACTTAACATTTATTCTAAAAATGTATGATAAAGATTTAGGACTGGTTTGCTAAATCAAATAACAAATAGTAGATTGGGATTGTACAAAAATATGAGTCCAAAGGCAACCCCTTGGCTGTTGTCAAAGCAGGAAAAGAGAGGGCTCTGCCTCTCCCATACTACACTTATGTAGGGATATTTTTATGCATAAAAGATACAACATTTCTACAGCTTCACAACTATTGGGTTACTAGTGTTCTGGGATCAAAGATAAACAATTATCTTCCAGTAATAACAAAAACAAAACCTCTGAGTCAATCACTTATTATATTTTATTATATTTTATTTTATTTTATTATATTTCCCTAATAATAAGTTAACTTTTGAATCAATTAAATGTCAAAGTGATGAGATATTTACCATAATTTACTGGCAAAATCCTGGGCTTTGAAGTCATCGAGACATGGATTAGAATTCAGGATCCACCTTTTCTTAGCTTCATAACCTCTAAAACTCTTTATCTATATCTCAATTTCCTTCTAAAAATACTGTCTTTCTCTTAATTTTATATAAATTAGATATTATGTATTAGAAGTGATTCTTGTACACTGTACATAGTCAGTAAATGATAGCTAGTACTACAACATGAAAGAATAATTTTGAGAAAATAAAATCTGTGATACCCTTCCTAAAACATTAGTTGACATAATGTTCTTTCTGTTTTCTTTTTTGACTACCTATAAGATATGATTAGCTTCAAATGACAGAGTATTACCCAAATAGGTATGTTAATGTTATCAGTTTCACATAGAGGTGAAATAGTGGCTCATTAATATCAAGAAATAAAAAGTACCTGCGGTAGCCAGGTTCTTAGCTTGGTCACCTTGGTATGATAAATTTCTGGAACCTGAAACTTCACACTCTTAATCAAGAACATCACAGAGGAAGGCAGGGAACTGTGGCAAAAAAGACTTTTACCACATAAAGTGTGGTCATGTTAAAAAGGAAGAAGAGGTAATGGTTGTTGGATAGACAATAGTGTTCCTTTTCCCCCATAATACCATCATTCTCTCCTCCCAATTGGTACCACAGTCTACAATTATAAATATTCTGTGTCATTGTCCAATTAATTTGTGTTTTCTCCGCTACACTCTAAACTTCTATGGAAGCAATTGTTCTCTATTAAATCCCCATTGCTTGAATGTCTGCCATAGTTCAACAAATACTGGCTGAATGAGTGCATGCATAAATGAAACTTCTGTAAAAATGCTGAAGCTTGTATTCTATTGATTTCTCACAATTTAAGTGATTAAAATTCATGACAGATTACCTTGTGTGTGCACATGTCCTAATATATAAATTATCTTTGTGTATTTTTTTGGTAAAGATTTTATTTATTTTTAGAGAGGGATGAAAGGAGGGTGAAAGAGAGAAACATTGATCAGTTGCCTCTCACATGCACCCAGATGGGCACCTGTCCCACAACTCAGGCTTATGCCATAACTGGGAATCAAACCAGTGACCTTTCAATCCTCAGGTCTATGCTCAACCCACTAGCCTTACCAACCAGGGCTTCCCCTATTTTGCAGGGTACTTCCTTAGTCATATCTTACATTTATTTCTTGCTTAAAGTTACTAAATATTTTATAGCTTCTAACTAGAACAATTACATCAGCCATTCCTATAGCATTATTATATATTTAATTTTTTTTATTGATTTAAGAGACAGAGAAAAAGAGAAGGAGTCATGAGTTTATTGTTCCACTTACTTATACATTCATTTATTGCTTCTTGTATGTGTCCTGGATGGAGATTGAACCCATGACCTTGGCATATTAGGATGACACTCTAACCAACTGAGCTACCCAGCAAGGGCCTGCATTATTGTATTTTAATACTATATTTCTGGTCTGGAGAAACAGATAAAGGAAGAATAAGTAGGTTGGTCAGTATGACTGTAATTCTACACTGAAAGCCAGGTTTTAAGTGCTTATTTTTTCATATCCCAGTATATTTAATACTTATTAATTTTTAAATAATTTAGGTGAAGACTTTTAATACTCTACTAATGCATTCATTCACTGATCCATATTTATGACATAAAACATTTGAGACAGAAAGGTGATTGATTGTGTTAAAGACACATGGACAAAGCCAAAATGGGGTAAGATTGAGGGTAGGAGGTGGGGATGGGTGAGGCAAGGGGAGTGTTGGGGGAAAATGGAGACTACTGTACTTGAAAAACAATGAATGAAAACATTCATCACCATGTTTTTTTTATCCTTGCCCAGGGCTGATACATCCACTGAACTCAGAGAGAAAAGAAGGGGAAAAGAGAGAGGGAGAAGCATTGACTGGTTGCCTCCCATTGATGCCCAGACCCAGGACTGAACCCCAATCTAGGTATGTGCCCTGACCAGGAATCAGGCCTACAACCTTTTGGTGCACAGGCTGATCCTCCAACAAACCAAGCCACACTACCCACAGAACATCCCCCATGATCTTAATACACTAATGGCTTTATTGTCATGGTGTGCTGTTTTCTGCATCCTGAAAGAAGTTATAACAGATTGCAAGCCTAGAATTCACCTTATTTAATTAAAATATTAAAGTAACATATACATAAATTGCTTTTATTTTTTATTATTTGGTTATAGTCTTCTTCATTTTCCCCCATTACTCACCTCTGCTCTACCCATCCCCCCATCTCCCACATTCAATCCTTGTCCCCCATTGTTTTTGTCCATGGATGCTTTATACATGTTCCTTGATGACCCTTTCCCTTCTTTTCCCTGTTAGCCACCTCCTTCTTCCCCTCTGGTTACTGTCAGTTTGTTCTTTATTTCCATATCTCTAGTTAAATTTTGCTTGCTTATTTGTCTTGTTGATTGGGTTCTACTTATATGTGAGATCATGTGGTATTTGTTTTTCACCACTTGGCCTATTTGACTTAGCAAAATACTCTCTGGTTCCATCCATTCTGTCATGAAGGGTAGGAGTTCTTTCTTTCTGCTACATAGTATTCCATTGTGTAATGAACTATAGATTTTGAAGCCACTCATTTACTGATGGGCACTTGGATGGCACAATATTAACAAATCAATAAACATAATACATCACATAAACAAATGAAACACAAAAATCACATGATCATATCAATAGATGTGGGAAAGGCATTTGATAAGGTATAGCACCCATTTATCATAAAAACACTCAGAAAAGTGGGAGTAGAGGAAGCATACCTCAACATAATAAAGACCATATGCAAGAAACCTACAGCCAACATCATACTCAATGGATAAAAACTAAAATCTGTCCCACTAAGATCAGGAACAAGACAAAGATGTCAGCTTTTACCACTTCTATTCAACACAGTGTTGCAAGTTCTAGCCACAGTGATCAGACAAGAAAAACAATAAAAGGCATCCAAACTGGAAAGGAGGCAGTAAAACTATCATCATTTGCAGATGACATGATGGTGTACATAGAAAACCCTGTAGCCTGCACCAAAATTTGGCAAAACAGTGCAATGCAAAGTCAATATTCAGAATTCAAATGCATTTTTGTATGCCAACAATGAAATGTCATAAACAGAAATCAGGAATAAATCCCATTTGTTATAGCAACAAGAAAAATAATGTACCTAGGAATACATTAAATTCTTATTATGAAGAAATGGCTTGCAATGAGCATGCTCTTGGGTAAAATTTTAAAATAAATATATGATGAAGGCATAAAGAAACCTTTGAGTTCATATATCGGAAAGAAGAGGTGTTCATTGAAGTATGGCCAGGCAACATTCCATGTATTACATTTCCCTTCAGTGAATTTGATGTTTTCTTAAGTAGCATTGGACATTATATATAAAAGTTACAGAGGACGACTATGAAGAGGTATAAAAAAACAGCAGGATATTTTTTGTAACCTCATTGGGATTAAGAGTCAAAAAACTGAAATGTGGGCATACTATGTCCATGGAAATTTAAGAAACTAAGATCAGGAACAGAAAAGAAGCACCAGAAACTGATGTCAGCTAGCTCATTCTTTATTTTAATTAGTAGGAGTTTTTTAAATATGTGTCATATAAACACTACACTTAGGAATAATATTTGTTTTACAATCTAAAAAAATTGTCTTATTCTTTCAATAAATCTTATGAAATATTCAATTCATGATTGTGACTATGGATGCTGAAGCATTAGACCTTCTTTGCCTTTATGGAATTGTTACTTTACAAGATGAGACCTCAACTTATTTGTTTGTTTAGCAACTATTTATTGAGTACCTATTGCGCTCCAGGAAATGTCCTTGGTAGTGAATGCCAGTAGTAAACAAAAAATTTCCTTTTCTTATACAAAATGTATCATTTTATTACTGGATAGGTAGACAATAGCATCAAATAGTACATATATTTTAAAAATCAATGGAGCCCTGGCCATGTAGCTCAATGGGTTAGAGCATTGCCCCATGCACCAAGAGGTTGTGGGTTCATATAGGAAACCGTTCTGCATGGCGTGGGTCCAGCTTCCATGTGGAGATGCACAGGACCCACTCCCATGGATAGGTTCTCCCATGGGGAATCAGACCTGCATTGTACTCAGGCCATTTTGAGACTTGCTTTTGCTCCCTCACCCTGAATTGAGGCAGCAAGTGCTTACTGTAACTCCCTAAAGTCTGTGCTGAACCTTCCAAGGATGAGTGTAACCAGTTTAACCACTTTTTCCTTTGCATCTGCAAATATACCTCTTTTGTGATGTGATTAGCAGCATCCTCTCCTTTGTTTTCTGTAAAAGGTAACTGCCTAAAGTGAACTTGTGCATAGTAAATGAGGACTATTATGTAATGTGCCCAGAAAAGTAATAAAAGCTTGTTGAGGTAGGGGCCAAGATGCTCTCCTCTTGAGAGAATGGCTAAGACACTCCAAGGCTTTTTTCTCCTCGAGAGAGAAGCTGCGCTGTCTCTTTTCCTCCACAGGACTCTGTAGTCCACGTGAATTTGTCATGCCTCATCCACAATGTTGCAGACCCCATGAGCCGGGGCCCACATCAGTTTCAGTTCCTCTTAAGGGAACATATCTGGATGGTGGGTTTGATCCCTGGTCAGTGCAGGTATGGAAGGTAACTGATGGTTCTCTCAAATCAATGTCTCTCTTTCTCTCATCAGTTAGCATGTCCTTGAGTGAGGATTTAACAAACTTAAAAGAGAGAAGCACTATGAAGAAAACTTAAAAATGATAAACATAGAGAACATAATGTGACTGGCAATAGGTCTAGTTTAGATGAAGTTGTCAGAAAAGACTATTTAAAAGGATAAAGGAACAAATCAATCATATATCTAAAAGAAAAGATATTTAGCCAAATGGACCTGTAATGGAAAGCTCCTAAAGTAGCAGAAAAAGTGTGTCTGCAAAAGTCTACCCATGAGGAAAATGAGGTCAGAGGGATAATTGGGACACTGGTCATACAGAGCCTTAATGTCTATAATAGTGACTTTCACTTTTATCCAGAGGGAAATGGAAATCCTTTGGAGATAGGTAAACAGACACAAAACTGTACCATTACTGTCATAATAGAAATGTGATGTTTATAGAACACTATAGAAAATAAAGGGGATAATTACTTCTGTTAAGTAGTAATTAAGTCTTTACAGCAGAGATTATATTGTATTGATCTTAAAGAATGAAATGGAACTTTCCAGATAATGAAGCAATAGGGAGGAAAAGATAGAAAAGATCTTTTTTATAGGAGCCAACACTCTTAAAAATGTTAGAAATTCTGGCTTCCTACCCTGGCCCTATCATGCTCGGAGGAAGTTCAAGATTTGTGGAACATGGTAGAGAAAAGAGGTTTTCTTTTTTTTTTATTGGCCCCATTTAGCAAATAATACAAGATATTCTTAGAGAAGCTTATATATTCAAGTGATGCCTACCAGTTACATGCTTTTCTGGTTTTAAATTTATAAATTGTTTGCTTTATTTAATTACCAATTTAGTAAAAGTTATTGTTTTAATCACTGGGTAAAAAGTTTCAACATTATTGAATCAAATTTCTTTTTCTTTTCTTCAGATGACCTGTATCATTTAGGAAATAATGTGAAGCTTGAAATAGTTTTAAGTTAAAAGAAATATGAAGAAATTATCTTTGCAAACATTTTTAATATCAAACTATTACTATAGTAATAGTAAGGGGATTGCTCTTTGATGTACTCTTTTTCTCCATTTTGCACAGTAGCTGCTGCCTAGTACTATATACCCACATAAGAATCTTGGCTCTGATAAAAATGTGTTTGCATTTATTTTACTAAAGATTTCATTCTTTAGTTTTCTGCAAAGAAAACCTTTACATGACAAAACTTGGGAAACCTGCCTAGTGTCACATTGGTTGCAAGGAACTGTTAACTGCTCAAAGAGCTTCAAACAAAGGAAGGATAAGCTATAATAACAAAGGAGAAACCCAGCAGGGACTAAACTTAGAAAACCATCAGAAATCTGTGTTTTTTAAGTGTGTCTGCTCCATTATTTTCTTTCTTCAGACTCACATTTTCTGCTTCCATGGGCAAGAGTGGAAAAGGGATATTACAGCCTTATATGGCCCTTGGTCAAAGTGCCTACTGGCTACAACCAACCAGCAGAGTAAATCTTTTGATGTTAAGTGTTCATTTTTGTTGCAATCAGATGCTACCTCAGAAACAGGTTAATATAATAAAACTATGGCTTCATGGTCCTTTTTCTGTAAGGGATGTAATTCTTAGAGTAGAAGTTCTAGTCATGAGCAAAACACATCCATTTTTTCTAATATAAGGTTAACTATTGTGGACTCCAAGAGAATCTGCCAGAAAAACAAAAGGACAAGCACCTGGATTTTTGATTAAGGAAGGGAAAACACCACTTTACTATATTGACTTAGTAGTGTCTCAAAATGGGAATTTAGGATAGGATATGAGTTTTAAAGAGTTGGGCTAGGTAATTATCAGGTGGATTTTGCACAGCAGAAAATGGTTAATTTTGTACATAGTTTATGGCATAATAACTTTGTTTTGGCAACAGAAATTGAGAATTGTGAAGTAACTCTTGATGAGAAGCTGTTCATTTATAAAGAAGATGTCAGTTGACAATAGTCATCTTCCGGAAGTAGGTATTTTCAAGAGCAAACAGCTAAGATATTTTGGCTTGTCCCATTACTTAATTCAGGATCAGGAAAGGACATCTGGATTCTGCATTATTTAAAATGGGGTCAAGGAAGTGCACATGGTCTTAGAATTGTTTAACATAAGAAAAAATATGTTTGCTTCATTTAATAGGGATATTGTAAGACTCCAAAGTGCCTGGAACAAGAGGAATATACTGTGACTTGATTGCTGATGGAATTCTCTTGTCATCTTTTAAATCAAAGTATTTGAAGAAATACTATTCTACTTATTCTACAGCTGCCTTTATAAGCAATGCTTATTTTTAAAAAGAACCAAAAAATGTTTTTATTTTGTAATCGTTAGGTTTACTACCTTCTCCTCTGTTTAGGACTCCCTAAGTAAAAGTAATAAATACGTATTTCTTAGACTGGTACTTTTAAATAATTAACTCCCTAAATTTTGTAGAAAGATTGGATAGAATATACATGTTAACACCAATAATGTACAGCATCATTTCATTCAAGAGCCCTCACTTATGAACTGATAGTTAAAATCTAGGACCAAAGAAAGTACTGCTTTCATATGAAAACACAGAAAGAACATTAGAGGAGAGGGGTGTATTACTCTTGTACTCCCTTTTTCTCACAAAAATATATGTGTATATGAACTAGGGGCATGCACCTGATGTTTACAGAATTTTCTTTCTGAGCATATGGCCTTCTTCAAGGCCTCTGCCCTTCTGCCTTGGAAATTTACCTACATTTGTAAGAATTTATTAATCAGTATATTTTTAAAGATTTTATTTATTGCCCTGACTGATGTGGCTCAGTGGACTAAGTGCCAGCCTGAAAACTAAAGGGTTACTGGTTCTATTCCCAGTCAGGGCACATTCCTGGGTCGTGGGCTAGGTCCCCAGTAAGGAGTGTGAGAGAGGCAACCACACGCTGATGTTTTTCTCCATCTCTTCCCATAAAATAGATCTTTCTCTAAAATCTAAAATAGATTTATAGATTTTTAGACAGAGGGGAAAGGAGGGAGAAAGAAGCGCTAAGTGGTTGAAGCCCAGTCTGCATGGTTACAAAATTATAGGGACCATTAATTAGGAACTAATTTTGCCACTAAACTGGTCCTATTAGAGATTACAATGGAATATTCTTATTAAAGGCTTTTGGTATGCTCGAAAGAGGGTTTATTTGAAGTTTCCTTTATACTAAGCAGGGAGGACTCTGCTCTGTATTTTTGTTATAGGTTTTATGAAATGTAAAAGAAATTGACTAAGCAATGGTGATGTATTTGTTTGCATATGAATTGTTGCACTTAAATCATTCCCATTTCATCAGCAAAGTATCAATTAATCACCAGGGTTATTGTCTTCTACATCAGCAAAGAAAACTTTCAAGTTACATTTAAAGGAAAAAATACTGCTCTAAATAGAGCTCCAGAGTCCACGCACTTAAAAACCAACCAAATGAACAAACAAAAAGAAACTAGAACCCCTTGCCTAATATCTGGCTTGTGATTACCCTGATTCCTACCTAAGTCATATATGAAAAGTCAGGTCATATCATCTATAATTTGTATAGTTCTGTAGAAAACAACCTTGAACTAAAAGGTTTTGCTAAGCCTATATTATCAGATTTAATCATATTAGATATGTACACCCTTTTCTTTTAAATGTTTAGAGACACTTAAATGCCTGCTAGCTCATACAGCTGTGTAATAAATTGGGAATTAGTATTTGCTTTTGTGAGCAAGGATTATAGGTTAAAATTCCAGAAGTGGTACCAGCCTACTCAAGAAAAATACACTGATATACAATAATATGATACTTCCTTATGGAAGATTCAAAGTTGATTAGTTTCACATAATTAAAGCTTGTCACAAGTCCACAAGCAGCTGCACAATTCTGAGAACTACACCTGTTTATAGACCAAAAATGATAATATATAAAGAAATTTATTTATCATATTTCCTAGACATTACCAGCTGGGTAGGAAATTTGGTCTAATATTTAAAAATACTTTAATATCATTTATTATGGTATTGTAACCACCAGTGTAAATTCTACTCATAATCTAATTAATAAAGTCTTTACAACTTTAGGCCAACAGGTCAGTATTTAGCTAGATCAGAGGTTGGGGTACACATTATAATCACCTGGAAACATAAAAAATACAGTTTATTTTTCTGATGGGCATGAAGTAATGGGTGCTGAACTTGGAAATAACAATCATGAAGTCTAAATAAAAATAATAATTGCTTGGAAATTCTTTATTATGAGCAAAGCAGGAGCAAAGTAAAATGAAATGTGGCAAAATGTAACACTGAAGTTGCAGTTTCTATTCTTAGTGCTCTGTAATGCTCATTTCTATGCAACGCTAGCTATGTAGGAGGTGTTTTTCCAATCACTATATCTACCATTTACTTTAATGAGTACTGCTCTGGTATACGAGTAAGAACTGCAGTTTATTCTTCTGTGTACCCTTAGCAAATAGCTTATTAGATGAGTTACATGAAATACAATGTTATATGTCTATACCTATCTATCTATACATACACATAGTTCATTTGTGTGTATGTTTTAAATCAAAGCAGCTAAGAATTCTAGGGATAAGTTAATTAAAAACCAGATTTCTGAAAATGGCACCAATGTAGGTGGGAACAGAGTCCACTTCCCCTGTGCACGGGTGAAAGACCTAGCTGATCTACTGAGAAACAGAATGAACGGCCAACAGTACCCCAGCATATGAAGAAAGGAGACCAAAAATCATATGGGACATTGAAAAAACAGATGAGTAGGTGGAAGCTGTGAACACTAGGATACCTATTGGAACAGAAAACCCAGCAACAAAGGGACCACCAACAGATAACAACAAAAGAAGGTGAAGGAGGGAGTAGAAGTCACACTAACTCAACCCAGGACCTATCTGGAAATACTACTAAATAGTGGAGAAATTGCCCAGAAGAAACAACTTAACAAGTGCAAGAGAGAATCCTCAAAACCTTATACACATGGTAGACCCAACTTCAACACAACCTGCCCACACCTAAACAGCAGAATACAAAAGCTGGCAGACAGAGTGACCCTCAATTAAACAGCTGGTGGGAAGGACCCACCAAAGAAAGACCCAACAACAAACAAATCCCAGACATACACAGAGCCAATATAAATGACAGCCCAAGATCAGTGAGCTCGGGAAATCAAGGAGACAACACCACTGAATATCACAGGAATTCTATCAGAGAACTTCACACAAGAAACCCAGGGAGTCAGAAAAGATAAATTTAAGAAACAGGGGCTAACAAGAAGAGTCTCGCAAACAATGGGAAGACAAAGAAACAATCCCCAAATGAAAGGAAAGAAGGAAGTCTCAGAAAGAGTGCTAAATGAAATAGAGGCAAGTGCACTATCAGATACAGAGTTCAAAGCAGTGGTTATGAGGAGTTCAATGAGCTCACAGAGAATTACCAAAAGCTACAGGGAAACAACAACAAATTCACTGCAAACTATATCAACATGAAAAGGGAAATAGAAACTATCAACAAGTGACAAGAGGAAATGAAGAATACAGTTTCTGAACTGAAGAACATAGTAGAAGGAATCAAAAGCAGGCTAGATGAAGTAAAGGATCAGGCCAGCAAGCCTGAGGACAAGGTAGAAAAAAACACCCAGAATGAGCAAGAAAAGGAACAGAGGCTCAGAAACAATGAAGAAGGATTAGGGGAAATGCACGACAACATGAAATGTAATAATATCTGTGTCATAGGGATACCAGAAGGAGAAGGAGAACAGCAAGGGATAGAAAACCTGTTTGAAAAAGTAATAATGGAAAACTTCCCTAATTTAATGAGTGAAAAAGTCACACAAATCCAGGAAACACAGAGAGTCCCAATCAAGAGGAACCCAAAGAGGCCCACTGCAAGACACATCATAATTAAAATGGCAAAATTCTAAGATAAATAGAGAATCTTAAATGCAAAGGGGAAAAACAGGAAGTAATATTCAAGGGAGCCCTGATAAGACTAGTGGCTGACTCCTCAATGGAAATGCTCAAAGCCAGAAGAGAATGGCAGGAAATATTCCATGTAATGAGAACCAGAGGCCTGCAACCAAGACTACTTTATCCAGTAAGGCTTTCAATTAAAATAGAAGACCAAATAAGGAGCTTCCTAGACAAAAGACCTTCACAGAATATTCCTCCTCCAAACCAGCTCTGGAGGAGATGCTAAAGAGTTTGCTTTAAGAACAGGGAGAAAAACAATGAAAGAGAGAGGAACACAAGTATGAAAAAATGGCAATGAATAAGTACCTATCAATAGTAGACTTACACATAAATGGGTTAAATGCCCCAATCAAAAGACACAGAATAACAGAATAAATCATAAAACACAATCCACACATATGCTGAGTACAGGAGACCCACCTCAGAACAAAAGACCTGCACAGACTAATGGTCTTCACCTTTAGTGAAACAAATATTCCAAGCAAACAGACAGGAAAAAAAAAAAAAGCCGAGATGGCAATCCTCATATCAGGCAACAGAGACTTCAGAAAAAGGGCCCTAAAGAGAGACCCAGAAGGTCACTTCATAATTCTCAAGGGAAGAATCCACCAGGAAGACATAAACATTATAAATATATATGTACCCAACATAGGAGCACCCAAATACATAAAGAAAATCTTGGAGGACTTTAAGAAAGATATGGACAGCAACACAATTATAGTAGGGGATTTTAACACTCCACTGTCAAAACTAAATAGATCTTCCAAACAAAACATCAACAGAGATATTGTGGTATTGAACAATGCCCTAGATCAAATGAACTTTACTGATATATATATATATATATATATATATATATATAACCCTTCATCCCAAAGAAGCAAAATACACATTCTTTTCAAATGCACATGGAACATTTTCAAAGGTAGACCACATGATAAGACACAAAACAAGCCTCAACAAATTCAAGAAAATTGAAATCATATCAAGCATTTCCTAAGACCACAAGGTAATGAAATTAGAAACCAACCCCAAGGAATAAAACCTGAAACACTCAAAATCATGGAGATTGAATAGCATGCTATTAACAATGGATGGGTCAAGAATGAAATTAGGGAAGGTATAAAAAGTTTCTGAAAACAAATGAAAATGAACTCACAAAAACCCAAACCTTATGGGACACAGCAAAGGCAGTCTTGAGAAAGTATTCATAGCCATTCAGGCCTACCTAAAAAAAGACAGAAACATTTCAAACAAACAGCCTAACCCTACGCCTATAAGAACTCAAAGAACAACAACAAAGACAGCCCAGAGCACATAGAAGAAAGAAAATAACCAAGACCAGAGCAGAATTAAACAACATAGAGACTAAAAGCACAATTCTAAGGATCAATTACTACAGGAGTTGGTTCTTTGGAAAGATAAACAAAATCTACAAGCTTTTAAGCAGGCTCATCAAGAAAAAAAGAGAAAGGATCCAAATAAACAATCAGAAATGAAAGAGGAGAGATTAGAACTGGTACCAAAGAAATACAAAGGATTGTAAGAAATTACTACAAAGAACTGTATGCCAAGAAATTTGGAAACCTAGGTGAAATGGACAAATTACTAGAAAAACATAATCTTCCAAAATTCAATAAAGAAGCAGAAAGCCTAAACAGACCAATAATACCTGATGAACTTGAAACAGTAATTAAAAAGTTTCTGACACACAAAAGCCCTGGACCAGACAGTTTCACAGGAGAATTTTACAAAGCATTTAAGGAAGAGCTAACCTCCATCCTCCACAGATCATTTCAAAAAATTCAAGAAAATGGAAAACTCCCAAACTCTTTTTATGGAGCCAACATCATCCTAATTGCAAAACCAGGAAAAGAATTAACAAAGAAAGAAAATTTCAGGCCGAAATATCTGATGAACATAATCCTCAACAAAATAGTGGCAAACCACATTGAGCAATATGTTATAAAGATTATAGACCATGACCAAGTGGGACTCATCCCAGGGATACAAGGATGGTACAATATTCACAAATCAATAAACATAATACACCACATAACCAAAACGAAAGACAAAAATCACATGATTATATCAATAGATGTGGAAAAGGCATTTGATAAAGTATAGCATCCATTTATAATAAAAACACTCCACAAAGTGGGAATAGAGGGAGCATTCCTCAACATAATAAAGGCCATATATGAGAGACCTACAGCCAGCATCATACTCAATGGACAAAAACTTAGAGCTTTCCCACTAAGATCAGGAACAAGAAAAGGATGTCTACTTTCACCACTCTTATTAAGCATACTACAGGGAGTCCTAACCACAGCAATTAGACAAGAAAAAAAAAATAAAAAGCATCCAAATTGGAAAGGAGGAAACAAAACTGTCATTGTTTGCAGATGACATGATAGTGGACATAGAAAATCCTATATACTACACCAGAAACCACTTGACCTAATAAATGAATTTGGCAAAACAGCAGGATACAAAGTCAGTATTCATAAATCAAAGGCATTTTTGTACAATAACAATGAAACCTTGGAAACAGAAAATAGGAAAAAAATCCCATTTGATATAGCAACAAGAAAAATAAAGTACCTAGGCATAAACCTAACCAAAAAGGTAAAATACCTGTATGCAGAAAACAACACAACACTGAAGGCAGAAATTAAGGAAGACACAAACAAATGGAAGCATGCACCATGTTCATGGATTAGAAGAATTAACATCACCAAAATGGCCATACTAACCAAAGCAATTTATAGATTCCATGCAATCCCTATTCAAGTACCCATGACATATTTCATAGCTATAGAACAAACATTTCAAAAATGTGTATGGATCCATAAATGATTCTGAATACCTTCAGGAACTTTGAGAAAAAAAAAAAAAACAAAGAAGGAGGAATCACAATACCTGATTTCAAACTGTATTATAAGGCCACTGTAATCAAAACAGCTTGGTACTGGCATAAAAACAGGTACATAGACCACTGGAACAGAACAGACAGATCAGAAATAAACCCAAGTCTCTATGGTCAAATAATATTTAACAAAGGGGGTAGAAGCATGAAGTGGAGCAAATATAGAGTCTTCAACAAATGGTGTTGTTAGAGCTGGGCAGCTACATGCAAAAAAAGAAATGAAACTCGATCACCAACTTACACCATATACAAAAATAAATTCAAGGTGGATATAAGACAAGTATAAGTTGTAATACCATAAAAGTACTAGAGGAAAACATTGTCAGGAAAATCTCAGATATTCCACGTGGCAACATTTTCACTGATATGTCCCTTAAAGCAAAGGGCATAAAGGAAAGAATAAGCAAATGGGACATCAACGAATTGAAAAGCTTCTGCATGGCCAAAGAAAATAGCATTAAAATGAAAAAGCCAACCATATGGAAAACCATATTTGCAATGACACTTCGAGCAAGGGCTTGATCTCCAAAATATATAAAGAACTCACATTACTCCACTCCAAGAAGACAAAAAAAAAATTAAAAAATGGGCAAGACTTGAACAGACACTTCCCCAAGGAGGACATACAGAGGGCCCAGAGATACATGAAAAGATGCTTAGCATCACTAGACATCAGAGAGATGCAAATTAAAACCACAATGAGATACCACTTCACATGTGTCAGAATGGCCAACATAAACAAATCAATAAACAAGTGCTGGAGAGGATGCAGAGAAAAGGGAACCTTAGTGCACTGTTTGTGGGAATGCAAACTGGTTCAGGCACTGTGGAAAACAGTATGGAATTTCCTCAGAAAACTACAAATGCAACTGTCTTTGGACCCAGCAATCCGGCTGCTGAGATTATACCCTAAGAGCCTTGAAACACCAATCCAAAAGAACCTATGCACCCCAATGTTATAGCAGCACAATTTACAATTGCCAAGTGCTGGAAGCAACCTAAGTTCCCATCAGCAAATGAGTGGATCAAAAAACTATGGTATATTTTCACAGTAGAATTCTGCACAGCAGAGAGGAAGGAGCTCCTACCCTCTGTGACAGCATGTATGGAACTGGAAAGCATTATGCTAAGTGAAATAAGCCAGGTGGTGAGGGACAAATACCATATGATCTCACCTTTAACTGGAACATAATCAACAAAAGAAAAAAGCAAACAAAATATAACCATAGTCATTGAAATTAAGAACAATCTAACAATAGCTAGAGGGGAAAAGGGAAGGGACAGTGGGTAGAAGGGTTTTCAGGGACTTCTGTTAAAGGACACATGGACAATATCTAGGGGGAAACTAGAAGCAAGGGAGGGAAGTGGGTTTGGAGGGGGTGGAGGGGAGGGTTGGTGAGAAAATACAAACTGTAATTGAACAACAGTAAAATAATTTAAATTTAAAAAATCCAGATTTCTATTTTTATTTTAACCTAGGTATATCCCCTTTCCTATAGAAACAGTAGTTCTTGATATAACTCAATCTTGAAACATTACTTAATATTAATATGTCCCATTTTAAAAGATAATATAATGGAGAAAAAGAAATGAAAGTGAACAGCAAGCACCTAATTCCACTTGACTAATTTCTTGTCAACCTTAGCTTTTATCAATCAGTGGAAAACAATCCTTTGTAAAGTTAATTTGGGTTCACAAATGCACAGTTATTACCCAACCCCCAACCTTTAGGAAAAAAGGAAACAGATACTTAACTCAACCAGAATATCCTGCTAGAAGGAAAAGCCTTTCTAAGAAATATTTGATCTGAGATTCAACATGTCTGGGATTCAGAACCCTTGGTGCCTGATTTCTCAGCAGGTTGCTTTGTTTGCTATCTATCTCCTTCCTCCAGGAAGAGAGACATTTAGTTTGATATTTAGGATCTATTAAAGAGAAACCATTAAAAGTATTTTTGTTCACCAAATTAACACTGCAAGCACTCCCTCTGACTTTCTAGCAGTTTTACTGACTGGGAGAAAAAGAAAGGAAAAGAAAAGAGAGAGAAACTGTGTCACAGTGACATGCAACTGCTGGGCATGATTTTTTGCACTCAGCAGGGTATTCCATAGCTGTTCTGCCTGCTAAATTCACTTCCTTCACTATCACACCTCAGAAAATGTGCATAATTTTTTGGTAACCCCAGCAGATTACTTGGAATCAATAGTCAAAAATCATAATTTCTTTCTCCATAGAACATGGATTATAGATTTCATGTAAACAAAAACATAAATTAAGAAACATACATGGTGATTTTCTTCAAGTTTTCTTATTGAAAGAACAAAAGTTGCCTCTCTTAAGTATTTCTAATTTCTATTATATCCTTTAGTACAGGTTTAAAAATAATTTAGTTCATAGGAATCTTAAATAATCCTAAAATTGTGACTCATCTTAATAAGATATCTTGATATAAGGCAATATAGGTTTATCTGTATGTAAGATTGGTGGCATGGGGCCCCACGTGTGGGTTCCAGGAGAGAACATGAAGTCACAGAGCATCTGAAAACAAGCTAAAGTTCCTGGATGACCACTTAACTACTGCCTGCAGGTCCCAAAGAACGGTACTTTAAATGGGAGCAGGAATTCTGGACACTGCCTTTTGTTTTGGTCTTGCTGAGGATGGCTGCATTTTACCTGGGTTTTCTGAATGAGTTGAGTTTGAGACAAAAGTCTTTCATTCCCCCATACTGTGCAATATCTGAATAAAAAACCTCTGTCCTTTTTCACCAAGCTCTGGTTGTTGAGTTTGCCTGGTGGTGGTGGTAGGCAGCCAAAACCCTTGTTTTTGTTTGGTAAAATATGATAACATTTTTTACTAATAAGGGATTTTAAGATCAGTATACAAATTTTTAAATGTCAGATTAGAAAGTAGTATTATAATTTGATAATACAGCATTTTTTATTTCTTAGTGCAACATAAAAAGTTATCTTCCAATTGATATAGTGTCAATGTCAAATACACCCAACCTGTAGAGAATTTTTATAAGTTCATTTGAGCCAGACTGCTGGTGACATATGCTGGTGAGCAGGATCTCAAATGCTCCTCAGAATAACATTTTTGCAGTTTCTTTCATGCATTTGAAATTAAAATGGGGAGGTAAGGAAGATTTCATGAAGGTGGGAGAAAACAAGGCAAGGATTGGATTATAGGCAGTTAAGATTATTGTTCTCTGAGGGAGTTTAAGTCTTAAAAGGAAGGGCCTGAAGGGGAGCTTTTCAAAGGTGTTAACCTAGATGTGCAGAAACAACTGGTAGGGCTTGCTTAAGGCAAAGAAAAGTCTTTTATTGAAACAATTGTATGCCTGGGTATGACTATCCACTATGATATGCCCAGTTAAGAATTTATGATGAGATCACTTTCAGAGATTACTTTCCATAGAACTGTTCCTTTTTTTGAACAGAATAGTCATATCCAATAAAATATGACATATCTCTTGATTTGGGGATTATTCGATACTATGATACAGTTTCTGCTGTCCTCACCTACCCCAAATCCAAACACTTGACTCTGCCCTGCTGTCTTCTCTAAAATGGTCCTGTGCCCTGTACCTCCTGTGGTACATGACCACTGGGAAGCACACTCAGGACATCTTAGAGTGGAAGAAACAAAGGGAGGTATTTATTACTGCACCTCCTTTTGTACTTTACTTCAAACCTGACAAAAAAGCATTTTCTTTTAAATTTTATTTTAATCATTGTTCAAATACAGTTTTCTCCTTTTTACTCCCAATCCAGCCCCCCTCCTACCCCTCCCCACTTTCCTCCCATTACTACCCTCCCCTTAGTTTTTGACCATGTGTCCTTTAAATTTGTTCCCGTGAACCCTTCCCACTGTCCCCTGAGATTCCCTCTACTCTCTTCTGTGTGCCCTGTCAGCCTGTTCTCTATTTCAGTGTCTTTGGTTATATTTTGCTTGTTTCTTTGTTTTGTTATTTAGGTTCCTGTTAAAGGTGAGATCATATGGTATTTGTCTTTCACTGCCTGGCTTATTTCACTTAGCATAATGTTTTCCAGCTCCATCCAAGCTGTTGCATAGGGTAGGAGCTCCTTCTTTCTTTCTGCTGCATAGAATTCCATTGTGTAAATGCACCATAGTTTTTTGATCCATTCATTTACTGATGGGCATCTTGGTTGCTTCCAGCATCTAGCTATTGTAAATTGTGCTGCTATGAACATTGGGAAGCATAGGTTCTTTTGGATTGGTGTTTTAGTATTCTTAGGATAGAGTCCCAGCAGTGGAATTGCTGGGTCAAAAGGCAGATCCATTTTTAGTTTTCTGAGGAAGTTCCATACTGCTTTCCATAGTGGTTGTACCAGTCTGCAGTCCCACCAACAGTGCACTAGGAACCCCTTTTCCCCGCAACCTCTCCAACACTTGTTGTTTGTTGCCTTGTTTATGATGGCCATTCTGTCTGGTGTGAAGTGGTATCTCATTGTGGTTTTAATTTGCATCTCTCTGATAGCTAGCTATATTGAACATCGTTTCATGTGTCTTTGGATTTTCTGTATGTCCTCCTTGGAGAAGTGTCTGTTCAAGTCCTTTGCTCACTTTTTAATTGGATTCCTTGACTTCTTAGAGTGCAGTTGTGTAAGTTCTTTATATATTTTGGAGATTAAACCCTTGTCTGAGGTATCATTGGCAAATATGTTTTCCCATACAGTTGGTTCTCTTTTAATTTTGATACTGTTTTCTTTAGCTGTGCAGAAGCTTTTAATTTTGATGAGGTCCCATTTGTTTATTCTTTCCTTTATGTCCCTTGCTCTAGGGGACATGTCAGTAAAAAAGTTTCTGCATGAAATATCTGAGATTTCCCTACCTATGTTCTCCTCTATGACTTTAAGGGTGTCACGTTTTATATTTAAGTCTTTTATCTGCCTTGAATTTATTTTTGTATAAGGTATAAGTTGGTGCTCAAGTTTCATTTTTTTTGCAAAACTGCATTTGTTTATGTCTCCAGCATTTATCTAGTGGCCCACTGTCCTAGTATTCACCAGACTCCATTCACTAGATTCCACCTCTTCAACCTTTTCACCATTTCTCAGCCCTAGGAACTTCACCATCTCTGTTGGACTTTAATTCTGCTCAAACCTTCATAAACAGTCCCTTCATTGACCTCTTAAATTTATTCCTTTTCAGTGTATCATCTTTTTCCTTCTAAAATCCCAACTGATACACAACAACACTCTTTTGGTGGGTTATTCTTTTAATGTCAGTGAGAATTAGTGTATGAATATTAAATTTAATTTTGGGATGTGCATATATAAATACTCAGAATTAAGTTTGGCTGGTAGTTTAGATTTGCATTTAATATAGAGGCAGAAAACACTCTCTCTTCTTCCTCCTGGGTTTTCTGGATGGTCTAATAATTAATTTGACATACGACAGATTAACAGGGAAAGAACAAATTTCATACATACGGGAGTCACATAACAAATAGGTGAGGTAATTGAGGCTTATATCCCATCCTAAGCTAAGGAGAAAGGGGCGAGGATCTAGAGCTTTGAAGGTGAAGAAGTTAAATCACAGGAAAATGAGAAGAGCAGATATTTGAAAAAAATGGTTGCCATGCCATGTAGATAAGTCTTTCTCGTATAAAAAGATATCTCCAGTGAGAACTTCCTTCCTGGTACAGTCCTCTATCAAACATCTTTTAGGCAGTTAAAGAAAAGGTAGACAGTTCCTGAGTCTGCTGGCCCCCATTGTCTTCAACTTTAAATAGTCCACCTGCCAAAGCAGCACATTCTGAGCTGGCATATTTTGCTCCTCAGAATGTGGATATATAAATTCACCTAGGTTACACTTTATAATGTTCAGCTATAACGTTCAGCTATAAATGTTACAATGCATCTAAAAGTTTAGAAATGTTCTTTCTACACTATAAGACTTATTTTACACTATATGACAATTTAGTTATCATGTGATTGTTTTATTATGTATTATATTAAAGTTTGAACACATGACTTTTGGAAAAATGTGGTTCTCTGGTGTTGATGAATCTGGCCTTAATATTCCCCTTAGTTCCACTGAGCTTTAGATGGGATTTTTCCCATCTCTAGGCCTCTCTGATCATCATTTTCATAGACCATTTACTTTAGAAAATTTATAATTGTGAATTCTTCCTCTACCTCTTTTAAAAGCCTATTGTCAGTTTTACAACCGAGGGAAGTCTTTCTTTCTCAAGGACCTGTAGTCATCCCTGTGAAATATAGTCATCAAGGAGGAGATCATTACTCTCTCCAAGTCTTTTTTTTTTAATATTTCTTTTTTAAAAGATTTTATTTATTTATTTTTAGAGAGGGAAGGGAGGGAGAAAGGGAGAGAGAGAAACATCAATGTGCAGTTGCTGGGGGCTGAGGCCTGCAACCCAGGCATGTACCCTGACTGGGAATCAAACCTGCGATGCTTTGATTCACAGCCCACGCTCAATCCACTGAGCTACATCAGCCAGGGCTCTCTCTAAGTCTTCATGGGAGAGTAGGAGCCTAAGTCCAAATAGTCAAATAACCTCTTGTCGGGAAGGTAGGAGCAAGAGTGCTTTCTTTTAGGTAAGAGTAATTAGTAAATACCTATGACCTAAGATTCCCCCTACTCATCTCCTAAAAACCCTCTGTTGCAACAGAATTGAGTTCAGAATTCAGTTCTCTTCCCTATTACGGTAACCTTGGTTAAAGTCATCCTGGACTCTTTAAATGTGGCCAGAGCAATTTTTACTTTGACAATATCTTTTTGATATTTCTTTCCTATTTTTATACCAGCTATTAGCTTATACTGTTGCAAGAATTACTTGCTAGCTGTATATGAGTTCTGTAACATTTCTCTTCAATTTCAAAATTTCTGCTTTTATGTTTATGAGTTACAAACTTTACTACATTTTTGGTATTTTTTCATTATGTTATAAAATTGAATGTGTCATTTATTATTTTCATTCTTTTCTTTTGTGAGTAATAAAGAATTTTAAGGAGCTTAATTTCATCTTGGTATAATTGCTATTACCTGCATAGTTTTAAACGCTAACAGTGACCAGAGGGGAGAGGGAAGGGAATTTCAAGGGAAAAGGGGAAGAGTTTACGGGAACAAGTATAAAGGACACAGGGACAAAAACTAGGGGGAGTTGGAAATGGGAGGGAGGTGGGGAGGGCTGGGGGGTGGGTTGGGATGGGAGTAAAAAGCAGAAAACTGTATTACTTTTTTCATCCAACAATTAAATAATTTAATAAATTTTCATTTCAAAAGTGTTTTTTTTTACTTCTACATTTATAATTTCTTTATAGCTTTAATTGTGGTATGATTAGAGAAATTCTTTATAATTTCCATTTTTTTGAATTTAATAATTTTCTTTTTACTTAACACATGACTAAACATTGTATTTTCTATGGATTGTATGACTAGGCATATAAAAAGCTTGTATTGTTTAGTTTATTAAATGTGTTTTCAAAAATATTCTATTTACATATATTCCCATTAATTGGACTATTTACATTTTATAGTATATATTATTGGAATACACATTTAATGACAACATCAGGGGAAAGTGTTAGTACATTACTTTATTGCTATAAATTAAATGTTAGAATTTCAACTATGAATTTTGGAATTCATATGTTGAAATCTTAACTTCTAATGTGATGGTTTTGAAGGTAGGTCTTTGGGAAGTGATTAGGTCATCAAAGAAGAGCCCTCATGGTTGGGATTAATGGCCTTAGAAAAGACCTGAGAGCTAGCACCTCCTTACTGTGAAGTTACAAACTAAAACATGGCTTTCTAGAAAGTGAGCAGTCACCAGGCAATGAATCTGCAAGTGCATTAATTTTGTACTTCCCAGCCCCAGAACTGCGAAAAATGAATTCTGCATAAGCCACTCAGAATATGATGTTTTTTATAGCAGCCCAAAGAGATTAAGACATGTTGTTTCTGTCACTCTATTTTTAGCAAAAACTGCTCCCATTTAATGATTTTTACTGTTAATTAACTTTTTTTTCTGATAGTTTTATTTAACCCCACTATCATTATAATTATGAAATTTTATCTGGTGTCTTCTTAGGCACTTTTCATACTTTCCCTTTCAGTTGTTCTGAATGACTGTTGCAGTTTAACTTTGAGGATGATACAAAGTTGTATTTTCACTCTGATTACATTTTTGACTTACTATTTTTCTCAGTGTTTAAGAGTATTTTCATTACATGTGTTATTGATAAGATCTCCTCCCTCTGTGCAATCAATTCTCCAGTGATTTGAATCTTATATAATCTATTTTCATTCTGATTTTGTTATTTCAAACAACATTCTTAAACTTAGGAAAAATGCATCAACTTGAGGGAGAAAAATGATACCTACTGACTCCACCATCATTTCTCATAAAAGCTATGATAATATATACACTTTGTATCTTTCCTTTTCTTTTTTCTCACCATTGCTCCTTTATCCCTTAGTTTTCTTTTGAGAGCTACATTAGTCTCATTATCATCTTATTATTCAACTTGCCTTTACTTTTCAAAGATTATCAACTTCATTTAATATATTTTATAGCCATGGGCTGTTTAAAAGCTTATTATATAATATGTTGTAATATTTTACTTTATCATATTTGGTATTATTAAATACTATTTATTTCTCTTTGCATATATGTATGTGAATGTGTATCTACCTTTATGTAATAAACTCTGTTGGAACAGCATGTTCCTCATTACCTTTTCAAATCTCCACAATGCCTAGCACAATGCTTCTCTGTACTAGGAATCAGCAATATTTTTTTGTTTTATTATTGATTTAAAAGCTTGAGGGGAATATGCCAGACAGAAAGAAGTGTTCCTGAACTCTGACTAGTCAGCACTAATATTTTTATTTGTTTTATCCTTTTCTGAAAACAAAATAAAATTTCAACATATGAAACTAATACAAAATAATGTTGAATGTAAACTGTAATTGAAAAAAAATTAAACTTTAACATTTCACAAAAATATTGATAACTATAGAAAGTATTTAATTTATCAAAGGAAATAGTGGGAATGATCAACAACTGGCATTAAAGATACACATGCTTTAATTGTGAAGATAAACAAGTAATAATAACTTTCACTTTTATGTGTACAACACTGAAGATTTAATTTAATGTAAGATAATAAGAGATATACTGCTTTAGCAGATCGTCTTCTCATTTTCCAAAACTTCTATTTATATGTAGCTATCAATGTGCTGACAGGTAGAGAGAAGAAAAAGGTTATTTCAAGACTATATTTATTTAAAACATGTTAAAGATTTCATAGTTTTGAATGCTGTTATAAAATCCAATAAATGTATTCATATATTGAAACTAATTGGAAGAAGTGTAACCTTAATTTTTTTGAGAGTTGCAAGACTTTAGTCCCTAAATATTTCTATCCAACTCTGTTAAACTGAGATTGTTTGACCAACAGTTGTAATACCCTGAGTTCATTCTTGCTGTATCTACAGACCGACCCATGATTAATACAGCCTATTTCCCCACACCCTTCCAAGGCTTTGAATAGTGAGCATTCTGGAAAAAAAAAAGTTTTACTATTTTCCTCAAGTAAAATCTTTGTTACTTTCCCCTTCCCTCACCAACATGTACCTTAAGTTGTTCTCATTTGCAAAATCTTAATAGAGGCTTCAACTAACTGCTTTGTTTGTATGTTTTTCTTTCCATAGTTTGGTAGTATTATAACAGGTGTGCACATTTAACCAGGTTCTTGGGAATCTCAAACATAGAATTGGGCAAGTCACACAAACTGAGTAAAGTGAAGCAAGCAAGCTTTATTAAGGACAGTATGCTCCACAGAATATGGGAACACACCAGTCCCCTGAATGGAGAAAAGTTCCCTGTTGTCTGTGGGGTTATAATTTTATAAGACTTTTTACTTCCCTATTCATAATTTACTTTATTCTGTGCTTTCACTAGGAGTTATATAATTTTTCTGCTACAGTATATGAGATTATCCATTGTTCTCGCTGATTGCCCACTCATTAGGGGAGTGGAAACTACAAGGCCAATTTATTACAATCAGATTATAATGATGCTAAAGTATACCATAGGTTGCTCAGGATCAAAGTGCACAGGCCCAGCTGTGGTTTTGAGTATTAATATGCTACTACAAGACTATTTTCAGAATTCAGGATGTCAGTAAGTATCAATGTCAGCTACTTACTTTGATGTCAGCCTCCCAGCACTTCCTCATTTTTATTTTATCTACTGTCACCCAGTCTCCTACCTCAAGTCCATCTGCTTGTGAGGAGCAAAGTAACTATTTCAGGAACTCCCACCGTCTGGCTTAAGATGTCTGGCTTAGCTTTCTTTAGCATATTTTGAATTTGCTTCAGATGCTTTTTGGAACTTCCTCATTTCTAACTATGTGCCTGCCTCAGTGTCATTCTCATTAGTTTTGCTACTGCTCAGGACTCTGACCTTTTGTACAGAGGACTGCTGGACACTTCATTAGTGTTACTATCATCATTACTAATATCCTTAGTTGAGACTTCATTACTTGATTTTATCATTGCTAAGAGCCTATATGGGCTAGAGAAGAATGCAGCACTGGGTTAGACTTTTGGGGGACTTACAAATAATGCTTTTCACCAATAAAAGGTGAAGGGAAACCATCATTTATAAATGTTCCACTATGTTAGTTCCCATCTGCTTTATTTGCATGGATGCCAATCTCATGGAATGTTCCAATTATTATAAGGATTTTAAAAGGTACAATCTAGATTTACAATGGCCACTTAGAGAAATTGTGAAATAAAGAAGACTTTTCACTTTAGAGACCTCTTTAGCACAGAAAGGAGATAGTTTTACTTCTCTAAAAGGGAGTCACTTGTGAAAGGGTTAACTTTATTTTAATCAACTATAAACAATGTGTGTGTGTGTGTGTGCGCGCGTGCACATGTGTCGGTCAGAAAAGGTTTCCCTTATGAAATCTTTTTCTTCTTTCACAGGGAAGATAAATAGCTTTGGACATTTGTCTGGAACTGACTCCTTCAAACTTTATTTATTTTATTTTTTTCATTTTTCTCTTTTACTTTGTCCTCTTTCTTGGAAGACTTTGGAGATTAATTAATCAAAAATAAATGTTACCAGGTGTTCACTCCAAAAATATCTATTCTAGATAGTAAATAGCAATTGCCTACTGAAAAAAAGGAAGAAAAATAGTAAGCTGAATTTATTTTGTTTAAAGTATATGAACTATGTTAAAAAAACAAAACAAATACAAAAAAACTGTAGCTAGGTAAGTAATTGAGTAATGGCCTAACTTACTAGATAAAAAAGAAAAAAAATGACCACTAGTTCTATGAAATAAGGAAGAAAGTTTAAATATGATTTAAGGAGTCTTTAAAAATAAGTTTATAAACACATAAGTTTGTAAATTGTTTTTAAAATAAGTGCATATAATATTTGAGTTAAGTAGGTGAATAGTACAGGTTAAGAAATACAAATGTCCTCCATGTTTTACTATGTAAATTAATGTCAACAAAATAATCTAGTCTATATAAGACTATGGCTAAACATCTAGTGATTTAAACTTTTTAAAAATTTGCACATTGGTTTATGAGTCAAAAAAACTATCATTGTTCTCACAATAGTTTAAAATTTCATACATATAAAATGGTATTTTAAGAAATACCATTTTAAGATATAACATTAATACCATTGATACCATTTTAATACCATTAAAAAGATATATCTTTTAATAATAAGATATAGCTCAAAATATTAAATCTCATAAATTTTAGTAATACTATAAATAATAAGGGATTGATACGTTGACTATAATTATAATTTCCAAATTCTTAATTATATTTAAAACCTTAGGCTAATATTAAATTTTATTAATAAATAATCTTAAAAGTTTTCATTGAAGAATAATCAGTGACTACATTCTTATGAATTAATTGAATGTCATTTTTAAATAGGATTCTAGCTTCTGTTTTACAAAATTTAAGCATCCTTTTGATGGTAGGGCATAACACACTGACACTGAAGATAAATGAAAGGCAGAACAAGAAGAAGATGTAGGGAAGAGCCATTGTGGTGGGTTCTCACCAGAGGCCAAGGTGGAACTGAGCTGGAGCAAGTTGGAGCTAAGAGTGAAGCTCATGTATGACAAATAGGGTGACATGGTCTGATCTCCAGATATCAAGAGATCACTTGATTTGGAGGCCTCTGTGGCACAGGGCTGTCCCCAGTTTTCTTATATCTGATCCATGGGGCATTCACACCTCGTAACTTGATTGTATGACAGCCCAGTAAGGTAAGTGGTTGGGAGTGTAGACAATTGACTAATCTTCAGCCAGGACCTCAAAACTGGGACATGATGGCATTAAAAAAACAAACTATTTTCTATTCTCCTTCAATGAGTTCAAATCAGCCAACATAATTTATTGTTCACTTTTTACCATAATAGTGGAAATTTGGTTGTAATCCCAAATCAGTATGTTAGGCAATTTCACTCAAAACTTCTGAGGATGTCTTCCTGATACATGTCCCATCTGCCAACCTAATAAACCTGGCAAAAATCTATAAAAGTGGGACATAAGTAATTAACATTGGCAAATAGATTTTATACAATTGTATCATTCAAATGAATAGTGTCGCTTGTTTTCTGGATGGCTAGAAGTTTTTGCTCTATCAAAAGACAACTATCTCAGGCCTGGTGGGGTAGCTCAGTTGGTTAGAAGATTGTTCTGATGTGTCAAGGTTGCATATTAGATTCCTCATCAAGGCACATACAAGAATCAACCAACAAATGCATAAATAAATAGAACAACAAATCAATCTCTGTCTCTCTCTCCTTTCCTCTCTCTCTCTAAAATCAATTTAAAAAAGACAACTATCTCTACAAAAACAAACAAAAATCCTAAAACTTTCCTAAAACTTGAAAACTCTGTGTTTCTAAACTGGGTTATATAACTTAATTATCCAATACTGAAGGTGCTCAATTTTTATTTTTACATTTTCAGCTTTGTAAGAAACTGGGAATGTAATTCTCCCTGGGTTTTTCAGTGTTCTGATAGGGCTCCAGCCTTGTGAGCAAAGAAAACTGACATCCTATAAACGGTTGAGAATGCCTCCTTTTGTATTCCAAAAACATTTACTTTTCAATGTTAAGTGTGTTATACACAGAGGTAGGGGTTTGCATTATTATAATTTTGTCTAAGAAAATGTTTCTTTTCATTAAGGAGATAAGATTTCTTTCTCTTAAGTGGGGAGGGATACATCAGTTTTGATATAAACTCACAGGTTCATAATTTCAGACTCCTCTCATTTGGTGTAAGAAAACCACTTTTGTAACTGCATAGGTAATCATCTGCCTCTCATCACATCTTTCTGAGAATGAGGTAGGGAAAACAGATATGGTTACTGTTGTGATTAATCATAGCCTGACTTTAATCTGGAAAGCATGCATTTAGTTTTAAAATAATTTAAATAAGTATTAATGTTTTACTCAGTGGTATTCATCATCTACCAATGCCATTATTCTTTTTTTTTAAGATTTTATTTATTTATTTTTTTAGAGAGGGAAGGGAGGGAGGGAGGGAGAGACAGACAGACAGACACAGACATCAATGTGCGGTTGCTGGGGGTTATGACCTGCAACCCAGGAATGTACCCTGGCTGGGAATCGAACCTGGGACACTTTGGTTCCCAGCCTGCTCTCAATCCACTAAGCTATGCCAGCCATGGCTCCAATGCCATTATTCTTATTGCCCATATACAACAATGAAAACTGAAAGAACAAATTACCCTTAAAAGCTTCCACAATGAGAATCAGAGACATGGAAATAATGAACAAACTGACAGTGATCAGAGGGGGTGGATAATGGGGGATAACAGGGGAAAGAAGGGGAAGGGTGGTCAAGGAACATGTATAAAGGACCCATGGACAAAGCCAATGACCAAGGGGAGGATCAAATATGGGGGCAGGGTGGGCAGGGCAGGAGAGAATAAAGGAGGGAAAATAGGAACAACTGTAATTGAACAACAATAAAACGAATAAAAAACTTTAAAAAGCTTTCACAATTATATAATGTATTATTATAGAGTTTTAATGCACTATGACTAATTAGTACTTTTCTCAAGGATAAAATTGAGACTTCTTATGTGACCATTAGCTATGAGTTGGAGATTATTCTGAAATAAGACTTCTGTTTAACCTTACTGGAAGGGACCTAATCAGTAGTGTTAACACAAACACTGCACTGAAATCTGAGGAACTGGCCCTTGGATTTATATTTCTTAGTTAAAAAAAAACATATATATGCATTTCTAGGACTTCAGTGCTGGCAAGAGATCCTGGTAATATTATCAGGAATCTTGACTCAGGCAGCACAATATTAATTTAAATATTTTAGGGCCAGCACCCAAAACGCCAGAAGCCAATGATTACCACATCTTTAAAAAAAATCATTGTCCCTGTATTTTTCTTTGTCTTTTCTTTTAGTTTAAATTTTGATTTATTTTAAGTTGTTTTCATGTTGCAACATTCAGTTAGGTATGTTTGAGCCAATGTTCTTTGGTTAGTTTCACTCCTTGCTAAGTGAATTAGCAAATTCACTTTCAAAATAGTAATCTCTTCCACACTGTTTTGGGGATCAAATAAATATTTAGGAAACCATGCTGTATTTTCTGGTTCTACAAATATTTCTAACATCAGTTATTGCACAGGAGCTCTACTTTTTATGTTAGCACCATAAAGATTGTAATAAGTACATTAAAAGCAAGATTGTAGCCCTGGCTGGTGTAGCTCAGTGGATTGAGCGCGGGCTGGGAACCAAAGTGTCCCAGGTTCGATTCCCAGCCAGGGTACATGCCTGGGTTGCAGGCCATAACTCCCAGCAACCACACATTGATGTTTCTCTTTCTCTCTCTCTCCCTCTCTTTCTCTCTCTCTCTCTCTCTCTCTCTATCTCTCTCTCTCTCTCTCTCTCTCTCTCCTTCCCTTCCCTCTCTAAAAATAAATAAATAAAAAATCTTTAAAAAAAAAGAAATGAGACTCTTAAAAAAAAGCGAGATTGTTTTGATTTCTCCATGCAGACAACATTTATCTTGAACATGAGCTCTGAAAATAACCAAAAATATGATTTTAAAAATATTTTACTTATCTCATGGCTAGTATAGTAATTTGAAAGCAAGTTATACAAGATTTCACTTACTGCAGAATGATTTAATGGGGAATTATACTAATTAATATCTGCACATGTATAGCAGAGATAGTTTAAAAAGCAATATTCCCTGAAGATAAGAACTTTGAAAAGGCATGGGATGCTAAAGAAATCCATGAACAACCTGAAGTATGAGAGACTAATTACTTTTATTTCCATCAGTGGGAACTAAGAAAAAATGACAGAAAATTATCAATTCTTTCCGTTTGTGCATTTGTTTGTTTTAGTGGTTGACTATAAATGAAAAGTTTTTTTCTCAATCTCCTAATAGAGGATCAGAGATCATTAATAGTGTAACTAATTCAGACATTTAATTGTTCTGACTGGTAGGGCTATCACCTGATTTAGCCTATTAATAACTTAGTTATATCTCCATATTGATCCTGTATCATCAAAATAATTATCGAAACTCTGTTTCTCAAAACTCTGACCTTCTTTGTTGAATTTTGCACTCATTTTAAATGATAATTCCACATGGATGCAGATTTCTAGATGGCTAATATATGTACCATTTATTCTTCCATTTTCATCAAATGTTATTTTTATACTATGAAAACTTAAAACTGTATGCATTCTTATTTAAATATATGCTCTATATATGTATGTATATAACATGTATTATATATATATATACATAGAGAACATATGTATATACATACTCTACTAAGAATAAATGTAAGCAGATTATCAATAATCTTTATTTGTTCCATTATTCAAACAGCATTTATTAGGTGCTTGTTATATGTTAGACACAAAGTGTATTTTAAAGAAATGAATAGCCTATTATTTTGTTTACAGCAGTGTACAATGAAATTATGAAATAAAATAAAGATCAAATTTCAGTTTTCAAAGGTTTACTTATTGGGAATATTGATACAGCTCAGCCACCTGTAACGAACCAGTTCTATTTTAGGTAAATTATTGGAATCTTTGAGTAATATCATTCAATGGTTTGAGAACTGATCTGGAAACTTCTTTTAAATAAATATGTGGTTGTTTTGCAGGATGGACCCCCACCCCAAATTTGATCCACATGTTTTAGCTGATGACACTCTACGCACCAAGAGAACATCAAGTTTGATCCTCACATGGGACCCCTGAGGAGATCTCAGTTGTACAAACAGGTAGTAGGTACTTGGGCAAATCAGAGGGAGTGTTATCAGAGGACAGTAATTACGGGTCAGTTCTGCAGATTTCTGACTGGAGATTTCTGGCTGGAGATACACAGACTGGAGATTTCTGAGGTTTAAATTCCCTGCCTGCTTCAGAGGAGGAAGTAGTTTCAGGCTTTTTAATCCATTTGTCCAGAGTGGGACCAAGAGAGGATAAAGGTAGAGGAGTAAAATGAATCCAATACTCAAGCATCGAAAATGTGGTCATCACGTAAAATGCACGTGATATATTATCCTAGGCTAAATAAGTTGCCTTATTTTTGAAAAGTAGCATAGCAATTCAAAAAGAACACAAATGTAGAAATTAAGCAGATAGGATTTAAATTTGTTCCCTATTTTGATGTAGTCATGGAATTTTGACTGATTCATTTTAAACTGTTTGAATTGAACAAATGAAGTTAATACTTAACATATATTGCAAGGCCTCAGTCACAATGGTGGGGATAACCCTTGATATGATGAGGATAAGATAATAGGTAATAAGCTTTTGACAAATAGTTTACTTTTTATGTTATTGTTTTGAAGTAAATACTAGTAACCTCTTGTCATTTATTTCCAAAGATCATCCTTCATAGGGTAAAGCTAAGTATTTCATGACATGTGGACACCTAGCTCTGTGGACACCCAGCTCTATTAGTCAATAAGACTTCTGAATTAAATGGATCCCAATATAGTAGAGGTTATAGAGTTATTATTGTCTCATTACATGTAGCTGAGTAGAGATAAAAATATAGTCAATAACTATATATGGTGCCACATGGGTACTAGATTTATTGGGGGAGCACCTCATAAATTATTTAAATGTCTAACCACTATACTGTACACTTGAAACCAATATATTGAATGACAATGTAATTGAAAAATAGAAAGAAAGGAAGAAAGAAAGAAAGAAAGAAAGAAAGAAAGAAAGAAAGAAAGGAAAGAAGGAAGGAAGGAAGGAAGGAATAGTTAAAAAGGAAGAAAATGGGAAATGCAAAAATTGAAAAACAAAATGTTACTATTCAGTTCTTTCAACCTAGAACCTCTGTGAATAGGTTTTGAAAAGCAACCAAGAAATAGATCTTTGATGTTGCAATATCTACTTTTTAAAATTAGTATAAAAGTTTATCTGAAGTAAGAATTTTAATATATGATTTTAATGAAATTTAAAGTACATTTTACATTATTTTTGGTAAAAAATATATTACTTTCTCATTATAGAAACTTAAAAACTTATTACATTTTAGTTCCCCATAGGTTGGAAAATATTGAAGAGCAGACACAACTGTCCTTGTGGGGAAATTCAAATGAGGTAGTGCTAGTAAAAGTAGAAAGTTTTGATCCAAAATTTATTTCAGTGTTTTCCTCTACATATATTATTGTAAAGGCTACTCTCAGAGTTATTTAAAAGACTTCCTCAAATATCTGTTATATTCTAGGATATAAATAGTATTTTACAGAGTAACACATGTAAAAATATATAATAGCACAAATATGTGATATCAGGGAAACCAAAGTACAAAACACATATTGTATTTCAGAACATATTCAGGGTACATTTTATTATATTCAGATCATAAATTTTATACTTAAATATATATTTTATGGAAAATTAAAAGTGTAGAGTAAATAGCTCTCTTTCTTTTAATTATTAACTACCTGGATATTGGTATACGCATCTCTTGAAAACACTAGAAGTATTTTATTTTATTTTCCAGATTGCTTTCCATTTAATATACAAAAAATCAACTTCACTATGTCAAAGATATTAATGTCATATATGCACACAAATTAAAATTGAATAGCTACTCTGTAAAGTAATTAATGGTTGCTAATATTTAAACTATAATAACCTTTTTAATGATTGGCATAGTTGCAGTATAATTAGCTGACATTACTTTACTGAAACCAGTAATGGATTTTGAAATAAAGGCAATATATTTAAAAATGTACATGACATCCAATGTACATAATCTCATTACATAAATGTTAAAACCTTCCTGAAAAGTTCTCAGTAGTAAAAGATAATAAAAAGTATATATGCACATACAAATAAAATACTATAATGGTGTATGAATAGGAGCCGCTGAATTTTCTTTCAGGATGGGAAACTCCTGTTTTCAATTGATAATTATATATTTACTTTTTGAGAAACTAAAATAGCAAAGAGAAATATGCACATATTTTGCCATGATTTAGTACAAGCAAGTGTCCTACCACCTATGTTTACTCAGGATTTGAAAGCATCACTCACACACTACATGTATTCAACATATGTCAGCAACTAAGCCCCTTTCCATGCTGGCTTTGTGTACTTAAATTCAGCCAGGCTCTGAGTCAGGGTGGTAGTGAGGACAAGTTGCCAAGAGTACAGTTCTTACTGTGTGAAGTAGAAGACAGCTAAATGGATCATGCAGGGATACTTCATCCCAACCCATGCTCACAGTAAGTAAACCCATATCACATAAAGTAAATTTCTTTATAAAATTATTTTAGGTGAAGCAAAAATCTATGAAAGAATTTTACTTCAAACTGTTGGCCTTAATGGTCTGTAGAAATAAGGAGCTTAAATGAGTCTATGACTTTTACTTTATATAGTTCTATGTGGTTGATAATTACAATAAATATTATCATTATACTATATATTATTTCCATTATTTAAAAATATAAAACATTTTAAAGATGAAAATAGTTCCAATAGAATTCGGGACTCCAGTATTCTCTCAAATAGAATACCTGTACCCTGTATGTTGATGTTATTGAACTTTGTTATGACAGGTACAAGGCTAGGCAATAAGAATGCTGTGAAAGATCCTGCTTTTGAAAAACTCACAGTATAAATTCATGGATATACAGATATGATACTTTTCTTATGTCTCCGTATAATTGGAGTTTGATTAATCAAATTAGAGCTCAAAATATAGAGAGTAATTAAAATATAAGAGGACAGAAAGAATGTGTAAACAATTCATGGCTTTGTGGATATGGACCACATAAGATGGCAGAGTTATTGGAACTGATCAAGTAGCATTAGGTCAAAATAAACCAGAAGAGTGAAATCCTTTTGGAAGTGGTAAAATAAGACAAAGTAACAACAAATTAAGTCTATTTTATTTAATAGAAAGAGAATAGAATTTTTTGCAAAGGTTGTTGGCTTCTTTGGTTATAGGAAAGGGTTTACATCTGTGGTTGCTTGCATGCAACTAATTGTTTTTGCTAAAGATGTATCTATATATCTTTCATAATAAAATATCTGTCATAATCAAGTAGAATAGCAAATATATAAATACATGAAAGAGAAAATAATAAATTATGTATTTATAAACACAATATAAAGGTATCAAATCTTGACTTATAGTCTCTAATATTGTGGTGAGACCCTAAAGTGTAAAAGTGGACTCTAGTGTGCTAAAGTATAAACACATGAAGAATATAAAAGCACATAAGAGAGATGTGTTAAAAGAATTATAGATGAAGAAATCACTCTATCAAGTAATCATTTATAGAAAATAAAGTAGCTCATGTCTTTAAAAGGAGCTCAGAAAATTTTTCAACCTGGCTACTTTTTAGTTCAAGATATTTAGAACAAAATATTCATGTTTTAAATGTTGAAAGAATTTACTGAATTTTTAGGATAGATGAATTGAATCATGCACCAAAGTAAAGCTCCAATAAGTCTTTATACTGGAATCTATTATTAAGATGAAAATATTGAATAAAATAGTCAATATTCAATTTTCTCTCAGTGAAAGACATATTTTACATTTGTATATACATTGTTAAAAATGTATAGCTTAGAGAATATAGAGAGAGCGTATAGCTACTCAACTGGCAAAAGTAAACTAGTTGGGTATTAAAAGATGCACATTATTTATAAAATAAATATGTAGAGAGTACTAAGTAAGACTTTTTCCACTAAAACTGTAATACGGTTATTTTCATAGAACCATGGAATCATGATAATATCTGTATTCTGATAGAAATAACAACTTATCATGCTCATGTCAGTTCTCCTCCTTTACTAAAATATCCATTTACTGATTCTGTTAATATTTAATTTTACAAAATTTATATTTTATATTTTAATAACTGATTAGGTTAGTCATTCAACAATATTTTAGAGCACACAATATACAGGTATTGTACTATTAACATAGCAGTGAATGAAATATAGATGGCCCTTGTTCCCACAATCTTCCTATTTTATCTAAAATAAAAGTCAGTAGCTTCCAATTTCAGTTAAAAGATCATTGAACTTTGTAGTGTAGTATTTATTATTTTTAAGTTAAACTCACCATTTACATAATTCTTAGTGTATTTGATTGATTGTTATTATAGTTGCCTCAGTTTTTCCCCTTTTGCTCCCCTCTACCAGGTACCCCTCTTCCCTCCTATACTATTTCCTATACTATTCTTAAAATGTCCTTATCTATTTTGGACCTATCAATTATGCTTTTTAATATAAAAATTGGAGATAGTTATTAAATTTTTAAATACCTTAGATAATGATAACTTAACTAGGATGCCTCTAAGACATGGTTTTCTAAAATATGTAGATTTCTGGGATTCATAGATAAAGTAGTTTTAAGATTGAACACAACTTCCAGCTAAACTAACATAAGCTATCCTTTATATTTTTCCTAATTGCAGCCAAGGAGAGCAGGACAGGATTTAATGGTGTCCTTTTTACATGGTCAGATGATATAAAGCAACACTGAATATTTGTTAGAAAAGACAGCTGTGAGGAGAAAGTATTAAGTTTAACAGAATTCAATGAGAATAGTAATTTTCGTTGAAAATAAGATGGCATATGTAATTATGAATACTGATATACCAGCATGGACTCTGTGTCCCTTATTTTGACTGCCAATGGAAATTTATACTTTTGTATACTTTAATTTAGCATATTTAATTGTTATAATTTGTCTATTTTCCCATCTGCCTAACTTAACTGTGGTATCCCCCAGTGCCAAGACCATTTCTTCGTCTTTGAAGGGTAGAAAAGTATCTAATAACTAGATGGGGGAAGATGGCAGCTTTATTCTAGGCAGCGTTTTTCTCAGCTTCTGTGAAGAGGAGGGAAACTAGTGGATCGGTGGAGAAACAGAGCAAGTGGACTAGGTTACTGAGTCGCTTTTGAAAGCAGGACATCAAAAATTATTGCAATCACGGGAAAACCAGACTGTAAGGAGACTTCTTCAGGACAAAAGGGGGCCAGGGATCGGTGTGGGGACTAGGAGTGTGCAGTCTCCAGGCCTGGTGCTCCCGGGCCTGCCTTGGGGCTCCCGGGAGAGGGGAGTCGCTGCTCCCTCCCTCAAATACGGGAGGGGGTGAGCAACTCCAGGGGAGAACGTGTTGCTAGAAGGAACAGATTGGCCAGTTGGACAGGGAAAAATATCACCCAAGGACTATGAACACCCGCCCAGGGACTTGGGAGAAGTGAGGGCCTCTAGCTGACAGGACCAGGGGCAGCCTGGAAGAGCTCCAGCACCCCTAGCCCGGTGGAAGTGCAGATCGGTGGAGAGCACAGAGTCGAGCTGCACTGGGCTCGAGCCCCATAGGGAGGCCTGAATCTCGCCCCTTGATCCAGGGAGGGACATGGCACTTGGTGCGTTCATACAGTAGTGACTCAGAAATTTCCAGCCATCCCAACGGGGGGAGCCAGGAAAGGCGCCAACACACGGTCAGGGAGCAGTTCGGCTGAGACCACAGAGCTGGAAAGGGCTCGGCTCACGCACCATCGGGAAGACTGTCTTGTGCTCTCTGTGAAACCGGAATGGTCATGGCGAGGCGCTTAGGGCGATTCTAGACCCCGAATTACAAAAGTTTGGGGGAGGGGCGCACCCTTTTACGATTCCCAGGGAGGGCTCAGTAAATCCCAAAATATCACGGGTGCCTACTGAGATCATAGAGCTGGAACCCTGCAGGACCCCAGAGTCCGGAAGAACGTGGAAGTGAGATCCAGAGAGCCAGTGTGCTCGGGAGCGCACAGGGTACCTGACAGACTTGCTGACAATTGGGCTGGGAGAGAGAGAAGCATTTCAACGGTCCCTCAGCCAGGTGAAGCCAGCAAGATCAGAAAATCTGGTCTGGCCAGTTAGAAAACAAGAGGGTTTTTTTTTTTTCTTCTCTCTTTCTCCTTTTTTTTTTTTTTTTTTTTTTTTTTTTTTTTTTGTTTGGTTTGGTTTGGTTTGGTTTTTGTGGCTGTTGTTAATTGATTGATTTTATCTTGTGTTTTATGTGACATTTTATTTTTCAATTCTTATTATTTTTATCTTGCAATCCCTTATGTTTCTCTTCCATTCATCCTAATATTATTCTTTCCACTCCAAATTTATCTCTCTTGCACTACATCTTCTGCTTTTCTTTCCTGTTTTTTAATCTTGCAAGTTACTGTAAATTTGTATTATCTTTTCCTCACTTTTCTGACATTTTTTATTTTAATAATATTTTGGTATACTTTTTCTTTCTGTATAATCTTCTTTGCTTGGCTGGTTATACTGTCATTTGATCGGTTCCCCCTGGTATCTCAGTCACAAGGTATTGATAAGTTACTCTCCTTCATCTGTGTTCCATTAATACACCTCTCAAGGTTCTATACTCTTTATTCTTGTTATCTAGACCTCATCGATTCTGCCACAAGACTATCACTTTACTATTACTGTTAGTAAGACCTAGTCTATACAATTGTAAATGCTTCTCAATACCGCTACCTGATCTCAGCCAACTTTGCAATTTTCTGAACTATACTATTGGGTGGGTTGTCTCTATTCTTTTACACACTACTCCTATATACTAATCTTTAATCCAACCCTACCTTAGAATCTGACCTTCCACAGCCTCACAGCTTTCTAGATCCAACTAACAATCCTCTCATCCCCAATAAGAGTCTTACCTTCTTTCCACCCTTTCTAAAACGTGGATAGTGGGGTGGAGGATCACGGTTAACACTATAAGGAGCCAAAGGATAACCCATCTCTTCTCTACTGGCTGCTAATGTAAATATCATAGTATACTGTCTTGCTGTCTGAAACCATTTTGCCTTATTACTCCAAGTGATCACAAAAAAGAGTAGAGGGGAGCCGTGACCACGGCTTCATGTATCTCCAGGATACATGAAGGAGATCGCACCACCGAATCTCACAAATATTCTACCACAGAAGTTCACACCATAATTACAGGGAATCAGAACAGATCAAATTAACAAACAAGAAGAAAAAAGAAGAAACACATGAACAATGAGAAAACAAAGAAACAACCCCCAACTGAAGGGAAACGAGGAAGCCTTAGGAAAAATGCTAAATGAAATAGAGGCAACTCAACTATCAGATAGTGAGCTCAAAACACTGATTACCAGAAAGTTCAATGAACTCACATTGAGCTTTCAGAAATTAGAGGGAAACTACATCAACCTCACTGCAAACTATATAAACATGAAAAAGGAAATAGAAACTCTCATCAAAGGTCAAGAGGAAATGAAGAATACAATTCCTGAACTGAGGAACACAATAGAAGGAACGAAAAGCAGGATCAATGCAGCAGAAGATCAGATTAGTGAGCTGGAGGACAAAGTAGAAAACAACATCCAGAAAGAGCAAGAAAAGGAAAAGAGGCTCAGAAAGAATGAAGAGGGATTAAGAGAAATGCAAGACAATATGAAACGTAATAATATCCATATAATAGGGATACCAGAGGGAGAAGAAGAAGAGCAAGGGATTGAAAACCTAGTTGAACAAGTAATGAAGGAGAACTTCCCTAATTTGATGAGAGAAAAAGTCACACAAATCCAGGAAACACAGAGAGTCCCAATCAAGAGGAACCCAAAGAGACCCATCCCAAGACACATCGTAATTAAAATGGAAAAATTTCAAGACAAAGAGAGAATCTTAAAGGCAGCAAGGAAGAAAAAGGAAGTAACATACAAGGGAGCCCCAATAAGGCTAACAGCTGACTTCTCAATGGAAACACTTCAAGCCAGAAGAGAATGGCAAGAAATACTCCAGGTAATGAGAACCAGAGGTCTGCAGCCAAGGCTGCTATATCCAGCAAGGCTCTCGATCAAGATAGAAGGCCAAATAAGAAGCTTCCCAGACAAAACAAGTCTAAAAGAATACACCTCGACCAAATCAGCTCTGCAAGAGATCCTAAAGGGACTGCTTTAAGGAAGGGAAGGAAAAGAGAGAGAGAGAGAGAGGAACACACGTACATAAAAGAAAATGAATAAGTACCTATCAATAATAGGTACTTATTACCTATCAATAAGTATCTATCATAAAAGAAAATGAATAAGTACCTATCAATAATAACCTTTTAATAACCTTAAAAGTAAATGGACTAAATGCTCCAATCAAAAGACACAGAATAGCTGAATGGATAAGAAAAAATGACCCACATATCTGCTGTCTACAAGAGACCCACCTCACGATAAAAGAGCTGCACAGGCTAAAAGTGAAGGGCTGAAAACAAATCTTCCAAGCAAATGGACAGGGAAAAAAAGCCGGGGGAGCAATACTCATATCAGACAAAATAGACTTCCAAAAAAGGTCCATAAAGAGAGACCCAGAAGGTCACTTCATAATACTCAAGGGAAGAATCCTTCAAGAAGACATAAATATTGTAAATATATATGCACCCAACATAGGAGCACTGAAATACATTAAGAAAATCTTAGAGGACTCCAAGAAAGACATGAACAGCAACACAATTATGGTGGGAGACTTTAACACCCCACTGTCAAAAATGGACAGATCTTCTAAACAAAATATCAACAAAGATATCATGGCTTTGAACAATACCCTTGAGGAAATGGACTTTACTGATATAAACAGAGCCCTCCATCCAAAAGAAGCTAAATATACATTCTTTTCAAATGTACACGGAACATTCTCAAAGATAGACCACATGATAGGACACAAAACAAGCCTCAAGAATTTCAAGAAAATTGAAATCATACCAAGCATTTTCTCAGACCACAAGGGACTGAAGCTAGAAACCAACCCCAAGGAAAAAAACCAAAAACACTCAAATTCATGAAGATTAAATAGCATGCTATTAAACAATGAATGGGTCAAGAATGATATGAGGGAAGACATCAAAAGATTTCTGGAAACAAATGAAAACGAACTCACAACAACCCAAAATTGATAGGACACAGCCAAGGCAGTCCCAAGAGGGAAGTTCATAGCGATACTGGCCCACCTAAAAAGGTTAGAAACATTCCAAACAAACAACCTAACCCTACGTCTACAAGAACTCGAGGAACAACAACAAAGGCAGCCCAGAGCAAGCAGAAGGAAGGAAATAACCAAGATCAGAGCAGAATTAAGTGACATAGAGACTAAAAGCACAATTCTAAGGGTCAGCGAATCCAAGAGCTGGTTCTTTGAAAAGATAAACAAAATCGATAAGCCTTTAAGCAGACTCATCAAGAAAAAAAGGGAGAAGACCCAAATAAACACAATCAGAAGTGAAAGAGGAGAGATTACAACAGATACCACAGAAATACAAAGGATTGTAAGAAATTACTACAAAGAACTGAATGCCAAGAAATTTGAAAACCTAGGTGAAACGGACAAATTTCTAGAAAAATATAATCTTCCAAAACTCAATAAAAAAGAAGCAGAAAGCCTGAACAGACCAATAACAACAAAAGAAATTGAAGCAGTAATCAAAAACTCCCAACACACAAAAGCCCTGGACCAGATGGTTTCACAGGAGAATTCTACAAAGCATTTAAGGAAGAGTTAATGCCTATCCTTCACAGACTATTCCAAAAAGTCCAAAAAGATGGGAGTCTCTCAAACTCTTTTTATGAGGCCAACATCATCCTAATTCCAAAACCAGATAAAGACACAAGAAAGAAAGAAAACTTCAGGCCAATATCACTGATGAACATTGATGCTAAAATCCTCAACAACATACTGGCAAACCACATCCAACAATACATTAAAAAGATCATACACCATGACCAAGTGGGATTCATTCCAGGGATGCAAGTATGGTTCAATATTTGCAAGTCAGTAAATGTAATACATCACATAAACAAAAGCAAAGACAAAAACAACATGATCATATCAATTGATGCAGAAAAAGCATTTGATAAGGTACAGCACCCATTCATGATAAAAACACTCAGCAAAGTGGGAATAGAGGGAGCTTTCCTCAACATAGTAAAGGCCATATATGAGAGACCTACAGCCAACATCATACTCAATGGGCAAAAATTAAAATATTTTCAACTAAGGTCAGGAACAAGACAAGGTTGTCCACTTTCACCACTTCTGTTCAATATAGTACTGGAAGTTTTAGCCACAACAATCAGACAAGAAAAAGAAATAAAAGGTATCCAAATCAGAAAGGAGGAAACAAAACTGTCATTGTTTGCAGATGACATGATAATATACATAGAAAATCCTATCGATTCTACTAAAAAACTGCTTGGCCTAATACATGAATTTGGCAATCAGCGGGATACAAAGTCAATATCCAGAAATCAAAGGCATTTCTGTACACCAACAATGATACAGCAGAAGCAGAGATCAAGGAAAAAATTCCATTTGAAATAGCAAAAAGAAAAATAAAATATCTAGGAATAAACCTAACCAAAGAGGTAAAAGACCTGTATTCAGAAAACTACATAACACTCAGGAAAGAAATCAAGGAAGACACAAACAAATGGAAACATATGCCGTGTTCATGGATTGGAAGAATTAATATCATAAAACGTCCATACTAATCAAAGCAATTTACACATTCAATGCAATTCCTATTAAAGTACCAATGGCATATTTCACAGACATAGAACAAACACTTCAAAACTTTATATGGAACCATAAACGACCCTGAATAGCTGCTGCAATTTTGAGAAAGAAGAGTAAAGTAGGAGGGACCACAATACCTGACACTAAACTATACTACAAGGCCACTGTAATCAAAACAGCCTGGTACTGGCATAAAAACAGGCACATAGACCAATGGAACAGAACAGAGAGCCCAGAAATAAGCCCAATTCTCAATGGTCAATTAATATTTGACAAAGGAAGCAGCAACATAAAATGGAGTAAAAATAGCCTCTTCAACAAATGGTGTTGGGAGATCTGAACAGCCACGTGCAAAAAAAATGAAACTCGAGCGCCAACTTACACCTTGTACAAAAATAAATTCAAGGTGGATAAAAGACTTAAATATAAACCGTGACACCATTAAAGTCCTAGAAGAGAACGTAGGTAGGAAAATCTCAGATATTTCACGCAGAATCTTTTTTACTGACATGTCTCCTAGAGCAAGGGACATAAAGGAAAGAATAAACAAATGGGACCTCATCAAAATAAAAAGCTTTTCCACAGCTAAAGAAAACAGTATCAAAATTAAAAGAGAACCAACTGTATGGGAAAACATATTTGCCAATGATACCTCAGACAAGGGTTTAATCTCCAAAATATATAAAGAACTTACACGACTCCACTCTAACAAGACAAGTAACCCAATTAAAAAATGGGCAAAGGACTTGAACAGACACTTCTCCAAGGAGGACATACAGAAAATCCAAAGACACATGAAATGATGTTCAATATTGCTAGCTATCAGAGAGATGCAAATTAAAACCACAATGAGATACCACTTCACACCAGACAGAATGGCCATCATAAACAGAGCAACAAACAACAAGTGTTGGAGAGGTTGTGGAGAAAAGGGGACCCTAGTGCACTGTTGGTGGGACTGCAGACTGGTACAACCACTATGGAAAACAGTATGGAACTTCCTCAGAAAACTAAAAATGAATCTGCCTTTTGACCCTGAAATGCCACTACTGGGACTGTATCCTAAGAACACTGAAACTCCAATCCAAAAGAACCTTTGCACCCCGATGTTCATAGCAGCACAATTTACAATAGCTAGGTGCTGGAAGCAACCTAGATACCCATCAGTAAATGAACGGATCAAAAAACTATGGTACATTTACACAATGGAATTCTATGCAGCAGAAAGAAAGAAGCAGCTCCTACCCTTTGCAACGGCATGGGCGGAGCTGGAAAGCATTATGCTATGTGAAACAAGCCAGGCAGTGAAAGTCAAATACCATATGATCTCACCTTTAACAGGAACCTAAATAACAATACAAAGAAACAAACAAAATGTAACCAAAGACACTGAAATAGAGGCCAGGCTAACAGTGCACACAGAAGAGAGTAGAGGGAATTTAAGGGGACAGTGGGAAGGGTTCACAGGAACAAACTTAAAGGACACATGGTCATAAACTAAGGGGAGGGTGGTAATGGGAGGGAAGTGGGGAGAGGTAGGAGGGGGGCTGGATTGGGGGTACAAAAGAGAAAACTGTATTTGAACAATGATCAAAAAAATAAAGAAAGGTATCTAATAATTAAATATGGTCATGTGTTTTTGATGTTAAAGTTGTAGTACCTCCCTAAGTCTACTACTTCTAATCAAGGTGTAGGCAATGATTTTTTCATGTAACATTTAAAGTGTACAGATGTTGTGTTGTAGAATTGTGCACCTGCAGCCTACATAATTTTGTTAACCAGTGCTAGTGTAGATTTCCCCAATAAATGAAATAAAATACAAAGCAGAGGTAAATTATAAATTTGGGGGAGACCTACAGAAGAAGTTATCTAATCAAGATAATTTTAGAAGCATAAGCATTTATTTGGCTATTTATGTTTAACCTTCTGAAATTCTTTCAGCTGATTTTTAATTTAAAATAATCTGATATTTTACTGCACATAGTAATTGATAGTTTCCCCAGTCTGAAGATATAACCAAAAGTGGTATTTTTTCTTAATGATAAAAACTTTCAATCTGATTTTTTTGGTAGTGATTATATATTTATAATTTATTCTCTATTCAAAATTATGGATCTAATTGTTTGTTAGCTATTTTCTTAAAACTACATTTTTAATTGCAAAACTGCAGATTTCAGAATATCAATTGAATATTTTGAATAACTAGTCTGTGTGGTTTAGCTTAGTTTTATCCAAGTTAAGGAAATACAACCCCTGGCTCCTGTTAGAGCACATTATAATCTGAAATGATGTAAAACTGGTCAATGACTCAATTTAATTTTTATTTGTAAATCAATATTTGGTATATCAGATATAATAATATACATCTAATAAAATGGCAGTACTATTTGCTGGTACGTTCATGTTAGTACCTTCAAAAACAACTGCAATTGTTGGAAGAAAAAAATACCCTCAAGCCTTTGTTTTAGGAGACAATCCTCAGCATTCAGGTGGGCTGATAAAAAAGGCAGGCATACATTTACATATATGTGTATATATATGCATATATACACACATATACATATATACACATTTGTATATATACAAATGTATATATCTTTATATTTATATATAAATACATATATTTGTGTATATATGTAAATTTGTTTTGTTTTGTTTTTCCTTCTAAACTCACTGTAGAACTTGCCTTTATTGCTTGCATCACAATCTTTTGGCTCATCTTGGTCTGCTATTGTCTGAATTTGAGCTCATTGCATCTTCCAATATTCTGTCTTGGCTCAATTTGTCTGCAAGAACAGCCCAGAAGTACAAAGGTGTTACTACTCTGGTAGACAATACTCAAGCAATGGAGAACAGAGGCTTAACTGAGAACTCCAGTATCTCCTATACTATATGGGCCATTCTGAGTGGCATTCTGACTCTTCAAATATCTAGGGGAATTTGGAATCAAAGCCTACAATAACATTTTTGAAAATATACCTATGTTCTTGCTTTGGGATCTATTTTAAATAAATCCAAAATAAGATACTCACTTTAGTGGTACAATACACTATAGTCAATCAATCATTCAGTGGCCATTCTAAGCAATCAATGAGAGGCTTTATTCCTTAAAATCTTTCCAGACAAATTAATCTAAACCCTGCCATGTACGTCACAGTTTGGCTAGTTCAACTGCATACACACTGGAGCAGAATTGAAGCTGTTCATGTAGAATAGGCATCACATTTTCTGCAAAATTATTTAAATTCTTCAAAGAAATATAAGTGGTAACACCTGCACCAGTGGGTCTTCTTTCAGTCAACTCATTCAGAATCTCGTCTTCAGGCCTTAACAACTTGTCAGTCTCAATTTTTTTCCGTAAATTGATTCTACAATGTTAAATGATGCAATTAATATAAGAAATATTTAGTCCTGAAAAGTCATACTAATTATTTACAATCCTAGTTTCATTGTAAAATTAACCTAAATTTTATTATGTCAGACTGATTTTTTATCCTGAATGCATTCCCTACTGACCCTGGGAAGAGAGGGCCAGAAAGTACATATCTCAAATACATTTTAGTACATCTTAGAAATAGTTTCCATAAACCATGGGTTGGATGTCAAACTTTATCCTTTGTAATTCATCAAAAAATTAGCAAATACATGGCCACGTGAAAGTTGTGTCTGCATCTTTTATAATACTATGAAATATATTTTTATTCATATATACAATATTATATAAACATCTAAAAATAAATTATTTAGTATGCATAAACATTTGATGAACTGTCTAGATAAACTTAGCACTTTTCATTCATGAATGAAATTTTATTATACCTTTTGTATTTTTTTCTTTTTGTATTTCCTTCCAAGCAGCACAGAAGTAAATTTTATTCCTAGAGATAATTTTCTTTATATTAAACGTTTAATTTAAATGCGTTGTGCTCATGATTCAATATTGGTTTTGTTTGCTTGTTTTAATGGTACTTTTAAAATATTACATTAATCAATTAGTGGAATAACAGTAGTCAGAATAAGAAAACATTACATTTTAATTCCTTCATTGTACTACCAAAATGTAAAATGTGAAGAATGCTTCTATGGTTTTTTCCTCACATTTATGTTTAGAAAACATGATTCTCTAAGGATATAATAAATTGGACTTCTTTAGTTGAAATTCCATTAAAATATCATAAGTATGCATTATTGCATGATTGTGATAAAATAGGGTGTTGGGAATTATTTCGAATCTAAATGTTAGAAATATCTCTTAAAATTCCCTTGTTTAGCCTTTACTGGTGTGGCTCAGCTAATTGGAGAGTGGTCCATCCAGAACAATAAAAAATTGTGGGTTTGATTCCAGTCAGGGCACATACCTCAGTTGCAGGTTTGATCCCCCACTGGGACTCCTGTGGGAGGAGAGCAATCAATGTGTGTGTGTGTGTGTGTGTGTGTGTCTGTCTGTCTGTCTCTCTCCCTCTTCTTCTTCTCTCCCTTTCTTTCTCTCTAAAATCAATAAACATATTTTTAAAAATTAAAAAAAAGTCATTTGTTCAAATCAAGTGACAAAACATTAGAACTTTAGTGTTGTGGGATTTTTTTTTTCTGCTAAGTATTTAGTAATTTCTTTTATTTACTGTACCTTCTATTTGATTAGATTCTTAGGAGAAATACAAAATCTAAAGCAACATGGTCTATTATACTTTCATCTGGTAACCTTATGTTTAGGTTCTTATGCTGAGAGAATACAAAATGACTACCCATGGTGGTAAGATTCATGATAACAATATTGAATGTTGCTTTTGATGTGTGCATGTTATGGAGGGTAAGCTTTATAATTTTAAATGAAAATATAAGTCCTAGTGTAGTAAGATTCAAGATCATGGATCTCTAATAAAAACAGTAATGTATTGTTAATCTTCAGAATATGATTTTCAGGCAGTCAAATAATGTGTTTTCACTTTTATCCTGCTTGCATTCCTCTTGGAATAATGGATATAATGTGCAGGTCAATTGGCCTCCATCTTACACATATGAAAAAATGTTATGGTAGGTTTAAGCATACAAAAATTTATTCATCTTATTAGCTCAGTTTACTTTCTTTCATTTTTTTAAGATTTTATTTATTTATCTTTAGAGAGGGAAAGGAGGGAGATAGAGAGAGAGAAACATCAATGTGTGGTTGCTGGGGGTCCTGGCCTGCAACCCAGGCATGTACCCTGACTGGGAATCAAACCTGCGACACTTTGGTTCGCAACCTGCACTCAATCCACTGAGCTATGCCAGCCAGGGCTCTTTCTTTCATTTTTAACGGGAGTTTTGTAAATGAAAGATGATATGCTAGAGGAAAAAAATTTTTTAAATAAATGTTTCTTGTACTGCATGAGTCAGAAAGTAAAATGAAAGTACAATATTAACTAAAATATGTGTTTCAATTATTTGCCTTGGGTATTCTTTAGAGACTCCATTTCTTCTCAGACTCTTGGAGTAGCCACAGAACACCTTGGCCACTGCAGATCATCTGATAGTTTCCTGATCTCCTTCTCTAACCTGTTTCAGGTATAACCATGTAAACTGTGGAAGCAAAATCTGGCAACAGTGCTAACACAGCTCTGTTGTTATAATTTAGACTTGAGTAAAATCACTGCTGCTACCCAATCTGCTACTGACTGTGTAAGACCAAGGATGCTGACAAGTTGTCTATAGGCATTACAGAAGAAAGGTTTGCATTGTCCTTAATAACTCTTATTTCATTCCTCTCATTCTCTCTTTAATAAAAGTACATAAGGATGGGGTGGGAAGCTTAATGGAAATTGATAACATTATGCTATACCAATCTTGCCCTGTTTCTGGCTCATTATTATTGAACCAAAATCTATATACCAGTTTCCCCATTCCTCTTAAAATACTTAGGATGTTTCTTTATTAACTATGAAATAAAATTAGTTGTTAAATCTTAAAATTGAATCCCCAAATACTCAGTGAACAAAACAAGCTCAAGATAAGACATCTTTCTCTTCTTTGATATTTTTTGTCATGAAGAGTGAAATTTAAGTTAGCTCTCCATGAACTAGGTGATCATAAAACTGAACCAAAGTCATTCATGTGCTTTAAAGTCCTTGTTCAGCACTCGGATTTTTACTCAGGTGCCCACAGGTGTTTTTAAACAAACTTTTCCCTATAAAGTTATGAATTCCATAAAGAAACTGATTATATTTTATTCAGCACTGAATTCCCAAAAGCCTAAGACAGTGTTTGGTCCATGGAATGTAAAAAAGAAATATGAGCTGAATAAGTTTGTGGCAATACTGTAGTGGGGCCTCTGCTTGTTCTCATAATTTCCTACAACAGGTTTCTCAAACAGCACTATGACACAGGGACTAGGTGACCTTTTGTTGTAAAGATATGTTCTGATTTCCTCCTGATTGCCAATGTCCCTGCAGAAAACAAAATCACCTTTAGTTGAGAAGCTCTAGTCTGTGTATATACCTGCATCAACATAACTATTTACCTACCATGATTGTATAGTCCATTTTTACAGACAAGTTTCACAGCTATTGCTGATGCAGACACTGGCCCACAGTGCCTGTGGCTTTATGGATGAGACAAGACATTCACATGGACTACTGAGTCCTGTGGAGGAAAAGGGACAGCACAGCTACTCTAAAGGGGAGAGTGCCATGACCCTTTCCTTGACAAGCTTTTATTGGCTTTCAATTTGCACATGAATACAGGTAAAGCTCATTAATCATTGTCAGGCAGTAAGGATCAAACAATAGATAGCATACAAAGAACTACGAGAGCTTATTCTGAGTCAGGATCTGTTAGCTAAAGGTCTACAAAACTTTGGGAAACAAACTCATTTCCTGCTTGGACCCTTACCATTTATTGAGAGCATTCTTAGCAAAACAGGTTTCACAGGATTTTATGTATTCTTTCTCAGGCCAGATCACCTGGAAAACCCACCCTTTCCAGCACAGGGTTGTACCACCCTCTCTCATTCTTTCAGTCTTAAGTTAGGCAGGGGGAGTAAGGAAGCCAAGAGATTAGTAGACTTCTCACAGATAGAATGAGGACTCAGGCTATGTCAAAGCTGAGGGGTGAGGGTCCATCACCCCCTTTTGCTATAGCTTCCCAGTCCTTCCCTAGGGGCTCCCTGTGATCATGTCTGTCTTAGATTGTTCCTCCCTGGAGGAATCTTACCCATCATTGGCTAACTGATCAAGCACTGGGGGCCAGGCAGGGTGAAGTAAAAGCCCCTGCCAGGGAGATAAGCTTTGTCTCCTTAGTGGCTTATAGGTCGCTCACTCAGCCTTAGCTATGTGGGGGTTACAGCTTCTGAAACCAGGAGGGGCAGTTCCCAACAATTGCGACTTTTGCTAGCATTGGTGTTATCTTTCAGTCTTCATGGTAAACTTACAATCTTTCAATAACCTTTGTTTATTCTATTTGAAAACTTGCTTAGAGATCTTTGATGAAAACAAGTAAGATGTCATTCTTGCATGATATTCCAGTTCATAAATTACTATATATCACAAAAACTCACTAGATTTCTTTTGGAATAACAGAATTAGAATTATACTCATATTAGAAACAAACAAAAAACATCAGTTATAACATAATAATGTAAACAAGAGAGTATATTATGCAGGGGATTAATGTAGTGAATAATGAGATTATGTCTCAATTAATATTTAAAATATTTAATGAGACTTCTATTGGTCTCTAAACAAAAACTATTGTAGTCAATAGCAGTAAAATCTCTTAAAATAAATAATTTTAAATGCAACAATATTGTATATTGTATAATTTTAAGTTTATAATAGCATGTAGTGAAGAAAAAACATTGGAGGATTAACAACTTGAATTATAGTTCTTCCTCTTTCACTAGTTTTGAATTTAGACAATTACTAAGCATCCTTGGGGCTCAATTCTCTTACATCTAACATGCCATGCATAAATATAATTGACAAGATTACCTTTAATTTTGATAATGTAGATCACTCGAGTATATTTTTGTGTATGGTGTAAATTGGTGGTCAAGTTTCAGTTTTTTTACATGTAACTGTCCAGGTCTCCCAAAACCATTTATAGAAGAGGCTATTTTTACTTCATTTTATGCTTCTGCACCCTTTCTTGAATATGAATTGACCATAGACACTTGCATTTATTTCTGGTCTCTCAATTCCATTCCATTGATCTATGTGTCTGTTCTTATGCCAGTACCAAGCTAAATGCTTCATTTAGCATGACGCTAAATGAAGTAAGCCAGGCAGTGAAAGACGAATACCATATGATCTCACCTATAAATGGAACCTAATCAACAGAGCAAGCAAGCAAGCAAAATATAAACAAATATATTGAAATAAGGAACAAACTGATAATAACCAGAGGAGAGGGGAGAGGGAAATAAAGGGGGAAAGAAGAGAAAGGGTCATTAAAGGACATGTATAAAGGACCCATGGAGAAAGCCAAAGGGGAGTAAGATTAAGGGTGGGAGGTGGGGGGGTTGGGTGGAGTGGGGGGAAGTGGTGGTGGGAAAATGGAGACAAATATATTCAAACAAAAATAAAGAAAGATTAAAAAAAGAAAGAAAAGAAAACTTAAATCACATGAGCTGTAGAGTTCCACTTTTGGAATTAGGCATGAGGTGCTCTATGCAGTACTCTCCAACAACACAGGAATAACAGTAAAAAGCATTTAAAAGTTAAAAATTTCCTGGAAATTGCCCTGAGGGTGTTCAGCAAATAAATAAAGATTTACTCAAGATACTCAAGTATACTACAGTTCTGTAAGAATACCAAGAGATAGAAGTGCTTGAGTCACAACACTCCCTCACTCTTCTGTGCACAGCCTGTGTAACAGAAACTCCTTTCCAGGCAGAAGCAGCCAAGAACAAGGTGTTCCTGCCTCTCTAGCCCAGGCATATGGTGTCTTCCCAGGGTGTGCAGTACCAGCATTTCTTGTTCCTACAGAGGTGAATTTCCAGATGAATGCATCTGAAAGGTTGGACACTCCCTCTTATATCTAACTTCTAGCCCTATGACACGGTCTTTAATTTCAGGTTCATATCATGAGGAGGATACTAGAGCCAGATGACCCATGCCCCAGCTTGTTTATAAGGAGAAGATTCCATGTTGGAACTAACAAGCCAAGAACACCAGAGGCTACTTCTCCTGAACAGCCTTTGCTGCCCTCCTTAAAGCAATGGAGTCACTAGAGGTGCTCCAGCTCCAGAGTCATGGCTCAGAGGTATTTTCCAGAGGGAGATACAAATCTTAATGAACTACAAGTTCTGAGGTTTACTTTGGAGAAACTGATTATGTTTGAAACAGAGTCTTATGGAAGTTCAAAATATGGGTAATCTCCAAAAAAAGTGGGGAAAGGGTGAGGTTTTGCTGACAAGAGGAGACTAGTAGTTTCATGAGAGCAAATAAGGTAAACCATAGCACACTAGTTTTAGAAGATAATAAGAGCAATAAATTGATAAAATGAGATCTCCCTAGGTTCAGAACATAATTTAAACATTGTGCTCAAAAACTATCCTTGTAAAAGAGATAAAATTTAATTGCATCAGACTGTGGAGCAATTTATGTCCAAAATATTATCAAAAATAATAGGGCAGTCATCTGGCAACTAACGAATTTAACATTGAGGGTGACCAGGAAATGAGACAAAGAGAGTCCTACTGAAACTTACAGTCATCCCAGGTAACTGCGTGAACCCCAAATGTCCACTGAGGTGCAATACCAGAGCTTCACACCATTAGGGATGGTAGAGGATACTATACTAAAATGATCCTGCCAGTCAAAAGTAAAAGAGTAAGCAGCAGCAAGTTAATGGACTAAAATGTCCAATTTTAATAAAATATCACAAAATACACAATACAAAAAGAAAAGATAGCAGATGAGGAACTCCCTGTGAGAGGGTACAGATGTCAGATTTAAAAAATACTTCTAAAGAACCATTCCAGATACATTAAAAGAGCTAAAAGAAAACATGCTCAAGAAGTAAAGGGAGCAATGATGAAAATGTCTCATCTCTAAGACTATCAATAAAGGGATAGAAATGATAAAACTGAACCAAATGGAAATTATGGAGTTGAAAAGTGCAATCACTGAAATGAAAAATTCACTAGAGGAACTCAAGAATATTTTTGAACTGACAGAAGAAAGAATTAATTATATGAAGATTTATTGATAGAGATTGTGCAATTGGAAGAACAGAGAAAAGAAGATGAAAGAAAATGCACAACAGAGTCTGAGAGAAATGTGGAATACTGGGGAGGGCACCAATATTAGTTGCATAGTCAATAATGATTTATCAATATCGGCTCATCAATTTTAATTACATTATAACAAATCTATCATGCTAATGTCAAATATTAATAATGGGGAGAATGTGGGAGGAAGAGAACTAAGGGAACTTTTTGTCCCTTCTGCTCAATTTCTATAAACTTAAAACTGCTCCAAAAATACAGCCTATTCATTAAAAAATATTTTATTCGCATACGCTGAACTACCTTCAAATTGAAATGTGGAACTGACTTTCAGTGCTGGGAAACACTGGATTTAATGTCAAGTCAAACACACAAACAGGTAGCTTGCATTTAGGGGAGAAAAAACCAGTTGCTTGAAATGTCACTACTTTTGAAAGTAAACTAATTTAAATCATTTTAAACTGGAAAGCAGAGTTTGTAAGCCACATGTATTAGAAATCACTACTTTAATTAACAACCACGACTAAAACAAAAACAAACTAAGCAAACAATTAGAACAGGGCAGAAACACAGAAATGAAGATCACATGGAGGGTTAGCAACAGAGGAGTGGGAGGAGGAGAGAGGGGGAAAACTTACAGAGAATAAGTAACATGGATAGTAGGTAGAAAATAGACAGGGGAGGATAAGAATAGCATGGGAAATTTAGAAGCTAAAGAACTTAGAAGTATGACACATGGACATGAACTAAAAGGGGGGGGTATGGGTGGGAGAGGGTGAACAGGGTGGAGGGGACTGAAAGGGGGGAATGGGACAACTGTAATAGCATAATCAATAAAATACATTTTAAAAAAGAATCTACTGGCAAACTCTCTAAATTTTTCATGGAAGGAAACATCACTCTACAGCTAAGTGAAAGAAACTTAAAAATTGAGTCCATAAGTCATTTTTTAAAGTAAATAGCAGAAATTTTTCTCAACAATTGAAAATTAGGAGATGTGCAGCTATGCAGCTAATATACAATGAAATTTGACTGGGAAAAGTCCAGCCATTGTTGGTATAAGGAGAACAGTTTGCATGACATTGATATAACCTGGCAGTCAAGGAGGGTGGACTGGAATGTGCATGCATGAATAATGATGACTTCACCGTACTAGTCAGTGGGGATGGTGGATGCCATTGAGTGAACATGTGTACTGTGTGCCATTGCATTCAAAATGACTGAGTGAGTAAAGTAACACATATGCATCAAATTTTGTGTTAAGCTTGAACATTGTTCTGCAGAAACTGTTTGGATGATTCAGAAGGCTTTTGGGGACAATGCAGTCAGTGCAAATAAAAGTATGGCACAGACACTTCAAAGATGGTCAAGAATCTGTTGAATGTGATCCACATTCTAGAAGGCCTGAAACAATCAGAACACCTGAGAATATTGAACATGTATGGGCTGCAATCAGCAAAGACGAGAGAACTGTGTGAGGTCTTAAGGTGCATACTATAAAGGGGACTGAAACACCATTATTTTATGTATATTGTTTCTTGTATCTTGTAGATTCTTCAATAAATGTCTCTAATTTCATATTACATTGCTGGATACTTCTTGGACAGACGTTGGTATACTTATTTTAAGGTGCAAGTCCACCACAAAATAAGAAAATACAGAAAAGCTCCTACAGTGAATATATATATATATTATAAAAGCAATGTTTAAAACAAAATGGATTTCCAGGATAATTAATATTTAGGGTAATTAGCATTTTAGATCAATATCTGCCACCCATTTTGTTTTCTTTTTGACATAATGGAATTTCTTATACTCTTTTTACACTTTCTTCCTCAATACACTTAATTACATATACACATTCAATGTTCACATTTTTCTTCTTGGCTTAGTGATTTCAAAAGAAATAAAAGTTATGTATGCATTTATTGAGCTGCACCTTTATCTATTATTATCTATATGGAAGTAGAGGAGAGTGGGAGTGAGGGAAAGGAAGGGCAAAGAACAGGGGAGGAGAGACAGAGAGAGATCAAGACGCACAGAGATCCATTTTCTTATAACTCATTGATTATATTGTGAAGCAAAAATATTTCTACACAACTTTTTATAATTGAGGTCAAAACATATTTTGCTCTCAACATTTTTACCACTAAGCATTTAGGGGTATTGTTTCTATACTAGCAATATTCTCTAAAATACTAGGTCCACACAAGAAAGAGTAATAGTGGTAAGTTCCATTGGAAGGACATTTATGTGCTCACAAAAAGAAAGCTTTAACTGAAACACATTTCTAAAAATATGGTGCGTGTGTTAGTGTCCTATTCAGTTTGTCTCAGGCTAGCTTGCTACCCTTGCCACTATCCACAAAATACATACAAAGTTTTTCTCTGTATGGTAATCCCTGGGCAGCTATTTTGCCGTGATTTCATGAATGCTTGAGGACATGAACACTGAATGTTTTTTTTATTACATTCACAAGTTTACTAGTGATTATACTGCTAAAGATATTAAAAATGTTATTTTGAGAAGTTACAATTCAGCAAATGGTACAGAAACATATAAAATAGATTACATAGGCTGATTAGCCTTTAATAAAGGCCAGCTAAACTGCATAAAATGTAATAACATTTCCCAATAGCCACATTTTTGAAGTGTTGGGAAAAGGAGCAGCAATAAAAACAAAGCAAGACAACAGATTCAGAATCACAGTAAATGCTTTAGGGATATTTCTCCTAGGAAAAATAATCCTGGCTACTAGGCTACTTTCAACATCTCTTTCCTGCCTCTTTTCCATAGTAGTGTGATTAGGATTGTGAACTCTGATTTTAAATATGATGTTGCGCATCTCACTTCTAATTTATCATTACCATTTATTATCACTTTCCTAATTTGATTTTACCCTAATAATAATCCTCCCCATTCAGAAAATCCAAAGCAAATATTCCCATTCAGTTTATTTTTTCTTATTTAATTAAAAGGTTATTATTTTCTCTTTTGAGTTTACATGTAGGATAAAAATAAAAACCACAAATAGCAAGAACAAAAACACTTACACTATAAATCCTGTTCTGTGAACAATGAAAACAGAATCTGAGGTCCTATATGGTTTAACAAAACCCTTAAAAGAACAATTTAGGGTCAGACATACCTGAGTTTTAATGTCTGTTTTACTATTTATTTATAATAAGAACTAGAGACAGTTATTGACATCTGATTTATGAGTCTCTTACTTTAAAATGTGTTAATGATACTTTCATTACTGCATTACTGTGTACATTCCTTCAACACATATTTATTAAGAGTCTATTATATGCTTTGTGTAGTTCTAACTAATGGGCATATAAAAACAAAACAAATGTTACTCTTGAAGAACCTGTAGTCTAGAGCAGCGGGGAAGACAAATATAAAGAAATCCAAGGACTAACATGAAACAGTAGCTGTAATGATATACACATTGGGTTCAGTAGATCTGTAAAAGAGCATTAATTACTTTTAAATAATTTTGCAGAAAAACTGGCATATTTTCCTCTAAAGATTAACTAGGCTACTATTAGAAACCTGTTATATCACAGTTGTACTTATAAAAGGTAGTTAATGATCTTATTGTGCAAGTTTACATCAAAGTTTGGCAAGGAAGTGGGGCTGGAATCATGTTCAGATTGTATTATCAGGAGTCAGTCTAGAGAAGACAGAGAAGAGGACTTGATGCCTGGATTTATGTGAGGACTGTCCAAGAAAAAAGAGGCTGAAGAAGTTTTTATCACATTCCAAAGCACAGGTAAAGTAGAAAAGGAGTACCAAAGTGAATGGTTGACAACTAAGAAAAAGTAATAAGGCTAAGAATATGGAACACACCACACACACACACACACACACACACCTTGAATATTACTAATTGGAAGGAAAGTAGTTAATATGTGGAAGGTCAACAAACCTGCAGGTATGGAAAATTATTCCCAATATAAAGCTCCCAAGAATAGGTGTGTTAGCAATTTTGGCTCCAAAAGAAAGAAAGAGAGAGAGATGGGGTGGGTGGAGAACAAAGGGAGGAAAAGGGAGGAAAGAAGGAAGGAAGGAAATATAATATTTATATCTTTTAATGAATAGAAACTTTAGACTGTCTTACAATGAAACGGCATTATTTTTTTTGTGTGTCAAACTCCTTTTATCCCAATCTGAGGTCATAGCAGACATGTTGGGTGAGTGCAAAGAGACTGCACGTATTTCATTCATTTAGCATTTTTATGTATTAAGCCAACAAATATGGAGAACTTCACCTTGAAAAGAAAACTGAATAGTTTTTTAAATAAAACTAAACTTGTTTTTTTAAATAACCTATTAAGAAAATGTTAATATAAATAGGAAATTATTTTTCTAAAGCCTGAAAATAAAGTAAGATAAGTCAAGTGAGAAAAACTGCTTTAATTTAGATTTTCACCTTAGTTTTTAAAAGCAAAAATGTGTAATTGATGATTAGTATAGGAAAGGATAAAAAATCAAGTCAGTAACTCACTGTCAAAGGCCCAGACTTTGTAAATAATTGTTTAAATTTTTTTCATGTTTAAAAAAATATTTTTGGTAGTTTGGATCAACTATAACACAAAAAGATTATTAACAGTAGTTTTTCCTCTTCCATTAAACAAATAGATCAAAGTTAGTTTTAAGGAGTTTAAAATTGTAGATATTACATAGCAAACTTAAATTATTTAAGCAGGTTCTAATAAAAATGGATTACTTAGATACAGATTAAATAAAAGATAAATATATGTATACATGTATACAATACATCTATACATATATATTATACGTTTTTGTTTTTTTCAAAGCAAGGCTGGGTTTACAGTGTTGTGTGTGTGAACATGTAATCAGCTCAGAGCAGTTGACTGATGCTGTGGTCATGTACACTGTGACATTTCAGTGGGAATTTTGAAACAGCCAGACTCATTAAACCTCCATGTTATTAGTGTTTATTGTGACAGTGGTCAGTAGCATTTTTGTTATTTTACATAGAGATATAAGCAAGTTATTTAGTAACCGGTTCCCACCATATAATTTGCTTTTTTTGTCTGTTTTTGTTTTTCACCTTTGGTGACTCATGTACAGCACTTGAAATGAAATGTTTTAGGATCCATCCACTGCAAAGGTTAGCATGCTTTGAAAATTATTAGGTTTTAATGAACATTACCCCATGACATGTCCCTCCCTCCAAAATCTTAGCTACAAATAAAGCACATTTTCCTTTTTTAATAACTCAATGCAGACCTTAGCTACATAGTTATTTTGCTGTATTTGCACAATGATGCAGATCCCGGCTCATGGGATCCGTGACATTGTGGATGACATATAAGACATTCACATGTACTACTGAATCCTGTGGAGAAAAAGGGACAGCATGGCCACTCTCTCAAGGGGAGAGCACCTATGAGTGCCTTAGCCACTCTTTGAAGGGAGAGTGCACTGACTCTTGCCTGGACAGGCTTCTACTGGTTTCCAGTTGCATTACATCAAAGAAGGTTCTCATTATTTCTAGATTTAGCTAAGTGATTACTTCTTATACATAACAAAAAAGGAGAAAAAGTTACAAATGCAAGGGAATTATGAATATGATTGATTTGGTTACATTTTATCCTTGGGATATCTTAGCACAGACTTTAGGGAGTTGCTTCAGAGATATACATTAAACATCTGCAGTCTTAGGCCAGGGTGAGGGAGTTTTAGAAAAAGCAAGTCTCATAGCAGCCTAGGTACAATGCAGGCCTGATTGCCCATGGGAAAGATGATCTGCACACCTGGCTCCTGTGTGCCACCTCGCATTGATCAGTTTTCTGAATCAATACTGGGCTACAATTGCCATTGCCATGCTGATTGGTTCCCTATAGCACACAAATAGTTTTGTTATTTATATTTATGCTGTAATTATTATTTTTAAAAAATTTCTGCTTTTCTCTGACATCTTCAAATGATATATAGAAATAATCAATCTGAGCTTTTTAATTGTGATAAAGAGCTTTAAATATGGGAAGTAATGTCAAAAGCCACAATTCTGCTTTTATAAAGACTTCCTTTCATCTCTGCTAGTACAATAGAAAATAACCTCTTTTCTTTTTATTTTATTTTATTTTATTTTATTTTATTTTATTTTATGGGCTAACAGGAGTCTCTTCTTTAAATTCTTCTTTGAGGAATTTTGCCTCTAGTGTTAATTTCTGGCTCTTAAATTACTCTCAGGTACTCAAATAAAATATATTTTCAGCATCAACATAGACAAAAATTAAGCATTTAAAATTGAATTTCTTGACATGAAAGAATTATGAAGGCTAAGAACACTGCAGAAAGAAAATAAATAAAAAATAAACAAAGGAGACAGTCCATCAAATTTACTTTGCTTCATTTATATTTGAAATTATACATTAGATCCCCTCTTCTTATATTTAGTATATGTTCTGTAATTAAATTTGGAATTCAATATGGACTGATGAAAAGTTCTGTCATCTTAAATTTCCATTTTCAAAGAAAAAAAACTGTAACATTTTTTTCCAATAATGAAACTTAGATTTCGTTTATGTAAGTATAATCTAATTGTTTGATTTTAATTAGCATTCTTTATGGTAAATTAGCATTTGTGGTTGAAACTATGCAAACACAACACAAGCTTTCCTTTTAATTCCTGTCCTATGTTTATGACAACTTTATTCCAAATTAATTTAGACAGATAAAGATTTATCATGTTCCTTAAGAAATATAGAGCATTAGGTTTTATGTGTTTTAAGAGAACTGTGCTCCTGGGCCGACCAGCTCAGGAGCTCTCTTCTGACTACTCAATGGTCTCTTCTTCATATTTGATTTTGAAAACTTTCTTTAGGACCTTTAGCACCCTTTTCTTTAATTTTTGCCTGCAGGATATAGCATACATATTTTGGCTATTTTATGTATAACCATTACTTGTTTCCTACTAGAATAATTGTAACTGGCCAGTAACTGAAGGTGGGTAGTCAGGGTAACAAGTTCTATGCTGTCAGCCCACAGTGAGCCCAGGCATGTTCATCAGGGGAAGGTGAAGGAGCAGGAATTACTGCCAGAGAATGCCGTAGCATCTACTCTGTGTTCAGGGGCCTCAAGATCTCAGAGCAGGCTTGGTGTATCTGTGGAGCTGAGAGGGTGGGACATCTGTAAAAATATTTCCAGATCTCCTGGATTAGAAATTACTCCTTGGCCCTGAATGAAGGTTTTTTTTTTTAACCTCAACATAATTGCCCCCAAAGAAAATATGAATGTGGGGAGATTGTCTTAAAGCTCCCTTTGTTTCAAGGATTCTAATCTTCTAAACAGATCTTACTAAATTCTGTTTTTCTAGGGAACTCCATTGTTTTGTTCCATTTAGACCTTACTTTCTTTCAAATCCAATCAATTAAAATGTTTTATCTGTTACGATAACTATCCTAGCTGGTGTCTAGTTGCATTAGATTCTTATTAGGTATTTTATGTTGACATTTCAATGCCAAGAGTCGGTGATCGTAGAAGGAAATGAGAAGAAATACTTGTTTGGTGAACCTTTAGATGCCTTTCATATTATGTCATATTTAGTGTGCTCCTTACTTATGTCTAGAGAATGTGCCAAATGCCACATTTTCACCAATGAGAGATACACACTATGAGAAAATAAACCATCTTTTGTCTCCATTATTAATTGATCCCTTCTCCAATGTCCTCTTCCTGAATTAAAATATTGCTGCTGCCAGCCTACCTTTTAACAGGTAGAGGGCTCCCTCCTGTGGGCAAGTAGCTGAAACAGTATCCATGGCAACAGATAACTCCAAATCCTGCCATCAAACACTGGTTGAGAAATCTCAGATTTTATTAGAAGAAAATAGAAGAGAATCTGAGAAATAGCAAAGTGAACCTGAAAATAATGGTGATAGAGACTTTTAAAAAACTCAACAGAAAAACTGCTAGAAGGTAAAAGGAAACTAGGACCAGATAGCATGTGTAGCAATTAGATAATGGGATTGGAATGGGAGGAGAGGAGAAAGGAAGAGAGTGGTGACATTTTAGCATAACTATGCCATAAAGTATATAACTGTGACACAGTCATCCAGACACATAATAACACATTTTTGGTGATATGAAAAAAGTGATTGTTAGGTCAATGAATACATTAAACCTTTAAATAATTACTAAGATTTGTATACGGCTCTTTAAATTGTGGACCACAGTCTCAGGTTAATCCATCATATTTCCTCACTTAAATTTAAAACATATTCTTCTAATTTTTATTATTGGTGTTGTAGTCATTGTACTTATTTACCTAGTAGAATTAAGGCACTAAAAGTAATAGCACTTTCTATACTAGAATGTCATAACAAGTGATGATTATTATGACCCTACTATATGTCAGTCTTTATGCTCAAAAATTACTAGATCATTTAAATCTCTATAACAAGCTAACAAAGGGGAAATATTCACAATAGAGAAGCATGTTTGGCATGTTTGATTGGCATCCAACAAGGAAGTCTGTAGCTAGGGGTAAAAATTGGATGTGTAACAGGGAAATGAAATCAGAAAAATAACAAAGGTGTAAAACAAATAGGCTCTTATAGGCCACTATAAGGTCTTTACTTCACTATGAGGAATTGTGACATAATATGATGTACATTTAAAAAAGATTTTCCTCTGCAACATGGAAAATAAATATAGGTGTCAAGAATAGAAACAAGGGTATCATTTAGAAGAATAATGAAAAATCATCATGAACGTTGATGGTACCTTGGACCTGAGTGGCTGTGGTGTAGGTGGGAAGATGTGATTGTTTTTTAGATGTTGAAGAACATGCAAGAGGATTTGCTCAAGGATTAGATGTGGAGTAAGAGAAAAGATAATTATTCAGAATTATTGGCTTAAGGCCCTAAAAATGTTGTTATTTACTGAGATGAGGAAGATGATGTGAAAACATGTTTTATGGAATCAGTAGTTCATATTTTTATGTTAATTAGTTATTTATTAGACATGTGTCTTAGTATGGCACTCCCAAGAATTAGAGCCTAAGGCATAAGTTTATGTGTTAATATTCTGTTAGAAAGTCCAGTGACTGAGAAATAAATGTGAAGTACTTGATCCATGCAGCCAACATAGTTATATTCCTAGCCCTTGTTCTTGCTCCTTTCCTACTTTACTTCCTCTGTCCAACAGATGGCTCAGTGTCACAGGACTTCCATCAGGTCACATAAAATAGAGCTGCATAATGGCACTTTCAAGAAGAAGAAAGGAAAAGAATACACCCACCAACATCCCACCTCCCATCACAGACTCACGTTGAGGACAATAGCAACATACCCAGATTTTGTGTTTATGTGCAGGAAGAACATGTTGGTTTCAGCCTCAGTGACACCATGAAGGTCCTGGAGTGGGAAACTGGGCACATCCCAAAGGGCACATGTCAAGCACTATCTACGTGTTCCCAGTGCAGTCTTTTGTTTCACCCATTGCCTGGATTAAGATCAAACTAATTTGGTAACCAAGGTGAAAGTGGCAAAGTTCCTGAATGCAGGTAGGGGTGATATGATATGAAATAAAATGAGATATTAGTGGTATCTATGTCAGATTCAAATGTAGATAACAAATGGGCAGCTAGATATGTGAACCTGGCCTACATGGGTAAATCCACAACGGAGCCCATAAGTGAACGGCTAATAGATTTGACAAAGTAAATACCAATCATTTCTCTATAGTTAATTCAAAGTCAGAAAACAAACAAAAAAAGAATGAAAAAAATATTTGCAACTATAGTAAAACATTTTTGTTGAATTTTTTGAGGTTACATTGGTTAATAAAATTATGTAGGTTTCAGGTGTACAATTCTATAATGCATCATATATATATTGTATTGTGTGTTTACCTCCTCAAGTTAAGTCTCTTTTCATCACCATTTATGCCCTCTTTTCCTTCTTCTACCTTCTTCCAGCTCTGTTCCTTCTGGCAATATAACACAAAGTTTTAATAAACTTCATCTATGAGGAGGTCATAAGAAATAATTAAAAATGGTAAACAACCTCAACAGAAAAAAAAAGAGGAAAACGAAAGAGAAATACAAGTTGAAAATTAACATATGAAAAAGATCTTTAACATCATCCCAGTGGGTGTGTGGTGTCATTAGTCTCAAAATTTGAACCAATGCCATAAATTACTTAAATGTTAGAATTTAGCTAAATAAAATTCTATGCTTTCATATTTTATGTAGTCATAGAATATCACTTGAAGAAAGACAAAGAATTATGATAAATTATGAGGCATGTAGGAAGTTATTTTCTAAAAATATCAAATATATAAAAAGTCATAGCTCTTTCTGTCATGCATCTTTAAAATAATTGCATTAATAGCTTAATAGTTTTTTGTGGATTTTTTGCTGTTGTTTTTGGTGACCGAATTCTTAAAAAGTTGACTGAATTCTCTTTAAATTGTAATCTTCAGAGATCTGGGTTTGAGGACTCTCCCAGATAATAGCACTTTACCTTGCCTTTTCATTTTTCTTTGTTTCACACTAAAATTTAGGTAGCTCAGTCAAAACCACATTTTAAAATTGTAAACAAGGTAAAACTAGGCTCAATTTAGTTCAATATTTATTGAGCATGTGATATGTTTTTGCTTTAAAATATTTTGGAAAGCATGGCTGTCAAGAACTCTGTTAACTTTGGCCTTTGCTCCTAGCCAAGAGACTAGCTAGTAAATTCTCTGTACTTTGGTTTCCAAATCTATAAACTTTAAATAAATAATAATACCACCTATCTCATGAACTGGCACAAAGTAAACACTATGAAAGTTTACATTTTGAATTTCTAGAACATTTAATGATAACATACAAGTATATATTAGAAGCTTAGCACGTAAAAGATTCTCACCCAACAAACAGTGACTTTGCTCTTCTGATTTGGGAATGGACTCTCTATCAACTGCATTATAACCTTTTGTTGGAACAACTTATAGGGCTACCTTGAGTTTCTGTATCTGATATTGACTTGATGTGAATGATATACAGTATCTTAGTTAAAAACCCTATATCAGTTAAACAGCTGTTTTTGGTAAACTAGCTCCTTTCCATCCCCTTTCCAGATGTATCCTTCCTTTCTATGCTGGAAAGTTGAATAGCATCTCTTATATTTCCTAAATTTTTCCATTAGTTTCAAACAAAGCAATCATTGCTCACTCATTTTGTTTATGTAGTGGGAGCACAGGACACAACTGAGCCACTGAGGCTGCAGAGATGTGTACCCATCATCAATACAGGCTTATACGGATTTATTCCTGCATGCTGGATTGTTAGAACAAATTCACTATATGAGGTGATTCATATTTGTTCATTCTTTTGTTATTGTTTTCCTGCTTTGGATGTCTTCAGGAGAAAGTAATCATCCTAGAATAATAGAACATCAACGTTTCAAAAATACGACAGGGTTATATTGAGTTTGTCATGGTATGTGATTGAGATTTTCTTTCCTTTCTCCTTAGTCCATGCATGTTTGGAATCTGTTAAATAGAAATAATAATTTAAAAAGTGGAAGGAGGAGATTTTTCCCTTATTATGACATGCCAATGTGAGGACAGGGAGACTGAAAATTAAATGAGGATACAGGAACACATAAGAAATGTTGTACATAGCAATTTATGTGACCTTTATATGGGGAAAATAACAGGGTATATTTGGGTGCTCAACATAGGGCATTGAAAATTACTTTGGGCCTTGAACAATGTAGCCTACTTTGGATTAATGACAAATGTCGCAGCTCCAACTTGGGAGATTCTTTTATTATTAGCAAGGGAAAAAAGCACAGAAAAGCATGCATGCAGGAAATTTAAAAAACTAATGTATACAAAACTAGAAGAGAGGGAGAGAGGAGAGATGACACTCCACTCAGTAGGACATTGAGGAGATCCTCCCTCTCATGATTTTCTGAACTAGTTGGAAAGAAGATGTTCTTATAACTGCATGAGTAAGACCAGCAAAGTATAATTTCTTAATTATTAGTGTGTCTCTACTGAAACTGAAGTTTGGGGTGCCCCATTAAATGTGAATTCCTTTGTTAAAAATCATGAATTCTCTCACCTTTAGGTGGTTTCCCGTTCTATTTTTATTCTTAAATATCACCATAGCTTTCTTTCTGAATTATTACACATGGAAATAAGAAAAAGCTTGAGGAAGGAAAAATGAGAGGTCTTTCTCTTACAACAAGACTCACTCTTTTGGTTGCAAAATTAAGTCACCAGACAGGTTTTTTTTTTCTTTATTAAAAAGAATTCATCCTTTCATTAGGAAATATTTTTAAGTTAAATTTGAAATTTAAAGGATCTGGTGAAGAAAATATACCAGCTAATTGGGATTATTCTTTCTTCTTCTAAACTTTATCTTGTAAGTCAGAACAATTACACAAATATATGGTTACCAAGGTTTGGGTTCCTGACTGACTGTAATAAACAAAGCTGCATCTAGAGGTATTGACCAGATACTTAGTGTAACACAGTGTTCAGTACTTTGAACTCTTTTCATCAAAGACATTTACTCAGTGGGTTCAGAGCCACTTTATCTAAGAAAAAAACTTAAATGTACTACTGTTTTCACTTGCATGGTGACAGAAAAATTGTTATCCAGATCAAGATGGATTTCAAAATACAGTTGCTTGTTGAAATATCCATTGCTTAGTATCAGAATGACAAGGTTTTATGAATGGCCACATTTAGTTAGAAAATTATCTAATGCATGCCTCTTCTTTCTACCCTAGTGCATAAAAAGTACATCATCTTGGATTTCACAGAAGATGCATAAAATGACTTCAGTAGAGTGATTAACAGGATTTTTTAATATAATATGTTGAAAGGAATTTTACATTTTATAGGTTTAATAAAGGGAGAGAGTTAGATTTGTGAAATAAAAATGAGAATATATGGCTGTTAGTGTTCTCTAAAGAAACAGAAGGGTATAAGATCAATATAAAAGTAAATATTAAGGAGATGTTCAAGAATTTGCTCATGTGGTTGTTGAGTCTGGCAAGTCCAAATTCCAGAAGGCAGGCTGGCAGACTGGGGACCCAGGAAGGAATCAGTGTTGCAGCTGGAGTCCAAAGGCAGTCTGCTGGCAGGATCGCCCCTTCTTCAGGGAAGGTCAGTCTTTTTCTTAAGGCCTTCAACTGAATGAATAAGGTCTGCCCACATTATGGATGCTGAGATGTTTCCTTCAAAGTCTTCTGTCTTAAGTGTTAATCTCATTAAAAAATACGTTTACAGCAGTATCCAAATGTGTTTGAGCAAATATCTGAGTAAATGGCATAGCCAAGTTAGCACTTGTTATTAACCATCACAATGGTTTTTATATTTAGCATAAAGACTTATGCTCTATTAATTAAGATGACTTATTAATGGACAGCAAGAAACATGTTGACCATATTTTTAAAGACATTTCTTTCCAGACATTTTATAACACATTCTTTTATGAAGATAATTATTGAGGATTAATAATTGTGACTCAACCATATTTTTTTCGGTCTTTGTCACCAGTAAGTCAAAAGTGAATATTTAGCCAGTCATGGTTTCATCAAATTTAACAAAATGTTGCCCATAAACAGGACTCAAAATACTGTAATTATAGCATCTAATAAAACCATCTTGTAGACTTTGGTACTTTATTTCAGCATTATAAATTTTTTCACATGCACATTCTCACAGAGGTGATGTCTTTATTTCTCAGTCATAGAGATACATGGCAGAGTTCCTCACAGAATATCTTATTAAGAAAGATGTTAATACAAGTTAACTGATTAAAAAAGAGGTTCTGTAGTCAAAAATGAGTGAGCAACATTGATTAAACATTGTGTACTCTTTTACTCCCCTAGACAATGCCAGTGTGCACTGTATATTTTTTAATAAAATGGGGCTGCACTATACTGCCATACCATATTGGTTTGACTACTGAAAATTATTGAGGGATATCCTGGTCAATTGGTGTAGCAAGAATATATTTTGAAATAACTTTATTACTTTTAAATGTATTTTTTTTTCAAAATTGCTTTGTGTATTCTCAGGTATTTGCATACCCAAATGTATTTCAGGGTCACTTTTTTCTTCAATAAAGTATGCTTCTGTTTTGATTGAGATTGCATGTAATTAATATTACAAATTTGAGGAAAATTGACATTATTGAGATTTTTGTTTTATGAATATGTCTCTTTAGCTATTCAGATATTTTTAAATTCATTTTAGCAATATGGTATACTCTTCAAAGGACAATTTGCACATTTTTGTGCTAAATTTATTTATTTTTATAACATTTATTTATGATAAATGTAACTAGTATTTTAAAAATTCAATCTTCAATTGTTTGCTACCAACATATAGAAGTGTACTTAAATTTAGCTATTCACTTTGCATCTTGCCACTTTGCTTAATTCCTTATTAATTCTACTACTAAATACTACTAATTAATATTTCTAGAATTAAATAATTTTTGTAGGTATCTTAGGACTTTACAATAAATAATTGTGTTGCCTGTGATTATAAAGGATGCTATCTTCTCATTATATATATATATATATTACATAATATATATATATATTATCCAGCAGAGTTCTCTCAGTCACCACAGATGAGATTAAGTCTACCAAGACAGGATCTGCTTGGGGAGGAAATGCTGATCAGTCTCTCAGAGGAGAAAGGCCTCAAGCCTCACTCTCAGTGGGCTTTTATTGAGTTTATTTTGCATAGGAATACTGATCATATACATAAAGCTCATCAACCATTGTCAGGCAGTAATGATGAAGGAAGAGATAACATTCAAAGAACTATAAGGGCTTATTCTGAGTCAGGATCAGATAGGTAGAGTGATACCAAAGGCTCATAATACTCTGAGAAACAAACTAATTTTATGCTTGAGGGTATACCATTTAAATTGAGGGCATTCTTAGCAAAGCAGTTTTCACAGGATCTTATGCATTATTTCTTAGGCCTGATTGACCCCCACTGGGAACCACTGGTTCCAGCATAGGACTGCACCTCCCTTCAGCATTGTTTCAGGCCTGAATCAGGCAGGGGAAGCAAGGCAGCCAAGAGATTAGGAGACTTTTACAGATAGAATGAGGACTCGGGCTATGATAAAGCTGAGGGGTGAGGGTCTTTTGTCCCTCTTCCACAATCCCCTAAATCTTCCCTGATAGTCCCTTCTCGGCTGTGCCTGTCTTAGGTTGTTTCTTCCTTGAGGAATCTTACCCATCATTGACTATCCAGCCATCCTCCAGGGGCCAAGCAGAGTGAGGTAAAGGGGGGCAGAGGCTGTTCCCCTGCTAGGAGGATAAGTTTTGTCTCCTTAGTGGCTTATGATCCCAAGGTCCCCTAGCTGTGGGACCTTTTCACCTGTTGGTGGGGTTACAGCTCCTGAGGCTAGGCAGGAAGGCTCCCAACATATATACACACACAACACTCATGCACACACATAGGGAAGGAGAGAGGGAGGGAGAAAGAGGGAGAGTTAGAGAGAGAAAGAGAGAGAGGAATAGACTGATTTCTCCACAAGGCCTAGGTGGGCTCTTCTCACTATTCAAGGACATGGAGGGTTCAGGTGTATTTTTCTTACTTTTTCTGCTGAATCCTTACTTTCTGAGTGAGTACTTACTGAAGACCTGTGGGAAAGTAATGATGGGTGGGTGCAAACTCCTTTTGGGCCTCAGACTTTTCTAAATCTAAATACTTATGCTATACCATTCTCAACAATAAAAAAATCATAAAAACATTCAGCTGGTTTCTCCTCCTTTTTCACTGCTTTTTCAAGAGCAAAAGCAGCAGGGGGTCTCTTTTCTACTACTAGAAGGGGACTATTTTCTTGATTTTAATTCATTTATGTTTGCTTAATTATTAGCACTTTTATCAATCTAAATAAAAGTATAATTTTATGGGCAATTTACCTTGTTCTTCTTATTAGAGTGGAAGAAACATTCTTTTGCAAGTTACTACATTTACAGCAGAAAGAGAGCCATTCTTATTAGCATGTGTCTATTTAGTTTATCAAAGACCCTTAGAGGCATGTTATTCTCGTTCATTTCTAGCAATGGTTTTCTTTATATATTTGATTGAGTAATCTATAATAATAAATTGCATGCTTATATTATAACAAAATAAATATTTTAATGAAAAATTGAATGAGTGCTTGATATATTGCATTTTTGTTCCTCATTAACTGAAGTCCTACAAAATATATAATTATTGTTGATAAAGGAATAGCACATATCAGTAGAAGACAATTCAAACTTTAGAAACAGTGCCACATATCTATCTGAAATTAACATATAAAAAATTTGTTCATTAAATTATTTTAGAAAACATAAACTGTTTAATTAGTATACTGACAAAAAAAATGGAACCCTGAAGGTGGGAACCGAGCATAGAAGAAAGTAAAAAAAGGAGAGGAAATCCTCTAAATCTGAAAACATCATATTTTATATATGTTTAAAAGCTCATGTATTTGTCAATGTACTAAAACTATATTAAATACATTGAGAATAAGAGAGTTAGGGCTAGAAAACAGGTGTGAGGGCAATAGGTAGCATGTTGCAGAAGTTAAGCAAATTTAGTTTCATATGAGCAAATATGGGGCTTATGTGTATAAGAAGAAAGCTAAGAAAAAAGAGTATATACCTGTCAAACCCAGGATTCAAACAGGTTCTGTGGTTTTACACTTCACTTTTTCCCCAATGTCCTCTACTGCTTGACAGAAGTAGTGGAGTCTCATGCTCTTAGAGAGATTTGTACCTGCCAAGGACAGTGATCAAGTCCATTTGTAAGTTCTGAGGGATGAAGATCAACACTGGCAATGCTGGTTTTTATAGCTTCCTGGCAGATGGCTCCTCTCTCCACAGATATTTAACTACCTCACTCAAAATCAGTCCTTTTTTTTTCCTGACTGATGTCCAGTTTCCACCTGCAAATGAGTATACCAGTCTGGGGATAAGGGAAGGGATTTAACTCACACTGAAATTTCTGCTTCATGGTAGCTGAGAGAGAAAGAGAGAGAGAGAGAGAGAGAGAGAGAGAGGGTGGGGGGGAGAGAGAGGTGGGAGATAATATTCTGTTCCAGTGAGTAATGTAAAAAAAATCCCTCAAAATCTGTTTCTTCACTGGCGACGCAAAGGAGCTCAAAGGAATCTGTCATTACATGAACTCCCAGGAGAGACTGTCTGGTATAAGAGAGACTGAGGCAGAAAGAGGGAGGGAAACTATGAAATAGATTATAATTTTCATCATTTTAGGTAAAAGGTGCTTGGAGCAGATTATTATCAAATGGAGAGAAGTGACTCTGTAGCATATTAGTCACAAAGAAAGAAAGATCTGATCCAGAAAGTTAAAAAACTGTTTATTCTATGTAAAGTAATTGTCTACCCATAAAATGCATGCTTTTATACACTCTGTCCTCAATACAGTGTATTTTATGGCACCAAAAACAACTGCTGTGTTGTTATAAATTTCCTCCTGACAAGGGACACAGGCAGTTGGAAGACTTCATTTCTGTATTCTTCCTGTGAAGATGGGTACATGATTCCTCCCCCCCCCAAAAAACTATCATCTTCCAGTAGAGGTAAAGGTAGCGAGAATTTCTTAATTTTATCCCTTCTTCACTTTTTTTGTCTTGTTTTATATCTGTTGTTGTTCTAACCCACTTGGAGAAGAAGATGGAAGAGATTTCAGAGAGAGCTTAGAAATCATACATCCTACTAGATTCTGCTTTACAGGACAAGAGAGTGTGACAAAAGGTGCCTTACATATGTCTGTGCTGCTGTGTCCTGGAGATTTAGCTAGTCTGTGCTGCTGTAACTTTAATGCAATGCCTTGTCATTTGAACCAATACTAAAAAGCTGTGGTAGAAAAGATAGTTTCAATTAAAGTAACAAAGGAATTATTAGGACAGCATTTATGCATTCATTGTGTTGATATAGAACATACTATTCCAGGGGATTTTAGGGCAAACAAAAGGCATTTTCTTTACATTTAGAAGTTATATTAAAAAAAGCCCATGCTGGTGTGGCTCAGTGGATTGAGCACCAGTCTGTGAACCAAAGGGTCATTGGTTCAATTCCCAGTCAGAGCATATGCTTGGGTTACAGGCCAGGTCCCTGGTGGGGGGTGTGTGAGAAGCAACCACACATTGATGTTTATCTCCCTCTTTTTCTCTCCCCCTTCCCCCTACATCTAAAAATAAGTAAATAAAATCTTTTAAAAAAGCAATTATATAAAAGATGTAACTGGTAATACTGCCCACAGTAACACATTGTATGTGGAGGCAAATTTTCTAGCACAATAAGTCTTTGGTCAGAAGAAGAAAACAATAGTTGAGACTGGAAATACTGAGAGTCTACAGTATAGAAATGCAGTGAGTATTTAAGGCAGTCACAATTCAAAAGGTAGCTGCCTGGGTTTTGTGCACAAGCTTGTAACAAAATCAGGCTAAACAGATGGATCCCCATCTGCAGAGTGTCTATATCTGTGTAGTGATGTTCTATAATGTACTAATATATAAAAACTATAAATAGCTCAGTAAGTTAGTTCCCCCGTTATGCATTTGAACTAGTTAAAAATCTTAAAAACATCAGCTAATTGGGGGGAAAAAAGTATGTGTTTGTCTTAAAGTCAATCGTCTTTTTTGATAAAAGTATTAACATGTTTACCATGATTTCTTTTGTAGACTAGTCTGTGAAGTTAGGAAAATAAAAGAGAAAGAAAAGGAGGGGAGGGGAAGCCAGAGACTTCAGAGTAATTGGGGTCAAAAAGTTCAAAGAAGTTTTGTTTTTGTTTTTGTTTTGCAAATATTGAGTTTATTTAGATGTAAAATTATGTTGACTATAGGTTTTAAAAATATAAACTTTTTTCTACCAACTCATGTATTTTTTATTAAATGGATTGAAAAACCTATTTTCTATCAATATTTGAAAAACTCACTTTTATGATGTTAGTATTACAAAACTAAATAAACAAATTTTTTTTTCTGTAAAACATGACTCCCATTTCACACAGCGATAATCAATCTTTCATAATTTTACTTTTTGCTAAGTGAAGCAAAGGGAAAATGACTTAGAAAATTATAGAAAAATTACAATGCAGAAAAAAATGTGTGTGTGTTCTGTAATCATCAGTGTCACTTCTGCATATCTGCAGACAGTTTCAGTGATCTTGAACAATTTACTTAAGCTCTGTGTCAAACTCCTCATCTGCAGAAAGGGAATCAAAATTACACTTACTTATAGGGTTATTATGAGAATTAAATGAGTCCATACATGCAAATAACTTAACTGTATGTGAGATAGAATACATATTCAGTGAGTAACACATATTACAATAGAGTTGGTACTCTTTGTGGCACAAACCTTAGTAAAAATCTTCCCCAAATGGTATGACAAGGAAGGAGCTAGATGGATATTTGTTCATCCCACCTCTAAAAATTATTTACTCTATTGAAATATTTTTCTATAGATCATGTTCTTACCATAAGCAGATGTTCTGTGGGCACCTGCAGTTAAAATTTTGCAAGTTTTGACAGTGATCTTAGAATCTACCTGGTTAGAGTCCTGCTGTAATCTTGGCTTCTCTTATGATTTTAGGTCCTGATGTGAAAAGCATTACATGGTTCCTCCCAGGTTTTTTGTTTATTTGTTTGTTTTGGTCTTTAAAAAAACAACTATTCTCTTATCAAAAGTCAGTCTTTCTCTCCACAAATCTTGAGGTCCTTCCAGTCTCCCCTGAGTTTATTAAATTAGCATCATATATTTCTTCTAGGTACTCTTGATGCCTTTTCATTCCTTTTATACAATAGATTATTTCTGTGGTGAATACTTTCTAGGCAATTATTTATATTTAAGAATGAGAAATTTTAGGCTCTGAGAGGTTAAGTGTACTTGTAAATTTGAACATGAGTCCAACTGACTTGAAATTCGTGCTTTTCATTACTGCTTAAGGCCATCAATACATGGTTACAAAGGTTCTATTATTCCAACACCACAAAAAAAACAGGAAGGTGGGGGACAGGATCAGGTGTATCATCAGCAGCCCAATAGACTGGGACAGGTGTATTATGTCCTCAAATAGCTCATTCCTTTAAGCCTTTCTAGAGAGTCCCACCCTTTTTCAGACAATACTATTGAAACCATGGTTAGTAAGTGTTAACATTTTATCTTTGATTGGATGGGTACCTGATTCAAATCTTACTGAGGGTCAGACTTGAAAATCAATTGGGGATACATATGTTCACACAGTAGTTCATGTTTTAATACAAATATAGATATGGTTCTGGCCATGTAGCTCAGTTGGTTAGAACAATGTCTCAATAGCCAAGGTTGCAGATTTGATCCCTGGTCAGAGCACATACAAAAATTAATCAATGAATGCATAAATAAGTGAAACTAATTGGTGTCTGTCTCATTCCTTTCTCTCTCTCTCTTTCTTTCTCTCTCTCTCCCCCATCTATCTCTCTCTCTCTTTCTCTTTCTCATTCTCTCTGTCCCTTCCTTTCTCTTACTCAAAAGTCAATAAATATTATAGATGTATATAAGAAAGGCCAGCCATCATTTTCAACTGATTCCAGACAAGTAAAATTAGAGAAATCCTTTATATTAATCAAACTCTTTGAATCAAAAGAAAAAAAAACTATAATATCCTTGTTTCTATAGTCTACAAGTTATAATGATCCTAAAAATTAAAAGAGAATAGGATGAAACTATATATCATAAGAAGTTGTTTCATACTGGAGATAATTACAAAAACTTCTGAAAGAAGGGAACAGTGTAATAATATAAATTTCTGTATATTTTATTTATTTTCAAACTTTACTGCACATTGAATTGTTTCATAGAGCTTTTCAGAAATGCAGATGCTTGGGCCTCACCCCAAATCTACTGAATTAGAATTTCCATCTCATAATAATTGATCTATGCCACCAAGTTAATGAAAGACTGTTATAAGTTATAAGTCACTAGTCTTTTTAGGAACACAAAAGTTCATTTGAATTTTTTAATACTGTAAAAATGCATTTAATTAAAACACACTTTAATATTGTAATATTAGCATTTTATAATAGTTTAAATAAAATTACAAAATAAATGAAAACAAAACTATGGCATGATATTCAAATTATTATTACATCATGGAAAAACTTTAAAAATAAATATTAGGTAGGTTGGGGTCATACAATCAAATGAAGCTCAAAACTTATCACTGGCTACACCATTTTAAGTATTTCATATAAAAATATGATAAACATTATAGAATGAATGATAATATAAATTTGGATCCCAGTGACTACTCTCTCAGCTCTCTCCCCAAAGCTACCATCACCAGTCTCTCCTTAGTGTCCACTATGTCCACTATACCCCCACCTTTGCCGGACCCACAGATGTGTGGCTACAAATGAAAATTTGTGCCTTGGCCCTTTGAACAACTCTTTATGTCTGCAGCTGTCAGTCTCTGGAAGAGAGCAACCCTGATGCTTTTTGCCGCCAGTTGTTATCTATGTAATTTGGGGGGTTTGGTGCTCTACACTGGGGATCTCAACTTAGGGTTTAAACCCCATTCTTCTCAGGGGGATCCACATAGCTCATTAATTATCCCTCTTGAGCTATAGCCTGTGGGTACCTAACCAACCCTCTAGAGTCTCTACCACACTACTTACTGGTCAGGTTCTGCTGAAAGTGATTCTTCTGTCTGTCTAAGGATATAAGGCTCCTCTCTCATTACAGTCCAATTGTTTGTTTTGGGTGATTTCTCCACAATTTAGTTATAATTTCAGATTGGCCCTGAGAAGAGGTTAGTGTGGCTTCCATTCACTCCTCCACTATCTTGCCTACCCGCCCCCATGCCATACTGAATAAATTTTAGAATAATGATTATTTTTAGACAGGAGAGAGAATCTTGTTACTGATACAGAACAAATGAAGAATTTTACATGCCGACAAATGTTCCATGTATTGTCCAGGCAGTGGTTGCATGACTACTTGTTTTGTGAAGTCATATTACTAAATATTAGCTTTATGAACATTTTTATGTGTAGATTATACTTCACTACATAAAAATAAATATGAATGATTTCATAGCATGCTATTAAAAAATGAATGGGTTAAAAATTAGGTAAAGGAAGAAATCAAAAAGTTTCTGGAAACAAATGAAAATGAACATACAAAAGTCCAAAACATATGGGACACAGCAAAGGCAATCCTGAGAGGGAAGTTCATAGTGATACAGGCCTACATAAAAAAGATATAAACATTTTAAACAAACAGCCTAAACATACAAACTTGAGAAAACAACAACAAAGACAACTCAGAGCAAGTAGAAGGAAGGAAATAACCAAGATCAGAGCAAAATTAAATGACTTGGAGACTAAAAGAGAAATCCAAAAGATCAATAAATCCAGAAGCTGGTTCTTTGAAAACATAAAAAATATAGGCAAGCCTTTAAGCAGACTTACCAAGAAAAAAAAAAAAGAGGGCCCAAATACAAAATCAGAAATGAAAGAGGAGAGATTACAACAGATACCACAGAAATACAAAGGATTGTAAGAACTTACTATGGAGAACTATATGTCTAAAAGAAATTTTAAAACCTAGGTAAAATAGACAAACTTCTAGAAAAATATAATCTTCCAAAACTAAATGAAGAAGAAGAAAGTCTGAACAGACTGATAACAGCTGATGAAATCAAAGCAGTAATAAAAAATTCCTGGCACACAAAAATGTTGTACTGGATGGTTTCAGAAAGCACTAAGGAAGAACTAACCCCTATCCTTAAAAGACTATTCTGAAATATCCAAGAAGAGTAAAGACTCCAGAAGTTTTTTTATAAAGCCAGCATTATCCTGACCCCAAATCCAAATGAAGATAAAACAAAGAAAGAAAACTTCAGGCCAATATCACTGATGAACATAGGCAGTAAAATCCTTAAAATAATATTGGCAAACCGCATCCAACAATACATGAAAAAGATCATACATCATGATCAAGTGGGATTCATCCCAGAAATGCAAGGATGGTGCAACATTTACAAATCAATAAATGTAATACATCACATAAACAAAAGTGAAGACAAAAATTATGTGATGATATCAATAGATGCAGAAAACCATCTGATAAGGTATTATACCCATTTATGATAAAAACACAGAGCAAAGTGGGAATAGAAAGAACACTCCTCAACACAATAAAGGCCATATATGAGAGACCTACAGCCAACATCATACTCAATGGACAAAAACTAAAAGTTTTCCCATTAAGATCAGGAACAAGAAAAGTATGTCCACTTTCACCACTTCTATTCAACATAGTACTGGAAGTCCTAGGCACAGTCATCAGACAAGAAGAAGAAATAAATTGGAAAGGAAGAAGCAACACTGTCATTGTTTGCAAATGACATGATAGTGAACATAGAAAATCCTATATACTACATGAAAAACTAGTCTAAGTAATAACCGAATTTGGCAAAACAGTGGGATACAAAGTCAATATTCAGAAATCAAAGGCATTTTTGTATATCAACAATGTAGTATCAGAAACAGAAATATCAGAAACAGAAATCAGGAAAATAATCCCATTGAATATAGCAACAATGAAAATAAAGTACCTAGGAATAAATCTAACCAAGCATGTAAAAGAACTGTACTCAGAAAACTACACAACTCTGAAGAAAGAAATTAGGGAAGGTACAAAAAAATGGAAACATGTACTGTGTACATGGATTGGAAGATTTAACATCAGCAAAATGTCTACACTACCCAAAGCAATTTATAGATTCAATGCAATCCCTATTAAAATGCCAATGACATATTTCACAGATATAGAACAAAAATTTAATTTATATGGAACCCTAAAACACCCTGAATAGGTACAGCAATTTTGAAAAAGAAGAACATAGCTGGATGGGTCATATTACCTGACATCAAACTGTCCTACAAGGCCACAGTAATCAAAACAGCCTGTTACTGGCATAAGAACAGACACATAGATCAACAGAACAGAATAGAGAGCTCAGAAATAAACCCAACTCTCCATGGTCAATTAATATTTGACAATGGAACAGAAGCATAAAGTGGAGCAAAAATAGCCTTTTTAACAAATGGTGTTGGGAAATTTTGTCAGCTACATGCCAAAATATGAAACTTGACCACCAACTTACACCATACACAAAAATAAATTCAAGGTGGATAAAAGATGTAAGTATGTCATGATACCATAAAAGTCCTAAAGGAGAACATATGTAGGAAAATCTCAGATATTCCACACAGCAAATTTTCACCAATATGTCCCCTACAGCAAAGGGCATAAAGGAAAGAATAAACAAATGTGACTTGATCAAATAAAAAAGCTTTAGCATAGCTAAAGAAACATCAGCAAAATGAAAAGGGAACCAACAGTATGGGACATTGGCAAAGGACTTGAACAGACACTTCTTCAAGGAGGACATACAGAGGGCCCAGAGATTTATGAAAAGATGCTCAATATCACTAGCCATCAGAGAAATATAAATTAAGCCCCCAATGAGATACCACTTCACACAGGTAAGAATGACCATCATAAACAAATCAACAAAGAACAAGTGCTAGAGAGGATGCAGAGAAAAGGGAATCCTGGTACACTGTTGGTGGGAACGCAGACTGGTGAAGCCACTGTGGAAAACAGTATGAAATTTTCTCAGAAAACTAAAAATGGACTGCCTTTTGATCCTGCAGTCCCACTGCTGGGATTATGTTGGGAACCACCTTGCCTGGTTTCAGAAGCTGTAACCGCCCCCCCCCCCCCAAGGCTAAGGCTGAGAGAGCAACCTTTGGACCATAAGCCACTAAGAAGACAAGGCTTATATTCTTGGCAGGGGCACTGCTTCTCCTCCTCTTACTTCATCCATAACTGGCTCCCAGTGCTTGATTGGTTAGCCAATGGTGGGTAAGATTCCCCAAGGGGTAATGATCTAAGACAGGCATGATCATGTGGAGGCCCCAAGGAAGAACTTGGGGGGCTACAGCAAAAGGGGATGATGGACCCTCACCCCTCGGCTACGACATGGCGTGAGTCCTCATTCTGTCTGCAAGAAGTCTCCTAATCTCTTGGCTGTCTTACTATTCCTGCCTGGCTTAAGCCTGAGACAATGCATTAAGCCTGAAACAATGCTGATGGTGGGTACTGCCCTGTGCTGGAAAGGGTGGATTCCCTAGGGCAATCAGGCCTAAGAAAGAATATGTAAAATCCTGTGAAACCTGCTTTGTTTAGAATGCTCTCAGTTAAATGATAAGGGTCCAAGCAAGAAGTGAGTTTCTTCCTCAAAGTTTTATGGCTCTTTAGCTATCTGACCCTGACTCAAAATAGGCCCTCAGAGTTCTTCCTATGTTATCTGTTGTTTGATCCTTACTGCCTGACAATGATTAATGAGCTTTACCTGTATTCCTGTGCAAACGAACCCAATAAAAGCCCATTGAGGAAAAGGCTCTTGGCCTTTTTCCTTTGAGAAATTGGCCACCTTTCCTCCCCAAGCAGATTGTGTCTTGGTAGACTTATTTTCATCCATGGCGGCCAGAGCCTGTGCACAGAATTATACCCTAAGAACCCTGAAACCTCAGTTCAAAAGAACCAATGCACCCCAATGTTCATAGCAGCAAAATTTACAATAACCAAGTTCTGGAAGCAACCTAAGTGACCATCAGTAAATGAATAGATTAAAAACTATTGTACATTTATAGGATGGAATACTATGCAGCAGAAAGAAAAAAGGTCTCCTCCCCATTGAGACAGAGTGCATGGATCCGGAGAGCATTATGCTAAGAGAAATAAGTCAGGCAGTGAAAGACAAATACCATATGATTTTACCTATAAGTGGAACCTAATAAACAAAATAAACACACAAGGAAATTATAACCAGAAACAGTGAAATTAAGAATACAGTGACACTAACCAGAGGAGAAGTGGGAGTTTATAATGAGGGGAAAATGGGGAAGTGTTTTCAGCAACATATATAAAGGACACATGGACAAAACCAAAGGGGGGTAGGATTGAAGGTGGGAGGTGGGGATGTCTGGTGTGGGGGTTGTGGGGGGAAAATGGAGTCAAGTGTAATTGAACAACAATAAAAAAAAGAAAAAAGTATAACATGGAAAATACCATTATCTAAGAAACCATCAGTTTCTCCCCAGCAAAATCTTGGTCTCATGAACTAATAAAGTGTCTTCTCCAAGCAAAAATAAATAAATAAAATAAAATAGTAAAAATAATATAATAAGACAAAATAAAATTTATAGTAACTACTTCCTTGTTTTTATATATTTTAACAACCTTTACATGTGTTCATAAATAATACAGTTTAGTTTTGCCTGTATTTGTATGATACATAAAGCAAAGTGCAATACTACATGTATTCTTTTGTGGTAAGCTTGTGCCATTCAAAGTTATGTTTTTAAGGCTCACCTCTGTTTTTGCATGTAGTTTGCATGTTTTTGCATTAATTTCCATCATTAATTGCCTGATAGTACTTTTATAAATATAAAACATTTATCTCTTGTGCTCTGATAGGCAGTTGGATTTTTAGCTCATGTAGATTTTGACTTTATGAACAATGCAGCTAACAATCATTTGTACATGTCTTCTGGTCTACACAGGAATACAATTCTCTAGGAAACACAGGTATGATTATATTGCAGAATAATAATGGTATTCCTATTATATGTAATAGAATTTGGATTCTAACCATCTGGAGTTATTGTGAACTCTGTATTTAAGATAATCATGGTCCTCATTAAGAGTGTCATTGTTTTGGATGCCAGCCACAAGTTCAGGTTCCCCAAGGCTTTCTGCATTTCTTGGCAAATGGCTATGAGTATAGAGGGGTTTCCACAACCCCACTCAGATTTGAAAATACACTCAAATGACTTACAGAACTCAGGAATGTTCTATACTTTCATTTACAGTTTTATGGTAATACATATAAATCAGGATCAAAGAAGAGGCAAATAGGTATGGGTATGGGAGGTTCCCAAATGTAAAGCTTTCATTCACTCTCCCCACTGAATCAGAGCACATCACCCTCCCAGCACTCTCCTTGTTCACCAACCAGGAAGTGCCACTAAACTTCAGTTTCACAGTTCTTATTTGGGGCCTAATTATGTAGACACCATTGATTGAATCAATGGCCATATGATTAAAGATCTCCAGGTGTCCTCCCTCCCCAGAGGGTGGGCTGGTTCAAAGCCCCAACCCTCTAACCATATGGTTCTACTTTTTGGTCACAAGTCCCATTCTAAATTATGCTAATTATGCTAATAAATGCATTTATTAGCATAACTCAGGTATGATCCAAAAGGATCATGAATAATAAGGATACTGCCTATTACTTGGGAAATTCCCAGAATTTTAGAAGCTCAGTGCCAGGAATGTGGTACAAAGATTATTGTTTTTTGACATTCAGCATATACTTTAAATTTTGTAAGTAGTATCAAACTTTTATTGAAAGTGAATAACCAAATTATCCCCTCCCCCCAGATAGGTTTCATGAGTCCCTATCTCTTCACATACCAAGAAAATTTTTCTATAAAAATTTTACTCTAACTCCTTTGTAGAGTATCAGTTGCTTTAATTTTTATATTTCTATCAAACTAGTGAAGTTGTAACCCTTTTCATGTATTTAGTGACTCTATATCTTCTTTCATCTTTTGTGGAAACACTGCTCAGTTCTTTTACCCACTTTTTGTCTAGGATTTCTATCTTGTTTTAATTCATTTGTGAGACATATATCGATCATTTGTTATTATATATTCTCGATGTAAACTCTTTGTAAGTTTTAGGTATTCCAAATAATTTTGCAAATTTAGAAGGCTGAGTTTACAACTATCTTAGGTTGAAGTTCTAAAATCAGTACTATTTTTTCCCTTTGTGCATTTTGTGATTTGCTTAAAGATACACACACACACACACACACATGCACACACATATATACACATATATATTTGCTCTTCATTCATGAAGATATTCCCTTGTATTTGTATCTAGAAATTGTTTTTGTTTTACCTTTCACATTAAGACAGTATTTCATACGGTTAAAGATACCATCATGATATTTTAATAAGGGGTTTAAGTGGTAATGGAAAAAATACAATTAAAATTAAAAACAAAAACAGTCTCTGTATCTATGATTCTGTTTATGTTCTGCTTGCTTATTTATTTACTTATTTATTTCTTTTTAGAATCAGGAGGAGCAGTATGAATTATATAAGCTCCCACTACTGGTAGCTGAAGTTCGGAATCTGTTTTTATATTTTTTTTAGATTTTAAATATAATTTATAGAGTTTTAGAGTTTAAATATAATTTATAGAACGTGAAAAATTTCACATTCTTTAATAAAAACAAAGTAAGTAGAAACTTTATTCAAAAGTCTCAGAAACTTTATTTAAGCTGCAGTAGAGAGAATGCCCTATAAGAAATATGGAAGTATTTCACGCTGGCTGGTGTAGCTCAGTTGGTTGGAGCATTGTACTGAAACCAAAAGGTTGTGGGTTCACTCCCCAGTCTGGGCACCTATGGAAGGCAACCAAAAGATGCTGCTCTGTCACAAGCATATTTCCCTCTGTCTTGTCCTCTCTTCCTTCCTCTCTCTAAAAACAATGAAACGATGTCTTCTAATAAGGATAAAATATATACACCTATGAAAATGTCTCAAAAATCAGGCAGCAAAGTATTTTCTTGCAAAGGTAGGGAGGGGTAGGGAGTACTTTAACAGAAACTTTCCTGGGGAAGTGAACAGTAAGGTAAAATGTCCAGCAGGACCTGAGAAGAAAAGTGTCTGGCTGTAGTTAATAAATTCTTATCATAAGCTTGTAAGGGGACACCTTCTGCTTTTTAGTGCTTGCTTAGAAATTGGATGAAGGCAGAGTTTATTGACCTGTAGTGGGCAGAAAAGCCTGACTAAGTTTGGTTGAAACAAAGCAGGAGGTAAAATATGGACAATTGTGGATACTTGATCAATATCTAACTTTCTAATATTTTTCAAAACTTTTAAAATAAGCATTATTTTATTATGGCATTCTAACTTACTATTAATCACTCACAGAAAAAAGATTATCTTTAAGACAGTTAAGGAAATATCCAAGGTAAAGTGCAACGTGGAGGCAGTCTAGCTCTTGTCAGTGGCAAAGGGGATAATATATTTGCATATATCTAGAATAGAAAATAGGGAGGGAGGTATAACAAAAAGTTGCATCAGTGCCTCCTGAGAACAAAGGGACTGAATAAGTCATATCCCTTACCATTTAGATGTAAGCATGCCCAAACTGCTTTATGAATTCAAAACCAGTGTTCAATCAATAAACATGCCAGCTACAGAGTCACCAAGAAAATACAACAATTGAGTCCAATGCCCTTTGGGTAACAAAGAATTCCTAACAAGTGCATCAGCAACATAAGTGGGTTTTACAAGTGTGATAAAGTTAATTTAGGGAAGGTTCATCCCCATTGCTATTTGTAAATACTTTCTTAAGTTTAATTCAAAGTATATGTGATGAATTACCATATTCCCATATATATTTGTTGTCTAATCTTCAGTTATCTTTCTTTTCTTTATTATTATTATTCCTTAACTGGGGATATGTTTATTAATTTTAGAGAGAGAGGAAGGGAAGGGAAGAGAGAGAGAGAGACACTGATGTGAGAGAAACATCAATCCATTGCCTCTCATAAGTGCCCTGACCAAGAACCTCCTCTTTGGCCCCAGCACAGGATCCAACTGAAACCTAGGCATATACCCTGTCCAGGAATAGACCTCACAACATTTTAGTCTGTGCAATGACAATCAAACCAAGTGAGCCACACTGACCAAGGCCATTCATCTTCAAAATAATACTGAATTAGTCTTCAAACAAACATTATTTAAAATAACTACAGTGGTGTAGATTTTAGCATTTTCTTATGAAGTAGAATTCTAATGAATTCTGATATTAGAAAATAATTCTCTGGCAACACTAAATGAATATTTTTTTCCTAATTATTACCAATTTGTTAGATGTGGAAGTTCAGTGAAAGGAAATAACAAATAGGTACTTATTTATGAATTCAGAAACTAGTTGGTGGTATTGCCCTATCAAAAGAAAAAAAAATAGAGAAACATTGTTTTGAAAAATGAATAGGGTGTTGCAATTATACATTTAGGTCTTAAAAGAGCCAAAGTAGTAATAAATATAAGAAGAGAATGAGAATATAACTTTAGGAAACACTCAAATGTGAAGAAATTCAAGGTCTTTGAAAAGACATTGAGCCAAAGTCTAAGTCAAGAGGAAACCCAAGAATGTTTTTTGTTTGTTTTATAATACCTGCCAAAAGATGAGAGTATCAATGATAAAAACAAGTGATAACTACAAAAACAAGTAAAATAAGTGTCATGCTGGTCAAGCTCTATACTGATGTGACTCCAAAAATAAGAAAGGTTCTGATATGCTTTCTTATTTGTTTTTTTAATTTAAATATTTTGTTGTTTATGCTATTACATTTGTCCTAATTTCTTCTCCTTTGCCCCCCTCCACCCAGTCTGCCCCTATGCCCACAGTCAATTTTCCATGTTTATGGGTCATTCATATGTGTTCTTTGACTAATTCCTGCACTTTCAGTCAACCCGTCCCCACCTCTCCCCTCCCCTCTTAGAGCTGTCAGTCTGTGGCGTGTTTCCATGCCTCTGGTTCAATTTGGCTTATTGGTTTATTTTATTCATTGGGTTCCACTTATATGTGAGATCATATGTTATTTTTCTTTTACCTACTGGCTTATTTCACTTAGTGTAATATTCTCTAGTTTCATCCCCACTATTGCAAAACATAAGAATTCCTTCTTTTTTAATGATGCATAGTATTCCATTGTGTAAATGTACCCCAGTTTTTTTTATCCCTTCACCTACTGATGAGCACTTTGGCTGTTTCCCAATCTTGGCTATTATAAATAGCATTGCTATGAACATAAAGATGCAGGTATTATTTTGAATTGGTGTTTCAGGATTCTTAGGTTATATTCCCAGGAATAGAACCTCTGGGTCAGAAGGCAGTTTCATTTTTACTTTTTGGAAGAAATTCCATACTGTTTTCCACAGTGGCTATACCTGTCTGCATTATAACCAACAGAAACCATCAACAAAATGAAAAGGGAACCCACTATGTGGGAGAACATATTTGCCAAAGATAGACAGAACAAAGGTATAATATCCAAAATATATAAAGCAATCATATGACTCAACATCAGGAAGACAAACAATCTAATCCAAAAATGGGCAAAGGACATGAATAGACACTTTTTCAAGGACAACATACGGGTAGTCCATATACATATGGAAAAAAAAAATGCTCAAAATCACCAGGCATCAGAGAGAGGCAAACTAAAAATGCAATGACATATCACCTCACACTTAACAAAATGGCAGTTATTAATAAATTAAAAACAAATAAGTGCTGGAGAGGATTTGGTGAGAAGGAAAACTTGATACCTGTTTGTGGACAGAGTATTATGAAAATTACCTGATATTTGAAAATATTTTTTTCAATCACTCCTGTTAACACTCTGACCTTACATAAACATAATAGTACAGAAGTTCTTAGAGAAACTAAAACTAAACACAGGTGAGTTTTAATTGAGTGAATAGGTATAGACCTGTTTTTGTTGTACTGAGTATAAGTCTATATAAAACCTAAAGTGCTTTGAAAATTAAGTCATTTCGTAATGTCCCATCTGACATTCATTAGATTATGCATATTTAAAGATTGTCCTGCATTTTATATATATGTTTGTGTACCAAATTGCACAAAATTCAACAATAATACTTTTTCTAAAACATATATATATCATTATATCTATCTATCTATATCATTTATGTATTTTCTTCACTGAAATATGTAAAGTCTAAAATAAAGAGAGAAAGAGAGGAACACAGGTATGAAATATGGCAATGAATAAGTACCTATCAATAATAACCTTATACATAAATAGATTAAATGCTCTGTTCAAAAGACACAGAATGGCTGAATCGATAAGAAAGCATGACCCACACATATTTTACCTACGAGAACCCACGTTGGAACAAAAGACCTGCAAAGACTGAAAGTGAAGGGCTGGAAACAAAATTCCAAGGAAATGGACAGGAAAAAAAAGCCGAGGTAGCAATACTCATATCAGGCAACATAGACTTCAAAAAAAGAGCCCTAAAGAGAGATCCAGAAGTCCACTTCATAATGCCCAAGGGAAGAATCCACCAGGAAGATATAAACATTGTAAATATATATGCGCCAAACATAGGAGCACCCAAACACATAAAGAAAATCTTGGAGGACTTTAAGAAGGATATTGACAGAAACACAATGATAGTAGGAGATTTTAACACCCCACTGTCAAAAATGAACAGATCTTCCAAACAAAATATCAACAAAGATATTGTGGCATTGAACAATGTCCTAGATGAAATGGACTTAACTATATATATATATATAGTCTTTCATCCCAAAGAAACTAAATGCTCATTTTTTTTTCAAATGCACAGGGAACATTTTCAAAGGTAGACCATATGATAGGACACAAAACAAGCATCAAAACATTCAAGAAAATTGAAATCATATTAACCATTTTCTCTGACCACAAGGGACTGAAACTAGAAACCAACCCCAAGGGGGAAAAAAAACAAAACTCAAAATCATGGAGATTGAATAGCATGCTATTAAACAATTAATGGGTCAATAATGAAATTAGAGAAGAAATCAAAAAGTTTCTGGAAACAAATGAAAATAAACTCACAACAACCCAAAGCTATGGGACACAGTGAAGGCAGTGCTGAAAGGGAAGTTCATAGTGACACAGGCAAAGATAAAAAAGATAGAAACATTTCAAGCAAACAACCTAACCCTATAATCTTGAGGAAACAACAACAAAGAGAGCTCAGAATAAGCAGAAGGAAGGAAATAACCAAGATCAGAGCAGAATTAAATGACGTAGATACTAAAAGCACAATTCTAAGGATCAGTGAAATAAGAGCTGGTTCTTTGAAAAGATAAACAAAGTCAACAAACCTTTAAGTAGGCTCAACAAGAAAAAAGAGAGAGGACCCAAATAAACACAATCGGAAATGAAAGATGAGAGATTACAACTGATACTACAAATACAAAGATTGTAAGAAATTACTACAAAGAACTGTATGCCAAGAAATTTGAAAACCTAGGCGAAATGGACAAATTTCTAGAAAAATGTAATCTTCCAAAACTCAGTGAAAAAGAAGCAGAAAGCCTGAACACACCAATAACAGCAGACAAAATTGAAGCAGTAATCAAAAAACTCCCCACACACGAGAGTCCTGGACAAGATGGTTTCACAGGAGAATTCTACAAAGTGTTTATGGAAGAACTAACCCGTATCCTTCACAGATTATTTAAAAAAAATCAAGAAGATGGAAAACTCCCAAACTCTTTTTATGAGGCCAGCAACATCTAAACCCAAAAACCAGATAAAGACACAACAAAGAAAGAAAACTTCAGGCCAATATTGCTGGTGAACATAAACACTAAAATCCTCAACAAAATATTGGTAAACCACATCCAACAATACATTAAAAAGATCATACACCATGACCAAGTGGGATTCATCCCAGGGATGCAAGGATGGTACAATATTTACAAGTCAATAAATGCAATACATCACATAAACAAAAGCAAAGACAAAAATCACTTGATTATATCAACAGGTGTGGAAAAAGCATTTGATAAGGTACAGCACCCATTTATGATAAAAACACTCAGCAAAGTGAGAATAGAGGGAACATTCCTCAACATAATAAAGACTATATATGAGAGACCTACAGCCAACATCACACTCAATGGACAAAAACTAAAAGCTTTTCCACTAAGATCAAAAACAAGAGAAGGTTCTCCACTTTCACCACTTCTATTCAACATAGTATTGGAAGTTTTAGCCACAGTGATCAGACGAGAAAAGGAAATAAAAAACATCCAAAGTGGAAAGGAGGAAACAAAAATGTCATTGTTTGTAGATGACATGATAATGTTCATAGAAAATCCTATAGACTCTGCCCAAAAACTGCTTGACCTAATAAATGAATTTGGCAAAACAGTGGCATACAAAGTCAATACTCAGAAATCAAAGGCATTTTTGTATACCAACAATGAAATATCAGAAGCAGAAATCAAGAAAAAAATCCCATTGAATATAGCATCCAGAAAAATAAAATACCTAAGAATAAACTTAACAAAGAAGGTAAAAGACCTGTACTCAGAAAACTACACAACACTGAAGAAAGAAATTAAGGAAGACACAAATGAAAGGAAGCATATACCATGTTTATGGATTGGAAGAATTAACATCATCAAAATGTCCATACTACCCAAAACAGTTACAGATTCAATGCAATACCTATTAAAGTACCAAAGGCATATTTCACAGGTATCGAACAAACACTTGAAAATTTACATGGAACCATAAAGAACCCTGAATAACTGCTGCAATTTTGACAAAGAAGAGGAAAGTAGGAGGAATCACACAATACCTGATACCAAACGGTATTAGAAGGCCACTGTAATCAAAACAGCCTGGTACTGGCATGAAAACAGGCACATAGACCAATGGAACAGAACAGAGAGCCTAGAAATAAACTCAAGTCTCTACAGTGAATTAATATTCAACAAAGTGGACAGCAACGTGAAATGGAATAAAAATAGCCTCTTCAACAAATGGTGTTGGGAGAGCTGAACAGCTATATGCAAAAAAAAAAAAAAGAAAAAGAAAAGAAACTCGAGCACCAACTTACACCATACCCAAAAATAAATTCAAGGTGGATAAAAGATTTAAATATAAGCCATGACACCATTAAAGTCCTAGAGGAGAACATAGGCAGGAAAATCTCAGATATTTCACAGAACAATATTTTCACTGTTATGTCCCCTATAGCAAGGGACATAAAGGAAAAAGCAAACAAAGGGGGTCTCTTAAAAATAAAAAGCTTCTACACCAGTAAAGAAAACAGTATTAAAATAAAAAGAGAACCAACTGCATGGGAAAACATATTTGCCAATGATTCCTCAGACAATAGCTTTATATATCTCCAAAATATATAAAGAATTCACAGGACTCCACTCTAAGAATACAAGCAACCCAACCAAAAAAAAAAAAAAAATGGGCAAAGGATTTGAACAGACACTTCTCCAGGGAGGACATACAAAGCGTCCAGAGACAAATAAAAAGATGCTCAGTACCACTAGCTATCAGAGAGATGCAAATTAAAATCACAATGAGATACCACTTCACATCAGTCAGAATAGCCATCATAAACAAGGCAACAAATAAGTGTTGGAGAGGATATGGTGAAAAGGGGACCCTAGTGCATTGTTGGTGGGATTGCAGACTAGTACAACCACTGTGGAAAACAGTATGGAATTTTCTCAGAAAACTAAAAGTGGATCTGCCTTTTGACCCAACAATTCACTGCCAGGATTATATCCTAAGAACCCTGAAACACCAATCCAGAAGAACCTATGCACCCCAGTGTTCATAGCAGCACAATTTACAATAGCCAAGTGTTGGAAGCAACCTAGATGCCCATCAGTGAATGAATTAATCAAAAAACTGTAGTACATTTACACAATGGAATTCTATGCAGCAGAAAGAAAGAAGGATCTCTGACCTTTTTCGACAGCATGGATGGAACTGGAAAGCATTATGCTAAGCAAAATAAACCAGATGGTCAAAGACAAATACCATATGATCTCACTTTTAACAGGAACCTACTCAGCAAAACAAACAAACAAACAAAATATAAGCAAAGACACTGAAATAGAGAACAGACTGACAGTGACCAGAGGGGAAGGAATTTCAGGGGAAAAGGGTGAAGGGTTTTCAGGAGCAAGTATAAAGGACACCTGGACAATAACAAGGGGGGAGTATAAACAGGAGGGAGGTGGAGAGGGGTGGAGTCTAAAGTATTTTTTTTTATTTCAAATTAAAACAAGACAATGAGCATGTATTCACCTCCTGTTATTACTAGTAAGCTTGAGGAAAAAAGTATTAAGGCCATGTCTTCACTTTATCAAACATTATGAAATGATCTTAATCATCAATGTTTTTTTAGTATAATTAATATCTTCTGATTATCATCATGAATGTAGGAAGCAGAGGACTTGACAAGATAAGTCATAGATTGATAATGGATTATGCCCACTGAAGTAATATTTTTCAAGGGTGCTTTTCAAAGAGAAACCTGTGTGTGTGTGTGTGTGTGTTTTCCTGGACTCACTTCTAGGTTCATTGCTGAGTGAAGAAGCAATCTAGGTAGCACAGTCATTAACATTTCATCTCTAATTTCAGATGTCTGTAATAGAGACATATGTGCAAGGTCAGAGAATGTTACGAAAAAAGCTAGCCCAGAATAGGTATTGGTCAGAAATTTGTCATCAATTTTGAATGACATTTCTAACGTGAACACAGAGAACTCACATTGATTCACTTGTGAAGCTTCTTTGACTCATTCTCTAGCAGGAAGATCTGGCATACAGTGGGACATGTTTATCTACTAATAAATAAATAAAGGTCCTTCATCTCTTCTACAATATATTATTTAAAAATGTCAAACCTCTTTTGCTGTTCTTGGATCCAAATGTTTCAGGGTGAACTGCTTTTACATACACAGAATCACTTATTTTTTAAAAATTACACATTGTGACCCTGCCAGTAAGAAAAATGGTAATGTTTATGCAGAGTATTGTTCTCTTTCTACATCCTTTTTATCATATTAAAGTTATATTGATGCATTTTTAAATTTCCATCTTAAATTTGAAAGAAAATTAAATGCCTTTAATTAGTAATAATAAAATATTAGCTAACATTTTTATAACAAAAGAGATTAGTTTTTCTTGTTTTAGTCCATAAAACAGTCTGAACATGTGATAGGTTGTAGGTTATACAGAGGAACAGAAATCTGCAATTGCTGAATATGTGTGACTTCAGGTTCCCCTTCAGTGATCCTGCTCACTTCTTGTAAGACATTGGACTTTTGTAATGTATAGAATTAATTTACTTGTTTTAATACTACATCAGAAGTGTCCCAGAATCCTCAACAATGTATTCATCAAAAGGATGCCAATTAAATGTATAGCTACTCTTTCTGTTGTTTAATTATCATAATTATTTTATAAATATTGAACTCCTTAACTCATATATTTTACAATAGTCCTATAATAAGTAGGATCCTAAAAATATTTTAAAGTGAAAACATGCAGATTTTCATCAGATATCTCTGTCCAAAAAAACAACATCACACTTAGTCCTGAGGAATAAGGACTCCCACCATAGTCCTCCATTTGAAATGGCCTCCAGATATTACGTACAAAAACACACCCATGCAAATCTCCTGTATTAAGGTATATCTTGGGTGCCCTCATCACTCAGAATATGACACTTAGTAATTGCACAGTAACCCTAGACATCTGTTCTTAGTAGCACATAGTCCCTACAGTAGGGAATCACTTCTCCATGTCTCTGATCTTGTAGACTCAAAATTACAGGTGTCTGCCTTTTTAAGGCCTTTAGTTTTGTACATTCTTTCACTGCCACAGAAACAGACACTGCTTCAGATCATGAAAAGTGTATCAGCAATAGATCCACTAAGGTCAGAGAATAAAACAGATATAAACAGATTAAAATGAAACCACCGTTTCACCTAGCAATGGCACTTTTGGGAATGTGTCCTAAGAATCCCGAAACACCAATTCAAAAGAATAGATGGACCCCTATGTTTATAGCAACACTGTTTACAATAGCCAAGATCTGGAAACAGCCTAAGTGCTCATTAGTAGATAAATGGATTAAAAAAACACTTTGGTACATTTATACAATGAGATGCTACACTATGAATCCAATTTTAAAATATTAAAATAGAACCCAGGACAAATGAATCGCTGAAATTTTAAAATAAATTGAAACAATCTAAGAAGTCATACACTTATTTTTTCAGCATAATATGTTCAAAATATAACATGTTTATAAGTTCATAACATATATTTTGGTAACTTATATTTTGACATGTGTTCAAAAATATAATAAGGAATAAAGGAAGTAGCCAAATTCATACAAACACATATATACAATCACTGAAAATGAAGAAAAAATATGGAAGAGGTAGCAAGTAACCAATAATTAAACAGCCAAGGTAATTGATGTACCAGATAAGGATTTACTTTATAAAATATATAAAAAACTTATATGACTCAGCTCCAGGAAAACAAACAACTCAATTAAAAATGGGCAGAGGACCTGAATAAACATTTCTCTAAGGAGGACATTCAAATGGCCATAGGCACAGGAAAAAATGCTCTATATCACTAATCATCAGGGAGATGCAAATTAAAACCACAATGAGATATCACCTCATACCTACCAGAGTGGCTACCATCAATAAATAAACAAACAACAAGTGCTGGTGACAATGTGGAGAAAAGGAAAACCTCATGCACTGTTGGTGGGAATGCAGAGGGGCACAGCCACTATGGCAAAAAGTATGAAGTTTCCTCAGAAAATTAAAATGGAACCACCGTTTCACCTAGCAATGGCACTTTTGGGAATGTGTCCTAAGAATCCCGAAACACCAATTCAAAAGAATAGATGGACCCCTATGTTTATAGGCAACACTGTTTACAATAGCCAAGATCTGGAAACAGCCTAAGTGCTCATTAGTAGATAAATGGATTAAAAAAACACTTTGGTACATTTATACAATGAGATGCTACACTATGTAGCATTAAAAAAAGAAGGAATTCTCACCTTTGAAACAGTATGGATGGACCTAGAGGCTATTATACTAAGTGAAATAAGCCAGACATATAAAGGCATATGATTTCACTTATAACTGGAATCCAATGAACAACATAAACTAACAAGCAAAATAAAATCAGAGGCAAAGATACATGGAATAGGACTGCTTAAAAGAAGGTTAAGGTATTAGCCAACAAACATATATTCATGATCAATGGATGTAGAGAACAGTGTGGGGGTTGCCTAAGGGAGTGTGGAGGGGCTGGGAGGAGGGGCCAAAGCAGAAAAACTTGGACAACTGTAATAACATAACCAATAAAATATTTAAAAAACAGCCAAGGTAATTCCAATACAGAAATTGGCATAATGTTCACAAAATATTTTGTTTAGTTTTTAGCCGATAGTGATAGTGTTTTGCATGGTAGTAAGAATAAACATTATAGAAAAATATAGAATTTCAATTAAAATTTTAGTAACATATATAGACTTGATTTCCTGATAGTGGATAGGTCACAGCAATACAGAACAAAATTACAAGACACTGGTTTAGGGGAACCTGGGTCTTGCTGGGAGCTGATTGTTCAGAGGTGAGGTAACATTCACTAATTATTCTGGCTTTAAGATTAAGGTCTGCTTTGGTGTCCCTTTTTCTGGTTTCATGGGAAAGTATCCAGGGCATTTTTTGACCTTATAGCTCAGAATGAGACATAACTTAGGTCAGGTTGTTAGCTTCAGCCTGAAGACTTAGTGACCATGAGTCAGGTCCAGGCTATTGTTTTCTACTCCCTTGGGTGTTGCTGAGTATCTAGGGGAAAGGCTAGGTGTTTGAGGGGTGTAGGGAGAGACAATGTGTTGTCTAGAGCTAGGATTCAACATTAAATCTAATTGATGTCATAAGGACCCTCAGTTTCATTACTATGATGGGCTAGGTATAAGTATTTCTGTATTTATTTTGTGTAGGGTCCATTAAGTTTCTTGGATATTGTTCATCAAGTTATAAAAATGCTGAGGCCATTTTTCCCAAAAAATATCAGAATGTACTTGTTATTCCTGAGGTGGTGGTGTTTTATGGTTTAGGTTTTACATAGATTCTGTTGGTGTATGAGTGAAGATTCTCTACTCAGGATGAACTTCAAGTGTCTGAGTAGGTCTTGACTTCTCAGATCTCTGTTTTAACTTAGGACCAATACAGCTATTCCAGGCTTAGTCTTGCATACTGCCAAGGTCATTTCTAAAATACTTTTCATGTTTGCATGGTATATGTATTATCTTGTTATGAATCTGCAGCTTTAAGAGCTATCCTTGCCCTGTTTTCCCATGCCACAAAAAGAAAAGCAGCAAAGTGACTCCCTGTTGTAGTTATATATAGTTGAGATATGACTACCAGGTTTTGAGAAATTATAGTGGGAAAATCAGCTTAGTTGCTACTTTGTCACCTTCTAGGGATAATAAGCAGCTAAGTATTTACATGCATTGTCTATTAATAGCTCCCAATCCCTTTACATCATCGAGTTTTATATTAGGTAGAAAAGCTAAGGTTATTCAAGCCTCCTTAGTATGGAAGTAGATTTGGCTACTTTGATATTTGCAAATGTTAATTGCTATGCCAGATACAATATGGAATATGTTTGGTACCTGGGAGAGTTCTCTTGTATCACTTTCCAGGATATTCAAACACTGATCAGATTTCCCACTGATCAGATTTCTATTATTATAACATAGTTTTCCATATTGAACTTCATCTTAATAGAATCATAAAATATCTACCCATTTGTGCAAGCATAATTTTCCTTAAAATATAAGTTTTGGGATTCATTTGTAGTATATGTTGTCAGTATGTCAATAGTTCATTTCTTCTTAAATCTTAGCAGTATTTGATTGTATAAATAAATCAATTTATTTAACAATAATCCAATGATAAACATTTGGTTTGATTACTCTTTGGAGGATATTAGGAGGAAAGCTGATATAAAAATTCATATACAAGTTTAAATATTTTTTTTATTTTTTATAGGCATAAGTTGGCATTTTGTGGATAAATACCTAAGAATCACTATATTTTACTGGAGCTTTGTGCTTAACTTTATAAAAATCACTAAACTGTTTCTCAGAGTTTTGACTTGTTTTCTTTCCCAATAGCAATCATACCATAATAATCACTTTGTTTGCTTGTTTGTTTAAGATGTCCGTTTAGTATGAAATGGCATCTCATTATGATTAAAATTTACATTTCTCTGATAACTAAATATATTAAGGGTGTTTTATGTGATTGTTGGCTGTTTTTATAGCAACTATTCTGAAGTTTCTGTTCAAGTTATTTGTACATACTTTTTGGAATCTTTTTGTTATTGAGATACAGAGCTCTTTATACACTCTAAATATGAATTCTTATATATACTCATATATATATAATTTCTCCCAGATTGCTTTATTTTTTAATTGTATCATTAAAAATAGAAGTTTTAGCCCTGGCTGGTGTAGCCCAGTGGATTGAGCGTAGGCTGTGGACCAAAGTGTCACAGGTTCGATTCCCAGTCAGGGTACATGCCTGGGTTGCAGGCCATGACCCCCAGCAACCACACATTGATGCTTCTCTCTCTCCCTCTTTCTCCCTCCCTTCCCTCTCTAAAATAAATAAATAAATAAATCTTTTAAAAAATAGAAGTTTTAAATTTTGAATTTCATTTCCCCATTTTCCCCTTGTGTACACTTCCTCTGTGTTTAAGAAGCCCTTATCTATCCTAAGATCATGAAATCACTCTCACCTGTTTTCTGCTGAAGTTACTACTTTAGCTTTTACATTGAGGTCAATGGTTCATCTAAACAAAATGTTCTTGTATGGTATAAGGCAGAGACTGAGAGTCATCATTTTTTCACTCAAATATCCAATTGTTCCCTCTGTTTTTTGAAAGGTTGTTCTTTCCTCATTAAGTAACCTTGGTGGCCTTGAAAATTTATTGACCATATATACGTTGATCTACTTCTGAACTCTCTATTTCTGTTCCACTGGTCTACATGTCTGTCTTCACACCTATACCATGCTGTCTCAATTTTAGTTGCTTTTTAGTCTTGAAATCACATAATATAAATCCTCCTATATGCTCTTTTAAAAATCCCTCACCTATTCTAAGTCACTTACCTTTGTATATACATTTTAAAGTCATCTTGTTTTCTGGGATTTTGATTAGAATTGCCTCAATATATAGGTCAATAAAGGGGACAATTAACATCTTAATCTGGGGACTTTAAATCAATGACAGTGGTGAGGCAGGAGATAGTCAGGAAGGAAGCTCCAGAGGCCCCGCAGGGTTGAGGTAGAAAACATCTATACATGACAAAGACCCCCTAAGATGGGTAGCTCCTGTTTTCTGGGATAACTCTAAATCATAGAATGCGCCTGCACACTACCCCTGATTCATTATAATATCATTATAATGAAATAACAGTCTGGGACTCCCTTCTCCAGTAGCCAATCAAGAAAATCATGGGAAACCACACATGCACAGTAGCTTTGAAATCCAACTCCTTGTACCTGTGCAGGAAAAGCCCGCCAAAGATTAGCCAGGGGGCTTCTGCCCTATAAGAATAGAATCCCCCAGCCCACGTGTCCCTTCTCTGCTCATAGCTGGCCCACTCCCGTGTCCTGTGGAGTGTACTATCACTTAATAAATCTTCCCTCTTTCTTTATGCTATAAACTTTGTGTGTTCGGTTCAATTCTTTGTCCTCGATCACTAAGAACCTGGTTACCTGTGCACACCTGTGACAGTGGTACATATCTATACACATTTTGGCATTTAAAAATTAATCTTCAAAAATTTTTGAAGATTTTAGAACAGAAATCTTGCACATTTTTCTTTGAATTTATTCTTAAACAGTTTACAAAGCTATTAGAAAAGGTAGTCTTTAAATGTCATTTTCCAATTACAGTAGATTTCAGTATGATGAAATTATATTTGAATACTTAAAAATCTCAATAAATCTAGTTGAATTTTTTATAGATCTTACCATTTTCTAGGTTACCCTTTATCTTCAAATAAGACTTTTGTTTTTTCCTTATGATACATATTTACATTTTTATCTTGCCTTATTGTTCTAGCTAGATTTGAAAATACAATGCAAATGGAAGAGTGAGATCAAATAGCTTTTTCTGCGTATACATGTCTTTGTTAATCCATTTTTTCTAACACTTTTTTTTAAACTATGGTTTTAAACAACAATGCTTCCCTATCAATCCCACTTCATTATTTTCCCTCATTCATTATCTCACCTAACATTAGCTGATTGCCTATTATGATTTAAATATCTCTAATACAACAGTGAAAAAAAAAACAACTCTTTTCTTGCTGAAGATTTGTCCATGGTAAACTTGTACACCTAGCAATTACCATGTTGTACTTTATTCCCTGCTTTCTTATATATTTCTTCCCAAAAATGTGTGAATCATTGAGCATGTATTTTATGTATCTGTGAGCATCATCCATGCTTTCATATGGAAACTTCTATAAAATATGTTCTGAATAAAAACTGAAATTTTAAAAAGTAGGCCAATCACAAAAATTGTAAATAAATAAAACCACTAAGTCATGAGATAAAGGAATATTAATTTATCTCTTTGGAAATACCTTTGTAACTGAGAGTTTATTATTGTTTGTCCTATTTTAAGTAATATAAGGATATATAATTGACATTTAAATGAAAACACTAGAAACTATTGTTTTCCTATCCTTATATCAATTACTTTTGATAAAGGCAAAGTAATTGCCTTTACTTTGCCTTTTACCTAATGAGTAGAGTAAATTCTTCTCTTTCCCCAGTCCTCTTTAGTCCCTATTCCTCTTTAGTACTTGTAAGTGATCATGATTATTTCCTTCCATTCACCTTCTGTTGTATTTAATTTAAAAACTACTCCTTGCCCTGGCTGGTGTGGCTCGGTGGACTGAGTGCCAGCCTGCAAACCAAAGGGTCACCAGTTTGATTCCCAGTTAGGGCAAACATCTGTGTTGAGGGCCAGGTCCCCAGTAGGGGGTACATGAAAGGCAACCACACATTACTGTTTCCTTCCTCTTTTTCTTCCTCCTTTCCCCTCTCTAAAAATAAATATTTTCTATTCAAGAAAATTGAAGTTCTTACCAGTAATTTATAACATCACAGATCCTTTGGTCATTTTCTTCTTATACTTAACACCTGCTAATCCCCAATTTTATTTTTCACATTTAATTGTATCTCAGCAGTTTTCAAAAGCTGAATCTAATTGAATCATTTATTACATAGTATGAAATTAGGATGCTCTTAAATACTACAAATAACAAGAATAATCAATTATTAAAAACTGCTTCTAATATCTGTTTTCAATTCTCAAACTAAATCTATCTTGAAGAGGTCACTGTTTCAAAAATAAAATCAATAAATGAAGTCACAGTAAAACATATTATATGTAGTTTGGAACTGACTTGTAAAATAATAAGATTGCTTCATGTTTACTCAGTGTAGGGATCATTTTGATAACTCATAAGTGATTTGCTAATGATTTTATGTAGAAGTGAATAATCATTTTTATTATCAAAGAATATATATATTTAATTTAAATTATTTTATTGTTGTTCAATTACAGTTGTCTGTATTTTCTTTCAAGACAATTCTAGGCAAGCATTAATATTATTATTTATATATTGCCTCTGATTCAGCATTTTATAACAGTTAAGGAAGTTCAGAAAATAGTGTTTGAGCTATTACTTTTCACTAGAATCATCTAAGAGTTTTTCCTTCTATTACAATATGCATTACAGCCCTGGATGGTGTAGCTTAGAGGATTGAGTGCCAGTCTGCTAACCACAGGGTTGCCAGTTCCATTCCCAGTCAGGGCACATGCCTGGGTTTAGTGCCAGGTGCCCGGTAGGGGGTGCATGAGAGGCAACCACACATTGATGTTTCTCTCCCTCTCTTTCTTCCTCCCTTGCCCTTTGTCAAAAAGCCAATAAATAAAATATTTAAAATATATATACATTACACACCCAGTCCACTTCTAGCACTGATGTAACAAACTTTTGCCATATATATACTTATATATATATATATATATACACACATATAAATTTATATATGTATATATAAGCTCTATATGATGTTTACATTCCATATTCTCAATTTTATAAAATATTAATATTTTATGATAGACGGGCTGGGAACCAAAGTGTCCCAGGTTCAATTCCCAGTTAGGGTACATTCCTGGGTTGCAGGCCATAACCCCCAGCAACTGCACATTGATGTCTCTCTCTCTCTTTCTTTCTCTCTCTCCCCCCTTCACTCCCTAAAAATAAATAAAATGTTTAAAAAATATATTAGTATTTTATGATAGAATCAGGTATACATTCCCCTAACTACTATTTACTTATGTTTGTTTGTTTTTTTCTTTAGAAATATTAATGTGAAGAAAACTATTTTGTAGCCATGAGTTTCATATTGATTCAATTTCTGGCAATCTTCATTTTGTTAGTGACACAGCAATTTCTTAATGTTCTGGGCTCAGAACACCTGACCATATTATTATCTAGACCTTCTCATCTTTTAAGTCAATTAATTCACTGGAGTCTGCCAATTATGCTGTCAAAATACCTTTTAATATTTCTCAATTCTTCATTTTATATATTCATGCTAACTTGGACTCTAGTAATCACAGATAGAGGATATCTCCAAACTTTCTATTTTTAATTTCTCCTCATACCAGTCGTCACTGTATTCCCACAGGAGGCACATTTTTCTTTTTTTTCATGATGTTACTATAGATATAAAAGGCACAATGGCTCTGTACTACTTATTCAAAGGACATTCCTTCATCTTCACAACTCAGGAACCTAATTTTTGAAACTATGTTCTGCTTGTCTGAAGTTCTAACCTCCTAGTCCAGCTATTTTAATCTACCTACCTTCCATTTTTTAATTATCCTTTGCTGGGTATGTCCTCCACACCTCTTTTCATTTTTTTTCTCTCCACCATGCTGCCAAATTTCCTTAATTTCCCTATTCACTATTGTCACAATGAATTTTTATTGTGTGCAATTTGTAAGTGCTAAAATTAAAAGCAGTGGTGTTGTTCTTGGAAAGAATAAAAGAACATGAGGATTTTACATTTCTTTAGATTATTATTTTAAAATAAAGAATGCTCTGAGCTTCCATCATCATCATCATCATAGGCTTGCTGGAAATTCAATTTTAGTCTGATAGAGGTGGTAGGGAATACAGTGAGGTTCACTCTGTATAATGTCTCACAAAGGGGATATCTCTACTGTCTCAAAAAATGGAAGTAAAATATCTGATGGTGTTTCCTTGGTGGTATCCACTGATATCTTCTTACGTGAACCCACAAGGTCCTTGAACTCCCTAATACTGCTGTTCAGTGTCATCCCCAGTGAATGAAAATTACAAGGAGACTAGGATGCAACTTACATGAATAAGGACCCCTCACAAATATTTTGATATTCCACCCCACAAATTCTAGCATTCTTGGCCTTCACAAGTTCTGACTTCTGGTTTTCAACTTGGTGACCCCTGGCTTATCTTTAGGTTTCCTTTCTTTCTGATGTGGTCTAAAAACCACCTTCACCCAGGAAGCTCTGGTAATTGTGAATTTACCCCACCCTAGTTGTATTTTTCTTTTATTGTGATTGTTGTTTCATATATTTTCTAATATTTTAGTTAAGACATTGATTTCATGTGATTTTGGCTGACTCAAGGACACAGTAATGTTTTATTTCATATCACCATTGTAGTAAATAAGATAATGATATGTGCCACAAAATATTTTTTGAATGAAAGTTGATTAAAATTAGGGAGTAAAAGAAACAAAAGATTTAATATGAAAGCAAAAATAGGATTATAGAATAGCTTTATTATATATAAAAATAAATTGGTCTGTTCAAAGTGTACAGAGTATTTTTTTATATAAATGATATCAGTGAGAATGAGTAATGGTTTTCTAGATAACTTATGCTTTGTAATGCAAATAGCCAGTACTTGTAGTGATTATAGCTCAAAAGAAATGAAACAGTACATGTACTGTTGGTAAATGTATGCAATTTATTGGTTTGAGCATGAATTCAATTTGTTAGTCATATTGACTCACCAAAATACGCTTGGTTTATGCAAAGACTTTATTAGTTTATAAGTGAAGCAGAGTAGCTATGTTCTTCAGAATTTAAGTTTAGAATTAAAACCTTCTTGTATTCTGATCATGTGTGACCAATGCTGAAATATAAATCTTTCACACATCAAGTTTCCTTCACCATGGAAACCATAGAAATAAACTAATATAAAATAATCAGAATTTATTTCCTGAAGGATGGTAATAGACTCGCATGTATAACAATATATGCTAATTGATAAAAATTACTTTCAAAATGTACTTTTTCCTCTTTGTTTTCTTCTAGTATATGTGGTGTTATTCACTAATTTCTGTAAGTCATTTTAAAATGTAATTGCTTGTAAAGATGGGCCATATCAAGAGGTGCCACAAAGAATTCAAATCCCATTTCTATTAAAGTAAAAGAATACTTTAAAGGGTTTGAAATCTTTTATACTGAGTAAATTACAAATGAAGCAGATCTTAAATCATTTACATTACAACTATGAGCATTATCTTTTAATTAATGTTCTAGAAATTAGTTTATAAAAAGTATTTTGTTCAAAAATAATCTCCTAAAGTCTATCAAAAGAGTGTAGGAGGATTTCAATATGAGGAATAATAAATTCAATATAATTAAAAATAAGCTTTTAATTCAATTATGGATATTAACTGTAGATAACAAACCCATCTGCATTTCAAATATTATCTTAAAATTTTGCTTCTGGTTTGTCTGGGTAGTGCCTATTAAAACAAATGTTCTGAAGATAGCAACCAGAAATATAGGAATATAGGACCTACTTCCAGGCACCAGAGAATGGAAAAAAAAGATAAAAGAAAAAGAAAGAAACTAGAAGGCAGTTAACCCTTGGAATTGGAAGAAGAGAATAACACTGGATGAGTTTTTCATTTTATGGCTTGTAGGCTCAAAGCAGACCTGAGTCTGCAACATTCAAAGTGTTTAAAATGCTAATGAACAGCCCACAGACACACTGGCTCCAGGAATCAAGTGACCTGGTTTAGAGCTAGCACAGCTGCAGGAACATCAACACATCATCTCAGAGAGGGAAATCCCAGAAATGTGAAAGCCAGAGAGTGAGAGCAAGACCTGCATGTAATCACTACATAGCTCTGGGTCATGCATGAGTGATGCTGATGATCAAACAGCCCTGAAGAAGGTAGTCATGAAGGTGTAAAGCACAGCATAGGGAACATAGTCAATAATATTGTAGTAACTATGCATGGTGCCAGATGGGTACTAGACTTACTGGGTTGGTCTCTTCTTAAGGTACATTGATGTCTAATCACTATATTGTACATTTGAAACTAATGTAATGTTGTCAACTATAACTTTAAAAACTCAAAAAAATAAATTAAAAATTTTTGAGCTTCATCCATCAAGGAGGAGAGGAGTTTTGTAGTCTGATTTTGGCCTGCTTGAAAAATGAATATTCTTAGAAAGATAAACAGAATACACGTTTTCTATGGTATATCAGTTCCAGTGTCCAAGCTACCATACAGAGTAACTCAACAGAGAGGAGGAAAATGATCTGGAAAGCATGGACCATCCTCAAGAAACAAAAACAATCAATGGAGACCAACTGCTCAGTAATGCAGATGTTAGAATAAGCTGATAAGGATTTTATAGCAGCTGCTATAGCTGTCCTCACTATCATTAAGGGAAATATGCCTGTCATAAATGAAAATATACAACATCTCAGCAGAGCAAAAAAACTATTAAAATGGAAATTCTAGAATTGAAAAATACAATATCTGAAATATTAGCTAAGTCACAAAATGCATAAACTCAGACCCACCAAAGCACACCAAGCATGTGGTTTCTTCTAATAACTATAAGGATAGTTCATGTGGTCCAGTCAAACTTTGTTAACTTGATCAGCTTGTTCTAAAACTGCATAATGGATAAAATAATGTACTGAGCATCAAAAAATGAAATAAACGTTTACTCAATTTCCTTAATCATTTAGGATGATGAGGAAAAAACTTTCACATTTCTCTCACTGTTCTCTGTTCAAGTTAAGTTATTGTAGCCAACAGTTCAGTTAGTTTATTAAATCACCTTTGCTGCTGTAAAAAAAAAGAAGAAGAAGAAATCTGAGTAGATTTTCCACCAAATATTTCTCTCATGCAACTGAAGAGCTATGTTTCTGCTCCAGGCCATGGATCTGCTCCTCATGTCCTCTTTTTTTAGAAGCCAGCCCAAATAAGAATAACATAAAATTTATAATAAAATAAAAAATAAGACTGCATGTCCAAAGGAGATATTATAGGAGATATTTGGACTGAAGGAGAAGAACAAGGTCAAAAGTGATGATAACATGTGTCAAGAAATCCCAGGATTCAGAGAAAAGCATACCACCTCATATGCATCCAAAAGTCATGGTGTCAGTGTCAATGTAAATATTTCATACTTAGGTAAATACAAAATCCATAATGATTCTCTAGATCAGAATATCATATGTAATTGAGTATAATTGATAATACAGCGAAATGAGATATTGGTTGCCATAACTAGTAAGAGCTTCAAGTTAATTATTGTGATAAGATTAAGATTTTGTAAAACTGAAGGCATTGAAACTTTGTTATTTCTTTGTGCTGGACCTGATACAAACTTATGTCATAAAGCAAATGGAACACTCAAAAGGTCAGCTTGGCGACTGGCCTTTGTCTTCAATATACTCTAGCACCTACCAAGGAAAAGATAGGGCTGTGATGAATAATATGCTACTTGCAAAGGTCACATAAACCTCCTGGATCAGAAGCTCTGACTACGTTGTAGAAGACATGTCACTACCTAACACCTACCCTGGATCAGCAGCTACTGCAGTGGTTCTGCACACAAAAGTTAAGAAATATAGTCTATGTAATTCTATGAAAGTGTTTCTATACATGTGCCATATGGGATACCAAGGGCTTAAATACTCCTTTCTCACAGAGCTAACAAACAAGATCCTTTCTCTCCATTGGTTAACTGGAGAATCTATTGCTTGTATCACTTGCTTTACCCCTCCTGTATATTTCTTTGTTTTTACAGTTACTTCCACAAAGCTAGTATAGAAGCTTCTTAAGAAAAGAGATTCTTCAGTGACTTTCAGAGCTCTGTTAGCTCTAAACAATAGTATTCTGTTCATAGGAGGTTAGTGCATATTTGTTGATTGACTGCCTTTCTCTTTTTTATTGTTGTTCCAGTCTGTTTCCATTTCCCCCCACCACTGTCACCCACTCCAGTCATCCCTACCTCCTACCCTCAATCCTACCCCATCTTGATTGTCCGTTTAATTGATATGGACTTTTTTTTTAATATCATGCACCTACCTCACTATGAATTGAGATGTCTACTCACATTCATGAAACAATAACATACCGAGACATACATGCTTACTAAGCATACATTTATATAAAAATCTTTAAAATTAACAAGTGGCAGCCTAAATATGTGTAAGTGAATTAAGCCATAATATTTATGAAGGTTATGATACAAAGAAATCTGATCAGATCACTGGGGAGAAGTAGGGAGGGGCCATAGTAGGAGGTTTCCTTAGGCAAGGGTAAACAGCCTAGGACCAGGTTGGCTGAGAAGCTGAATACCTCCAGCTGAATTCCAGAAGCTGGAATTATGGGTGAGAAGATTTAAAATAAAAGAAGCACTATCAGGCTCTGTTCTATCAGGCTCTGGGAGCGGTGGAGTGGTGGTGAGCTCTTTCTGGCTCTCATGCTTTCTTCCTGAAGGATGCCTGGATGATCATGCTACAGCTGCCTGCATTTCCCAATGGACAGTATTTTGAATGAGAGGAAACTCCAGGCATAGCCTAGGGTTGACCTGGCCTGGCAGAGGGTGGCAGGGTTATTCTTCTTTAGGTGTTCTAGAGGGGGTGACCTCTGAGGTAAAAGCCTGATGTTCTTCCAAAATTTGTAGTTTTTGTATCCTATGTTGTTTTAGTTTGTAAAGCAACCCTATAGAGATAAGATAATTAAAACCAACAGGGGGAATGATAGAACCCACGTGTTAGAATTTAGCCTTAATTGATAGGCTTAAGTGACTAATACATGTGGAAAGCTATTATAGCAAATTTGTGAAGCTTTTGAATAGACTCCTTTCCTTTATCACTAAACCCACCTTTCCCTCTGGAATTGTGTCTAAAGGTTGGCGGTCTGGAATTTTTCCTAGAGGGTGGTGGCAGGTAGGAGAATCCAATTGCTCTTTGGTAACAGTTATGTTTTTACTGCAACATATGCCAAATTACATATTACATATTTTCATTGTAAATTTGTAAACCAATCTTTCCTCCATTCACCAGCAGACTTTGTCATTAAGACAATTAAACAAGACTGGGGATTATGTGAAACTCCCTTAATACAGCCTTTCCTCCCCTTTTGGCAAAAAGCAATTAACAGGAACTTCTTACACTGCAGCTCATTTTGGCAATTTCTATGTGGGCCACAAATTGGATTAGATTTTTCTAAGCATTGCGGAGCTCCAACTATTTCAGTTCTTTCAGAGATGAGAATTGAGTGACATGCTCTTAAGATTTTTAAGAGAAGATAAGGTTAGCTTTAGAGAGGATGCCACAGTCTGCTACTTAAATGTCATCAACTTTTTGTCCCTGTATGGTTGATATGTTTTCTCCTATTAGCAATTCTGTGGTGTTTTAAATTATGAGCCCCAAATTCTTCGACATTTCTCCCTTTGTGAAGTGTGGTCTCTACCCATTCATTTGACACTGATTTGGCTCATGAATGCTTTGAATAATAGAATATGGAGGAAATTATATTTCTGAAGTAAAAGGCCATGCAGCTTCTGCCTGGTTCTCTTAAGTACTTTTCTCTTGGAGAACACAGCTGCTATTTAAGAAGTTTGATGGCTCTGAGACAGGAACATTGAAATAGCCTGCTGCTGCCGCTTTTGTCAACAACACTGTGTGAAGTTGTAAACAATAGCCAGTGTTAACTATGCATGTGAGGGAATAATCTCAAGCATCCAGTCAGGGCAAGGCTTCAGATGATGGCAGCTCCTGCCAACATCTGAATGTAACCACAGGTGAGATACCAAGCCCTTCCTGAAGTCCTGACACCCAAAACTGTGACCCCAATATTTGTTGTTTTGTATTTCTCCATTTTGGGGTAACTTTTCATGCAGCAAAAATTATCCAAAAATTTTCACCATTTTTTAGGTCTTACATTTGTTTCCACTTTGACTATATAGTACCTGTACTTACCAATTTTCTAATGAGGAAACTGAGATGCAAATGGGGTTAAGTTTCTTGTGCAAAATTGGGTTAGTACAGGAGCAAATGGGCAATGCATATAAGCACTTAGTACAATGTGTGACACATAGGAGTCACACAGTAATAAATATATCAATATGACTATCATTGTGATTATTATTGAGTTACATTGAAAGCCTCAAGTAAAGTGCAAGTTGTGCATCACACTACAATTGACCACGTTTTGCTTAAAAACTTTGAAAAATCTTGCACCTCTCCTGAATTACTAAAGTAACCAGAGGATTTTTCCCTATTACTTGGAGAATTTTGTGGAAACATTTGGAAACACCTTGCACCACTTGAAGTGCTGAAATAAACAGAAGAGAGATAATCAGATCATATGCTCTGGCCTGGGCTTTGTCTTTATCTTGGGCAAGTCCCAGGATTTGCTGGTTCTGTTACTTCAGCTTTAAAATGAGAGAACTAGGTCTCCAGATAATGTTGTATCTCTTTGACTTAATATGTTCTAATTTCCAAGATTAAGATACAAATGCTTCTGGGATGGAAAGATCATTAATCCATGCCTTGTCCATGTCTGATGTGGTCTCAGAAGGAGCATGGGTATCTACAGAAGTGGTGCTCTGGAGAGAAAAGATTGATAATGGGGAACAAATTAAGTGTTGGAAAGACAATCTCCAAAACATACTTTAGCCTTCAGCTACTTCCCAAATGCCTCTGGGATCCCAGGTATAAACACAATTTCTCCAGCTGGGAAGACAATGTTAGTTAAAAAAAATAATGAAACTTTGTGACTCCACAGATCACATATGCATGAAGTCAGCCTTGCTTGGAAAAGAGGGCATAAGATTATTCCATCCAAATCTTTCACTTTACAGGTGAATGAAGTGAGATCCAAAGAGAACTGGTTTACTAATGACCACTCAGATTATAAGGCTCACAGAAAGATCTAGAACCTACAAATACAGGTGCCTTTAAAACTACATGTCCTATAATTTGAGCACTGGGTCATGAAAAGGTAACTTGGAATAAAAGCCAAAATCATTGTAAAACATCCCACAAGTTATTCCAAATACAAATGGTATCGATGGTGGGAAAAAAAGCAGTGAGTTTGCTTGGCAAACATATCATCTTGGTGAATGCCCTATTCTACTCATACCGTAATACATTTATACCTCTGTGACATGTTTATATAGAAGAAGGGTCACCAATTTTTTTTTCCTCTAAGGGACCTGATAATAAATATGTTCAGCTTTGTGGCTATGTGGTTTTCATTGCAACCACTCAACTCTGCTGTTGTAGCATGAAAGCAGCAATAAACAATTTGTAAGTGAATGGGCATGGTTTTGTTCCAATAAAACTTTATATAACAAAACAGGCAGCAGGAAAATCTCAGTTCACATAGATAGATTTTCTAAAACTTTCACAAAATGAATACCTCATATAACTCATAATCATCTTATAGAAGTTATATTATAAAAATGTCACCTAATTAAGGTGTTTTATTGATCATTTATTTATATGCACACATATAATAGTACTGAACAGCCCTCAAGTCATGCCTGGAGAATGCAAAGAAAAATGGCACAATCTATTGTCTAATTTTGTTTAGACTCTAATATGTGTGTTTACATAAACAGAAATAATCTAATGCAATGTGTCCTAATGAAAGAGGGTGTGTCTACCTAACATCAAGTAAGAGATTAGACAAGGCTTAATAGAAGAGGTGACACTTGAACTGGAGTTGTTAGATGGCTAGTCAAAGCATCAAAGATGAAGGTTTTTCAGGAATAGATATCAACCTCTATAAAGGTGCATGATCAATGAGGGAGCCTTTGATACTATAAATCACATATTTCCCAAGGGTGATTTATCCACTCAGGTTGTGGCATTTTCCTATCATTTTAATATTAGCTTTTTGGTCAGTTTTTGACAAAATTTAGTCTCATCTTAGTGTCCCATGAAATTTATCTATTCACCAATTTCATAATAAATTAGGATCTAGTGTGGTAGGAAGCTCCCTTTTAATAGCAGTTTAAGTTTGAAAATACTCTTGGCTTTATTTTTCAGATGAGATAAGTATCAATAATAATGCTGTCAGGGTCAAGAAAACATTTTCTACACTACTTTACCTGGTTCAGATACACATACATATTACTATACACAGCTGTGGGGAGCCAAACCACCCTGTTTTTAACTTAATTTTCATCTTAGGAGATTTCTTTAGATGGGGACTGAAAAATAGATTTTATAGCGTATGTTACAGCTGATCCATAGCAGCTACCTGCTTTATTGCCTTAAAAAGTCTTATAAACCTCCTCTCAGCTCAGAGACAGAGGGTGCTTTATTAACAACATCCACAACAGACACAGGAAAGGAGAAGTCGCAAAGGTGTCCCATATTAGCAAGCTGTGGTGTAAATACAATCTGGTTCTGCATGGACTTTCTCTATTGTTTATTTCATGCTCTTACCTCTCTTTGATATCAAGTAATCATCCAAAGCTCAGAGTTTTCATGTGGTTACATACTTTGGGTGCTAATAACAAGAAGTTAATTGCTAAAACCACTGCATGTTTCTATACATTCAAACATAGAGTTCTAGCATATTTGCATTCATATTAATTATATATTGGTTTATGTAATAATATATTTAAAGTCAAACTAATACTTTTAAATGTGTTACACTTCATAAAATCTGTAGCAAATTACTTTTTAAATATTGTTTGAGAAAAGTTGTTCCAAACCAGGGAGAAAAACAACCAACCACTCTGGCATTTGGAGTCAACATCTTGGCACCAGCAACAGGAATTCAGTCAGGTGGGTGAATGAGGGTAACCTACTGGCACCTAAGGTATCCCGAGGGGAGGACTGAATAGAAACATCATGGCCCATCTCCTTTCATAAGGATTCTATCCTAAGTTAAAATTTCCCTTTCTGTTTTATTGGACCTGTGAGTCTCCCTATTAGTTCATTTGCCCCAAGAGTTATAGTGCAAAATAAAGTAAATCAATGAATTCATCTAGGTAAATTATGCTCAATCTTATTTCAGCTGCTAAAATAGGAAAATGAGGATCTATGAGAATTTAGTACATAGTTTTAGGTCATTCAATAAAGAAGTTTGCAGCTTTCAATAAAGCACTCGCTTTAAGTGTAGGCATTCAGGAGAAACTATCTTACATATAAACATACTTAGAACAAGAACACCTAAGAAACAAATTGGAATTGTTTTCAAGTTTAACTATAATAACAGAGTATTTCAAGAAAAATGAAGATGAGTTGCCTTTAATCTTCATTATATATTAAATAAGTAAATTAAACCCTTAAATGATTTTTTCCTGTAAATTTATTTTAACTTTTTAAGTCAGTTCCTTACATATCTCTAATAATTTTAGCCTATATGATTATGTTATATAATGTTTTTTCAAGGCATTATTATTCAATTTTTGAATCTTAGAGAATTTTAACATTATAGCATCTCTCAAAATATACGCACAATCTCAAATATATTTTCTTTATTATCATGAATATAATTTGAGAGTTTTTTGGAAAGAATATTAATAAATCCTTAAAAGTGCTATAGGATGACTTTTTTTTGTTCTTTGTTAATACGGTTTGAAGACTACTTATAGAAATGAGAGTTTTCTTCTTCTGTTGTAGAACTTTTATTATTGACACATCAAGTAATTTAAAAATCAAAAAAAAATCTATTTAGAGAAGAATTAAGATGGAAACCTAAGAAATTAGGACATCTTATTGTTTAGTTTTGTGTTTTTTCTTGTTTTTCCATTAGTGCATACCACAGTATGTGAGTATCTGGAATTATATATAATCTGGAATAACCTGGAATAATACTATATATATATATATATATATATGTATAATTTTTAAAGAAATCTATATAAACTCATCATTTAGAGATAAAGGATTTCAGGCCCACAGAAATTAAGAAAGTCACTCTAAACAACACTATATGATAACTTTAAATTTTTTTGAAGAATAAATAAAGATGATTTGTTTTACTAATTGTCTTGTCACTATGGTGTATTTAAATTTAAAAAATACATTATATTACTTGAATTAAATATATCTAACTACTATGTAATATCTTTACAAGACATTTTAGCCTTTTTTATTTCTATAGCCACCAATTGTATACCAGATACTACAGCTGCTATCATGAGATAATTTTATTTTATTCTAACTATTATAATCCAGTTTTAATAATCAACCTATAACTGAGAAAGCTGATCCATATGATCCATATAAGCCTGGCCTAAATAAGAAACTTTGAGATATTCTATTGATACATATAAATATAGCAGAACCATAGTCTGAAAAATGAAAGTGCAATTTTCCATGGGGTTTTATTATGTAATTCAGTATATGGTAAGCTATGAGTACCATTTAGATTTCATCTCTTATAATGTTACTGCCAAAATGCCCTTTTGTAAAAGACCTATTTCCTCTTAAGTGAACTAAACTGGAGCAAATCTATTAGATATATTTTCAGTAATTTTTCTTTCTCACTGCTGGTTTTGCTGCTGAATTAACCCTCTCAATAGATTGCACACATTTTATTCAAATTATTATTCACAGCTCTTTGAGTTTATTCCTTGTCCTCTTTAGCTTTTTACTTCCCTTCCTCACACAGTGTAAGTACTGATCAATAATTTCATTAGGAACCTTGATGCCCCAGCAATCACATTACCTCATGATGATTTAGGAATATCTGTGATTTTTAAAGCACTCCCATGATAAAAACATGAAAATATTTGCCTCACATTTATTTTGCAAAAGCAAGCATAAACATGAAAAGTGGCTGCTATGAATATTGGCCATTCTGACAAAAAAATTTGAGTAGCAAATAATATGTTATATGGCAGATCACTCATTTTAATGATGTTAAAACATACGATGTTATCAGAAAATTGTCAGGTAATTCATATTATGGATTTGACATTACAACACTATGCCACTTAAGAAGGAGAGTGAACTGACTTCCTAGGGAGGATTTACATATGTACCTTCTCTAGAGCTAGTATGATTAGTAAATAGACACTTAAAAGAGAAAAAAATATTTGTTCATAACAAATGTTCACCTTTACCAGGGGAGTTATCCATGGCATAGATAGATGAAAACAGCATGACCTTATAGTAAAGATGAGCTGAATTGAAAACCAGCTTCATCAATTAGTTAAGTGAATGAACTTGAACACTAATTTAACTTTGTAAGACTCAGTCTGACTGTATGTTAGGCTGTGATAAAGTTTCTCATATAATGAAAGTGTTGCTGGGATTGAGATGTTTCACATACATGGATTTTAACTCTTGACAGAGTATTGTTGTTTTGTCTTTAAACATGATAAATTCAATATTTAAAAAAACTTTGATAAGAGAGTAACTATAAGCTACAAAGACATTCTATATTGTACCCAAAGGGCTTAGGGAAAAATACTAAACCCGAAAACAATGCCTTCCCTCTTCCCCTGAATGGGGTTCAGACCTCTTTGCAGAAGGTGTAGCTCAGCCTCTTAACAGCAGGGGCATTCACTGGTTTAGCCCACATAGGGCTGGTTTGCTTTCACTGGGCAAGCAAAAAGTAGCCTTCTGGAGGACATGGATGCGGGCCATCAGCAACCAGTGGTGTGAGTGTGCAGAGAGAGTGGAGGCTCAGAGGGAGTCAAAGTTCCAGATAGACAGGGGGTCTTCAGGACAGTGGTCTCCATGTTGGGAGAACTGTGACAAGACACTCCCTAGACTGGGCAGGGATATAGGCTCATGCCAGGTACAGAACTCTACTAGATTCCTCACCCTCACCCCACCCAACCCCTGTGCAGCAGCAGCTCTCCCTCCTGCAGGATCCCTCCCGTGTGTCCTCCTGAGAAAGTTTAGTATCTGCTGCCTGTGAAGGAAAGATACTTAAAGGAATGGGTTCAGAGCTCCCTGAATGGGCTCCATGTGGGTCAGAGATAGAATAGGAGCTACCACATGCCTTGGTAGCTTTGTGGTCACCTTAGAACCACAAGGAGGTTGTTAGCACTTGTGTCGGTCATCTCTTTGTACAGAGGAGTGACTTTGGAATTCCACTCTGTACAACTGAAGTTGTATTACTTTTAAAGTTAAACCTCAATTTGTAACCAGTGGTTTCAGTATAGTTCTGACTATTTAACAACTTCAAAAGTACTAATTCTCCCCTTTGAACTACCTCTATCCACTTAAGTTCATCCCACTTTACTACCTATTTAGAGTAGCTTGCAAGCTGTTTAAAATGCCACAGCCATTTACATTTTTATTTTATTTTTTTAGAAATTCTACAAAAATAATAAAAGATGAATTGTGCTCCTGGGGGATTCTAGGATTGTGTATACAAATTTTCATGAACAGGTTCAGAGAACATGTATAAATATGAGAAAATGTCAGAAGTGAAGTATGTTATTTGGTAAATTAAAATGAATCAACACTGAAAAAATAGCTACTAACAAAGCAAATGGTTTATTTCTGTTTTGCAAATAAAAGTATAATTAGGTAGATATGTATATGAGGCATAAGGGTGATAGTGATAATGTTTGCTGATTATCTGCTTCTGGTGATTCAAGTGTCGCTGTGGATATCACATGCAGAAGGATACAATAAGACTGGAACTTGTTCAGAGGACATCAACCAGAATGATGAGTGGGTCATGAAACCACGTTAATGTAAGAAATTGATCTTTTTGAGATACATGTCAAAATGTGTACTGATGAAATGGTATTATGTCTGGAATTCGGTTTATAAGAATCAAAATTATTTGGCATTGGTGGTAACGAGACTGATGAAACAACTTACTCCATGTTTTGTGAGTTCCTGAAGCTAGCTATTTGGGCCTCAATATGCTATTCTCTTTCCTTTGGAAGATATTTGAATAATTCTGTAATTAATAAAACTTTAAAAATAAAATATAATTCAAGAAGAGAATAAAGAATCAGTAAGATAAGCATAGAAAAAAAAGCTAAGTTTGACAGACATGTGAAAGAATACCTTTAAATTATTGGAAAGTTATCATGGGCAAAAATAAAAAATAAAAAGACTACATTGGAATTAGAGTTTTAACATTCTAAGGTAACATCTAGGATAAGTGAAAATAAGTTGTAAGGAAATAGATTTCAGTTCAACATAATCTGTACTTTTCATTTAGGTGTCATTCAATTACTGAATCCCTTTTATGCACTGGGAGAATTTTACTCTGAGAATGGCAGTGCCAGAGCACTTGCGAATTAGAGGTGATAGGAAATGTATTTATAATAAAGTCAGAACTTGACAACATTCTTGAATAATAGGTAAATATTTATGATACCAACAAGTTTAGGTTTTGTCTCCTTTGTAGTGAGGCTAAATACAAGAAATTTAAATGAGGAAAGAAATGGAATCAAATTCATATTTTATTTTGTTCTCTTTAGACACTGAAGAGAGTGTTGGAGAGCTGATGCTGGAGAGCAAGAGGCTTTTAAACATGTTATTTCACAGATCCACATAAGATGTAGTGTGTCCCGAAACTGCAGCAGGAACAAATGGGTTGGAGTAAAGGATATGAATACCAAACATGTCGAGAAACAGAAACTGAATGAATTAAAAGGTAAAGTCATCCAAATTTCTGTTTTGAATGATTGCATAGATGTTGTCATTCACCAAGACAGGGACCAGAGAATGAGATACAGGTTTTCAAAAAGGAAAAAAAAAAGGAATTACTTTAGGATAAACTCATTTTGAGAGACCTATAAGATGTGAACAAATACAAATAAAAACACAAAATTTAGATGGAAATTTCCTATAGTCACAATATGGAACATAGGGTAGAAAAAGTAAATCAGCCTTTGTTAATTGACTCATTCATTCATTCATTCATTCATAAAACATGTTTCAGGGTTTGAGTCCCTATGTGGGCCACATGTCCACATAAATACATAAATATACAGGTTACAATGTTAGGCCTAATAAATCCTTTGCTATTCCCTGTCAGGAAAGAAATTTCCACAAGTCCATCCTGGTTTTACTCTGGAGTTTGCTTCATTTCATTTGCTCCTATTGTAGAAGTTTAACAAGGGCAATTCCAGGTATATATATTTTTTTCCTCTCTTACACACATCCCTGGTGGTTTTAAAAAAATCATAGCAAGGTTGAAGTCTACTCTTTCAAGTTGGAGATACTGGTTACATTTTGCAACGATCTGCACCTGAGACAGAGGGTATCATGGCTGTCAATGCTAAGTTTGTCCAGGATCAAAGGAATGAGGATGAGCCCTGAAGCTAGAGATAGAAAGTTAGAGTGTTCACACTAAATGTTGACACTTGCTACCTTAGATCACTATAAATCTTGATGCTAACACCTTGTGATTGCTGTACCCACCTCAACAATTACAAACCAAGAGATCTTAGGGGAAGATAAAAGAAAATATTGCATTAGCTGCAGATGCTAAAAGAAAATGTGGTACTTTATATTTTCCTCAATTATCCTTTGAAAGATAATTTAATGATACATTTTGGTGCATTTCAAATGTTTCCCCCTTAAGGGGAATTTAACAATGAAGAATTTTATGTGCCCAATATCAAATGTAAAGATGTCTACAAAAGATAAATTTTGGTGGATAAACCAATGGCCTAAATTTTTATTAAAAGGAAACTGAGTCAGAAAAGAAGTACCTACATGAATCAGGGAACCATCCAAAATTAAATTCTTCTTAAATTCCTCCATCCTGTTAAAAGATTCCTGGGAAACTGAAATTTCTATTAAGAATTTTACATATTCTAGTTATAAACTTCAGTACCTGCAAAGTAACAATATATGTAATATATGACAGATTGAAAAAATATACTTTTAATAGGATAATAAAAGGAATCTCTATATCATATTATGATATTTTAAGTCATAAAATGCATAATAAAATGCAAAGCAAAGGATCTTAGGTTTTAATTCAAGAGTTATACTACAAAGGCTTCTGCTGAAAAATAATTTTTTTATAAAAAAGATTTTTATATGTATATTTTTAGATGGGGAGGGAGAAAGAGAGAGAAAGAAACATCAGTGTGAGAGAGAAACGTCTACCAGTTGCCTCTTCTACATGCCCAGCCAGGGACCAAACCCACAACCCAGGCATATGCCCGTACTGGGAATCAAACCAGTAATGCTTCATTTTGGGGAAAGACACCCAAACAGCTTAGCTACCAGTTAGGGCACATTTTCTTTTATAGGTTCATAGAAATGTCCCATTCAACTTGACCAAATGTTTGTAATATCTACCCTCCTAATTTATGGGAAAATTAGAAAATAAAAGGAAGAGAAGAGTGGGAGTGTGGAACGCAGATAAAGGATTCAAGTCTGGGGTGGTGTGGTTTTTTCTGGTCTAAAGACTTGGGATTACAGGCAAATGGGACATGATCATTTCACTGTGGTTCACATATCTGCATTTGCACCATATATACAGGGTGTGTAACAAATAACACCCCTTTTTTATTACAAAGTATTTCATTACAAAATCATAAGCATGGAATTCTGTAATATAACAATATCACACTCAAGCACATCATATGACATTTTAGGCAAAATGTTCAAATTAAAACTATAAATTATTACACCTATATTATTACCATACTAACCACACTCAGGCAGGTCTTACTTCTATTGGGCCCTCTATTTCTTCCTTTACCAAAGTAAAAAAGTAGAAAAAAAATTAGAAAAGAATAGAAGAAAAAAATGTTCCTTTGATCAGACTTTATAAACAGAAACATAAGCAGAATTTATTTCTTCCCCATCTCTTTCTCATGAAAAGATACTTGTTTGGAATATTATTCTTGGTGAATAAAATATGCTGAAATGAAAATTTTTTATGACAAAGCAGATGATTGACATATACTGTTAGTGAATGAAAGAAAGGGGGGTATTGGAATACTTTTAAATTTGTTTATAAAAATTTTTTTTTACCCTGCTGGTGTGGTTCAGTTGATTTAGTGCTGGCCTGTGAAGCAAGGGGTTGCTGGTTCAATTCTCAGTCAGGGCACAAGCCAGGGTTGTGGGCCAGGTCCCCAGCAGAGGGTCTGTGAGAGGCAACTACACATTAATGTTTCTCTCCTTTTCTCCCTCCCTTCCCCTCTAAAAAATCAATAAGTAAACCTTTGAAAAATAAAAATATTTTTGAAATTTAAATATACCATAGGCTTATAGGATCACAATGCACTGAAAAGTAGCAAACCTAAAATAATTAAAGTCCGTTTTCTATGTCAATGAAGCACATTATCTAACAATATATTCCTTTTCTCTTTTTCTTTTTTTTAATTAAATTAATTGTGGTGACATTGGTTCACAGAACCGTACAGGTTTCAAGTGTATATAACTCATCAAAACATCATTTTCACACTGCATCACTCAACAATCACCCCGAGCCAAGTCTTTTTCTGTCTCTATTTCCCTCACCTCCCACATTGCCCACCGCTACCTACCTCCCACTCCCTTTTCCTCTGGCTAATGCCTGTCAGTTTATTCCATGCATCCATGCCTCTGTTACACCAGTTACTTCATGTAATCTAAGTAATACCTCCTAATTTTAACTACTGCAGAGGTGGAAAATGCCAATTTCCCATTCTCTTTATCACCTAAGAGCAGACTCTTGGCCTTATTTGTGGCCGGTGAAATACTAAGAGAAGTTATCAGCAACTGAAAGAGACAGACCTTTATCTGCTGGCCCTAGCTTCATCTTTCTTCCTGTTTTGTAATACTTCCCTGTGGACATGGGATAATGATAGAGACACTACCATCAAAATGAATGTGATTCAGCAAAAGAATCAGAAAATCTTGGTGCATGCTGGTCTTCACAAATCATGGAACAAAACTTTGGACCACTTGCTTCCCAATGTCTTGCCTCCTAGTGTTCTCCTAAAGTCCTTATGGTTGGATCTATTTTTAGTTAGGTTTTTTTATTACTAGCTGCTAAAAGCATCCCATATAGCTCAAATCATAAATGAATTATTAAAGGGACTTGTCATGTATAATCTAGTTGTGTCTTGTCTTGTATTTGGTAATTTAGCAAGAAATTAGAACATAAATGTAATGATTTTAGTCCTGTTGGTAAAATATTCACCCTCTGGGATTACTTTTTCACACTATAGATTTTTACCATTTTGCTCTTTTTTTCAGGAAGATGGTCTTTGTTTGAGTCTTTAACATTATTTTTGTCAGAAAATTCAGAATACTAATCTAGTGGAAACTAATCACCTTATCACAGAGCGCATTGAAAGATAAAAAATATCTGAGCACAAAGTGTCTCTATGTGCTCCATCTTTATTCTGCTGATTTTTAAAAAACAGAGTGTATTTTCTCAACTCCTTTGGTCCTCTGGTTCTTTACCTGGGGTAAAAATGAAATGAAATCAATTGTTAATCTGCATTATAAAAAATGCTGGAGAGTAGTGGGTGAATTCTGCAATTCTTTACAGATCAAACTGGATACTCAAGTATCTATCTGTTCCTTTTATGGAAAGATCCATGATTCCCATTCAAGGGGAATCAAACAATCTCTTTATTCTCCAGAGACTACTGGCCATAATCACAAAACTATACAGAGATTGAAATGCAGATTTAGAGTAGTGAGCTGAGAGCTAAACCCAGAAGGATTTACAGCAGTTTACTAATTTGTGTAGTCAAAGCCTAGAAATTGTTTGTAAGATTAGATTTTGAGAATGGATAGCTAAGGATGTTGCTGGGAATATCACTTTGGATCAGTACAGATTTATCAAAATAGTTACTCTCAACAGAGTTTCTAGATTTTTTGATCTACCTTAACAAACCAGCTGCTACCTCTGGTTTAGATAAAGCAAACCTGGATACAATTTGCTGACTATATTGAAAGAACAAAAATCTCTGCCACAGACTGTCAGAATGCTGGGTTGGATCTTTTTATGTTTATCTGTTTACTCAACATGACTATCCAGTTGACAATAGTGGATTGAAAGGTAACCAGAATACATGGAAAGTTAGATTCTGCATATATATCTGACAAGGAGTCAGGAGGCTGCTAGAAATGAAATAAAATTGTTGTGGTCTCTTAAAGAAAGAGGAAACTGTATATATGCTTTACAACTATAAATATATATTATGAAGTGTCTTTTTTATAAAGAAATATTTTAGTTACTGTTTTTTTTAAATTCTTATTTATTCTATTACAGTTGTCCCAATTTTTGGCCCTTTACCCTCTCTGCCCAGCCCAACCCCACTCCCACCGTCAATCCCCACACCATTGTCCATGTCCATGGGTCATTCATGCATGTTATTTGATTAATCCTTTCCTTTCTTTCCACCATTATTTCCCTTCCCCACTTTCCTCTGGAAGCTGTCAGTCTGTTCCCTGTTTTCATGTCTCTGGTTCTGTTTTGGTTGTTGGTTTATTTTGTTCATTAGATTACTCTTATAAGTGAGATCACATAGTATCTGTGTGATCAGTGTCTTTCACTGATTGGCTTATTTCACTTAGGATAACAGACTGCTGCAGCCACTGTGGAAAACATTATGGAATTTTCTAAAAAAAATTAAAATGGATCTGTCTTTTGACTGCAGGGAATATAACATATGAATCCCAAAACACCAATTCAAAAGAACTTATGCACCCTTGTGGTTATAGCAGCACTATTTACAATGACCAAGTGTTGGAAACAGCTTAAGTGTCCATCAGTAAATGAATGGATCAAAAACTTGTAGTGCATTTACACAATGGAATGCTAAGCAGCAGAAAGGAAATAGAAGGAATTCCTACCCTTTGCAACAGCATTGATGGGCCTGAAGGGTCTTTTATTAGCTCTCTACAGAGAGACCTGGATTAATATCCAAAACAACTTTATACTGGATAATAAAGGAATGGGTGAAACTTCTGGGAAGCACTGGGTGCAAAATGTCATGTACTACAATGGTAAGACTGTCATCTTGTACATAAGGAAACCTCAAAGATAAGAGACCTAAAGATAGTTGAGTAATTGAGGCTTATATCCATCCTGAACTAAGGAGAAAGGGGCAGGGGTCTGGAGCTTCAAAGGGGAGGAAGACAAATCACAGGAAGTTTAGAAGAACAGATATTTGATTAACAAATGGTTGCCATGCCATACAGATTAAATCTTTCTGATATAAAAAGTTATCTCTGGTAATAGCTTTATTCCTTGTACAGGCTCTTTATATGAGGTCTTTTAGGAAGTTAAGGGAGAGGCAAACAGATCTTCCTGAGTCTGTTTAGCCTTGTCTTCAGCTCAAAATAATCCCCATACTGAAGTGGCATACTTTGGGGTGGAATATTCTACATGCCCTCACGTTATATTACTCAGTTGCTTTTATCAACTTTAATGAGTAGACAGGAGATTAGTCTTGGCTTTTTTATATTTGCAATGAATGATTTAATTTACATATTTTAAAGATTTATACAAGTGTTTATGAAAAGTGAAGCAGCCAGGTATTGATTTTAAATCTTCAGTTTCTAGAATCTTTGTCTATTGCCTTCATACGCATGTTATATTTTAACTACCCCAAATGGATGTTTGTTCATCTTAAATGAAAACATGTGAATTAAATGATTTATTATGCACATTTATTATTATTTATGTTATGCATATTAAATAATTTATTGAGGTAAATTAAAATATAATTTTACATATGATACATGGACAAATGTGATATTTATGTGATATGATATAATTTAAATAATTTAAGGTACATACAAGTCATGGTTAGCCTTGAAATAGCCTGAGTTATCTTTTGGATTCTATAAACATGAGTCTCATGTGTAAGCTAATAGTTCCCCAAAATAATGATTTTCCTACTATGTATATATAAATATATACATTATATATAATTACATACATATTTCATATAGAGAAGTGGTTCTTGAATTTGGTAACTCATTATAAAAATATATATTTTAAGTTACAAAAATGTGTCCACATATCCTGGACTTTCTTGTTCATCTGTTGTCTTTGCCTCAGAGCATCCTGTTTCTTTTTCCTGTTCTCCCATGGCACACTGCATTTCCACTCAATGTGTTCTTGGCAGGATGATAAATCAATATCCCACCTTTCACCATCAACATGAACCAAAATGGGAAACAGTGACACAAACTTGCAAAACACATCTAGGTATTTGAATTTTAAGAAAAACTACCCAAATATAGAAAACTGCTAAAATTTTATCATTAAATTTCTATAATATAGAAGACTACCAGTTAGTTTCTTCTACCTAAATCTCAAGAGTTCTGATATTTGTCTTTTCTAAAGTGCATTTGTTTACATTCATCTTTCATTATGAAAGTTTAAGCTTTCCAAAGTCAATTTATCCAGAACAAGTACCCACAGTAACTGATACAAAGATTTAGAATGAATTTCACACAAAGCATCCTCAGCAAAATGTGATATATTTATAAAGGGTTATGACACTGAAATGTAGGAAATAACATTGAGACTCCCCTTAACATTCCAGAAAAGAAAAGTAACTTCCCTAAGGAAATCAGTGATATAATAGCTAATTAAGTATTTCCCTATGGTAACCTAGAACCCTGTGTCCAACAAGTGCAAAGCTTTGGGTGACTGACTGATGTCACAGAACATCTCTGAAAGGTTGAATAATTCTGCAAGCAAATGCAAGGAGAGTTTTTCTGACAATACTCAATATTTTAAAAGCAGATGAATGACAAGCTTAAATCTTAAAATTCTTGCCTCAAGGCATAGGCTGAAACTCAGGCCCTAATGTGACTCTGCTGGAAGAATCTCTTCTCTCTTAACAGCCATAGGGCTGAGATTACCAAAACAAACTTAGAGACCAATTTTGTAGATTGCTGAATTAAAGGCCAAGTGAGTTTACAACATTTGCAGCTGTCTTAGGTAAAATTCAAGCACAGCTCTAGCATTTTATATTCGAAACAATAGAGACAATTGTGGTGTAGTATATAGGAGAATAAGACTAGTTGAAGAACCCAGATCCTTCAACTCCTTGTGAAACATCTTTTTATCTAACAGTACTAGACCTCAGAAGTGTCTAATATATGAGCAGGACTGTGTTTCTTCTGGGGAAAATCTGTTTCTTTGCTTTTTCTAACTTATAGAGACAGCCTGTATTCACTAGCTACTGGCCAAATTGCTCCAACCTCTCCTTCCTTCATAATATCTCCTTGCCTGACATTAACCTTCATGTACTACTCTTATAAAAATCCTTGTGATTACATTAGGTCCACCAGGATAATTCAAGATAATCCTGCATTTCAAATTCATTAACTTGATCACCTCTGCAAAGGCTTTTCATTATGCAAGGAATCATACTTATAGGTTCTGGGGATTAGGATATGGACATATTTTTGGATTATTATTTAGTCTATGACATTTGTATTTTTGTTTTGTGTCACAAATCATTATAATTCATGGTATTGTCTAACTCATTATCCCAGGGCCCATCACATGATGATGAGAATATCATGTTAATGCATAGAGAGTAAGAGTTTGTTTGTGTCATGCACTGACATTTAAATGAGAGTATCACAGAGTGGGAAGTAAGGTAGTGAAATAGAAGAGTTTGTCCACACTGCACTTCAAAAGAGTTTTTGTGGTTTGAATAATCTGGAGGCTTACTAGGATTTCACCTTTAAAGAAAATGAGATGCTGATCATTTTTGTTCTACTATCACTGAGAAGGATAGACAGTATTTGAGAAGCTACTTAGGACTTTGAAAATGTGTAGCTATCTTTCTATGGTTCATTAAAATAAAAATTTGTGGAATTGTTGTGTGTCCCAGAGCAAAACAAAGCAATACCAGGGCATATTGCTAAGGGTTCTTTTAACTAATTGGAAGATGTAGCACACCCAATGATTCCCAAACTGTCTTTGATGGAGTGGCTGAAGCCTTTGGCAAGCATCATTCTCATAATTTGAGAGTAGGATGCTACGATGGTGGAGAAAAGCCATAGTCCTTTTGGTTGACTACCAAAGGATCCTCTTGGCATGTCACCAGGCTCTGAAAACTTAGCAAATGACTGTGCAACATAAAATGATGCTACCAACACTGGTAGAGTACTATTATGTAGGATATGCTCTATTTTCTAAACCGTTTAAATATATAGTGCTATTTTCCTTAGAGACAGGAACAAAGAAGTGTATGTGGGAGTGGTGCCTCAGTGGTGTACGTTCTTTGATTTCCTTTAAAATGAATCCTACTTTTTCCACTGTAGGTGCAGCGTCCAATAGGGCACACAAAAATTCTTATATTACTTTGGATCCTGATAATGTTCTTGCTATTTTGAGCATTTTATTCCATCAGAATTATAGACAAAAAATTATTCAAGTCATTGGTAAATAGTTTATCTGTTAGACAATTGGAATAAAGAACATAAGATTTGGGGGGATCACTCTTTTAAACTAATATAGCAATTAAAAATTTTAAAAGAAAACCACTAAAATATTATCTAGGCAAGATCACCAGGAAATAAAAACTTTTAAAATTAAAATTTGGTAAAAATAAAATTAAGAAAAAGTGTTTTAATTAGCTAACTTTTGGGGCCAAAGGAAAGCACAAATAGGAAAAGAAGCACCATAAATAGAAGTTACAGATTTGGATAGTTATAGAAATAAATATTATGGTGTTTGCTTACTAGGTTACACTAAAAAAACAAAATCATATTTTTCATCTTCTTTTTCTACACTATTAGAGCATACTGATTTTGGTCACATATGGCATAGATTATAAGATATCTAGGTGTGTGTGGGGGGTGTCCAAGATGGCTGCAGAGTAGATGGAAGCTACGTCTACTTGCTCCTAGACTCAGTCCTATCTTGGAGCCAGAGCACACAGCAAGTGACTCAAGAGTCCAGTAGAGAGTGAGAACAGGTGTAAGTGAGCACATATGTGGGCAAGAAAGCAGGGAGTGCACAGGAGTGGGCATGAGCCTGCCTGCTTGCAGGGTGCCAGTGAGCCAGCAGTCTTGGGCTCTCCAAGCGGAGCAACTGCTGCCACTGCTGCCCAGCCCAGTACTTCTGGCTGCACAAAGTCAGGGTGGTTAGGGATTGGCTCAGAGGCCAGAAGCTCTGTGTGTGGAGAGAGACAGCCAGGGAGGTGCTGACTCCAGAAACAGCATGGTGGGAGCAGGCCTGCCCAAAGTTAAAGATCTCTGGAGAGAGCAGGGTCAGCACCCTACCACCACCTTGTGTTATAGTATAGTTGTGGTGCTTTTCCCAGTGCCATCCAGGAAAGATCCAGAGAGAAACTTTATCTAAAACTATCACAGGCTCTGAAAGGTGATGGCCAGCCTTGATTGTGAAAGACTGTGCTTTTTGGAGATATGAAGCACATGATGAGCAGACCCCGCAGCGATCAGTGATGCAGCATGGGAGCCAAAAGAAACTCTTAAAGGGGGAGCTGAAGCAAGACCCAAGACTTGGCAAGGACCCAGGGCTCACATGCATGTGCATGTGGGTGCAGCAGCTCTCTAAACCAAAAATCAGAGGGATAGAATCACACTGAGGGAATAGTGTTACACCAAAGGGACTGTAGGACCCAACACAACATGGCTGGTAAGCACAGAACTGTTCAGAGTAGACAATTTGGGCCTGAACTTCCTGTAAGAGAACAGCAGGCTGGGGATTGGAAGGCAGGAGCTGAATGCCTGAGATTTGCTAGGCCAGCCAGACCTGACTCAGAAATAGGCAAGCCCAAGGATTATAGGTTTTTCAGATCAGTGAGGCCAGGCTCTGGAGCCTCCTGCAGAGAAAAGAAAAAAAAGCTCTGAAAGGGCCCTTCATCAGACACTACAAGTTACATTGTTCTTCAGGCCCAGAGCAAATAAATATAGCAGAGCAAAGAGAATGGAGATGGGTGCAACAGAAGGCTTCAGGGCCCCACCCAGCCTCAGCATCTAGACAGAGCTGTTGCCTGAGCCAAGCAGGAAAGAGCTGCCCCTTTTATAGGATGGACCCCAGGGGACACAGTCAGCTGATTCACCAAAAGCCACACATTATTGGAAAGAACCTGGGATAGACAAAGATGTGTGACAAGGGGACAGGGAAACACTCACACCATCTTCCTTGAAGAATGAATAGTGACTCCTGGAGGAACCCAGGATTCCCACACATTTGATTGCATCAGAGGCCCCCTCTGGAGGAAGATGGAGAAGGCACTGACAGTCCTCTCAGACCACTAAATGAACCACTCCTGGACCCAGGACTGATGGAAAGTCAGCAGGGCGGAACAGTAGAGATTAACCAAATGTGAAGGAGAACAGCCACAAACTGTGGATTGCTTATAGTCTTGAACAGGCTGCCTAGGGCCAGATTGAGACACCATTTGACATCCTCAGGGGTAGATCCAAATAGAGAAAACTGTGGTTAACATTAGATTGTACCGAAACAAACTCCACCATGGTCTTCCTGATGATTGGCATACTTTGCTCTCCTGCATAGCTTTTTAACATTCATTCCTTATCCTTCAAGTTTTTCACCAATGATGTCACTAGTTTCTATATTATAGTTTATTTCAAATATCATATTGTGCTCCTCCCTTCTCTTACTTCATTTTACCTACTTCCTTCCTCTTCTTATTGTTGTTTTAAGTTCTATTTTCTCTCTTGGTATGACTTGTTTCTATTCCACTCTCTTACTATTTCTTCCCCCACCTCAAGCTTCTCAAAACCATTTATATTAGAATTAGTCATCTCTTATTCTTTTTTCCATTCTTAAAATACCCTTATTCTCTCACCCTCTTTATCAATCTTTGCTCATTGCTTGTGGATGTGGTGGTTGTTGCATTTCTTCAATTTTATTTCTAGATCGCCACTATTTTTGTATATCAAATCTCAAATTTTGCCATTCCCTTCTCTGACTCCATTTTGCCTTCCCCCTGCCCTCTCTTTTTTTAGTTATAAATTTTTTAAAAGATTTTATTTATTTATTTTTAGAGAGGGAAGGGAGGGAGAAAGAGAGAGAGAGAGAAACATCAATGTGTGGTTGCTGGGGGTCATGGCCTGCAACCTAGGCATGTACCCTGACTGGGAATCAAACCTGCGAGCCTTTGGTTCGCAGCCTGTGCTCAATCCACTGAGCTATGCCAGCCAGGGCTCTTTTAGTTATAAATTTTAATCTTTCCCTGTCTTAGCCTGGTTTTCATTCCTCACTTAGTATTCCTTCTCCCTCTATCCTCTCAAACTAATTTCTCTTTCCTCAGACATCTATTAAGCTTTTCATACTTTCTATTTTCTTTCTTATTATCATCCCACCTATATTAATCTTTGCTCATTTGTTGTTGATATTGCTGTGTAATCTTTTTTTCCTATGTGGTCCCTATTTTCTATCTCTTTCTCTCCACATATATATGTATATATGTATATTTTATGTATGTGTGTATATATGTGCGTGTATATATATATGTATATATGTATACATATATACATATATTTCTGTTTAAGCCTAGTACTATATGATTCCCTCTTCTTGCTACATTCTGCCTTCTCCCTTCCTTTTTAATTTATGATATAATTTTTATTTTTTCCCCTTCATCTTCAATCTATTCCCTACTCTTATTATTGCTTTTCCCTTGACCCTCTCAGAATCATTTTTCTTCAGTTAGTCATCTCATATTTGTTTTTGCTTTCTTATAATAGAAAGAAAATATTTTTATTTCTATTTTTAATATTTTTATATCTTTATTAATATTGGCTCATTCACTGTTGATAGTGTAGATGTAGATGGGAGTTATTTTTGATGGGAGTTGTTTTCTCAGCTGTTTGGTTTTGTTCTGGCAGCACCTGTTCAACAGTATGCAAGTCATGGTGGGCAGGGTGACTCTCAGTCAGCCAGTGGGAGAGAAAGACCACCAAAGAATGACCCAACAACCAAAACCCAATTACAACCAAAGAGCCCACATAAATGGCATAAAAGACATCCCAAGAGCATCAAGTTCAGATCAAGAAGACTACATCACCAAGTCCCACAGATCTCCTACTACAGAAGATCACACCATAAAGACAGGGAATCAAAGCAGATAAATCTACAAAGCAGAAACAAACAAGAAGAGTTACCTAAAACGGGGAGTCAAAGAAATAACCCCCAATCAAAAGGAAAAGAGGAATCCCCCAAAAGACTGATCAATGAAATTGAGACAGCAAATTATCAGACATCCTCTTCAAAATAATGGTTATAGGGAAGTTGAAGGAGCTCAGTGATAAATACAAAGAACTCCAAGGAAGCTACAAGAAATTTTCTATGAACTACACCAACACGATAAAAGGACATAGAAAGTATCGATATAAGCCAGGAAAAAATGAAAAATACAATATCTGAAATGAAGAACACAGTAGGAGGAATTAAGCAGACTAGATAAAGCAGAGGATTGAAATGATAAGCTGAAGGACATAGTAGAAAAATTTCCAAAAAGAGCAACAAAATGAAAAAACAAAACAAAACTCAAAAAGAATGAAAAGGGTTTAATGGAGCTGCAGAACAACATGAAATGTAATAATAACCTTATCAGAGGGTGTCGCGTGCTCACCGGCCTACAGTGATCATGGAACGCTGCAGATGGCTCGTTGAAACATGAGAAAAACATACACAGAGACAACCAGGTCCTGTGGGGAAGTAGGGAGGGAATGGTCACTCTTTCTAGTGGGAAGCACGCTGAGCCCCAGTCTCAGTAGGTTTTTATTAAGAATACAGACTTAGTTTGTGGATTTACAGTCTGGCAGAAAAGATCAAAAGGAATAGGTAACTTTCAAAGGTGCTGACAGAACCCTCACTGGGATTCTGGGCAGAGTTTGGAGTTTTATCATTTGAAAGGACTACAGGGCCCAAAGGGCTGTTTTGGGTTCCTGTCTGTACCTTTAAATTCTAATTCAATAACATCCTCTAGCAAACAGAGCTCACAGGATCTTGCATGTTCTATGTCCCAGGCCTGATTACCCCAGTAATCTCTGGTCTGGGCTACACCCCTATGCTATTTCTGCAGGCTTGAGTTGGGCAGAGGTGACAAACGCATCCAGGAGACTTGGACTTCTCACATCTAAGAACAAGGACTCAGGCTTTGACAAAGCCAAGGGGAAGGGGTTAATGTCCATCACCCCTTCATGTCCACAGCCCCTGAGTCTCTTCCCAGAGGCCTCCTCATGGCCATGCCTGTCTTAGGAAATTCCCTCCTAAGGCAAATCTTACCCATCATTGGCTAACTGATCAAGCCTAGGAGGGTAGGCACAGAACAGGCAGTGTTCATGCCAGGGGAATAAGTTTTGTCTCCTTAGTGGCTCCTGGTCCAGAGGTCTTTCACTCAGCCTAGGCAACTTCCTGAGACCAGTCAGGGTGGTCCCCAATAATAGGGTCATGAAAAGGAGAAGAAGAGTAAGGTGCAGAAAACCTGTTTGAAAAAGTAATGAGAGAAAACTTCCCTAACTTGATGAGAGAAAAAGTAGTGCAAGTCCAGGAAGCACAGAGGATCCCAATCAAGATGAATCCAAAAAGGCCCACTCCAAGACATATCATAATTAAAATGGCAAAATTTAAAGACAAGGAGAGAATCTTAAAGCAGCAAGGGAGAAAAACTAGTAACATACAAAGGAGCTTTGATAGAGACATCAGCTGACTTCTCAATGGAAACACTACAAGCCAGAAGGGAATGGCAAGAAATATTCCAAGTAATGAAAAGAAAAGGTCTACAATTAAGACTACTCTACAAAGCAATGCTCTTATTTAAAATGAAAGGCAAAAGTAGGAGTTTCCCAGCCAAAAATAAAAAGGCTAAAAAATACATCTTCACCAAAACCACATTGTAGGAGATGCTAAAGGGACTGCTTTAAGAAGATAAAGAAAAAGAGGGAGAGACAGAGAGAGGAACACAAGTACAAAGGGGAAAACTGAAAATGAAGAAGTACCTATCAATAATAACCTTAACTGTAAATGAATCAAATGATATAATAAAAAAACATAAGGTAACTGAAAGGATAAGAAAAGATGACCTGCATATATATTGTCTACAAAATGCCTACCTCAGAAAAAATATCAACACAGACTGAAAGTGAAGGGATAGAAAAAAAATATTCTAAACAAAGAGACATGAAAAAAAGCAGAGGTAGCAATACTTATATCAGGTGAAATTGATTTCAAAACAAAGGTTTTAAAATGAGACAAAGGGGGGCACTTCATAAAACTTCAGGAAATAATTCATCAAGAAGATATAACCATTAAAAACATATATGCACCCAATATAGGAGCACTGAAACATATATGGAAAATCTTGGAGGACTCCAAGAAAGATATAGATAGCAACGCTCATATTAGGGTATTTTAACACCCCTTTGTCAACAACGAATAGATGTTCCAAGCAAAGAATCAACAAGGACACTGTGGCATTGAACAACAATCTAGATCAAATGGGATTAATTGATATATAGAGAACCTTTCACCCCCAAAAGCTAAATATACATTCTTTTCAAATGCTCATGGAACATTTTCAAAGACAGACCATACAGTAGGACACAAAACAAGACTCAACAAATTCAAGAAAATTGAAATTATATCAAGCATCTTCTCAGATCACAATGGCATGAAACTCATAACCAACCTAAAGGAAAAAACTCAAAACATTGAATTTCATGGAGACTGAATAACATACTATTAAATAATGAATGGGCTAACAATGAGAACAAGTAAGAGATAAAAATTTTCTGTAAACAATAAAAATGAACATACAACAGCCCAAAATCCAGGGCACACAGCAAGGCATTTCTGAGAGGAAAGTTCATAGCAATACAGGCCTACCTAAGAAAGATGGAAACATTTCAAATAAGCAATCATACCCTATGACTACAAGAACTACAGGAAAACAACAAAGCCCAGCATGAGTACAAAGAAGGAAATAATCAAGATCAGAGGAGAATTAAATGACTTAGAGAATAAAAGAACAATTCAAAGGATCAACAAATCCAGGAGCTTGTTCTCTGAAAAGATAAAATTGTCAAACTTTTAACCAGACTCAATAAGAAAAAAAGAGAGTGCCCAAATAAATAAAATCAGAAATGAAAGAGGAGCAATTACAACTGATACTACAGAAATACAAATAAGTGTAAGAAATTACTACAAACAACCATATACCAACAAATTTGAGAACCTAGGTGAAATAGACAAATTCCTAGAAATATGTAATCTTCCAAAACTGAATCAAGAAGAAGCAGAAGTCTTTTTTTTTAAGATTCTATTTATTTATTTTTAGAGAGGGAAGGGAGAGAGAGAGAGAGAGAGAGAGAGAGAGAGAGAGGGAGAGAAACATCAATGTGCGGTTGCTGGGGGTTATGGCCTGCAACCCAGGCATGTACCCTGGCTGGGAATCAAACCTATGACACTTTGGTTCGCAGCCCGTGCTCAATCCACTGAGCTACACCAGCCAGGGGAAGCAGAAAGTCTTAATCAACTAATAACAACTAGTGAAATTGAATTAGTAATCAAAAAACTCCTGGAACACAAAAATCCCTGGACCAAATGGCTTTACAGGAAAATTATACCAAAATTTAGGGGAAGAGCTACCTCCAAAACTTCTGAAACTATTCCAAAATATTCAAGATGATAGAAGATTCCCAAACTCTTTTTATAAGTCCAAAATTATCCTAATTCCAAAACCATGTAAAGACACAACAACAACAACAACAACAACAACAACAAAAATACTACTGGCCAATATTGCTGATGAGTATAGATGTTAAATTCATCAACAAAATATTGGAAAATAGCATCCAGCAATATATTACTAAGATCATACACCACAATCAAGGGGAATTTATGCCAAGAATGCAAGGATGGTACAATGTTCACAAATCAATAAGTGTAGTACACCACATAAACAGAATGAAAGGCAAAAATCATTTGATGCTGAAGAAACATTTTATATGGTATAGCACCCATTTATGATAACAACACTTAGAAAAGTGGGACAGGGAGCATACCTCAACATAATAAAGGCCATATATGAGAAACCTACAGGCCACATCATACTCAATGGGCAAAAAGTGAAAGCTTTCCCACTAAGATCAGGAATAAGACAAGGATGTCCATTTTCACCATTTCTATTCAACATAGTGCTGGAAGTCTTAGCCACAATGATCACATGAGAAAAAGAAATACTATGCATCAAAATTGGAAAGAAGGACATAAAATGTCATTTTTTCCAGATGACATGATAGTGTACATAGAAAACATAGGTTCCATGAAAAAACTACTCAATTTAATAAATAAACTTGGCAAAACAGCAGGATGCAAAGTCAATATTTAGAAATTGAAGGCATTTTGGTACAGCAACAATAAAATATCAGAAACAGAGACTAGGAAAAAAATCCCATTTACCATAGCAACAAGAAAAATAAAGTACTTAGAAATAAGCTTAACCAATGAGTTAGAAGATCTGTACTTGTAAAATTAGAGAACATTGAAAAAAGAAATTAAGGAAGATACAAATAAATGGAAGCATATACTGTGTTTATGGATGAGAAGACTTAACATCATTAAAATGTCAATACCTCACAATGCACTCTACAGGTTAAATGCAATCCTTATTAAAATACCAATGACATATTTCAAAGATATAGAACAAGTATTTCAAAAATTTATATGGAAGTAAGAAACCCTGTATAGCTTCAGCAATCTTGAGATCAAAGAACAAAGAAGGATGGATCACAATACCTGATATCAAACTATGTTATAAGGCCACTCTAATCAGAACACCTGGAACTGGCATAAGAACAGAAACATAGACCAGTGGAATAGAGAGCCCAGAAACGAACCCATGTCTCTATGGTGAATTAATATTTGACAAAGGAGGCAGGAACATAAGATGGAGTAAAAGAGCCTCCTCAACAAATGGTAATAAGAGAACTTGAATGGTAGATGCAAAAAATGAAACTAGGCCACCAACTTACACCATACACCAGAGTAAACTCAAAGCTGTGAACCCATAATAGGCCTAGAGTAAAACATAGGCAGTAAAATTTCAGTTATCCTATGCAGCAATATTGTCCATGATATATCCTTTAGGGCAAGGGAAATAAATGAAAGAATAAACAAATCAGATTGCATCAAATTAAAAAGCTCCTGCACAGCTAAAGAAAACATCAGCAAAATGAAAAGAGAACCAACCATGTGGGAAAACATATTTGCCAATGATACACTGAACAAAGGTTTGATCACCAAAATATATAAAGAACTCATACAACTCAACACCAGGAAGACAAAACATCCACTTAAAAGTGCTCAAAGTATTTAAACAGACATTCAAATACTCCATTCTGCAAGGAAAACAAAGAGCCCATAGACGAATGGAAAGATGTTCAACACCACTAGCCATCAGACAAATGCAAATTAAAACCACAATGAGATACTAGTTCACACCTGTGAGAATGGCCATCATAAACTAATTAACAAATGACAAATGTTGGAGAAGATGTGGAAAGAAGGGAAATTTAGTGCACTGTTGGTCTGTTGGTGGGATTGCATACTGGTACAGCCACTATTGAAAACAGTATGGAATTTCTTAAAAAAAAACTAAAAATGGAACTGCTTTTTGATGCAGCAATTCCACTGCTATAATTATACTGTAAGAATCCAGAAGTACCTATTCAAAAGCACCCACACACCCCCTATTCATATCAGCATTATTTATAATACCCAGTTGCTGGAAACAGCCTAGATGCCCATCTGTAAACGAGTGGATCAAAAAAATGTGGCACATTTACATAATGAAATACTATGCAGCTGAAAGAAAGGAGGAACTCCTACCTTTTGCGACAACATGGATGGAACTGGAGAGTGCTATGCTAAGTGAAATAAGCCAGGCGGGGAAAGGCAAATATCATATGATCTCACTTATAAGAGAAACCTAATGAACAAAACAAACAAATGAGGAAAATAGAACCACAGGAATGGAAACAAGGAACTGACTGACTGTCACCAGAGAGGAAGGGGGAGAGAGATAAGCAGGGAAAGAAGAGGAAGGGTCTAGTCAAGGAACAGGTATAATGGACCCATGGACATGGACAAGGTGGTGACTGATGGTGGATGTTGACTGTGACAGCAGTTTGTGGGCGGGCGGGGGGAATGCAACTGGGGGAAAATTGGTATAACTGTAATAGAACAACAACTTTAAAAAATATCTAGATAGGAGCACACAAGATAGGAATGCAGATCATTTCAGGGATTGCAAAGCAGCTGCAGTTAACTGAGTTAGAGCTACCTCTTTTTTGGCAATGCAGAGAGGACATACCTATATATATATATACACATCTATAAATGTATAAATGTATAGATGTGTATATATATTTATATATAACTAAATATATTATGTTTATAATATATATTTCATAGTAAAAGATGATATGTGATGGTGTCAAATTTTAATATGAAAGAAATGATATGTTTATGTTGAGGGGCCAAGGGATGGAATGAATGTATGGATGATTTTTGCAAGCTCATTTTTCCTTCCAATTTCTCTCAGTCATAATGCATCCTTTTTAAAAATTATTTTATTGTTGTTCAAGTACAGTTGTCTGCATTTATGCCCCACCACTCCCGTGCATCCCAGCCATCCCCACCTCCCTCCCCTGCTTCCAACACCCCTTGGTTTTGTCCATGAGTGCTTTATAGTTGTTTCTGAAAACCCTTCCCCCTTCTCTACCTTTATCCCTTTCTACCTCCCCTCTGGTTACTGTCAGATTGTTCTTAATTTCAATGCCCTGGTTATATTTTGCTGGCCTGTTTGTTTTGTTGATTAGATTCTAATTAAAGGTGAGATCTTATGGTATTCGTCCCTCACTGCCTGGCTTATAATGCATCTTAAAAAACTACCCTGCCCTGCCCTGGCAATTGTGGCTTAGTTATTGGGCACCATCCAGTAAAGCCAAAGGTTACTAGTTGATTTCCTCCTGCAAAGCCAGATATCACAGGTTGGAATCCCAGACAAGGCACATGGCTGGGTTGTGGGTTCAGTCCCTGATCAGGGTGCATATGAGAGGGAACAGATCGATGTTTCTCTCTCACATTGATGTTTCTCTCCCTCTCTTTCACACTCCCTTTCCTTATTAAATAAATAAATAAATAAATAAATAAATAAATAAAATGAATATCCTATTTTTGTGTGGGCCTCTCCTTCCTCTTCCAAAATGTATGACCCAAGTAAATCAAATTAGAGACTCTCTTTCACAAGTGAATGTTTACGAGAAAGACACAAAGATACAAAAAATTCAAAACTGGACAACACCATAATAACGGAATGAATACAGTATATGTGAATTCTACACAAATCTTCATCCTGCTCTGTTTTCTGCCTTTTCTTTGGTTTTATTACAATTTTTAGCTAGTCAGTTGCTTTCAAATAAACTTTTTTTATGATGAAATTTGCCAGAAATATTTATTTTACTGTTTATTAAAAAGCTGCTCTAGCTATATATAGATTATATCTCCAAAATTATAAAAAAAGATTTACTCATATTTATCAAATGAGGTTTATAAAACATTTCAATTACAATGAATTTAAGATTTTTGTTTTACATTTTAACATAACAATACTTAATAAATTAAGTTACATATCTAGCCATTCTCTCTTCTTTATCATTTTTATTTTTTTAAGAGGGTTCAGATTTTATTTATTTTTAGACATCAGGGAAGGGAGGGAGATAGAGATGGGGAGAATCACTGATGTGGGAGAGACACATCCATTGGTTGCCTCTCACACACCCCCAACTGGGAATCTGGCTTGCAACAAAGACATGTGCCCTGACTGGGAATCGACCCAGTGAACTTTTGGTTTGCAGGCCAGGCACTCAATCCCCTGAGCCATACTAACCAGAGCCAATTTTGTCTCTTCTTTATTAAATGTAACTTAGAAATAAGCATTTCTTAGACACCATGTATTTTTCCTAGCTTTCTCTTCTTCCCATAAAGTTCTCCTCTTATATGTCTTCCTATTAAGTGACAATTCATCATTCAAGGATAATTCCCGTATCCTTTTTTGTAAGCACAATTAGTTATTCTTTTGCTTGAATGTTGATATGCAAGAAATGAATATAAAATTTTATTAGAGTTGCATATTGTGGCTTTGTTTAATTACTAGACTGAGTTCCCTGAGGACCTTATGAGCTCATTTTTATTTCTAGTTCTTAACTTATGTCCCACACAAAGTAGGTGGTCCATAATTATTAATAGTTATTTTATGAAATATTGAGAACTAATCTATTTCTCATCAAAATAAGGGGACCAGAATTATTTTGTAAATGCCAGTGTTACATATGTTCATAAAAATTGTGAGGCAGGAAAGAAAAAAGAAAAGGAGAAAGAGGTGATTCAACTTCCATTCACTAATATATTATCTGTCACATATTAGTAGGAAAAATGAAAATAAAAAGAAATTTCCCCATATAATTTATACATAATAGATAAGGAGATACAGGTGGATAAATTTTCATAAACAATTATAAGATTTTAAAGCAAGTTGGCATAATTTTATGTATGTTCATTTTTCTCCCTCCATACCTGAGGGAGAAACATTTTCAAAATCAAAGAGAAGAAAGCATATGGAAAAAAATCTTCATTTTATTTATTTATTTATTTACTTACTTACTTATTTATTTATGTATTTACTTCAACTAGTAAAGTTCATGTAGGCAGAGAGGTAAGTCCAACCAGAATAAAAGATACAGACAGTTGTCATTGACCTTGTGAGAAGGGGACAACTGTAGGACTTGTCCAAGTGAATTCAGTATATTCTAGAGATATCTATTAAAATGAAGAAAATGCAGTACCAACATTTCTATATCTGTATATCCACACCTATGTATTAGAAAAGTTAAGTTTCATTTACAATTAATGGAAGGATTGACACAGAAAGTCCTCTTTATTTAAATTAATTTATTGTTGTTCAATTACAGTTGTTTGCATTTACCCCACACAACTCCCATCCCCCACAGCCAAACACACCTCCCTCCCTTGCTTCCACCCCCCATGTGGTTTTGTCCATGTGTCCTTTATAGTAGTTCCTGAAAACCCTTCTTCTCACTGTCCCCTCCCCCTCCCCTCTGGCTATTGTTAGATTGTTCTTAATTTCAATGTCTCTGGTTACATTTTGGTTGCTTTTTTTTGTTGTTGATTATGTTCCAGTTAAAGGTGAGATCATATGGTATTTGTCCCTCACCACCTGGCTTATTTCACTTAGCACAATGCTCTCCAGTTCCATTCATGCTGTCACAAAGGGTATAAATTCCTTCTTTCTCTCTGCTGCATAGAATTCCACTGTGTAAATGTACCATAGTTTTCTGATCCACTCATTTACTGATGGGCATTTAGGTTGCTTCCAGCACTTGGCTATTGTAAATTGTGCTTCTATGAACACTGGGGTGCATAGGTTATCTGGGATTGCTGTTTCAGGTCTTTTAGGGTATAATGCCAGCAATGGGATTGTTAGGTCAAAAGACAGTTTCATTTTCAGTTTTCTGAGAAAATTCTATACTGTTTCCCACAGTGGCTATACAAGTCTGCATACCAACAGTTCACTAGGGTTCTCTTTTCTCCACATCCTCTCCAACACTTGTTTTTGATTTGTTTATGAGGGCATTCTGACCAGTGCGAAGTAGTATCTCATTGTGGTTTTAATTTGAAATTCTCTGATGGCTACTGATGCTGGGCATCTTTTCAAATATCTCTGAGCCCTCTGTTTGTCCTTCTAGGAGAAGTGTCTGTTCAAGTCTTTTGCCCATTTTTTCATTGGGCTTTTTGTCTTCCTGAAGTGGAATCATGTGAGTTCTTTATATATTTTGGAGCTCACAACCTTGTCTGAGGAATCATTGGCAAATATGTTTTCCCATATGGTTGGCTTTCTTTTCATTTCAATGCTGTTTTCTTTAACCATGCAGAAGCTTTTCAATTTGATGAGGTCTCATTTGTTTATTCTTTTCTTTATGTTCCTTCCTCTAAGGGACATATCAGTGAAGATGTTGCTGTGTGGAATGTCTGAGATTTTCCTCCCAGTGTTTTTCTCTACAACTTTTATGGTGTCACAATTTATATTTAAGTCTTTTATCCACCTTGAATTTATTTTTATGTATGTTGCAAGTTGGTGATAGAGTTTCTTTTTCTTTCTTTCTTTTCTTTTCTTTTTTTTTTTTTGGATATAGCTGTTGAGATTTCCCAACACCATTTGAAGAGACTATTTTACCTCCATTTTATGCTTCTTCCACTTTTGTCTGATATTAATTGACATTAAAGAGTTGTGTTTTATTTCCGGTCTCTCTGTTCTGTTCCATTGGTCTGTGTGTCTCTTTTTATGGCAGTACTGCACTGTTTTGATTACAGTGGCCTTGTAACACAGTTTGATATCAGGTATTGTGATCCCTCCTGCTTTGTTCTTCTTTCTCAAAATTGGTGCAGCTATTCAGAATCATTTATGGTTCCATATAAATTTCTGAAATGTTTGTTCTATATCTGTGAACAGGGGTACTTTAAGAGGGATTGCATTGAATCTTTAAATTGATTTGGGTAGTATGGCCATTTTGATGATGTTAATTATTTTAATCCATGAGCATGGTACATGCTTACATTTGTTTGTGTCTTCCTTAATTTCTTTCTTCAGTGTTGTGTAGTTTTCTGAGTATAGGTCTTTTACCTCCTTGGTATGGTTTATTCCCAGGTACTTTGATTTTCTTATTACTATATCCAATGGGATTTTTTTCCTGATTTCTGTTTCTGGTATTTCATTGTTGTGTACAAAAATGCCTATGATTTCTGAGTATTGATTTTGTATCCTGTTGTTTTGCCAAATTCATTTGTTAGGTTGAGTAGTTTTTTGGTGGATTTTATAGGATTTTCTATGTCCACTATCATGTCATCTGCAAACAATGACAGAGTTACTTCCTCTTTTCCAATTTGGATGCCATTTGTTTTATTTTCTTGTCTGGTTGTTGTGGCTAGGACTTCCAGTACTATGTAGAATAGGAGTGGTGAAAATGGGCATCCTTGTCTTGTATCTTAGTAGAAAAGATTTTAGTTTTTGCCCATTGAGTGTGATGTTCACTGTAGGTCTCTCATACACGATCTTTATTATGTTGAGGAATGATACCTCTATTCTCCATTTGCTGAGTGTTTTTATCATAAATGAGTGCTGTACCTTATCAAATGCTTTTTCTACATCAAATGATATGATCATGTGATTTTTGCCTTTCATTTAGTTTATGTGGTGTATTATGTTTATTGACTTGCATGTATTATATACCATCCTTGCATCCCTGAGATGAATCCCTCTTGGTCATAGTGTATGATCTTTTTAATGTATTACTAGATGCAATTTGCCAATATTTTGTTGAGGGTGTAGTATCTGTTTATCAGCAATATTGGCCTGAAGTTTTCTTCCTTTGTCATGTCTTTATATGGTTTTGGGATTAGGATGATGCTGGCTTTATACAAAGAGTTTGGGAGTCTTCCATCTTTTGAATTTTTTGGAATAGTCTGTGAAGGATAGGGCTTAGCTCATCCTTAAATGCTTTGTAGAATTCTCCTGTGAAACCATCTCATCCAGGGCTTTTGTGTGTCTGAATCTTTTTGATTGCTATTTCAATTTCATCAGCTGTAATTGGCCTGTTCAGGCTTTCTGCTTCTTCTTCATTCAGTTTTGAAAGATTATATTTTTCTAGGAATTTGTCCATTTCACCTAGGTTTTCAAATTTCTTGGCATATAGTAGTTTGTAGTAATTTCTTACAATCCTTTGTATTTCTGTGTTATTAGTTGTAATCTCTCCTCTTTCATTCCTGTTTGTGTTTATTTGGGTCCTCTCTCTTTTTTTCTTGATGAGTCTGCTTAAAGGGTTGTCACTTTTGTTTATCTTTTCAAAGAACAAGGTCCTTGATTTTTGATCCTTGGGATTGTACTTTTAGTATCTATGTCATTTAATTCTGCTCTGATCTTGGTTATTTTCTTCTTTCTACTTTCTCTGGACTATCTGTTGTTCCTTGAGTTCTTGTAGGTGTAAGCTTAGGTTGTTTGAAATGTTTCTATATTTTTTAGGTACACCTGTATTGCTGTGAACTTCCCTCCCAGGAATGCCTTGCTGTGTCCCATAATGTTTGGATAGTTGTGAGTTCATTTTCATTTGTTTCTAGAAACTTTGATTTCTTCCCTAATCTCATTCTTGACCCACTCATTGTTTAATAGCATTCTATTCAATCTATATGAGTTTGTGTGTTTTGGGGATTTTTCCTTGAGGTTGATTTCTAGTTTCAGTCCCTTGTGGTCAGAGAAAATGATATGATTTCAATTTTCTTGAATTTGTTGAGGCTTGTTTTGTGTCTTGTCATGTGGTCTTTGAAAATTTTTCATGTGCATTTGAAATGAATGTCTATTTTGCTTCTTTGGGATGTAAGGCTCTATATCAGTTAAGTCCATTTGATCTAGGGCATTATTGAATGCCACAGTATCTTTGTTGATATTTTGTTTGGAAGATCTGCCCATTTTTGACAGTGGGGTGTTCAAATCCCTTATATAATTGTTTTGCTGTCAATATCTTGAAGTCCTCCAAGATTTTCTTTAGGTATTTGCATGCTCGTATGTTGGGTGCATAAATATTTACAATGTTTATGTCTTCTTGGTGAATTATTCCCCTGAGTGTTATGAACTGTCCTTCTAGGTCTCTTTTTATGGCTCTTTTTTTGAAGTCTATTTTGTCTGATATGAGTTTTGGTACTCCTGCCTTTTTTTTTGTTCCTTTTTGTTTGCTTGGAACATTTGTTTTCAGCCCTACATTTTCAGTCTATGTAGGTCTTTTGTTCTGAGGTAGGTCTCCTGTAGGCAGCATATGTGTGTGTCATGTATTCTTTTTCATTCTGCTATTTCATGTCTTTTGATTGGGTTATTTAATCCATTTATGTTTAAGGTTATTATTGATAGGTACTTATACATTGCCATTTTTTCGTGCCTGTGTTCCTCTCTTTCTCACTTTTTAAAATTTTTGTTCTTAAAGCAAAGTCTTTAGTATCTCTTGTAGACCTAATTTGGAGGAGGTATATTCTTTGAGGCTTCTTTTGTCTGGGAAGCTCCTTATTTGGTCTTCCATTTTAACTGAGAGGCTTGCTGGATAAGTAGTCTTGGTTGCAAGCCTCTGGTTCTCATTGCTTGGAATATTTCTTATCATTACTTTCTGGCTTTTAGCATTTCCATTGAGATGTCAGCTGCTAGTCTTACTGGGGCTCACTTGTATGTTTCATCCTGTTTTTCCTTGTTGCCTTTATGATTCTCTTTGTCTTGGAATTTTGCCATTTTAATTATGATATCTTTTGAAGTGGGCTTCTTTGGGTTCCTCTTGATTGGGACTCTGTGTTTTCTGGGTTTGTGTGATTTTTTTCTCTAATTAAATTAGTTAAGTTTTTCATCATTACTGTTTCAAAGAAGTTTTCTATCCTTTGCTCTTCTTCTCCTTCTGGTGCCCCCATTGTATGGATATTATTACCTTTCATGTTGTTGTGCATTTCCCTTAACCCCTCTTCATTCTTTCTGAGCTTCTTTTCCTTTTCTTGCTCATTCTGGGTGTTTTTTAATTCCTTGTCCTCAAGCTTGCTGATCTGATTCTCTGCTTCATCAATCCTGCTTTTGATTCCTTTTACTGTGTTCTTCAGTTCAGAAATTGTATTCTTCATTTCCTCTTGGCCCTTGTTGATGGTTTCTATTTCCTTTTTCATGTTGATATAGTTTGCAGTGAATTCGTTGTAGTTTCCCAGTAGTTTCTGGTAATTCTCTGTGAGCTCATTGAGCTTCCTGATAACCATTGCTTTGAACTCAATATCTGATAGTTGACTTGCCTCTATTAAATTTAGCATTCTTTCTGAGGCTTCCTCCTTTCCTTTCATTTGGGGATTGTTTCTTTGTCTTCCCATTGTTTGTGAGACTTTTCTTGTTAACCCCTGCTTCTTAAATTTATCTGTTCGGACCTCCTGGGTCTATGGTGTGAACTTCTATGGTAATCCCTGTGATATTCAGTGGTGCTGTCTCCTTGATCTCCAGAGCTCGCTGGTCTTAAGCTGTCACTTATGTTGGCTTTCTTTATGTCTTTCAGTTTTTATTATTTTTGGGCCTTTCTTTGGTGGGTCCTTCCCTCCAGCTGGTTAACTGAGGGTTACACCATTCATCAACTTGTATTCTGTTGTGCAGGTGTGGGCAGGTTATGTTGAAGCTGGTTTTTCCTTGTGTACAAGGTTTTGAGGATTCTCTCTTGCTGTTGTTCTGGGTAATTTCTCTACTATTTAGTTGTATTTTCTGATGGGTCCTGGGTTGAGTGATTGTGGCTTCCTCTCCCTCCTTCACCTTCTTCTGTTGTTATCTGTTGGTGATTCCTTTGTTGGTGTGTTTCATCTTCCAGCCTGTATCCTGGTGTTAATAGCTTCCACCTACTTCTCTCAGCTGTTGGGATGATTCATCTTTAGGTTGAACTCTAGTCTTTTCACAGCTCCAGGTTTTATTGTTGCACATCTGATTTTTGAATGTCCTCTACAATTCTTGGTCTCCAATCTTCATATATGCTGGGATACTATTCACTCTGTTCTTCAGAAAATCTGCTAGGTGTTTAACCCATGTGCAGGGGGAAATGGACTCCGCTCCCACCTACCTCACCACCATCTTCTGATCTTTAGTCTTCTTATTTAAGTTGTCAGGTAGCTATGTCAAGAAGTAGGCAAACTGAGAAAAGGAAGTGAAATTTAAACAATTGATGACTTTAAATGTCTACATTCTCTAGTTTATTTTACTGCATTGGGACATTATAATTTACACATGCAATATTAAAGCAATTTATAGCCTCTTATCTAATTTTTAATTACATTTACCCTCATTAAGTTGGTTTTAAAATATCCATTTAAAGAAACAGACTGAAAACTGCACTAATACGGGATTAAGCAAATAATGATAGAATAGTGAAATCAACACCTTAACTCCTATGCTCAGTCACATTATTGATACAATTATGAAGTAAAAGTTTGGCAATGATAATCTACTTAAGTAAGAATAGAAAACTTTGGACTGAAAAACAATTTGTAAAAATTAGTAGAGTAGTATACACATGCACACATGCAAAGATTATACTTCCGCATGTAATTATTTTACTTCAAGAAGTATTCAGTCCAAAAATTGTCTGGAAATCACTGGCTTGGAAGATTGAGTATACTGAGATCAGCTCCTGAGGAAATAGAAGCCAAGAATAAAATGTATAAGTTAAGGCAGATATAGAATTTGTCAGGAAAAAAATAGTCTGAAGGGAAGACATGAGGAGATGTAAAAAAATGAAAATGAGATGGAAAATAAATAGAGATACTATAGTCCTAAAATCTGAACAAACAGCTGAATCAAAGCAGAAGCAAAACCAGGGAAATTGATCTTATTGTATTTTCCCATTACCATTTAATCCCCTTTTACTTGCCTCTTCCCAGAAGTCACCACAATGTTGTTGTTGTCCATGTCAATGACTTCTTTCCCTTTTTGCTCAATCCCTCCATTGCCTAACCTCCCCACAAGCTGTCAACCTGCTCTCCATCTTCGAGTACATCCCCATTTTCCTTGTTAGTTCAGTTTGTTCATTAGATTCCACATATGGTATTTGTCTTTCTCTGACTGGCTTATTTCACTTAGCATAACATTCTCCAGGTCCATCCATAGTGTTGCAAAGGGTAAAATTGTCTTGTTATGGGTGAGTTGTATTGCATTTTGTAAATGTCTTATACTTATGTTATCTACTTACCTATGATGGACACTGGGGCTGCTTCCATATCTTGCAATTGTAAATAACTCTGTAATGAACATAAGGATGCCTATGATCTTTCAAATTAGTGCTTTGAGTCCCTTCAGACATGCTTTTTATATTTAGTGCAGGAAAGGTTTTGTAGTAAGACTTTATATCGTCTTTATGTCCCTTGAAATATCTAATTTATTCACAGTAGAATAGAAAGAGGTAAAGGCAAAATTTGAAACACTGAGGTCCAATATCAGGCCTGAAATATTTACTCATTTAGTCATAGCTAGAGTATTTTTTAAAAAGATTTAATTTACTTATTTTTAGAGAGAGGGGAAAAGAGGGAGAAAGAGAGGGAGAGAAACATCAATGTGTGGTTGCCTCTGGCATACCCCCTATGGGGGTCCTGACCTGTTCCCTGACAGGGAATAAAACCAGGGACACTTTGGTTAACAGGCCAACACTCAGTCCACTGAGCCACATCAGCCAGGGCAGCTAGTGTATTTTTAACAGCAGCCTGATGAGAATGAACTAGAAGTATTTGAGCAGAATCAACCCTCCATTATCCTTGTTTATACAGTGTGGCTAAATAGTATTTTCATTTTTCATTCTCTTCTGTGCCCAACTTTTGGACTGCTTGTTTCACATTCCTGCTTTTTACTATGGCTTTTATAGTGTTTTGATGACAGGTGCTCTCAGTGTAAATATTAAAGTAATATATATACATAATTGGGCAAGTAAACCAGAGAGGTTGAATTACAATGGAAGAATAATATATTCAGAAATAAATTTTAAATACAAACTGTTAATAAGTGAAATTCCCTAAAAGTAACTATGCTTTTTATAAAGAAAACATAGAGCTAAAGAAAATTTACATTAAAATAGCACCAATAATAATTTTTACATACCATATCTTCCAACATACCTTTCATTAGATGTTTGTATTATAAAGTTTATCCAATCTAGACACTGAAGGTAAGAACAATATGACAGTAACCAGAGGGGAGGTAGGAGAGGATAATGTGAGGGAAGGGGGAAGGGCTTTGAGGAACAACTATAAAGGATAAAACCAAGTGGGGGTAGAATCAGGGGAGAGAGGTGGGGATGGCAGGGGTAGAGGGGAGTAGTCGGGTATAAATGCAGAGAATAGTATTTGAACAATAATAAAATACTTTTTATAAATGAGGAAAAACAAATAAAATCTTTTTAAAAAGTTTATCCAAACTATCTCTATTCTGTAAGAACCTATACTGTCTAACAAAAGAATACACTGGACTTCAGTACACCTAATCAAAATTTCCATTTCAATATGTCCCATGATAATATAGTAATTATTATAAAATTATAATGAATTCATGCTCAATATACAAATCCATTTCAAAATATCAGTTGCAATATAAATATAAAAATATTTCATTCTTTTATTCTCTTTTGAGGATAACAATTTTAGTAATTTTCATATGTCATCTAGTTCATAGGACAAACAAGAAAGTTGAGAATTTCAAGCACAGTAACAGAAGTGAAAGATTTTAATTGACTGTTACATTATGACCTTTATTACATACTGTCGACCCTGGATGTTATAATAATTAGCCTGTCAAGTCAATTGTTACTTGTTAATAAAAATTAATATAAGAGAACAATTAATCTCAACTTTAGCTTCACTAGGACATGTGATTATTGCAGTTGGATTCTGTTTAGAGTCTTAATCTGAAGGACGTTATCATTTTCTAATAGAAATTTTCAACTTCATTATTTTGATGATGTTCTTGAATAGAAAAACATAAGACTATGTACTAACTGAGTGAAAATTCTGAGTTATTTATAATTTATCTTTTGAAATTCCTTCTAGATACAAGATATTTTTCCCTATCCTTTTCTTCATGTTTGCATCATGAGGCTGTGGATTCAGAATTTCATACTCCTTGAAAGTGAATCCATCCTCTCTAAATCATGTCTCTGAGAATGCTGACATCAACAAAAATAGACATGACTCAAGGATTTCTTTACAAACTCTTAAAAAAAAAGAAATTGAAATCAGAGTTGAGGTTTTCTCACACAGTGAAGCTTAGATGAGAGATAATAAAAACTATTGCCTGCTAATAATCATTTTCCAATTTACACTGTTAGACTGGGACTGATTGCTCATGGTGATGGAAAACTGGCAGGTTAAAGTTATAGCACAGATTGTAAAGAAGATATTGGTTCTACCCTCTGTTTTCTAATACAATAAAGACAAGAAATAATAACAGGTTTACATCAGCACCACTGACAAGTAAGCCCATCAGTTGGAAAGTTAAATAGAAATAAGTCTGTGTAACTGACAGGCATTAGAGGGAAATGCTGAACTGTTGGCTAGTAATACAGGAATAGACTCTGAAAGATTGGCCATATTGTCAATCCTTCACCCTAACTCAACCTGGACATGTATAGCTCTACTGGAAATGTCATGATCTCCCTTGGAAATACAAAAACATTCCCTGTTAGCAAAGTGTTACCTGTAATAACATGGTAATATTACTGCTGCCGTTTATGTGAAACAACATGATGCCATGCAAAACATAATTTACTCAGATTAAATAAATCTATGTTTAATTATATCCCCCACATCTGTCTAAATGGGCAAAACCTGGGCAATGTATGTACACTCTGAGCTTCATTTACCATATGTGTTAGTTTTCTGTAACTGTCATAAACAGTCTTGAACGACAGAAATTTATTTTCTTTAGTCTGGGAGCATGAAATCCAAGATTAAAATGTCATCATATTTGGTTTCTCCTGAAGACCCTCTTTGGCTTATAGATGGCTATCTTTCACTATGTCTTTTGTGTGTGTGTGTGTGTGCATCCTGAAGTCCAAATTTTGCTTTGAGGAGACCAGCCAGATTGGATTAGGACCCACCTTAATGGCCTCATTTTCAGCTAATCTCAACTTTAAAGGCTCTATCTCTAAATATAGTCACATTCTGATATATGATGGCCATGGCTTCAATATAGGAATCTTAAGGGGGCACATTTTATCCCATAATATCATATCTACATAATCGCAATAATAATATTAAAACTCTCAAAGTACTTTGAGCATTAAATGAACCAAAACATATAAAATATCAACTAAAAGGCTCTTACACATGGTAGACATTTATCAGAATTTACCATATTTTGCTGTGTATAATATACACCCACATTTTAGCCCAAACTTTCCAGAAAAATTTGTTTTAATATTTTAATTCAATTTTTTTATTTATTAATAGGTACATACTTGGTTTTTTTATATTATAAAGGAATTTTACCATTTATTTTTAATATATTAGGATACAAGACATTTTATGTAACAAATAATTACAAAATACAGGAACAGATATAAGGTATTTCAGGCACTACCTATATATAATGTGCATCTTAATTTTTCCCTCAAAATTTGGGCAAAAGTGCACATTTTACACAGTAAAATATGGTACTTTCTGCCTTTCCTTCTTAAGCTATAGATCATTTAACTCTAGAATCTCTCAAGTTGAGGTTTGGTTTTTAGTAAGAATGTGACCCAGCAATCAGAATTTAGCAATTGGGGCTGAAGATTCAAATAAACTAGTTCTCTAAGTAAATCCTGTGTACTCCCAAATTTGTGAACTTCCAAAGTGCACCTAGGAGAAAAAATAATGAGAGCCTTGGCAGCAGCAGATGATGAAAGGATTCAGAAAAAATTATCAGTAGGTAAGAGGAAGGCATAGTAATCCTTCAAAAAAATTCACCAAGGGATAACGAACAAATGCATTAGAGTTGAGGAGATGTAGTTGACTAGATAGCCCAAGTATACAATAACTACCATGTTAGACAGGTAGGTTGTCAGATATATATAGTCACAGCAGTTGGGGCAATCTGAGATTTATGAACAGAATTCCAGCTAATTGGGACACCATATTTGGAATAAATTTCAAAGATAAAACAAAAGGACAAGAAAACATGGTTGTGATGGGGTAAATAAATTAGTAAATGAGTAAATAAATAAACAAGCCAGTCACAACTGTGCTAACCTTTCTACATGCATTTTCCCACTAATTCATAGTATAGTTTTAGATGTGAAGTACAATTTCTACCTTATGGATGATAACACATTACTGTAGAACAGTGATTTTTTTCACCTTTTTTATCATATGGCACACATACACTAATTACCAAAGTTCTGTGGCACACTAAAAATATAATTTGCCAATCTGACCAAAAACAGGTGTAATTTTGATTCATTCACACTGGATGGGCATTATTGTGTTGGCTGTTGTCTTTTTTTTTTTTTAATTTGACAATCTAAGATAAAAGAGGTCAGTACCCTTGACTTAATAGGTATTTCATGTTTAAAAAATACTTGCAGCACACAGGCTGAAAATCTCTGGTTTAGAGACCTAAGCTTCATGAGGCTAGAGTCCATAACTATTTCACTTATTATTTATATTCCCAGAACTCAGCAAAAGACCCAACACTGTTCATGGATAGAATCAATAGAGCGTTAATTAACTTGTAGTTGAATGATGAAGCAGGAATTAAACTAAAGCAAGAAACAGAAAGTAAAATGAAAGAAAATGACACGATTAGAAGGGTATGAGAAATAAAAATGAACAGCAACAAGATTAGGAACGCTGTCTTCTGCCCTGGTCGTTGTGGCTCAGTTGGTTGGAATGTTGTCTCACACAGCACCAGCTGCAGGCACATGCTTGGGTTGCAGGCCCAGGCTCCGTTTGGGGTGCATATGGAAGGCAATCAGTCTGATTCTGATGTTTCTCTCTCACATAGATGTTTGTATCTCAAAAAAATATCAATGAAATGTATCCTTGGGTGATGATTTAAAAAAGAATGCTATCTTTCAATTTGTCAATTTCATTATTTGAAAAACAAATGAAATATATGTAGGAGGCCAAATAGTGTACCACTAGTCATCTTTTAACAATGCTGTTACTTGATTACTGCTTTATGAGAATTGGCTGTTCATCTACCTATCAATCAACTTATTTTAATGTCCAGCCCATATCTGTCTCCTTTTTACTCTAACAGAAATTGTTATACTCGTCATATACCCCATTAAGCTCAAAGTCTGATATTGTGCAGTATAACATAATGGAATGATAATGAGCATTGGAGGTAGTGTAGAATTTTTGAGTGTCCAGCTCTAGGATCTACTAGTTTTATTACCTTAGGCAAATGACTTAATGTTTCTGCTTTTCAGTTTGCTTTATCTGTACAAAGGTACTCTTTATGGTTTGATTGAAGTTACAATGGATATTTTATGTGACATGCTGCCACAATTGAGTATGTGGTTGGCTAATACAATAACCAACAAACAGTGAAATGAGTCTTTTGGTAGGATTATTTATTTTTAAATTGTATTGACTTTAATCGTGTGACATTGGTCAATAAAATAATACATGTTTCAGGTGTACAATTCTATAATATATCATCTATATATTGTTTTGTTTGTTTACCACACCAAGTCAAGTCTCCTTGCATCACCATTTATCCCCCTTTTACCACTTTCTACATCCCCTGCCCATTTTACCCCTGGTGATTACCATACTGTTGCCTACATCTATAATTTGTTATTGTCCTTTTCTTAGTCTCTTCATTTTTTCACCCAACTCTCCACCTCCCTCCTCTCTGAACATTTGTTCATCTGTTCTCTGTATCTATGAGCCTATTTCTATTTTGTTTCTTAGTTTATTTTAGTCATTAGATTCCCCATATAAATGCAATCAAATGGTACTTCTCTTTTTCTAACTTATTTCATTTAGCATTGTCCTCTCCAGGTACATCCATGCTCTCACAAAAGGAAAGTTTTCCTTCTTTATAACTAAGTAGTATCCCATTGTGTAAATGCATCACAGCCTTTTTATCCACTCATCTACTGATGGGCTGCTTCCACATCTTGGCTATTGTAACACCGCAATGAACATAGTAGGGGTGCATATATTCTTTCAAATTAGTGTTTTGGGTTTCTTCAGCTATACTCCCAGAAGTGAAATCACTGGGACATAAAGCAGTGCCACTTTTTTTAACTTTTTTTGAGGTAACTCTTTGTTTTCCACAGTGACTGTACCAGTCAGAATTCCCACCAATAGTGCCTGATGTTTCCCTTTTCTCCACATCCTCACCAACATCTTATTGTTTGTTCATTTATTGATGATAGCTATTGTGACAGGTGGGAGGTGATACTTTGTTGTAGTTTTAATGTGTGTTTCTCTGATGATTAGTGACTTTGAGGATCTTTTCATATGTCTATTGACTATTTGTATGTCCTCTTTGGAGAAATGTCTACTCAGGTCCTTTGCCCAATGGTTAATTGGTTTGTTTGTTTTTTGTTTGTTTGTTTTTGGTGTTCAGTTTTTGTGTTGAGTTTTTGGTGTTGGATATTAACCCTTTATTAGGTGTACTGGTGAATATGTTCTCTCATTCTGTGGGTTGTCTTTTTATTTTGTTGATGATTTCCTTTGGTGTGCAAAGACTTTTTAGTTTAATTTAGCACCATTTGTTTTTATTTTTTTTCTTTCATTACCTTTGCCTGGGGAATTATATCCAATAAAAAAATTCTATGAGGAATGTTCAAGATTTTGTTGCCTATGTTTTCTTTTAGAGTTTTTATGGTTCTGGATCTAACATTGAAGTCTTTGATCCACTTTCAATATATCCTTTTGTGTGCTATAAGAAGGTGGTCTAGTTTCATTTTTCTGCATGTGTTTGTCTGATTTTCCCAACACTTTTTATTGAATAAACTATCTTTAGCCCATTGCATGTGCTTGCTTCCTCTGTTGAATATTAATTGACTATAAAGGTGTGGATTTATTTCTGTGCTTTCTATTCTGTTCCATTGATCTATGTGTCTGTTTTTATGCCAGTACCAGGCTGTTTTGATTACTGTGCTCTTGTAGTAAAGTTTGATATTAGGTAGCATGATTCCTCCAAAATTGTTCTTCTTTCTCAAGGTTGCTGTTGCTATGCTGGGCCATTTGTTATTCCATGTCAATTTTTGAAATATTTATTCTAGTTCTATGAAATATGTCGTTGCAATCTTGATAAGAATTGCATTAAATCTATAGATTGCTTTGGGTAACATGGGCATTTTAATGATGCTAATTCTTCCTGTCCATGAACACAGTATGTGCTTCCAGTTATTTGTATCTTCTTCAATTTCTTTTTTGGTGTCTTATAACTTTCCATGTACAGGCCATTTACATCTTTGGCCAAATTTGTTCCTAAGTATTTTATTTTTTGAAGCAATTTTGAATGGAATTGTTTTCTTAATTTTCCTTTCTGTTAGTTCATTATTAGCATATAAAAGTGCAACTGATTCCTAGATATTAATTTTGTGTCCTGCTACTTTGTTGAACTTGTTTATTGGTTCTAGAAGTTTCTTGGTGGAATCTTTGGGGTTCTCTATGTACAATATCAAGCCATCTGCAAATAAAAACAGTTTTATTTCTTCCTTTCCAGTTTGGATGCTTTTTATTTAGTCTTCTTATCTGATTGCTGTAGCTGGAATTTGTAGTACATTACAGGCTTATCTTAAAAAATAAGAAATATCTCAAATAAATGATCTAACATCACACTTAAAGGAACCTGAAAAAGAACAACAAGCAAAGCCCAAAATGAATAGAAGAAAGGAAATTAAAAGATCAGAGCAGGAATAAGTGAAATAGAGTTTTTAAAAAAAGCAATATAAAAGATCAATGATTCCAAGAGCTGGTTCTTTGAAAAGATGAACTAGATTGAAAAATCTTTAACCAGACTCATCAAGAAAAAACAGAAACAACCTAAATGAATAAAATCAGAAATGAAAGAGGAGATATAACAACTGACATCAAAGAAATACAAAGGATTATAAGAAAATATTATGAGCATTTATGTGTCAACACACTGGGCAATCTGGAAAAAATGAATAAATTCTTAGAAACATACAATCTTCCAAAAGTAAGTAAAACAATCAGGGAATCTGAATACAGATTACACCTAATGACATTGAAGCAGTAATAATAATAAAAAAAAACTCACAACAAACAAAAGCCCTGGACCAGATGGCTTCACAGGTGAATTTTACCAAACATTCTAAGAAATAATACCTCTCCTTCTCAAACAATTTCATAAAATTCAAGAGGAGAGAAGGCTCCCAAACTCATTTAATGAAGCTAGCCTTACCTTAATTTCAAAACCAGATGAAGACACTACAAGAAAATTATAGGCTAATATCCCTGATGAACATAGATTATTTTGTGTATTTTATAATCCATAGAAAAATTTATTATTATTGAATCTGTGCCTTTTATAGTACTATAATTTATTGAGTATTTTATTGGTATTATAATCATTTAGTTGTGTGGAGGGAGAATGTCCCAATGATCAGCTCATATCATTATCTTGATCCAAATACTTTAATGAGTTTTGAAAACTCATCAGAAATTCTCATAAACATAGCAACTTCTCTCACCGAACCCATAAACAGAAGTTCTTCTGACTAGCTTTGCTGCAATTTCTTTGTACCATTTAGAGTCTTCTTCTCCACTTAGCAGATGTAGTGGCTTGAATGGTTCTGTAATAAATATTGTGAATTTGACATGCAGTGTCAGTGCATACTCTCACCTTCAACTCTGTGTGTGAAGAAAATCTTAGTCTACCCTGACTGAGTCAAATCAAAACTTTTTTTAAATTTTAAAATAATGAGAAACACACAGGGAGTTGTATAGAAATGTATCAAGTTGTCTGCCTTATTTGTAAATGTAATAAAATATTGGATTTTCTTGCAATTTTTTTTATCTTCCAAATTTCCTTCTAAATATTTGATATTCATTTGGATATAATGCTATCTGGGATCCCAACATATTTGCTTTTAAATTCTCAATTACTCATTTAAGGTTTTCTTTGAATGACCAACATCAATTTTGTCAGTGATACAAACTAAAAGCAGCAGAAGTTCTGAAATATTTCTATATAATGATTTCTCTACACATAGATATGCAAAGTTAATTCACATACACACCCATACATATACCCATACATACACAGGATATCTTTAGATTTGCACAAAACTATAATATAGCATAGTGTTTTCACAATGAGAATTTCTCTCTTATAGAAAACCCTATTAACACTTTCCTGTGGACTTTTGAACAGAAACAGTAGTATCCTTTGCCTTCTTCTTATCCTTATCTTAACTTACTTAATGTTGTTTGTTCTTTATCTTATTATGTTTTTTCTCTTTCTTTACCATTACTTCCTCTAACTTCTTTCCTTGTATTTATTAATTAATTACTCTTCTCTTTTTGTAGTGAAACTTTATCTTTCTTCCACCTCTCTCCAAATTAACAGACCACACACCTAAAATATCATTCAGTTATTCATTCATTAGAGAATGTTGCATCAGTCCTGTGAATTAATAGACATGTGAGTATCATTAATTAACCTGCATTGAGCTAGGAACAAATAATTGGGAACATGCTTTGAATATCAGTCATAACCCTTATGTGGAAACTTTAGCATAGGGTCAAAAAGGAACAAAAGATTTAAAAAGGAAGAAGAAAAGCTCCCTGCTTAAGAATTTCAACTTTAAAAATAATAAAATCTGTCTCTACTCTAAATGTATATGACTTCAAAATTCCATTTGGGTTCTTAAGAATTTTTGCTTAATTACTGAATTTAGCCAATTACAAAAATTACGTTCCATTTAATAGTTGTTTATGTTAATTATGTTTCTAAATGGTCTATTTTCCCCTCACTGAATTTTCTGCCAATATTACATAAGAAAGAAAAAAATATTTAAAAGAAAATTATATACTAGAACAAATGTTGAGTAACACTTGATTGTTTTTAAAACAAAGGAAAGTTAGAAGAATTTATGTTGGTCACATTTCTACTCTTAGTTATGAAAATCTAACTATATGCATTGTTTACAAAATGTGGCTAGTGAAACTGTTATATGTTCTCATTCTCCTTATATTTACAAATATTTAGATACTGCTTTAGAAGCATGGCAAATAAAACTTTAGTGATATACAATTACTCAAAAGCATATTTGAAAATGTGCTTCAAAAGTTGCTTTTATAAAATTTTCTTAATGATAAAGCATGTCCTAAATTTCTAAGATACATAAAATATTTATCTTTCTCTTCTTTTCATTTTTTGGGGGGTTTCTGCCATCTTAATTTTCTACTGTATTAACTAAGAAAATCTTTGCAAAAGACTGCCCCCCATAATAAAAAGAAATTTGAAATGATTATCAAAAATAACAGATGCTGTTTTCCTTGTATATGATGTTTAAATTGCTAAATGATTTGTTAATGAATAGATAAAATTCAATTGTAGTTCTATTTACTTTATTAAATATTTACTTAATTGGTTTTTCTTCTACCTGTCTTCTGTTTCTTCTGAACTCATTTGAAAATTTTGGTCTCAGAACTTGTGTGAAAGAAATGTTTCTGCCATTAATTGATTTATAAAAATGGTGTTATTATTATTTTGAAAATAATACTGCTTTGAAAAATGTATAGGTATATTTACAGTTTTTTGCAATGGCCTTTGAGTTTATATAACATATACACACATGAGATTAAAAACCACATAAGACCTACCCAGGTCTCTGGGAACATAAAAAGTGGTTTAAGTCAGGCTAAATGTGTTTATGTAGGACATAGCTGTTACAACTTGCCCACATCAGCAATATCCTCTTTGCTGAGGTGGAAAATACCGGAGGTCAGTGAACCTCATATCAAAATCCACTAATAGTATTTTTTACCTTAAAGAAACCAAAAAAAAACACAAGTGGGGGAAAAAAAACTGGTCCTCAAGTCAGTGTTCTTATAATTCTACTCTCATCTGCACACTCAATTAACCACACCCCACTGTACTTGGACATTCTATCCAGTATCTATTACCTATTTATTTTTACTTATACACTAAACAAAAACAGATGACTTTATAATAAATTATCCACTTCTGTGTGTCTAGACTATTCAAATCTTTGTTATCTAAATCCATAACACTCTAAGCTACCTTCTGCCAATCAGTCACTGTAGGTGACCACTAGTAAAAATGGTATATTATCTAATGACTGCATGTAACAAATGCACAGGGGAAGGAAAACTCAGTTGATAAAGAATAAGAGAAATATATTTTCTATCCCAGGCCGATATATCACCCAGCTATAAGCAAATGAGTTATTTAAAATATTTTAACCACAATATTTCTTATACCTCCCACATCTATGTTCTCTAAATATTTTTAAACATTTTTAAATATTCTTTTTTGTCACTAGTCATAGATCTAGGAAATCACTTTAGAATTCCAAGTCTGATAAATTCTAGTGAATTTTTTAATAATTTTCTACAATACCATGTTAAAAAATAAAAACAGAACAACAACAAAAACCTTAGATATGAGTATTCCAAATTTGTTTTTAAAGCTATCAGTGAGTCTCTCCATAGGAATATTGAAATAATATACCTCTCACTTTATAAAATGAAATGCCTGATGTGCTTCCAAAATGGAATAGAAAGAATAGGTAGGAGTATCAAAACATAGAAGATAGGTTGGATGATATAACCTTGAGAAGTGTCATTAAAGTATGCTTTTTATTTATAGTAAGTTATAACCAGCAATAGGAAAAGCTTGGGACATAATATTGTTTGGGGGGATGCATTTGGACCTGACTGTCTAGAGATTCAACTAGATATAATGACCATCTTTTTCCCATGATGGGTTAGATGAATGGAAATCTCCAAAGTTCCGAACTGCAATAGCTCAGCTTTAGAGGGATCCATGGATAAAAGTAGCCCAGGTATAGCAGAGGTTCAAGGACAAAGTTCTGAATCTGCAGGAGGAAAAGAAGGCCAGGTAAGAGGAAGAATATTGTGGCAGTAAATAGGCCACTCAAACAGTAGCTCAGATAGGGATGATCAGCAAAGTTTATTCCTGACTACAAATTGGGAAAAGCATGAGAATTAGAGCTCAAGACTTCACTGTGCCTTAGCCCCCAAGTTCTCAGAGAATCTGTATTACCAAGGACTTGTTAATAAAATAGAAATTACACTGGAGACCATAGTTGAAATCTAATGCTAAGTACTAGTTATATGGACGTGGCCAAGGATAAGGGGAAAAAATAGAAATTTTGGGTCTGGGGAACAACATAAGCACCAGCAGCTACTCCACACTAATACGCTACTCCTGCACCATATCAGAATAATTCAACATTACTCTCAATTTGGGTGAGGTAGCAGTTGCCTTTCTTTCTGTTTTTGTGAGTTCTGTTTGGCTTGGAAACAGTGGCATGGAACCTGCAGGGAAGGATATTGAGCCTGCAGGAAATAGCACTGAGTGTGCAAACTGGGAAAGGCAATGTCAGGAGCTAAGAATCTAGAAAGTGTTTAATGCAAAGATGCTTTCAGAAACTCATAGGCCACTATGGTATTCTTCTTACTTATGACATGTGTAAAATACCTTATGCTATTTGTTTTATAGATATACATTATAAGTTCAGTTATATCTGAACTTGAACTTATAATAGATACATATTACAAGTTGCAATGAATTTATTCATATGATGTAATATTTTATAGTTTAGTGGTATATTTTTAACTTTGCACTTTTATTTTCTTTATTTTGTATTTTATGGTTAAACTCTGCTGTTTTCAATTACTTTCACTTAGCATAATTCTCTCCCATTCCATCCATGCTGTTGCAAAAGGTAGGAGCTCTTTCTTCCTTTCTGCTATGTAGTACTCCATCATGTAAATGTATCATAGTTTTCTAATCTATTCACTTACTGATGGGCACTTAGGTTTCTTCCAGCACTTGGCTATTGTAAATTGTGTTGTTATGAACATTGACATTCACAGGATTTTTTGAATTAGAGTTTCAGGGTTCTTAGGGGGGAAACGGAGACAACTGTACTTGAACAACAATTAAAAAATTAAAAAATAATAAAACAGAAGAAAAGAAGTTATATTCTCCCCCCGCCTCAAAAAAACACAATTATTTTGTAGGCCCTTGAAATCTTGGAGTACTAGATACTATGTTCTATGTCTAAAAGCATGTCTAATGATAAAAAGAACCCAGACTAAATTATTAAGAATATTTAGCACCTTGTCCCTGTGAATATTATATTTCCTCCTCCTTCTAGTATGCCCACCCTGTGATATGAAGTCCATGTGGGTTCAGCTCCCTTTTCTACAGCTGATAATATTTCTCACAGATTATCATAATAAATGACCTATATATCTAATTTTTTAGAATTTTGTTCATGTTTTCACATTTTTTGTGTGTGCCTAGACAGACATTTTAATTGGAACTAGACAGTGTGGACCCTGAGAAAGAAGATACCTGCCAAAAAAGGTTTCCTGGTGGCTAACTGGGCTTGAATTTAAAAACAACAAAAGACAAAGCCTAGCAACCCTTTCTCAACAGGACGTAAGTCATGCTTCAGGGAAAAGCCTGTACTGAACTGTCTACCTCTGGTCCTATATTCCTAACATTTAGAGAGCCCTTATAAAGGACTTCCTGTCATTGTATTTCAACCAATAAGACTCTGACTTTTCTTGTTTAATCAAAGCTGTGCAGGAATATTTCATCAAAATCTTCAACTAATCAGCAGAGCTTCATTCTGACCAATCAGAACAGTGCCTTTTGGACCAATAGAATTGCAAGAATTTGGAGTCCTCATTTGTATAAGGATAAACCAATCAGAAGCAAGGGGTGGAAACTTCTGTATGTATAAGATAGCTTCACTCTGGTTTGGGAGCTCACTTTCTGCTTCATCCAAAGACTAAAGACTGTTTCCCTGAGGCTAGAACTGGAATACCAAAGATAACTTACTGGACAACAGCACAGTAGAACAGACAGGAGTAGACCAAAACAGAGCAGAGACGGTAGAGTGGTCTGGAGCTGGGAAGAGTAGAGCAGGGTGGACTGAACTGGAAAAGAGCAAAAAAGAACAGAACTGTATTGCTGGAATGGGGCCTGGCCCCAGGGCCACCTCCACATCTGTGTTATTTTGTAATCGTGCTATAACACTGTTGATTGAGCTATACCACAGCCATGCTGTTCTCACAGCCATTCTGTATCATAATTGAGCTGTGTGGGCTAAAATAAGTTGCCTTATTCACCACACCCAAAATTGGAGACTTCTATTGACATTAAATTATCACCTACAACCATAGATTAACAACAGGGACTTAAGAGTTGCTAGCCCAGTGTTTTCTTAAAAGTAATTTTTGTTCACTCATTCATTATTGCAACAAAGACAGTCAAGGGGGCCAATCTAATAGTGCTAAGTGGGTCCCAGGTTTTTTTTCTTCTTACTTTGGCTGTAGAACCCTTAGGCAAGAATTTGAGAGAGCTAGTGTGGTAGTGGATTACAGCATTTAAAAACCTGATGTTGGAACCAAGCATTCTGGATTCAAATCCCAGTTTGGGTTTTTAATGTATATACAGTGTTAGGGAACTTGGGTATTTTTTTAATATTCTCTGGGCCTTAGCTTCTTCATCTATCAAATGACGTTCCTGAGAGTATATAGTAAAGTCATATAAGGGAAACTTTTAGAGCAGCACCTAGCACAAAATTCTACTACAGGGCTCTATTATGACTGTCGTTGAAGACCAAGGGTATAATCTTGTAGAATCACTTTGAAATGTATATTCAGCATTTTTTATTACACTTTAATCATATTTGCAGCAATAAAAGACAAAGATATATGCTTCTCTTAGTAATTTTTAAGTGATACTGATAATTATAAAAGTGAATAAATGCTAAACACTATATTAGCATGGTTTTAAGTTTTCTATTATTGGATGATAAAACAATTATACATCTAGTGACTAAGTATGGTTGCTTAAATCAAAACCATTTTCATGATCACCAAAGACACCACGCCTTTTAGTTTTAAAATATTGAAAGACAGAAACCATGTATATTATTGTTAGGGCCTTCATTGTCAGGTTACCAAAACTCACCTGCCACCATGATCAGACTGACTTAAAATCATTATAACACACAGTGAAGAGTAGTCTTCACATGGTGAAAACAAAGTAAATAGCTCTGTTTAATTTTTTTTTTCTGTGATTCTTTTCTACTTTTTATTTATTTGGCATAATTTATTATTTTTATTTCAAAAATTTTATCATGTTTAACAAAATTTCTTCGGTGCCTGAACTTTGCTGCTCTTGATGGCACTGGGGAAAAAAATGCAAAATGAGGTTCTTAAAACACTGAAACTCTCAGCTTGCTTGTATTGTTTTTGAGGGTATCAGGCACTGGGAGAAAAAAAAAAAACAATAGAATCCTTGCCATCTCACTATTGATAGAAAGCTGACACCAATGGCATAGAGAGTGAAATCCCAGAGTCCACAGACCTCTACATATCTCTTATTTATAGCAACACATCTACATTAGGCAAAGCCCATCCATTTTTTTAATGACTTAATTGCTTCTTTCTCTTTACATTTATAACACCAATCTACTTTCTGTCTTTCAATGTACATCCCAGAGAAAGGAAACAGAAAATAAAGCACATTATTCAGTAGAATTTCATTGTGCGCTGAGGGTAAAATCAGGCATATATAAATGGAAATGCATTTGAAAGCCTTCTCCACTGGAATCTGGCAGGAGGTAAAGCCCTTCATTAGGATTTGTAACATCAACGGGGAACTGCTTCACACAAAGTGCTACATCTGCGAATAAGGCACAAAATTGACTGTCAAGGAGATGTAAGGCCATAGCAGATTACAATCCATTTTGCACAAGGTACTCTATGGGAACACAGTAACTCAGCAATTCCAAGATTTAGATTTCACAATCTGTTGGAGGAGATTCACCATTGAATCTTCATTTGGTTCTGAAGTAAGGCTTTTTTACAATGACACCATTTGAAGGGCACAGCTATTTCCAGAAGTCAATGGGCATTGAATTAATATACTCAGAAAATTACTGGCAAAAAGTAATCCATATTCCCTAGATTTTAAAGGGAGACATTGACACAGCCTAATGGTATAATGATTATAATTATATGTCACTTGGCAAAATGTATGGTTAAAGATAATGTCAAAGTTACATTTTGGAATTCAAGGTCAGACACATAAAAAGTAAAGCCTCTAATTTTTGCTCATATTGACTTTCATTATTGACAGGATTATTAACATGAATAAATATGTTTGCTTGCTGAGTTCTAGACACATGACTTGCAAGCACCTTTTAAAATAGATTCCATTATTCACTATTTAACTCTCTCTTTACCGTCCCCTTCATCCAAACCATTATTCTTCTTCCTCGCTGATATTATTTCAGGATAAGGGCCAAAGTCATCAGGAATGACTTTCTGTTTTATATATTCATAAACACGACTATGTCACTTAATGTTTCTCATGAAGAAAAGCTAGAATTTAATTCCTTGAAGTATCCAGGGCAAAATAAAGATTGATTCTATAGGACCTTAATTCTCCCCTCATCCCATAAAGAGAAGTAAGCGTATGACCTGATGTATGTCCTTTTGGCCTTGGATTTTAATGATCCTAACTTTAATTACCATGTTTACATGTGGTTTCAATCTCATAACATACCATTACATTCTTAGTAATTCTAATCCTTCTTTTCTGAAGGATTTTTTTCTCCATTTTTACCTCAATTTCAACTGTGTTGTCAGAACACAAGCTCCTCAAGGACAGGGAAGATCTCTGATTCCTCTGTATCCCAAAGAGCTATAGTGCATGTGGCATAAAAGTATTGAATTTATGTAAATATTAAAAAATGGAAAAAGTATAACTATATTTGCAACTGTGTAAAATTAAAGAGATTGAAAATTTAAATAGCTTGTAATGAATTATTTGAGATAACTACTTAGCACTATTATTTTTTATAGCATTTCAGTATGGGCCTAGTTTTAAGTTAGTTGTCTTCCTGTGGTTTTGAACCTTCCCTGAAAACAAAAATCACCCTGGATACTTGTCAAACATACGATTCTACAGAATTGGAATATAGGACAGAGAAGGTGGGTGACCTTAGTTTAAGGCACAGGGACAACAGTTGAATAGTTCTTAAAGAGAAATGTTGAAATGTGCAATCAAAGAGGAAACTGATGCATCGGGCATTGAGGAAGAAATAAAGGCCATCCTGAGATGCAGCTGGGAGCTGCTGCTTCAGCAGAACCAATGGTCCTATTCCTGGGAATTTTCTTTAAGAAAAGTTGAAATCCTCCCTGAAGTTGTCCACTGACAATGCTTTCACCAGGAGCAGGTGGAGTGTCAACCTGGAAAAACCATATGGATTTTCTTTCTCTGTTATTGTGAAGTACTCACATATCTAAAGTGGGAAACAGTTGAAAGGACAGGGACGGGGAAAGCAGGTGACTGAGAACATAGAAACTGCAGATCATTCAACATCTACTTCCATGAGAAGAGAACAGCAGCAACCTCACCAGGACATCTGTAACATAAGAAATCAGATGCTTAGCAAGTACATAACTCAGGTCTGAGAGTGCTGGAGAAAGTCCTGATCTTAAAACAAACAAACAAAAAACCTAAGGAGGCTATTAAGACTAATCTGATTCAGCTTGTTTTTCCCTTAGAGATTTAATCGATAAAATATATGCTTTATTTTATTCTCTTTTTTTCACATCTCTTCTCAATTTCTCTGTTTCTCAAAAGTCAAAACATTCTCTGTAACTTTTTCATCTCTCCAGTATCTTTAAAACAGGAAATAGCACAACTGTCTTTTCTTTCTCTTTACACATTGCTCCATTTCTGAGTCAGTAAATTACTGTTATTGTAGTTGTCACACATTAAAGGATTTCACCTTTTTTTAAAATAATATTTAATGGGTGCCCGTTAACTTATTATAGTAAGTTACTCTATATAAGGCATTCTGTGTAACGGTGATGAGAGAATACAGCACCGTGCTGGTCACAGGAGGGGCAGTGATGAGCAGAGAAGCAGTTCCTATTCTTTTAAGTGTCCAGTAGGTTGGACAGAGAAATGACCAATTATTATAGCATCTAAAGAATACCATTGATGGAATAACATAAGGAGTTACAGACCATAAAAGAGACAAAACACTCAGTCATGGAAAAGGTTTTATTGGTTATCTACTATCATTGTATAACAAAATACCACCCAACATAGCAAATTAAAAAACAAAACAAACAAAACAAAAAAAGAAACAAAGCTTCTGTTGGTTCAAAAATTAACACACTTCATAGTTGGGGCCTCTGAGGCAGAATTTTCTCCAAGTTTTCAATTAAGTGTTATAAGCATATCAAGGCCCAACTCAGGGAAGATTTGCACCCAAGTCCAGTGACAGAGTGGTTGGTGGGAATCAGTCCCTTGAGGACTGTTGGTCTGAGAGCCTGAAGCTTTTGTTAGCTGATGGTTAGAGGCCTCCCTCAGTCCCTGTGGATTTCTCCATATATCAACTCAAAACATCTCATCTGACTTCCATCAGAGTCAGCAAGCAAGAAAGGGCCAGCAAAATGGAAGCTAAAGTAATTTTATAACCTAGTCTTGGAAATGACATCCATTCTTTTTTGCCCCATTCTATCTTTCAGAAGTAAATTAGTAGCAGAACCCACACTCAAGAGGAAGGATTATATAAGTTCATACATTGAGAGCCATTTAAGAGGCAGCCAGAATTCTGAGAACAATAGAACAATAAAAGCCTTACATTTTGGTATAGAATCGGGCATAAAAATGAACTCCTATGCATTAGCATTAATGATGACATTTGTGGTGGTAATTGTGGTAATGCTAATAGTAGTAACAATAGGTCCAGTGACAATGGTGACCTAAGGAAAAGAAAAAATACAATTTCAATAATATGATATTTACTACTTCCATAGTATAAGTACAGTAGCTAGATTCATTTCAGAGGCAGATGGCTCTGATGTTTTGGAAAACAACTTGATTGGTATTTTGTTTGTGATAAAGACTTTGGGGAATGATTTGGAAAACTTTTAATGCGCTGTAAGCCAAAACTTATTAGTGTATTATGAAATCAATTAAGTGAAGACTAGGATGCAGAAGACAGGGACTGAAAAATAAATTGTTAAGCATTAAATAAAAAAGATCAGGGATAGGAAGTTACCTAACAAGGAAAAAAGCATACAGGAGAAACCTTGCCTGGAAAATTAACCCAAATCAAAGTAGGAAGCTTGGGATTTGGTTCTAACATTTTTTCACTATTTAAAATTCATCCTAAGTCCCCATATACTTAACCAGGATTTTTCTGTGCACTGCAGCTTGTGATAGAGGTACACAGAGAAAACAAAAGGAAAGTGTAAGAGGTGAGAGGTACAGAGAGAAGGCAAGCATCATGGAAGCTAGAGCAAGGACTGGGTGAGGGGAAGGAAGAAGGCTGCTAACAGAACAGCTCAGGTTCAGATTGAGGCCCAGTCAAGCTGCCTTCAGTATTCTATGGATAGGACCAGGATCCACAGCCATATCTTGGCTCAGATCAGCATTTCATTTAATGTCACTCTGTTAGGGATGGAAGTGGGAGATGGATCCAAAGTGATGCATTGAGAAAGGGGGTTAAAACCCAGAATCAAAGTAACCATGAGCATAATTAGACACACAATTCTAGTACATTAAGGGAAGGGTGAGACAACTCTCATTTGACTGGTTTAGTAGAGCAAGGTTGCCAGTACAGATGGAATTCACCTTCATTTATCTTGGACATAGGAAGAATCCTGCACCTTAATACCTAATATCTCTTTATATGGCTTCACCACACCACATATGTGTGTTAGGAAACACTCTGAATTTTTTGCATTCTATTCACTATCTATGCCACCTTAAAAAAAATCCAGGTTTTACCAACACTGATGACTACCATTCTGGACTTTGTTCCTTCTACTTTTGTGGAGATATTTTCTCTCTTTTTTATTTTTTGCTCAATTCCTCCACCTCCTAACAGAGTCCCCCTGCCCCAACAGCTGTCAGCTGCTCTCTACCTATAAGTCTGTGTCTATTTTGCTGCTTAGTTCATTTTGTTCTTTAGATATTTTGATATTAAATATTAGATTTTTTCATGACAGAGGTATTTTGAATCTTAATTTTTTTCAGTCACTTTTTCTTACTGTAACTTTTTCCATATATGTTATTGATTTTTAAAGAGGTTCAAATTACATGTTCACTGGAAAACTGAACAATTTTTTAAATGCCCTTTATATACCTAAATTATTCTATGGATATTTTAGGAATAGTTTTATTTAAAATTTCCAAAAAGATGGCTTATAACTATAGTATAGTTTATTCTATTTACATACTTACTTTATAATTCAGTTCTTAATAAGTACTTTATTACACATTTAAATTTTGAGATATTTTGGTATGAAAAATAATTTCTAAAAAAGTAGGAATTTGGGAACATTAGTTCCTGACTCTTGGCTGGAACAATAATTGGTGAAATGAAGTCATGCACAATTTGTGTGATTTCATGATACTGAAGGAAACTAATAGAGGACAAGTGTATAATGAAATAAAAATTGGTTGCATTTCTAGATCTTTTTCCTGCTGAGAGAATTTAGTTAGCTGCTATACACAACAGAGACATAAAATAGTCTCATATACAAATGAAACACTAATAACTTTTTTTTTGAATTAGCAGTTAAGCAGGCATAAACATTTACCAAATGACTAAGAAAAAACAGATAAAAATAATGCTAATTTCAATATAAGGACAGAAACAATGAACAAACAAAGAATATAGAAGAACTGAGCTTTCTTAAAAAGGGAAAAATAAGAGGAACCATGTACTTAATTTACTAGTAAGGGAATTATGCAAATGTACACTAAATTTTGGGGGGAGATTGATTTATAATTAGATTCAGATTATAAAATAAAGTCAACAATCACACCAGGATAGCATCTGGGAACCGAGATCAAAAGTAATAATCAGTTGTATTAGTTTTCTATTGCTATGTAACAGATCACCACAAATGTAACTGTTTAACACAATATCCATTTATTTTCTCACTCTTTATGTAGGTCAGTGATTCAGGTACCACTTAGCTGAGTCTTATGTTCAAATCTCACCAGACCGAAGTCAAGGTGGTAGCTGGGGTTCCATTCCTTTTTAGGTGGTTAGGATTATCTTCCAGTCTCACGTGATTATTGGCAGAATTCAGTTCTTGTACCTATAGGTCTAACATTCCCTTTTTCTTTTTAGCTGTCTCATAATCTTAGTCTAAATCTCATCACATCTTCATCTCAAAGTCCAAAATCAAATCTAAATGTCATCAGTTCAAAGTCTAACTTCTTATCATTAGTACAATGTGCACTATGATGATCTGATATACAGATACACTGTGAAACCATTGCCAAAAGTAAGCTAACACATCTATCACATTGCACAGTTACTTTTTGTGTGTGTAGTGACAACACTCCAGGTCAACTCTCCTAGTCAATTCCATGGATACAGTATGTAATAGGGTACAGAGCACAGGTTCCTTGAGGGTGGAGGAGCCCTATAATTATCCTCAAATCCTGCAGGGGGGCAGAAATGGGGCATGAGGTGTTCCCACTGAGCAGAAATTACAGAAGTTTAAGGTACATTGCTTAACCAAAGCAGGTTAACAGCCATGATTGCATGAAGAGAAGAAGGAAGCTACCTGTGGCAAAATCGTTTGAGAATGCACAGTGGAGGTGGGGAGAGAAGCTCATACAATGCCTACATGAGCTCCAGGGAGGTGGATGCCCTCCTCAGATGCCTGTGCATCACTGGGAACTCTTTCCCTAACTAACAATGGCAGCTGAAAGAGGGTCAAAGGCACTGGGAAGCAGACAATGGTGGACACTGAGGCACCATAGGAAGAGTCAGATATTAGACCACTCGAGAAGTTCTGAGCTGAGCATTTAAAATTGGAGCAAGACGTCTGCCTGCAAGTCTGCTTGAAGGTCTGCCTGAAAAAGATGGTGACAGAGCTGATGGAACTGCAGGAACCTTTCTGGCCACCCAGACTCATGAGAGGTTCTTGGAGATGAATTGTGACTAGCAATGTTGAACTGCAGTTTTCTGCTTTCCTGAAAGACACGCAGAGAAGTCACTCTCTTGCCTCTGGGACAGTGTAGCACAGTGCATGCTTTCCTGAACCACTGCATGGAGACTGAGAGAAGCACACCACAGACCCTGAAGGAGAGAGCTGCTGTGAGAGCATAGTGACTCTAAAACCCATAAGTGCATGTGACAGAGAGAATGGACATCTGTTTGTGTGACCAACTTAAAGACAGATAAGGAAATGGAGAACTTTTGGGCATGGGTTTGGCTTGTACTCTTTTGGGGAACAAGGGAAGTTCTAGGTCTTATGGGAGAAAAGGACTCTGAGCAGGAGTACTCTCAGCACCCAAGGTTGGAACCCTGTTAATAAAAACCTGTTTCCTTCAACACAAACTGTTGAGTCATGTAGATTCAAGGTGCCAAGTTGCCGAGCTCCAGTTTGCACAGTACAGTATTACTAACTATGGTCACTGGGGTACACATTAAATCTCTGTAATTTATTAACCTTATAACTTACAGTTTGTATACTTGACAACATCTTCTCATTTCCCCCACCCACTTCCTTGTTTCTGGCAACAACCATTCTACTATCTGTGTCCATTACTTTCACTTTTTGTTTTTTTTTTTCATATTCTACTTATATGTCATATACAGTATTTGTTTTTCTCTGGCTGGTTCATCTCACTTAGCATATTGTTACTTAGTCTTATCTATGTTGTTTCACATGGCAAGATTTCCCTCTCTTTTATGGCTGAGTAATATTCCACTATGTGTATTTAGTTTATTTATTCATCACTTTAAGACCCGCAAGAGATGTCCCTGAAATCTCCCCTTCTTTTAAAGGGCTCACCTGATTAAGTAAGGCCCACCCAGGATAACATCATTTTTTACTAAACCAGAGTCACTTAATTAAGGACCTTAACTACATCTGCAATTTTTTCATGTAACATAATAATAGGAATTATAGCTCATATTCACAGGTCAAGCTCATACTTAAAAAGAGTTGGGTTACTATAGGTGTATGCATGTCAGGAGACAGACAGTTTTAAGGCCATTTTAGAAGTATGCCTACTACCAAAAATAAAGTCATTTACCCAAGTTCTTTTAAAACTGAAGAAGCATATAGGCACAGAAAATGACATATTACTTAGTTTTATGTAATTCAAATATAATTCCAAATATTGTCAATAATGATTTATGGGAAATGTACCTTGAATTAGGAGAGAGGGGAGGGTATATGTAGATGGCATAAAGTGGGAGACATTAGAGCTTCTTGTATTTAATCAGAATGCATGTAGGTGTGAAAGACCGAAAGAGAAACAAATAATAAAAGGACACACTCATATTTATGCTCCAATATTTGAAATAAAATTTGGTCAGATGTGATAACTCCATAATAAAAATTTAGGAACATTTTAAAAGCACAGAGGTGGGGACAAACAATTAACTTTGTGTGGGTTAATGAATGCTAAACAGGAGTTCTTAAGGAAAGGAAGGAGGAAAAAAAGCATCTTAGAATAAACTTGCTGCAAGACACAAAGTAATGGACAGACAGTATGTTTAAAGAACAGCAAAGCAGGGACGTGAGGAGTATTGTGGTGCCACATAACATTAGTATATAGCGAGGTCAGATTGTGAAGGCTCTTTATGCCATTCTTCACAGATTACATATTTTCATGTAAGCAATAGCTTTTAAATTTCTTGAAGCAGTTAAAACTTTTTCTTTAAGCTTCTGAAGCTTTTGAAGTAAAACTTCATGGAACTTGGAAGAGGTAAAGCAAGGCGGCACCAGATGATTGAAGGCTCTTATCCAGGCTGAGCATTGCTTACCTCAAAGATAAGAAAAGAGACAAAACAGCACTTAAGTGTAGATGCACTGATTAACAAAGTTCCTTTGTATTAAATATGTACACTTACTCAATAGTCTAAAGGTAAACAAAAGTATATAATGTTATTTTAGTAGCCTTTTTTGTTGGTGGTGTTGAAGGGATTTATCTCCTAACCAAACTTTTCTAGTAACTGTACCTAATCAAAGGATACATTTTCAGAGAGTATGTCTGCCTTTGGTGACCCTTCCAGTTGGCAGAGAACATTTTACCTAAGGGTAGAAGACCAACTTAAAATAAGACAATTGGATTATCTTTCTCAGAATTTTAGACAAAAAGATACTGAAAATTCTGAGGTTTCTCGGTATCTTTTTAGAAACAGTGCCTGTTTTGGTGTGATCAGTAGGAAAGGGTGGTTTTTACATTTTTGAATGGTTGGAGAAAAGGTCAGAAGAAAAATAACATACCATGGCATATGAAATTTATGCATTAGGTGTGGCACCGTTGAGAAGTGCTACAGAGATTGCATGGCCCACACAGCCTAAAATGTTTTCTGTCTGGCTTTTTGTGGGGAAAAAAAAGTATGTCTACTTCTGCTCTAGTCTAAAGGGGAGGACCAGGCATATTTAAAGCTTCCCTAGTCCATCTCCCCCTTTGTATTGTTTACCCGCTCTTCCTTTGATGACATAAACTGTTTCAGTATCTTGCCATTAAGGTTCATATTTTATTTGACCTAACAAGGTCAGATATCATTGCTTACAACAAAAAAAAACACACTGATATAATTATCTAATTATCTAATTATCTGAGTCCAAGAAATCCATTAGCTTTGCATAATTATACAGCTGCATCAACCATTTCAAGTAAATTTACCAGTGAGCTCGTGAAAACAAACAAGCGCAAATTATGATTTCATCTTTACACTCATCACTCTTTCTCAATCATCCTACTACAAGAGTTTTATCCATTTGATTATTTCCTTTTCTTGCTATACATCAACCATCAACCTGATTTACTCTCAATGCAGACTGAGCCACGCAATAAGCCACACCAGGGGCACATTGGCTTGCACAGTGACTGCCTCCTACACTCTCCCAGTTCCCAGTCTTGGGTCAAATGTGTCCTGACTTCTTCACCGCTGCTTCCTTCCTACAGGGGCAGAGTAAGGGACAGAGGAAACATGAAGTTACAAAGGTACCACTTGATAAGGAGTCTGACAGTACCACCTTACACTTAATGGGATTCTAACATGTTTTAAACAAAATTTTTTTTTTAAAAATTACTATAAGTCTCAAAGAAAGTCATATATGTATTCAGATGTATTTCTGTAATAATTTGATTTTTATGAGCCCAAGCCCCCCGCCAAAATGAACTACACTGTTTCCCTGGAGAGTGTAATTCCTTAGTGTTGGATGTTCTTTTCAGTTCTTCCTACTATGTCAGCCCAGCCCTCCTGGGCTATAGCAAAACCGGGAAAGTGATTTAAAATCAAGCTGTCAAGATTTTTCCCACCTAAGACTCCTTCATCCAACCCAGGAACAACAGACTCAGAATTTTTCCACTTAGAATATTATGTTTCCATCTACGCATTGATGCTGAACAAATTAATATGGTAAATGTTGCCATGTGAACAAAAAAATACATAATTCATTACCTGACCCAAGAACACTGACACATAATAATTTGAATGTATACATACAGAAAAAAAAAAAACCTTGAAAAAATGTGTTGAGTGTTTTTTTTTCCTTATCCAATCTGGTTCACATCTAGAATTCCCCTTGCAGTAGTCTTAGGTTATTTAAATTGGAAATACATAAAGTCCATTCATCCTTTTTATTTGTTCTTAAATCCTACAAATGTATAAACTTGGTCTTTTCTTCCCATTGTCTCTTGCTAGTTGCAGTTGGAATTAAGATTTTTGTTTGGGTAGAGGCATTATTTAATTACATTAATTTTATGCACTTCCATTTATTTTAAAAATATCATGACACTGAACTTGTATATTTCAATATCACTCTCAGTCTCACTGCTTGTCTTGGGCTTGAAATGTTGGGCCAGAAGGAGTCATCCAGCTCATGACTGGAGAGCCTATGGAGGCCTCTTTCTCAGTTCCCTCCCAGATGGGACCGCACCTCTCTTCTCGGTAATTCTGACCAGAGCCTCACAAAGCACTGTTTCAGGATTCTTGATCTTTGTACATGAGAAGAACCAAATTATTAACCAGCCCTTCCAAGCTATATGATCTAGAGCTGGCCTGGTCCTCAGTTTACAATTTTGTCTCTCACTTCACTAAAATAACTAAGAATTATGAGTTTTATTTCTTAACATCCCTGCCTCATCCCTCACATTTGGCTTCTGTACTTCTCTAAGTTCCATTCTAAATGTGAGGGTGATGTTCCCCCATTTTTATTTAAAGATGAAATTTCTCTTTTTCCTTTTGCCTTTGATTTTATTCAATCTCTTTTTGTAAAAGCTTATCCCATTTGTTAAAATCATTCAGTATTGACCTCAAATCCAACCTCCCCTCTAACACTATTGTGTCAGTCTATATATGAGGGAGGGCCCCCCAAACCTGGAATTTATTTATAAAATACTGTGTATCTATTTTTACCTGTTCAAACTTCAGTCACCTTCAAAGCACTCTCCATTTGATGCAAAATACCTCTTGAGATTTTTTTTTTCCACTGCCAAAACAGTTTTTGAACCTGCCAATTTTGATGCCTTTAGTGCTTCTGCCATTTTTGTTTCACTTCTTCCACATTGGCAAGATGTTTCCCTTTGAGGACTTTTAGCATGCGGGAAACAAAAATAAAAAGTTGCTTGGGGTGAGATCAGGTGAATAGGGAGTATGGAGCATGAGGGTCAAGCCAGCACAATGTGGACAGGTGTACTCATAAATCACTCACCATAAAATGGGCAAACACATTGAAAGAGTCTTCAAAAAATTCACTAAAGCCAAATGCATCCTCTCACAACAAGGCCAGCTGGTACACTGATACAGAATGGTTCCTAGAACATTCATCTAGTGGGGGAAGCCTATACTACAAGAGTCCTCCCCTCCAGAAGATAATTTTGGTAAATTTTGAGTCCTCTCTCATATAGCCTAATTTTAGTACTTCTTAATCTTCCACTATATATGCTATTTTTAAGTTCAAACCTTCTACCATATATTCAATTGACTCAAAAGCACCATTAATACATACACCAATATGTATGTTCCACTAAGAAATTTTAAAGGTTTTTTATAAGATTTTTATTTATTTTTAGAAAGATGGAAAGGGAAGAAAAGAGAGGGAGAAAAACATTAATGTGTGGTTGTTTCTCAAGCACCCCATGCTGGTGGCCCACAACCCAGGCATGTGCCTTGACTAGGAATAGAGCTGGTGACCCTTCAGTTTGCAGGCTGGTACCCAATCTACTGAGCCATACAAGCTAGGGCTCACTAAGAAATTTTAAAAAGAAACTATGACATGGCATTAATTATAAGACACATTCCAATTTCAGTGATATTAAATTATTTAAGTGTGCATTTTAAAATTAATAAAATATGCATATGCTCAGCACTGAGGTATGCTAGAGATGCAGAAATAACTAATATGATGTCATAGCTCTTGGAAAACTGGTGGAACTTTAGTCTTACAGACACAAGCCCTCTCTCACCAAGTGAAGACCATTTAAAAAATTGAGAAATGGGATTTTACTGCACAAAGTTAATTTCTGATTATGTATTTGCATTACATATTAGTTTTACTGAGCAGTATTGAAGCAATTTCTCCAAACTATTCAGAACAATTTCTACCTTTGCTTCTTACTTACAATAATCTAAGGCACATTGTACAGCACTGTACTCTTCATAAAGAAGAGTTCATGATCTGACTTCATATGTAAGCAAATTATGTTATTCACTTAACCAGATGTAACTAGTAAAGTAAATACGCTATTGTGCAAATGTATTTTAAAAGTATTCTAGTTTCATGTAGAAATTTCAGCCAGGATTTGAGTCATTTTTATTCCTCAAGATAATGGACAAACGTGTTGGAGTTACCTGACTATAACTGCTGTGGCTACATAACTGGTGACATGTTTGGCTCTCGAGAAGACAGAATTTATTTCACATGCTGGAAGAAATCTTCAGTGTACATTGTGCCCAGTGCTAGCAATGACTGTAGCTTCAGTTGGAAAGAATATGCTAAGGTAGATGTAATGATAAATCCCACTCTAATTCATAGGTAAAAATAACTAGAATTTTTAAATTCTTACTTGTTCTACCTTTCTTTCTACTGTCGAAAACACATACGCAGAAAATAAACTGTCTTTATATCATATCAATGTCCATTCACTGGACATTGTATTGGACACAGACTGGTTGTGCTAATATTAATCATTTTCCTTATACTTATAAGTATATGAATCCTTTTGATTACTGCTATTTGTGAAAATCCTGAGCTGAAGCATAAAATTGACTGAGTGGTAAAGAATGGATACACATGAGTAAATTCATGAAATCAAAGGAGGAGATTAAGCAGTGGTTAATATATCTTCTATAAAGTTCCCATCACTTTCTTGGGTCCAAGCTAAAATTAGGAAGAGCATTAAAACTGGTTTAGAACATGAAATTATTATGAAACAAAAATAAGGTAAATATTAAGTACTTTTGTTATATTTGAGCAAGTCTAACTAGGAAGAGTATGGGTCAATTTAAACTTTAAGTTTGTATATCAAGTATTTCAAAATAAATTTAACATTTCTTCTATAACTACTCTCCATAATATATGTATATGTCTTACAGATATACATGACAGATAATTATATTTACGAGGGATATCTGTATGTTTTTGCGCATTTATGTATAAGTACATAGTTGAGCAAGTTTCAATTTTTAGCTCTGAAGGTAATAATTCATTGATATTCACAAAAGTATCTACAGTGAAACTACTGCTATAATTGATTAGCTTAAAAACTACTTCAATGAAATTCATGAAGTTGGAATAATTTATCAAATTATGACATAAAACTGAAGGACTTTATAATAACATGCAGATTTTTATTCTAACATGTATTATTGACTGTGACTTAATTTTTCAACTATGGAATAGTTTTTTTAGATTATTATCAAACTACTCATATATTTTCACATGTGGCATTAGACAAAGTAAAAGACGTTGTTTCTGGCATTTTTAATATGTTTTATTGATCATGCTATTACAGTTGTCTGGATTTTTCCCCCTTTGCTTCATTCTACCTGGCACCCCCCACTCCCTCAGGCAATTTTCACACCATTGTTCATGTCCATGAGTCATGTGCATAACTTCTTTGGCTACTCCATTTCCTATATTGTACTTTACATCCCCATGGCTTGGTTTGTTTATTAGATTCAATTGTTGATAGTTCTGAACATATTGCTATTTTAATATTCAGTTTTTATCTTCTTTTTCTTAAATAAGTTCCTTCAACATTTCATGTAATAATGGCTTGGTGATGGTTCCTTTAGTTCTGCCTTGTCTGGGAAACACTTTATCTGCCCTTTGATTCAAAATGATAGCTTTTCTGGATAAAATAATCTAGGTTGTAGGTCCTTGCTTTTCACCACTTTGAATACTTTTTGCTAGCCCCTTCTAGCCTGAAAAGTTTCTTTTGAAAAATCAGTTGACAGTCTCAGGGGAACTCCTTTGTAAATAACTCTGTTTTTCTCTTGCTGCTTTTAAGATTCTTTATCTTTAACCTTTGGCATTTTAATTATGATGTGTTTTGGTGTGATCCTTTTTGTGTCTATATTGTTTGGGACTCTCTGTGCTTTCAGTACTTGTATGTCTATTTCCCTCACCAATTTAGGGAAGTCTTCTCTCATTATTTGTTCAAAATTTTTTCAGTTTCTTGCTGTTTCTCTTCTTATGACACCCCTGTAATTTGAATGTTGATACATTTGAAAGTGTTCCAGAGCTCCATAGTCTATCCCCATTTTTTAATTTCTTTTTTCTTTTTGCTGTTCTGATTGGATGTTTTTTCTTCCTTATGTTCCAAATCATTGACTTGATCCCCAGCTTCATCCATTCCACTGTTGATTCCCTGTAATTTTTTTCTTTATTCCACTTAGTGTGACCTTCATTTCTGCCTGTGTCTTTTCTATGCTATTGAAGTACCTAGTGAATTCTTTGAGCATCCTAATATCCAGTGTTTTGGACTCTGCATCTGACAGATTATTTATCTCCATTTAATTTAGTTCTTTTTCTGAACTTTCTAACTGTTCTGTTATTTCTGCCATTGGGCCATGTTTCTTTGACTCCTCATTTTGGCAGCATCCCTGTTTTTTCTTTCTAACTATTAGGTAGAGCTGTTTTGACTCCTTGTCTTAGTAGCATGGCCCATTGTAGAAAAGTCACTAGTAAGATGGGTGTGGTGGAGCCTTAGGTAATCGCCAGGAGGGGGCTATCTGTGTGAACCAGGTTGATGGAATCTTAGGTGTGGTACCACTACTCTATGTTTCTGTGCAGGAGAGGGCTCAGAAAATGAACAATGGTTGCTGCCTGACCTCTGAAGTTTTGTCTGGGAGGAAGCTGTCCTCCAGCACTGACCTTGATATCAGACACTTCAGTTACTCCCCATATGCTTGGTGCCCTTCTAGCTGCTGCCCAGGTGCTAGAGCCCAGAGGGAGTGTGTTACATGCACTTTAAGAGGAGATGTCCAACAACCCTGTAGTTTCTTCCAACACCCCAAACCCCGGGGTTTTTACAGCCAGAAGTTATGGAGTCTTATCTTCCTGGCACTGGTACTCTGGGCTATGTGGTCTGGTGTAGGCCTGGTATCCCTGGCTCCCAAGGTATCCCTCCCAATTTTCATTTACCACATGTGTATGTGGGACTGTCCATTGCATGTCTCTGTGTCTCCACATTCCTGTGCATACATGTCTCTGCCCCTCTTACCTGTCTGGATAAATGTGACTTTTTTAAATTCCTCACAGTTGGACTTCCATACAGCTCTATTTTCTGATGATTCTGGGTGATAGGTATTTTTAGTAGTTGTAGCTTTTGCTGTGGTTGTGCGAGGCAGTAAGCCAAGTTTATCTACACCTCCACCTCAACCAGAAGTCTGCCATTTTATGCTAAGTTATATTTAATGCTGTTTTTTTTTTGTTTGCTGAGACTCTTTCTGAATCTGCATTAGTTCATAGAAAACACATAACTGAAGAGCTAGGTACCTAGTCTCAGGGCAGACTTAAATCTCTTCAACAAACAGTACTCAAGGAAATGTAATATATATCAGTTTTTAAAAAATCACTCAGCTGAGGCAGGAAGATGGCAATGAGGTAGGTGGGAGTGGAGCCCGCTTTCCCCTGCACACGGGTGAAATACCTAGCCGATCTACTAAGGAACAGAGCAAACAGCCAATAGTATCCCAGCATATATGAAGATTGGTGACCAAAAGTTGTACAAGACATTGAAAAACTAGATGGTAAGGAGAGTGTCTTAGGGCAATAAGGTCCCTGAGACTAGTACAGGGACCTGGGTGACTACAGCCCCAGGCCTGGCACTCACCAGTTCTGCCACAGGGTTCTTTGGAGAGAGTGGGTCGACAGCTCCCTCCCCTGCCAAAGAAGTTTTGAGCAGCACCAGGAGAGACTTGGTTGCTTGAAGCCGCAGAGAGGGGAATAAGGACTAATTGGCAAACACACACGGGCTGTGAATACCCACATAGTCTGTGGACACTGGCTGGGGAGAGCTTCTCATGAAGCCATGAGAAGGGCCTGACACCGATAGTCCCCAGTCTGGTTAGAGAGGTGGACTGTGTGAGTCCAGGCCTCTGTATGGAGTGGCAGGATTGAGCAGGAAGAATACATCAAAAAGAAAAAGTGAAAAAAGAGATACTTGGAGGCTATTTAGGGAATTCTCCTGTAACAGCCACTCTGGCCTCCTCCCCACCCAGCCATGGGTGCTCCCAAGATGGCATGGAAGGCCCTGCGCTTGTAACAGGGTGCAGCCAAGAGGGGGTGCCCCAAATAGGGATTTGGAATGAGACCCAGAACTCAGGGTGTCCAGGAAATATTAGGATGTCCTCATCCTTTGCCCCCACAGGTGTGAGCTGGGGGAAGGGACACATGGAGCAGGGCCATTGAGAACTGTTTTGTACAGCAACAGCTTTGCAGCTAACCTCTGGCATGGTCATTTAACATATCTATAACCTTTAACTGGTTACATAGAAATGTTAAGTAGCTGTGGCCATGCTCTAAGCCAGGGGAATGGAAGTAACTTTCCCACCAAGACGTAACTGGAGGGCAGGTTCCCTGAGTTACAGCGCCTGCATGGGAGCTTGGAGAAGATTGGCTCCATGACATGGGGCCATGCCTGCCCAGACTCACAATGGCAGCCCAGTAAGGCTGGAAGGATATGAGGGTGCTGTCAAGTGTAATCAATTGTGGGAGGAGTCAGAAGTAGGGCTGCAGAGGAGGATTGGTGTGGGGATTTAAACCCAGACGCGGCACACATTGGAGAGAGGACCACATGGCTGGGGCAGTGGAGGGAGAACCATGCAGTTTTGGCAGAGTGGGGACCCCCTCAACTTCACCCCCTGGCTTTAGCAAAAATCCCAGCAACATGGCTGATGGTGCTGGGAACTGAGGACGGCCTACCAGCCAAGCATGGATTACTGGGAAGAACCGGGGACTGCCTGAGACACAGACTTCTATTTCTTTTCCTGATATAGTACCCCACAATGGGCAAAGGGGGAAGGAAAGACTGTGTGTATTTGTGGGTGTTTTAAGGGACTTTGGGATTTTGATGAAGACATTAGGTCACTACTTTAAGTTTGTATAGAATTAAATCAAAACTTTCTTTCCTTTTCATGAATCTCTGACATTGAGAGATGTCTTTCCTATAAGGTAGTGGACATAATGAACCTGGGGGGTTCCTTTTGGGTAATAGTATATTGCCCTCCTCCCCCCCATGTTCTGTAACACGCATACTCCTATAGCCCTGAGAAGGGTGCACACCCGAATCTGAGGAACTGGTGGCGTCCAGGCCAAGAAGGGGAGAATTCACTCTATGAAAGGCCCAGGGCCCACACCCAAAACCCCAGGGAGAGGCCCTATGAGCATATACCCGTAGCCCTGGGGAGAGTATGCACCTGGACCAGAGGCTGCTGGGGAATTGGGCTGGAGGCTGACTGCCAATCAGGAAGGGAGAAAAGTGAAATCAATTATCCCTCACCCTGCTGCAGCTAGGAAGAACAGGAAAACTGGCTTGGTCGGTTTGAAGCCCAAAGGAGGTGGGTTATTTTGTTTGTTTGTTTAAGTAATTATTTTTTTATTTTTTAATCTTGTAACTCCTTTCTCTCTTTCCTTCTTTCTTATTTTATTGCTTCTTCCTTTCTTTTCCTTTTTATCTGTTCTTCCTTCCTTCTTTTTTTAAAAATAACTCTTACAGGTGACACAAAAAACCTGTAACTGTGAAAAGACCAGAGATGAACCCAAAGAAGGTGCATCCCAGTAGCTGAGACAGTGAGACAGATTTCACTTTGCTTCTACAGAGAATTTGCAAGTTATTGCATGTTTGTATTATTGGGTTGTTGTTTTTTTCATTATTCTTACAACTTCTATTTTATTAGTATTTTTGTATTCCTCTTCTTTCTATTTTTTCTTCTTTCCTTGGCTGGTTAAATTGTATCATTTGACAGGTTTCCCCTGTTCTCTCTTTCATAGTGTATTGCTAATTTACTGTCTTTAACTTGTGTTCCATTATCACACTACTCAAGGTCCTATACTCCCTATTCTGGTTATCCACATCATATAGATTTTGTCATAAGATTGTTGATCCATTATTATTGTAAATAATAGCTGTTCATTAAAATTGTGAATACTACACAGCACCCCTTCCAGATCTTAGCCCACTTCACTGTTTCCTAAACTCTATTACAGTTGTGGTTAACTCTATTCTTTCACACACTACACCTATTTTCTATCCTATACTGTCACTTTACCTCATAATCTGACTTCCCACAAGTACACTGCTTTCTAAATCAAATCACAATCCTTCCCACCAACAGCAAGAGTCTTATCTTCTTTCTACCCTTTCTAAAAAGTGGCTAGTTGGGTGAAATATCATGGTTAACACAGTACCTACCCACAGAATCTCCTGTCTCTTCTCTATGGACTGGAACTGTAAATATCATAGAATACACTCTTGATGTCTTAAACCATTTTGCCTCCCCCCTCCAACTGATCACAAAAAAGAGAATAGGTGGAAGCTATGAACACCAGAATAACTTCTGGAAGAGGAAACCCACCAGCAAAGGAACCACCAACAGATAACAACAGAAGAAGGAGGGAGTGGAAGCCACACGAACTCAAACAAGGAAATATCTACAAATACAACTAAACAGTGAAGAAATTGCCCAGAACAAACAACTGAACAAGAGCATGAGAGAATCCTCAAAACCTTGTACACAAGGAAGAACCATCTTCAACACAACCTGCCCACACCTGCACTATAGAATACAAGAAGTGGTAGAGAGAGTGACCCTCAGCTAACCAGCTGGTGGGAAACACCCACCAAAAAATACCCCAAAACAATTAAAACACAAAGACATACTCAAAGCCAACATAAATGGCAGCCCAAGACCAGTAATCTTGGGATATCAAGGAGACAGCACCACTGAATCACAGGTATTTTACCATAGAAGTTTACACCATAAACCCAGGAGATCAGCACAGATAAATTTAAGATGCACAGGCTAACAAGAAGAATCTCACAAACAGTGGGGGGACAAAGAAACAATCCCCAAATGAAAGGAAAGGAGGAAGTCTCAAAGAATGCTAAATTAAATAGAGGCAAGTCAACTATCAGATATTGAGTTCAAAGCAATGGTTATAAGGAACTCAATGAGTCAACAGAGAATTACCAAAAACTACAGGAAAACTACAAACAACTCACTGCAAACTATATCAACATGAAAAAGGAAAAGGAAACTATCAACAAGGGGAAAAAGGAAATGAAGAATACAATTTCTGAACCGAAGAACATAGTAGAAGAGACCAAAGCAGGCTAGATGAAGCAGAGGATTGGATCAGCGTGCTGGAGGACAAGGTAGAAAAAAAAAAAAACAGAAAGAGTGAGACAAGGAAAAGAGGTTCAGAAAGAATGAAGAGGGGTAAAGGGAAATGAACAACAACATGAAAGGTAATAATATCCATTCAATAGGAATACCAAAAGGAGAAGAAGGAGAGAAAGGGATAGAAAACTTTTTTGAAGAACTAATGATGGAAAAGTTCCCTAATTTGATGAAAGAAAAAGTCACACAGAGACAGTCCCAATCAAGAGAAAATGAAAGAGGCCCATTTTAAGACACATAATAATTAAAATGGCAAAATTCCAAAACAAAGAGAGAATCTTAAAGGTAACAAGGGAGAAACAGGAAGTAATACACAAAGGAGCCCCAATAAGACTAGCAGCCGACTTCTCAGTGGAAACACTCCAAGCCAGAAAGAAATGGCAAGAAATATTCCAAGCAATGAGAACCAGAGGCCTAAAATCAAGACTAATTTATCCAGCAAGGCTCTCAATTAAAATAGAAGGCCAAATAAGGATCTTCCCAGACAAAAGGAGCCTCAAAGAATGTACCTCCTCCAACCAGATCTGCAGGACATGCTAAAGGGTTTGCTTTAAGAAGAGAAAGAAAAACAGTGAAAGAGAGAGGAACACAGGCACAAAAAATGGCAATGAATAACTACCTATCAATAATAACCTTAAATGTAAATGGATTAAATGTCCCAATCAAAAGACACAGAAGAACAGAGTGAATAAGAATACATGACCCACACATATGCTGCCTACAGGAGACCTACCTCAGAACAAAAGACCTACACAGATTGAAAGTGTAGGGCCAGAAACAAATATTCCAAGCAAACAGAGGGAAAAAAAGCTGGGGTAGCAACACTCACATCAGACAAAATAGACTTCAAAAAAAGGGCCATAGAGACCCAGAAGGACACTTCATAGTACTCAAGGGAAGAATCCACCAGGAAGACATAAACATTTTAATATATATGCACCCAACATAGAAGCACCCAAATACGTAAAGAAAATCTTGGAGGACTTCAAGAAACATATTGACAGCAACACAATAATAGGGGATTTTAACACTCCACTGCCAAAAATGGAAAGATCTTCCAAACAAAATATCAACAAAGATACTGTGGCATTCAATAATGCCCTAGATCAAATGGACTTAATAGATATATAGAGAGAATTTTTCATCCTAAAGAAGTTAAATACACATTCTTTTCAAATGCACATGGAACATCTTCAAAGATAGACCACATGATAGGACACAGAACAAACCTCAACAAATTCAAGAAAATTGAAATTATATCAAGCATTTTCACTGACAACAAGGGACTAAAACTAGAAATCAACCTCAAGGAAAAAAAAACCCAAACACTCAAAATCATGGAGATTAAACAGAATGCTATTAAACAATGAATTGGTCAAGAATGAGATTAGGGAAGAAATCAAAAAGTTTCTATAAACAAATGAAAATGAACTCACAACAATCCAGACATTATGGGACACAGCAAAGGCAGTCCTGAGAGGGACATTCATAGTGATACAGGGCTAACTAAAGAAGGTAGAAACATTTCAGATAAACAACCCAACCTTTCACCTACAAGAACTTGAGGAACAACAACAAAGACAGCCCAGGGCAAATAGAAGGAAGGAAATAACCAAGATAAGAGCAGAATTAAATAACATAGAGACAAAAAGCACAATTCTAAGGATCAATGAATCCAGGAGCTGGTTCCTTGGAAAGATAAAGAAAATCAACAAGCTTTTATGTGGGCTCATCAAGATAAAAGAACAAGAGGGCCCATTAAACAATCCGAAATGAAAGAGGAGAGATTACAACTAACACAACAAAAATACAAAGGGTGATAAATTACTATGAAGAAGTATATGCCAAGAAATTGGAAAATGTATGTGAAATAGACAAATTTCTAGAAAAATATAATCTAACAAAACTCAATAAAGAAGAAGCAAAAGGCCTGAACAGACCAATAACACCTGATGAAATTGAAACTGTAATCAAAAAGCTCCCGACACACAAAAGCCATGAACCAGACAATTTCACAAGAGAATTTTACGAAGCATTTAAGAGAGACCTAACCCCCATCCTTCGCAGATTATTTCAAAAAATTAAAGAAGATGGAAGACTCCCAAACTCTTTTTATGAAGCAACATTCATCCCAATCCCAAAACTAGATAAAAATATATAAAAGGGAAAGAAAACTTCAAGCCAGTATCACTGATGAACATAGATGCTAAAATCCTCAACAAAATATTAGCAAACCACATCCAGCTATACATTAAAAAGATCATACACCATGACCAACAGGGATTCACCCCAGGGATGCAAGCATGGTACAATATGCTTAAATCAATAATACACCACATAAACAAAAGCAAAGACAAAAATCACATGTCCATATCAATAGATGCAGAAAAAGCATTTAATAAGGTATAGCACACATTTATGATAAAAAGACACTACAAAGTGGGAATAGAGGGAGCATTCCTCAACATAATAAAGGCCATATATGAAAGACTTATAGCCAACATCATGCTCAATGGGCAAAAACTAAAACCTTTCCCACTAAAATCAGGAAGAAGGCAAGGATGCCCACTTTCACCACTCCTATTCAACATTGTATTGGAAGTCACAGCCACAGCAATTAGACAAGAAAATTAAATAAAAGGCATCCAAATTGGAAAGGAAGTAACAAAACTATTATTGTTTGCAGATGACACGATACTGTACAATGAGTATCCTATAAAATCCACCAAAAACTACTCAATCTAATAAATGAATTTAACAAAAAAGGAGGATACAAAGTCAATATTCAGAAATCAAAGGCATTTTTAAACACCAACAATGAAACATTAGAAACAGAAATCAGGAAAAAAAAATCCCATTGGATATAGTAACAAGAAAAATAAAGTACCTAGGAATAAAACTAGCCAAGGGGGTAAAAGACCTATACTAAGAAAACTATACAAAACTGATGAGAGAAATTAAGGAAGACACAAACAAACGGAAAAATGCACCATGCTCATGGATGGAAGAATTAACATCATCGAAATGGCCATGCTAATCAAAGTGATTTGTAGATTCAGTGCAATCCCTATTAAAGTACCCATGACATATTTCATAGATATAGAACAAGTATTTCAAAATCTATGTGGAACCATAAATGAACCCGAATATCTGCAGCAATTTTGAAAGAGAAGATCAAAACATGAGAGATGACAATACCTGATACCAAATGGTATCAGAAGGCCCCTGTAATCAAAACAGCCTGGTACTGGCATAAAAACAGGCATATAGACCAATGGAACAGAACAGAGAGCCCAGAAATGAACCCGATTCTCTATGGTCAATTAATATTCAACAAAGAGGGCAACAACCTGAAATGGAGGAAAAATAGTCTCTTCAACAAATGGTGTTGGGAGATCTGAACAGCTACATGCAAAAAAATGAAACTCTATCACCAACTTGCACTATACACAAAAATAATTCAAGGTGGATAAAAGACTTACATGTAAATAGTAACACCATAAAAGTACTAGAGGAAAACATTGGCAGGAAAATCTCAGAAACTTCATGCAGCAACATCTTCATGAATATGTCCCCTAAAGCAAGGGACATAAAGGAAAAAATAAATAAATGGAATCTCATAAAATTAAAAAGCTTCCACATGGCTAAAGAAAACAGCATTAAAATGAAAAGAAAGCCAACTGTATGGGAAAACATATTTGCCAGTGAAACCTCAGACAAGGGCTTGATCTCCAAAATATATAAAGAACTCACAGTTCTCCACTCCAAGAAGACAAAAAGCCCAATTATAAAATGGGCAAAAATTGAACAGATACTTCTCCAAAGGGAACATACAGAGAGCCCAGAGACACATGACAAGGTGCTCAGCATCACTAGCCATCAGAGAGATGCAAATTAAAACCACAATGAGATACCACCTCACACCAGTCAGAATGGCCATCATAAACAAATCAACAAACAAGTGTTGGAGAGGATGTGGAGAAAAGGGGACCCTAGTGCACTGTTGGTGGGAGTGCAGACTCGTGCAACCACTATGGAAAGCAGTTTGGAATTTCCTCAGAAACCTAAAAAAGGAACTGCCTTTTGACCTCACAAATCCACAGCTAGGATTATATCCTAAGAACCTATGTACCCCAATGTTCATAGCAGCCCAATTTACAATAGCCAAGTGCTGGAAGTAAACTAAGTGTCTATCAGCAAATGAGTTGATCAAAAAACTATGGTACATTTACACAGTGGAATCCTATGCAGCAGGGAGAAAGAAGGAGCTTATACCCTTTGCATCAGCATGAATGGGACTGGAGAGCATTATGCTAAGTGAGATAAGCCAGGTGGTGAGGAACAAATACCATATGATCTCACCTTTAATTGGAACATAATCAACAAAAGAAAAAAGCAACCAAAATGTAACCAGAGACATTGAAATTAAGAGCAATCTAACAATAGCAGGGGCGGGGGGACAGTAAGAGAAGGGTTTTCAGGAACTACTATAAAGGACACATGGACAAAACCAAGGGAGAGGGTGGAAGCAAGGGAGGGAGGTGGATTTGGAGGGAGTGGGGAGAAAATACAGACAACTGTAATTGATTTAATTTAAAAAATCATTCAGCTTAGTTTGTAAAAAGATTATGTATATATACATACACATGTATGTGCATATGTATATATGTATACATGTGTGTGTATATATGTATAACTTGAGTACTCTTATTTTAGTCAGTTGTATTTTATATAAAGGTTACCACATTTACTTTTCCTAAAAGGAGTTTCAGAAACAGAAAATTTATGTTAGTACAAAAAACTACTCAACCTACTTTTGTGTAAGGGTGGTTGGAGAACATTTCTAAGATTGAACCTGTATACACACCCTTAAAAACATCTTTTTTGTTTCAGATGATTGGATCTAGAAAAAAAGAATGTGTTCTTACCCAGAGACTTTTTTTTCATTTATTAAAGTAATTTAAAGAAAATTCTAAGTTTATTCTTATACAATAGTGACAGAATGCTTTTTTAAAGAATTGTACAAAAATAAATAACAAAATGGAATATACTCTCTTAATCCAGTACTTTAAAAACATAGATAATTAAGTATCTCTGTAAGCAAAGTAATCGCCTACTCTGACTGTTCAAAGGTATAGTTTAAAGTTTCCATTGCATGGAAAGAATGTCTTCAAACACTATGTTTAATTTTAGAAAATGCAGGTAGTGCTTGCATTTTATTCTATGATACATTAGATATATTTAGCATAGAATTGATGCTTCACATAATATTTTATTTAATCAATGAGTGAGTTAGCAATGGGATGGGGAGAAAACACCTTAAAACAAATGAAAATGAAAACGCATCAACCCCAAATCTATGGAATAGAGTGAAAGAAGTACTAGGAGGGATATTGATAGCAACAGACCTACTTCAAGAAACAAGCAAAAAAATCTCAAATAAACAATCTAATTTTATACTTGAAAGAATGACAGAGCCAAAAGTGAGTAGAAAAAATAAAATAATAAATATCATAACAGAAATAAAAGTAGAGTCTAAAAAAATACAAAAGATCAATGATAGCAAGAGCTCATTCTTTGAAAAGATAAAGAAGATTGGAAAACCTTTCAACAGACTTACCAAGAAAAAAGGAGAGAGGACCAAATAAAGCCAAAGAAGTAAGAATTGACACCAAAAAAAGACAAAAGATTATAATATTGCAAACAACTATATGATAACAAATTGGACAAGCTTAATGAAAGGGACAAATTCCTAGAAACATACAATCTTCCAATACTAAAGGAAGAAGAATCAGAGAATGTGCACAGACAAATTACAAATATTAAAATAGAAGCAGTAATCAAAACACTCTAAACAGAATTCCTTGACCAAATGACATCACATGTGAATTTTACCAATCAAAAAACTAACCCACCCTTCTCAAACTATTCCCAAAAATTTCAAGAGGAGGAGAGACATCCCAGCTAATTTTACAAGGTCAGCATTATCCTAATTCCAAAACCAAAAACAAACAGTACAAAGAAAGAATATGTAGGCCAACATTTCTGATGAATATAGATGCTAAAATCCTCAACAAAATATTAGCAAACCAGATCCAGCAATACATTAAAACATAATATACCATGGAAGTGGGGTTTATTTAGGAGATGTAAGGTTGGTACAATACCTGCAAGTCATTAAATGTGATACACCACGTAAACAAAATAAAGAATAAAAATAACGTGATCATTACAACAGACTCAGAAAAAAGCATTTGACAAAATTCAGCACCTATTTATGATAAAAAAAAACTTTCAGCAAACTGGGAATAGAGTGAACACCTCAATGTAATAATAGTCATATATGACAAACCCACAGCCATCATCATACTCAATGTGCAAAAGCTAAAAATGTCTCCTGTAAGGTCAAGAACAAAACAGGGGCATCTGCTTTCACCCCTCCTTTCAATATAGTACAGGAAGAAGATGACTCATATCAATCAGGCAAGAAGAAGAAATAAAAGGCATCCAAATGGGAATAGAAGAAGTTAAAGCAATGTCATTATTTGAAGATGACAGGACTGTACATAGAAAACCTTAAAGATTCCAGAAAAAAAAAAACCCTACTAGAACTAATAAAATGAATTTACCTAAGTAACAGGATACAGAATAAATATTTAGAAATCATTTGCATTTTTATGCACTATTGCAATTAGTAAAAAAGCCAGTCAGAGAAGGACAAATACCATATGATCTCACGTGATGTGTAAAAATGAATGAAATAAACAAATGAACAAAATACAAAGAAAGGAAGGGATAAATAAAACAGACAGACATCTGTGAGAGAAAGGTAGGCAGAGGATATTGGGTGAAAAAAGGTGAAGGGATTAGCCAAAGAACACGTATTCATAACCCATAGATACAGGCAGCAGTGTGGTAATGGCCAGAGCAAAAGGAGAGCAGAGGCCGGAAGGAGGGCACAAGATGGAGGAGCAAGGGGATAAGTACTTCTGCAATTGTATCAATAAAAAAAAAAAGATAAAGAAAAATCTAAAAAAAATAAAAATAAAAATAAACAAATTTCAAGTTTGAAGAACAGAAAGAAAGGGAGGAAATGGAAACCACATAACAATACCACTTACAATTAATTCCACCAAAAAATAAAATAAAATATGTAGTAATAAATTTAACCAAGAATGTAAAAAACCTGTGATTGAAAACTTATAAGACACTGAAGGAAGAAATTGAAGAAGATACAAAGAAGTGGAAGCATGTATCATGTTTATGGATAGGAAGAATTTACATCATTAAAATGTCTATAGTACCCAAAACAATTTATAGATTCAATACATTTTCTATCAAGATACTCATGGAATATGTTACCAAACCAGATTAATATTTCAAACATTTATATATAACCATAAAACATACCGACTAGTCACATCAATCCTGAGAAAGAAAAGCAAAGTTGGAGGAATCATGTTACCTGATATCAAATGATACTAAAGGCCATAGTATGATATACCAAAGCAGCATGGTATTGACATAAGAACAACTATATAGTTCAACAGAAGAGAATAAAGAGCCAAGAAATAAGCCTACACCTTTATGGTCAATTAATATTTGACCAAAGAGGCAAAAATATACAATGAAGTAAAGATGGTCTATTCAATAAATATTGTTAGAAAAATTGGACAGATACGTGCAAAAAATAAAACTATACCACGCTTTACACCGTATGCAAGAATAAACTCCAAATGAATTAAAGACTTAAATGTTAGACTCAAAATCATAAAAATCCTAGAAGAAAACATAAGAAGTTTAATCACAGATATTTCTCATAGCAATATATATTTTTTCAGGTACATATCCGTGGGCAAAGGAAACAAACAAACAAACAAAAAAAAACAAATGGTACCACATCAAACTAAAAATGTTTTTGAACAGCAAAGGAAACCATCAACAAAATGAACAGATAACACACTGAATGGGAGAATATGTTCACCAATGATACAACTGATAAGGGGTTAATATTTAAAATTTATGAAGAACTTGTACATCTCAATACCAAAGAAAAAGGAAGAATCCAATTTAAAAGTGGGCAAAAGACATGGATGGACACGTCTCCAAAGAGGACATGCAGATGGTCAATAGACATATGAAAAGATGCTCAAAGTCACTAATCATCAGAGGATGCAATTAAAACCAGAATGAGATATCACTTCACACCGGTCAGAGTGGCTATCATCAATACATCAACAAATATCAAGTTTGAGTGCTCTTGTGGAAAAAAGGGAGCCCTATTGCACTATTGGTAAGAATGAAAACTCAGTATGGAGATACCTCAAAAAATTAAAAATGGGACCTAGCAATTTTACTTCTGGGAATATATCTGAAGAATCTGGAAACACTAATTCACAAGAATATATGTGGAATAATATAATAATATATATTATTTACAGTAGCCAATTTTTGGGAGCAGCTTAAGTGTCCATCAGTAGATGAGTATATAAAAACTAGTACATTTACATGATGGAATATTACTTGGCCATAAAAAAGGAAATCTTACTCTTTGCAACAGCAGAGATAGACTTAGAAAGAATTATGCTAAATAAAATAAGCCAGTCAGAGAAAGACGAATAACATATAGTCACACTTGTATGTGGAATCTAATGAACAAATTAAACTAACAAATTAATAGAAACAGACTTAGAGAACACAATGACAGCTGTCAGAAGGTAGTGTGTTTTCAGGGCTGGGTGAAAAAGGTGAAAATATTAAGAAAAAAATCAAACAAAGAAACAAATGAGATACACACAATAGTATGGTGATTACCAGAGGGGAAAGGTGGTAGAAGCAGGTAAAAGAGGGATAAATTGTGTTGGAAGGAGACATGACTTGAGTGGTGAACACACAGCACAATATACAGATATAGAATTGTACACCTGAAACCTATATAATTTTACGGTGCAGACACTGGCCTACAGTGTCCAAGTCATTATGGATGAAATGAGACATTCACATGGTCTACTGAGCCTGGTGGAGGAAACGGAACAGCATGGCTTTTCTCTCAAGGAGAGCAAAAAAAAAAAAGCCTTGGCTCTTTTCGTGACCAGCCTTTATTGGGTTTCTCAGCACATTACTTCATTGTCCTCATTTACTATGCACAGGTTCACTTTAGGTGGTTACCTTTTACAGAAAACAAAGGAGCCAATGCTGCTAATCACATCACAGAAGAGGGATATTTGCAAATGAGAAGCCAAAAGTGGTTGAACTGGTGTATACTCATCCTTAGAAGGTTTAGCATGGGTTTTAGGAAGTTACTTTGCAGTAAATGTCCTCAATTCAGGGTGAGGGAGTTTTTTAGCAAGAGCAAGACTCAAAGTGTCCTAGGCACATTGCAGGCCTGATTCCCCACAGGAGAACCTATCCGTGGACATGGGCCCTGTGCATCTCTGAGTGGGAGCTGGGCCCATGCCACACAGAACAGTCTCCTACAGTTTTATTATACAATGTCACCCCAATAAATTAAATAAACAATAAAAATAATAAATAAATATGTTTCAGTTGTCTTATGTTTTCAAGGACTGTACATACATAGACATTTTTGGCTTCAAGTCCTCCTAGCATGCCACAGAGAAACTATGATAGGACCACAGTCTGAAAGTCAGTGTTTTAGGTACTTGGTGATGTGCTCAGAGAGAACTAATAATTAGTGTTTAAAATAGCTGGGTCCAAATATGCTTCAGGCCTATTTGATATTTTGTTAACTATTTGCAGAATGAATTGTCAAAAAAGTGTATATTTTTATAATGCTGTGACATTCCAAAATATGGGAAGTACCTGGAGTCCCACTGAGTTCTATCCTACATTACATGAAGACAAAAGGTGATCCAAGGCAGTATTTTCAATCTTTATAACAATTTGTTTGGCATATCACCAACTTTCTTTTGCTTCTTACTGGAAAAACAGTTCAAATTGATTTCAATTGGCAATGAGTCATAAGTATTATTATTGTACATGAGGCATGCACAATGAGGAACACTACATAGTTTATATCTTTATTTTACCATTGGCAAACAACATTGAGTCATCAAGCATTTACTTTATCCCCTGTTGGCATAAAAGGAAAGTCCACTAATTATTTTGTGTTCTTATACTGTCATTTTCTAAAGGGTAGGAGTAGACAGATATAGAAAATACTGAAAAATTAATGTCAATTAAAAAATTAATGAATTAAACTTCTATTTGTGGCAGTATGGTAGCCTAAACATTTTGAATAAACTTTCAAGGGAAAAACATTTAGATGGAGGATAAAATGAAACAAACTTCAAATGCATCCTAAAATGTTTTCTTAATACTATTTTTCTCTATTCTTTATCATTTCCATGTTGAAATCAAATCACACATATATTTGACTTAATATTATGACACAAGCCACCAAGGCTCTTTATATTTTATAATCCCCTTGCTCTCTGCTCTTCAGACTGGAAACTTTATATTGATATGTCCTTAAGTTCAGTAAAAATTTATTTTGCTGTGATCATTGCTGTTAAGCTATGTCAATAAAGATTTTAAATTAGAAGCTGAGCTTCTCAGGTTTAGATTTTTTTTTGTTTTGCTTTAATTTATATCTCTCCATTTAAATTCCACACTATCCATTCATGATTCATTGTGATCATCATTTTTCCTAAAATTTTGATGATATAATAGTTACTTCAAATTCACTGTCTCCTAATTTAAAAATGTGGAGAAACTCTTGGTATTTTTACTCACTTCTTTTATCCTTGATTATGAGTCACATTGTTATACTTCACTACATATCTCGTAAGATTTTAGATTATGATGGTCATTTAGGTGATACATTGTAAAGTGTCTGGATTATGTCTTCTTGCTCCAAAGAGTGTTGAGTCTGTTCTTGCTAGTGGTTAAATTACTGGAAGAGTCTTTCGCTCCTCTCAGATGGACTTAATTCTTTGTTGTATCAAGTGTGTAATGGTTGGAAGGATCAGTTCTTGGGAATGGTCATTACTCCAAGGTATGCTCCATACAAAAAGAATGTCTATATTTGGGGGGTTAATCTGAATGTACCAGGTGCTCAGAGAGGACTCTGTACTTTTATTGGGCTATAGCCTCAATATCCTCCAGAGATGCATAAACTCTGGTTTCATTAGTAAGTTTTCAGCACAGAAGTAAGTGATATCTGTAGGTCTTATGGAGACTTTGCCTACAGTTGAAAACAGGTTTCACTTAAGTAATTGTGACTTTTCATGAAAATTGTATATACCATCATGCATTGCTCCATCCTTCCCTGGAATCCTATCATCTTAGTGGGAAGGAACACCCGATTTCTGCCTCCTTAATCCTGCAAAGGTGCTCCTTAACTCATCTCAGAAGAGTGTCCTATACAGGAGGTTAAGATGATTCACATGGGGACTTACCTCTTGTGTTTTTCTCTTTGCAAAAATCATAGTCCTATACTGCTGGTTGTCCCTTGCTTAAAGCAGTTACCCCAAATATTTTATCCAGTGATATAGTTATCTTTTTCCTGAAAAAGCAAGTCTAATACCAGTTACTGTTGTCATGGCTGGAAGCAGAACACTTTTGGCTTTATTTTTCTAAAATTATATATTGGTTACATACAAAGGTATTTTGTATAGCTTTGTTCATTAAAACTCTTGTTGCCATCATTAGAATTCTCCAACAAATAACCTCAGTCTCTAACAACTTGTAAGTATGTTTTCTGACTAAACTAGCTAAACATAATTTCTTGTTGCTGCTGTTTTCCAAATTTCATCAATAGTATGTTCTTAATCTAACTGCTTATAAAGAAATAAAGCCTGGAGGGCAGAATCACAGTTTAATTGTTTACATTTAGAGTTCTAAAGGTCCTTCTCCACATTTGGTTCATTACAAATAAAATTTCTTCTATAAGAAAAAATAAGGAATTTTTTTTACTGTTTTATTTTACTTGTAGCCCATCAAGAAGCTTTATTGCCTCAGGCAGTGAAAAATGTTAATAGGTGGAATAGGTTATTTAGTTTTCTTCATTAAGACCATGAAATCAATTTTTAAAAACATGAAATGAAATTGGATCTAAATGGTTCCTCACTGGAAAATAATCAATTTAAGGTGATCTTTAAAAGATCATTTTGAAAGACTTCTAGATCACTTATGTTGAAGAATGATATTGATTTTTTGTGTGACTAATTATATCAGTTTAAATAAAATAAATATATATGAGACACAAATATAGACACTTTCCTAAGCTTAACAGACATTTGTGGGGTTTTTAATGATTAATTTCCATGATAAAACAAAATAAAACTATTTAGAAGTTGGTTATGCCACTTTACATTTAATATTAACTCTGAATTGGAAAGTGTTATAAGTAGGTATTTCGTGTCTTTGAAACCAAGGTGTTCCAAATCTAATTCAAATAAGAAGCTGGTTACTGGAAACAGATGTCATCTATTTAAACTGATTTATGCTACTATATGATAACAGATATATTTTAAATACAGGTGAATCAGTCAAGGTTCAGTCAGAGACAGAGAGTCAGTAACTGTTAATGCAAGGAATTGACTTTGCTGTTGTGGGAGCTAGAAAGGTAAGCCTGAAACCCACAGGGCAGGTTGCCTGGAAGGACACAACAGGTCTTTCAGATGTGGGCAAAACTGCATTCCAGCCCAGAATATCTTCTTTTTCTGGGAAGCCTGAGCTCTTTTCTTAAGGCCTTTCATCTGATTAAATGACCACCGAGATTATTTAGGATTTTTTTAAAAAATTTAAGTTGGCTGATGACTGTCATCTCAACTATAAAATACTTTATAACAATACCTAGACAAGTGTTTCATTAAATTACTGGGGATGATGGCAACTGTTTTCTGAATTTCTTCCCCAAAATTCATATGTTGAAAGCCACCTCCAAGTTTATGATATTAGCAGGAGGGGGCTTTGGGAAGTGATTATGTTATGGGGCCTGAACCTTCACAAACAGGATTAACGCCTGTATAAAAGAGGACTGAAAAAGCTCACTCACCCACTTCCACTGTGGGATTCAATGAGAGGTCTGCATCCAAGAAGACAGCCTTCACTTAACTGTGCTGGCACCTTTGTCTCAGACTTCCAGCCTCCAAAACTGTGAGAAATAAATGTGTGTTGTTTATAAGCCACCCACTCTGTGATGTTTTGTTATAGCTGCCCAAACAAACTAAGACAGTAGCCTGTATTATGCCTGAGGATTATGATTCTACCATATGCATTTCAGACTTGCCTTGGCAGTCCCACACGCAGGTATGCAAATTTTTTAGAGTAAATCTTTTCACATATATCACCCTGGGTTCTGTTTCTCTAGGTGAATACTGACTGATACAGATTTTAGTTCCTGGAAGTGGGGTGCTGCTATAACAAACACCTAGATATATTTAGGCAGTTTTGGAATTAGGTGATTAGCGAGCATGATAGAAAAAACTTAGACTGCCTTCAACAACTGTTACAAGAAATATGGAAGTTAAAGATTCTGTTGATAAGGGCTTAGAAGGAAATGAGAAACATGTTATTGAAACTGAAGAAGAGAAACTGCAGATCCTTGTTACATTGTGATAGATGGTTTAGTTCTCTTGTTTGTTTTGATTATGTGGAAATCAAAACTTGAAAGCGATAAACTTGAACATTTACCTAAGGATATTCCCAAGTATTGAAAATGTGGTTAAGGTGATCTTGCTTCTTGTAATAAAAAAGCAAGAGGAAAGAGAAAAATTAAGGGAAGAAATGTTAAATAAAGTGGAACTAGGGCTTACTGATTAGGGAAACGCAGCCTATCTATTAAGTTACAAAAGACACTCTAGTTAGAATACTTACTAGCTGAAAAGTGTGCTTTTATGAGAAAGTTGAGCATGTAACTAGACCACCTTTTATCAGTGCTTCAGAATAATCAAACATTTAGTCACAGCAAGCTCTTTGAAGAGATTGTAAGTGGTGCTGTTGTATCCCTCAGTCATCTCAGCAGAATCCAGGAATACAAATGGGATTATGCATAAAATGCCTGTGTGGGAGCCTGTTGTCATGAAGTGAATCCCTGAGGACAGTGTCCTTGAGAGAGTCGTATCAGAAGAATAGTCATCTTGGGCAAGAGGAAATAAATGGCATTGTGGCAGTAGGCAGAGAGAACAGACTGTGATGACACTAACAGAAGTCACAATGATGTTGCATTAGATTATAAAACAAAAAATGTGAGCAGAGGGCAGTCTATAGAAGCTGAAAAAAGCAAGAAAACAAATTCTCCTCCAAATCTTCCAGGAGGGGCTAAGTGACATATTGGTTTTAGTCCTTCAATTGTTTTGGATCCATAACCTCCAGCACTCTAATATAATAAATATATATTGTTGTAAGTCACTGAATTTGTGGTATGTGGTTATAGCAGCAATAGGAAAATGATATATCAGGAGTCTTTCATTACTCATATTCCTTCAGATTTTTCACCCTCTGTTTATTGAGATGATCATGTAATTTTTTTTTATTGATGTGATGTAGTAAACCAGCTTATTTTCACATGTTAAACCAACTTACATTCCTAGGATAAATATTGCTTTATAATTATTTTAAACTATTTTTGTATGTTTTTGGATTCACCTTGCTAGTATTTTGTTAGGGATTTGTGTTTATACTCATAAGTGACATTGGTCTTAGTTTTGGTTTCTTGTAATGTCTTTGTATGGTTGTGGTGGTAGGTTGGAAAATGTTACCTCCAATTTAATTTTTGGAAAAGCTTAGTTATAATTGATATTAATTATTCTTCATTTCATAGATATTATGATCCACTTCTGTCTTTATTAAAAATATGATCCACTTCATGTGTTATCCAAATTATTATCATACAATTATTTATAGTATTTCCTCCTAATTTTTTATTTCTGTATGATCAGTAGTAATGTTCCCTCTTTCATTTATGATTACAATCATTTGAAACTTCTCTTTTTTTCCTTGATTAATCTGACTAGGAGTTTGTCAATTTTGTTTGTTTTTCAATATAAGCTTTTGGTCTCTGATTTTTCCCTATTTTTTTATTCTATTCCTAATTTTTGTGTCATCTTATTATTTCTTTCATAATGCTTATTTAAAATTTAATCTTCTCTTTTTTGCATTGCCTTCAGATAGAATTTCAGATTATGGATTAAAATTTTTCAACTCATTAGCAAAGAAAAATATGATTTAAAAATGAGTAGAGGATCTAAATAGATATTCTTTCAAAGAAGATGTACAAATGGCCAAAAGTACATGAAAAGGTACTCAACATCACTAATCATTAGGGGAATATAAGTCAAAACTTTAATGGAATATCACCCCATGCCTTTTAGAATGGCTGTCATCAAAAATACAAGAATCAACAAGTGCTGGTGAGGATGTGGAGTAAAAGGACCCCTCATGCACCACTAGTGGGAGTATAAATTGGTACAATCACTGGTGGGAGTATAAATTGGTACAATCACTAGGGAAACCAGTACAAAGTTTCTCAGAAAATTAAAAATAGGACTACTATATGATACAGCAATTTCACTTCAGGATAACCCTGCAAGGAGCTCTTGAATGTAATAGCTCACCTGAGTGGCCAATAAAACTTTTGTTGAATTCACTGATGAAAGAATGCCAACGTGCAGACCTGGGCCTCTAGCACTGCAGAGACAAAATCATAGGGATCTGAGTATTCTGCCTCTTGAGGACACAACGGCATATAAAGGCTTTGATTCAATGTGGATACATTGAACACCATCTTCAAGTTGGTGTTCAATTCCTGTCTCTAATAGGAAATCTGTAATTGATAAGCTCATTTAAAGGATGGTGAACTTGGAACGCAGAGACTAAATGTGGCATGGGTAGTTGGTAGCAGAGCAGGAGCTGGAACTCAGGTCTTCTGATGAGAATTTGATATAACCATCTGTCATTTATGAGCCTAACTTTTAAATAAACTTAAGTTTCAAAAAAGGGGGATTGTTTCTCCCAGATGAAATTTCCAAGCAGAGAAATGCCACACATAAAATGTATAAATCTGGAATATTTCAAATAAGAGAGGCTCTTATTGTGAAGGCAAAGAATTCAGATGAAGGAACCATATAGTAGATCTCAGTTCCAGGAGAAATCCACAGAGACAGGAACTACAGAAAGATCAGTGCTTACTCTGCTTCAGCTGTGTTTTGTTTTTTGTTTTGTTTTGTTTTGTTTTGTTTTAATGGCATGACACCCACACTGCTTTGCTGAATAAGATATTAAGATTCTTAAAAGTATTCTAATTGTTTAAAGTTATTTTAATTACTCCTTGTTGATTGAAATGTTATATTAGCCAAAGGAGAATTTATGGATTTTAGCAGCAGTCTTTTGTGATCCTGTATTTGTGTAAGTTCTTTAGTTAAACTTTATGAAGATCTGCATATTTCTCTGCTACAGATTTAGGGTAAACCATTGATTCTGTGAGCTGTATTGATAAAATTCTGTGCAATACGAGCTCAGTATCTTCTGGTATACTGTAAATTTCCAGGGCAAGGAAAATAATATTTCTCTTGGGAGGACTTTCAGGAATTGTCGCTCATCATGTAAACTTATATATACATATGTTCTCCATAAGTTCTAAGGAAAATACAAATATGAGAGTTAATTTTAAGACATTCAACTTGGGCATACTTTATTTAAAACACTTCCCAGTGTTAAGTGACTTAGAAGTACTTAATTTCTGTTTTTATTTTCTAAAATAATTTCATTGTAAGATGGAATGTATGCACCTGAAATTGTAAAAAATGATTACTGTGATAATATTACTCCCCCACAGAATACTGGGAGCTTAGTAGACACAAAATTAAAAGCTGTTGAATTTAAAACAAAAATTTTAAATACATGATTTTAATATAATAAGTAATATATAACATGTTCATTGTTAGTCATTGCAAACTCTGCATTAATTATGATTTTGTTTGCTATTATTTCTGAATGGCTTGGAGGATTTTTACCAAAGGGAAATTAAGTGCACAAAGTGAAGCATTGAGACATGAACCAGCTTCAAATCATGTCACACATGGGTAGTGCAGTAGTTTCCCCATATCCATGGGAGATACATTCTAAGACACACACCCCCTGTGGATGCTCGCAATCATGGATCATACAAAACTCTATATATGTTGTTTTTTCCTATACATAGATAAGATAAAGTGTAATTTATAAATTAGGCAAAACAAGAGAATAAAAAAATAACTAATAATAACATAAAACAACAGTGTACTGTAATAAAAGTTATGTGAAGATGGTTACTTATTTCAGGGGATCCCTTGCTGAAGTGTTTGTATAGCCTCAATACGTTCTGGTTCAACACATTGCTGTCAAACAAGACATATTTTTTCATGTCTTCACCCACAAATGTAATGCCTTTTCCATCTCAACTAAGCACTGTAGCATGATTTTTGCAATTTTAACTGTGACAGCAAAACTAGCACATATTTCTTTTTCCTTCTTCACAATTTCATGCACAGAAGATTTGTTGTTACTGTATATCTTACTAACAACTTCAGAATGCTTTTTATTTATTTCCTTATTAAGTCAGGAACTTTCACCTTTTCACTTAAAGGAAGCACTTTCTGGCTTCTCTTTGGTATATTTGAATTGGGAGCATCACTAGTCTTGCCAACTGGAGCCATTATTAAGTAAAATAAGGGTTATGTGAACACAAGCACTGTGATGCTATGAACAGTCCATTTGATAGCCGACAACTACTAAGTGACTAATTGCAGAGACCATCTATAGGGTGGATATGCTGGACAACATGATGATTCATATCAGAGTGGTGGGCATGATATTTTCTCATGCTACTCAAAATAGTGCACAATTTAAAATTTATGAGTTGTTTATTTCTGGAATTTTCCTTTTAATATTTTCAGACTGTGGTCGACTTTGGGTAACTGAAACTACAGAAAGCAAAACTGTGGATAAGAATAAACTACTGTATATTATACCATGAAGCTCCATAGTTTTTGTCAAAACAATATATATAAATTATTTTATTTTGCTATTTGAATAAAACAGTTCTATTTCAATTTAACATTCGCTTTAAGCTGAAATTAAAGAATTTAGGTGGTCCTTTATACAAAATATTTTTAAATATTAGGTTTTGCAGGTAATATAGCATTTTTTTCAATGATGCTTACAGATGGGGCTGCAGTGGGTGCAGTGCTTAAGAGAACTGATTCTGTAATTAGGCTGTTGGGTTTCAAATTCATGTTTAATTACTTAGCCAGTGTGTGTAAGCCTTCCAACTTGGGGGAGAGGAGCAGAATGTTTTTATAGGGCTTTAGAAGTAGCGGTTTAGTTTCTTTCAGGATTAATTGTTCAATGTCAGTTTTCACGATGGGGAGAATATTTTTCTTGTGAATTATTACACATCGTTTGGGCATTTAAATTTTGTCATCAGAGAATGAAAGAAGAATCAGCTGCTGAAGACACATGCATGAGTGGGTGGAGATACATAAGCCAAAGTACACAAATTAGATTTCATCAAATTAAAAAACTCCTGTGCAGCAAAGAATGCAACCTATGTAATGGAGGGGGGAATATTTGCAAATTTTATGTTTGGTAGAGAATTAATGTACAGAATATATATAGAACTTCTATAACTGAACAATACCAACAACCTGATTATAAATTGACAAAGAACTTGAATAGCCATATTTTTCAAAAATATATATAAATGACCAATAAATAAATGAAAATATGCTCAACATTACTTATGGGAAAGTAGAAATTATAATTACAATCAGATACCATTTTACATTGTTGAAGATGGCTACTGTAAAAAAATCAAACACACCAGAAAACAAAAGGAATTGGTGAAGATGTGGGTAAACTGAAACCCTTGTGTGCTGTCACTGGGGATGTAAAATTATAAACTGCGGTGAGAAAGAGCATTGTTGGTTGCTCAAAAAAAGTAATATAATTACCATATGATCCAGCAATTCCACTTATGGGTATATGCCTATAAAATTGGAAGTCGGGTCTCAGAAGAGACTCACTTACCCATGTTCAAGCAATATTATTCACAGTAGCCAAAAGGAGACACAAGTCAAGTATCTATTTATGAATGAAAGGACAAATAAAATGTGGTAGATACATACAATGGGATATCATTCAGCCTTAAAAACTAAAGAAATTCTCACACATACTACAACTTACACATGGATAAACCTTGAGGATATCACACTAATTGAAATAAGCCTGTTATACACACACACACTCAAATACTCTTTGATTTCACTTATATAATATGCCTAGAGTAGTCAAAATCATAGAAACAGAAAGTGGAATGGTGGTTGTCAGGGGCTGGGGGAGGAAGGAAAGAGGGGTTGTTTTCCAGTGTGTATCGAGTTTTAGTTTTGTAAGATGAAAAGAGTTCTGGAGATTGGGTGAATAACAATATGATTGCAATTAACCCTACTGAACTGTACCATTAAAAATGGTTAAGATGGTAAAGTTTATGTGTTGTTTACTGCAATTTAAAAAAAAATGGATGGGGAAGAACTCTGCTGGGGACATGAACTTGCAAGGCTGCAGTGAAAGTTTCTCATACCTTCCTTTTGACTCCCTCACAGTGATTTTGGGCAACTCATTTAGCTTTCTGCCTCAATTTTCTCATTTTAAAAATAGTAGCACTTAACATGTTGAGAAGATTAAGTTGATACATGTAACACCTTTAGAACAATAGCATTGTAAAACTGTTTGTCATCACTATTACTATTCAAATGGATTTGGTTTTTAACAATAGAGGATAACTCTATTTTTTAGCAATAAAGGACAACTGCCTGTGTTGACATGTAGAGTGAAGACCATTAAAAGCTGAATCCTCATATCAGTAGTATTGAAAAAAGTTTATCTTGAAGTAGCTTTTATCAATTTATAATACTTTTTTGCCAAAAAAGTAATCTGCCTTAGCTTGCAAAATGCATGTTAAAATACCCTGAGCGGTACTTCATTCCAATCTCCAAATCTATGTTTTAAGTTTTACTCTTTATTTCAAGAGAACTTTACAACAGAATTTGCTTTTTATTTAACTGTCTTGATAAATGTTTCCATGAGTCTGTTTTGTAAGTCAGTTTGCCATCTTGAGGGGGAAAAATAGTGCCAATATATTTTCAAAGAAGCCAAGTTTGGAAAAATACAATTTCCTATCATAAAAATTAAGTAAACAGTAATTGGTTACAGAAGTATGTGCCTGCCCAAATAAAAATCCCCAGCTAATGCAACATTGGTACTGGTGGGCATCATTTCTGGGGAGGTGCTCCTGTGGGTCTTGACATGGCCAAAAGTTCTTACAATGTTGAAAATGGTCACTACAAGTGAGGTAAAGATATACCATGTAAGTAAGAGCTTTACATCATTTGTATAACTTTAGAAAAGGTCACTTTAATTTATGTTTCATTTCTTTTATATTTTATAAGTAGCAATGTCACTAATAATGTATGATTTTGTTCAAAAACAATAATGCTATTGCTTTGGTGACATAGTGGGATTTAACATATCTTTTTTTCATAATTTTTCTTGCACCATTATAAAAATAAAGCACTCATGCTAATTTAAAAAAACTGATTTTGGAAAAACAACCATTTACTTCTAATCATCCTATAAAATTCAACATCCTCTTTAATTAAATGTTTTTATGATTCTATAATAAGTATTGAATTAGGCAGTTTCTCTTTTTTTTATTTCCTGCATTTACCCTATGACAGAGGTGCTAATGAGCAACAAATTGGTGCTAAAGACAAGCCTCAGGAGGCAGGAAGAAGTAATCAGATTGGCTTGGAAACTTTATCAACAGAGCAATCTGTCCCTAAATAAAAGATGCTGTTGATAAGGTAAAGTCAGAAATTTTGTGCTACATGAAATCAAATATATGTAGAATTTGGTGGGCAGGGTCCTGTTTCTTAGAGTGGTTTAGATGTTGGCCATCACTAAGATGATCTCCCAGGAGGAAACACGGCAAAAATATCGTTGTTGCTTCCCCCAGGGAGTTTTCCAGGAGAGGAACCATTACAATATTTGCTATTAGCATATCCCAAGATATCTCATATATGTTTGGGCTCTTATCTTTTTGCTATATTAAAATTAGAATATATAATCAACATGGAGTTGTTTAACAATTGATCTCTAGGGATATTTAGTATTCCCATCTTTCATTCCTGTGTTCTTTCTTCCATTTCACACCTCAAGTGGAACCCTTTGCTCTCTTCCTGGGGGTTTCAAATCCTTGTATTTTAATTGTGCCACTTTTCCTTTTCCCTATTCATGCTATTATATCCTAACCTCCCCAGTAGAATCTCTTAACAGTTGTGCTTATCTCTAGTCAATTTATTGTTTCCCAGTGCTTTTTACAAGGCCATGTCTTCCCAATTATAACATAAAATGCCCATCTTCATTATAATATTTGCAGTCATAAATTTACATGTAACAGGGTTTTTGAACCGGTGCTATTATGGCCTGAACCGTGGCTCCCTGTACCTTTAATTCATATGTTAAAGATTTAACCCCCAGTTCCTCTGTGTGACTGACTGTAGGTGGAGATAGGATCTTTCTGTGAGGTTATTAAGGTGGGCCCTAATCTCAGTGGTGTCCAGGAAAAACCTTGTCCTCATGGCTCTCAGAAACAAACAAATGGAATGCAACAAAAGCAAAGCAAACAAACAAAACATATCCTGCTGATACCTTGATCTTGGACTTGAACTGAGACAATAAATTTCTGTTATTTAAGCATCCCAGTCTGTGGCACTTTGTTATGACAGCCCTAGCAAATTAATAAAAATGCCTATTTCAATATTTCTAAAAACACATTACGAAGTCGACTGCCCAGTCACTGCAGTGAGGCAGTCTCCTACCCTTGGATCCACAAAATCCCATGAAATGGAAGTCAATCAATATGCATTTATTTAGTGTCAAGTGTGTATAAAACTTTGAACAACACCATAAAGATCACAAAGCCTCCTCTCTCAAGAAACACACCCAAATGAGGGTGAAAAACATACAATTCTTCCATTTATTCCTAAATATGTACAATTTTAAAACTGTGTTGATGGCAATAGAATTACTGCAAGTCAGATCAAAGTTGTCTTAGAAGTGTAGTCAGGGTAAAAGAACTGGGGAAAAGATTAATTTCAATGGGATATGTTGGGTATATTGGGGTATTCTTTCTAGAAGGAACATCTAAATATAACCTTACAAAAATTTTTTCCACTCCCCAAAATGGGTGGATACCACAGATAAAAAGGATGGACTGTGATAAATTGCAGATGTTAGATTAAGCAGGGTATGTTCAAGGAACAAAATAAGGATAGTCATAATGAGAAATAATAAAAGGAATGAAATATCAATTTAGGATAATTAAATTAAATGTATTAGAAATAAGGCAAATCGTAAGACAGTGAATAGCATACTAAAGAAATAAAATACTATTCAGTACTAAGTATGAGCATTAATATTTTTATACACAATGTTTTTTAAATCTTATGTAAGGTGTTTATAAAAGCAGCTTCCTACCTTTCATGTATAAAATAAAATCCAAACAAAACCATTTAATTGCTTTGTCATGCAGTGCCAAGGCAAGTTTTGTGTACCAAGCCAAGATTGGGAGTTTTCTATATAGAAATTCTGATTCTGCTATCTGATGATACAAAAGAGTATTTAGGATAAATAATGGTGACTTTATTTGTAGTTTGTTAGTCTTTACTATCTTTTTGTTCATTCTGTCATTGTAGATTCTGTAACTGTAATAATCCAAATTATATTCTTCCTAAAATTCACATAACAGGAATGCACCTAATTTTGGTAGAAGTGTTTATTGTTGTTTAAATCTCCCTAGTATATACTATAGCCTTGATAGGAAAAAAAAAATACATTTGGTTAAGCTTAAGCAATAACCAAGGCTAGTTTGGTCACTTTATGTTTAGCATACATTATGCTAAAAGTTGTTAATTAGAACCAATTTATTCAGAATTGGTAATGACTAAATCTTTAATTATTTAGATTGACTGTCTCATAACCACAACTTAAAAAATTAATGTGGCATAATGCCAATGTCATGAGAGAAGAAGCAAGGTTAAATTATCCTGAAATGGAGGAAAAATAAAGGACATTAGGACAATTGACCAAATTCAAATATTGTTGGGAACTTCCCTGCCTGGTATCAGAAGCTGTAACCCCCACCAATGACCTTGGACCATAAGCCACCAAGGAGACAAAAGCTTATCTCCCTGGCAGGAGCATTGCTTCTGCTTCTTTTACTTCATCCATAACTGGCCCCAATGCTTGGTCGGTTAGCCAATGATGGGTAAGATTCCCCAAGGTGAGAATGACCTAAAACAGGCACAATCATGTGGGAGGCCCCCAAGGGAGGACTTTGGGGGCTACAGCAAAAGGGGGTGATGTACCCTCGCCCCTCAGCTTTGACATAGCCTGAGTCCTCATTGTCTTCAGGAAAAATCTCCTAATCTCTTGGCTGCCTTACTTCCCTTGCTCCACCTAAGCCTGAAACAATAACAGGGTGGTGCAGCCCTGTGCTGGAAAGGGCGGGTTCCCTGGGTGATCAGGTCTAAGAAAGAATATGTAAAATCCTGTGAAACCTGCTTTGTTTAGAATGCTCTCAATAAAATGATAAGGGTCCAAGCAAGAAGTAAGTTTGTTCCTCAAAGTTTTACAGCTCTTTAGCTATCTGACCCTGACTCAAAATAGGCCCTCAGAGTTCCTTGTTATCTATTATTTGATCCTTACTTCCTGGCAATGTTTAATGAGCTTTACCTGAATTCTGATGCAAATGAACCCAATAAAAAGCCAGCTTGGGCCGGAGAACAGGGCGCTCTCCCTTAGGGGCGCTCTCCCCTAGGGAGGGTGGCCATTGTGCTCCCCACTAGAGAGAGTGGCTGTCCCATCCTTATTTCTTCACAGGATTCATTTGTCTCTGTGTATGTTTTTCTCATGTTTCGACGAGCCATCTGCAGTGTTCCGCAGTCACTGCCTGTCGGTGGCCGTGACAAAATATAGATGGTAGTTCAGTTAAGAACAATGTGTCAATGCTAAATTAATTTCCTCAATTTGATAACTATAATGAGGGTATATTAGAGACTATCCTGATTTGGGGGAAATGCCATCCTCATGTATTGGTTGGTATATAAATGTGTGTGTACAATGTATACTCAAATGCAAAGGAAGGGAGTGAGGAGGGGGTCATGGCAAAATGTTAAAAATTGACAGATGTTGATAAAGGGTATCTAGGAGTTCTTTATTATTCTGGAAAAAATTCTCTGAGTTTGGAATTATTTCAAAAATGCATAAATATGATCATGACAACAGTATTAACAAGTAAACAAAGTAGTAAATGCATACCTCACTTCTCTTTCTTTTGGAGTTCTGTCCATTTTGCTCTGATCTTGCATGATGTTTTGACCAGTTTAAACCTGACAGTTTTAAGAACAAAATCAAGTTAAAAAGAAAAGAAAAAGAAAAGTCAAGTTTTAACTTCTATATTTTGGTGGATAACACATATGTTTTTTTCTCAAGGAGACTGCATAAACTTGTTTTCAACCAAAGATGCAGATTAAAATTTTGATGAGGTATAATTTTTTGTTAATTAGGAAAAAAACTCTTTGGATTTGTTTACCTTTGCTATTTAATTATTTATATTTATTTACTTTTTATCTTCACCCAAGGGTATTTTTATCATTGCTTTTAGAGAGAGAGGAAGGGGAAGGTGGGGAGAGAGAGAGACAGAGAGAGAGATCAATGCAAGACCAAAACACGATCAGTTGTTTCCCATATACACCGTGACAGGGGATCAACCCCCAACCTAGGTATGTGTCCTGATAGAGGAATCAAACTGACAACTTTTCAGTTTCCTGGACAACACTCCAATCAACTGAACCACACAAACTTTTCTTGTTATTTTTTTTAAAGTAACTAAAAAACAACAAAACAAATCAATTACCCAGAACTCTTCCATTAAATGTAAAAAACAATTTCCTTGAAATCTTTGTCTCACATTTAAGATTCAAGCTGAATATTTGCTGTTATCATAAAACTTTATTCAAAAAATGGTACAAAGCTCAAGTGATTGATACAATTGGAAAAGAAAAACCTCATTAAATTTAGAGTTGCTCCCAGACTTTGTCATCTTTCTTTAAATACAAGTATTTGTCTTAAAAGGGTGCTTAATAGCATATAAGTGCCAAAAAGTAACTTTTTTTTTCCCAATAACAATATGTAGTTTCAAGCCTTCCCACAGTTGATTTGGATTCTCATGTAAGCAAGTTTGACATGTGGTTTTAGAATACTATGATTGTTTCAGATGTGGAGGTTTAAAACTTTATACCTAGATAAACTCAGAGCGTGACAACATGAGGAGCTCTGTAGACCAGCTCTCCTGTGATATGGTAACAACATCAACAACAAAAAACAACAAAAGAAAATAACGTTCCTGAAAGTGGTTCTAAAAGAATATAACAAATAAATAATAATAACATTAATAAACATATATTCAAGAACATTTTGAAAATTCAGTAAGAAAAGTGAGACTCTGTAGTATTAAAATCAAGACTATTCCCTCACTCCACCTGCCAGCTTAGCAAAATAGAAATCCCAGACTTATGTCTCCAAGAACACAGGATGTCCTCTCCTGCCAGTTCCCAGCCAAAGAGTTTTATTCCTGGGAAGAGTAAGGCATCAACATTTCTAAACTCTTCCTTTGTAACCTATTGCTGAGGCTAAGTTCTAAATAATCATGGCTGAGAAATGGAGCTCTCTCTTTCTGCCCAGCCTCCACTTATGTAACCGAGACTCTACATTGCCCATGGGACAATAAGAACACTTGGTCCCTAAGCACACTAGCCCTAACTTGTTAGGCAGAAAAGGTAAGCCAAGGAGACAACAGTCTGTTGTCACCCTTCCACTGAATGCTTAACATTTTACACAGGGCTGTCAGTATGAAAAAAAAATGTTTTTTTTGTCCTACTTTTAGACTCCTGGCCTTGGATCTTAGATGTTGTCTGGACTCATGGAACCAACAACATGAGCTTCCACTTAGTGAGGATCATTAACACACTTGTGATACTACATATCTAACCTGCCAAAAATAGGGACTAGTGCCTGGTCCCTGGTATAACACTACACTTCAGGAAGACCAGCTTGTCACTTCTTGAAAAATTATACATTGGAGTCCTTTGACCTTGAAAGAGACACATATTTATTCTCATAGGAAGAGAAAAATACTGAAGGTATGTTTTCTCAACTGCTGGGACTCAGCCAGCACCATGATCTGAGGGCTTGTGGACTGACTTGTTGATTCATTAGCTTTAAATCCCATGCAATACAAGAGGGGAAAAGTAAGTTTACAGTTGTTTGTGTGGAAAATAATGCAATAATTAATAAATACCAATACAAGAATAAGCTCTGTTTTGCATACTTGCAACTGTAAACCTACTTTCCCTTGACCCTTTATTGTGTCAGACCAAAGAAACAGATTTATATCAAAGGAGGTATGGGAATGAGCCAAGTTACATGGGATCTACTGGTTGTATGTATCAAATAACATACCACCCTCTTTTTGTCAGCCTCATACAGCACTGGGATGGTCCCTTAAATATGAATTGAAGTGTCAGCTTGGAGATGGTGTTCTTCACCATCCCAGGTGAAGAAAACACCATCTTTTCCTTAGAGAACTATAGATTGTTGAAATCCTAAGTACTAAGAATTTTACATATATGACTTACAAACATGAAATTTACCTTAATTCTGAGAATAATTTGATTTAATAGGTAGTATTTCCATTTTACAAATATGTCAGAGAAGCCAACAAAAGTAGTATTGTAATTCCATAGAATAATCTGTGTTTGCGAACCAAACTTTCTGTTTCAAAATTCCCTTTCAATGGTGTTATGCCACTTTTCTATAACTGTGAGGGTCAACTTAGGTGATACCTTTGCCAGCACTTTGTAAAGCAATAAAGTTCTTGGTGAGCAAGATGGCTAATACCTTTTCTTTCCTGTACTTTTCTAAAAGTAGAAGTAGCCTGTTAAAGTATAGTAAAATAACATGGTGTCAGGGATTTGAAAATACTGTTTGTTTAGTCTTCATTACAGTCATATGCAACTTAATGATGTTTTGGTCAATGATGGACCACATATATAACAGTGGCCCCATAACATTACAATGAAGCTAAAAATTACTATCACTTACTGCTTTTGTAATAGTTAATAGTCAAAACATCATAGCACGATGCTTTATTCATGTGTTTTTGGTGATGCTGGTATAAACAAACCCACTGCACTGCCACTCATATAAAAATATAGTACATATAATTACAGTAGTAAGCTATCATTTAGGCTTACGTAAGTACACTTGTGTTCGCACAACTACAAAATTACCTAATGACTTATTTTTCAGAACATACCCCATTGTTAAACAGCACATGGTCATATTAGTTTCCTATAACTACTATGTAAATTTAGTACAAAATTGATGATTTAATACACCATTCATTTATTCTACTACAGTTGTGGAGGTTAGAAGTCAAAAACAAATTTTACTAAGTTAAAATCAAGATATCAGAAGGGTCTGGTTCCCTCTACAGGCTCTAGGGCAGTATCTGTTTCCTCATATGCTAGCTTTATTTTCCTGTTAAATTATGTCAATTTATTTACATTAGAATATGATTTACAAGGCTAACTAGAATACACAACTAGCCTTCTCAGCAGAATGTCATTATGCCATATCCTGAGAAATCTATTACTTTTTTGGTTGTTCCGTTACAGTTGTACTGCCTTCTCCCCATTGCTCTTCCCTGCCCTGTCGCCCCACTCCCACAGTCAATCCCCTTTGTTGACCATAACCATGATCCTCTATTTCTGTTCCTTGGCTTGCCACTACCTCTTCTTTACCCTGTTATTCCCCCCTCCACCCTCCTCTCTGGTCACTGTCAGTTTGTCCCTTATTTCCAAGTATCTGGTTCTATTCTGCTTGCTTGGTTTGTTGATTAAGTTCCACGTATAGCTGAGATTATATGGTATTTGTACTTCACCACCTGGCTTATTTCACTTACCATACTACTCTCCACTTCTAACATGCTGTCATGAAGCATAGGAGTTCTTCTTCCTTTGTGCTGCATAGTATTTCGTTGTGTAAATGTATCAGGTTTTTGATCTGCTCATTTACTGATGGACACTTAGACTGTTTCAACACTCAGCTATTGCAAATAGTGCTGCTGTGAACATTGGGCTGCATATGTTCTTTTGAATTGGTGATTCAGGTTTCTTAGGGTATAATTTCAGCAGTGGGATCAAAAGGCAGTTCTATCATTAGTTTTTTGAGGAAATTCCATAAGTTTTCCACAGTGGTTGCAGCACTCTGCATTCCCACCAACAGTGTAGTAGGGTTCCTTTTGCTCCGCGACTGTGCCAGCACATATTGTTTGTTGATTTTGTTATGATGGCCATTCTGACCTATGTGAAGAGGTATCTCATTGTGGTTTTTATTTGCATCTCTCTAGAGATGGTTAGTGATGTTGATCATTTTTCATGTGTCTATGGATCCTTTGTATGTGCTCCTTGGAGAAGTGTCTGTTTAGGTCCTTTGCCCATTTTTTAAATTGGATTGCTTGACTTCCTGGAGTGGAGTTGTGAGACTTCTTTATATTTTTTGGAGACCAAACCCTTGTCTGAGGTATCATTGGCAAATATGTTTTCCCATACAATTGGTTCATTCCCTTTCCATTTGTTGATGATTTCTTTAGACATGCAGAAGCTTTATAGTTTGCTGTAGTCCCATTTATTTATTCTGTCCTTTATATCCCTTGTCCTGGAAGATATATTGGTGAAATGTTGCTCCATGGGATATCTGAAATTTCCCTGTCTATGTTCTCCTCTAGGGCTTTATGGTGTCATGACTTATATTTGATGGGTGTGGTGTAAATTGGTGATTGAGCTTCATTTTTTTGCATGTACTTGTCCAGCTCCTCCAACACCATTTATTGAAGCGGCTATTTTTCACTCCATTTTATGTTCCTGCCTGCCTCGTCAAATATTGTGACCATATTAATGTCAGTTTATTTCTGGGCTCTCTATTCTGTTCCATTGATGTATGTGCCTGTTCTTATGCTATTACCAGACTATTTTGATTACAGTGGCTTTATAATATAATTTGATATCAGGTATTGTGATCCCTCCTACTTTGTTCTACTTTCCAAAACTGGCTGAGGCTATCTGGGATCTTTTTTGGTTCCATTTACACTTTTAGAATACTTGTTCTGTATCTGTGAAATATGTCATTGGTATTTTCATAGAGATTGTGTTGAATCTATAGATTACTTTGGGTAGTATGGATATTTTAATGTTAATTCTTCTAGCCTATGAACATGGTATATGCTTCCATTTATTTGTGTCTTCATTTCTTTCTTCAGTGTTCTCTGGTTTTCTGAGTACAAGTCTTTTACCTCTTTGGTTAAATTTATTCCTAAGTATTTTATTTTTCTTATTGCTATAGTAAATGTGATTTTCACTAATTTCTGATACTTGATTGTTGTTGCACAAAAATGCCTTCAATTTCTGAATATTGACTTTGTATCACTCTCTTTTGCCAAATTCCCTTATCAGGTTGAGTACTTTTTTGGTGGAATCTGTAGGATTTTCTATGTACTTTCATGTTATTTGCAAATAGTGACAGCTTTACTTCTTCCTTTCTAATTTGGATGACTTTTATTTATTTTTCTTGTCTGATCACTGTGGCTGGAACTTGCAATACTGTGTTGAATAGAAGTGATGAAAGCAGACAACACTTGTCTTGTGCCTGACCTTTGAGGGAAAGCTTTTAGTTTTTTTCCCATTGAGTATGATGTTGGCTCTAGGTTTCTTGTAGATGTCCTTTAATATGTTGAGGTATGCAACCTCTACTTCCACTTTGCCAAGTGTTTTTATCATAAATGGGTGCTGTACCTTATCATGCTTTTTCTTCATCTATTGATATGATCATGTGGTTTTTGTATTTCATATTTTTATGTGATGTATTATGTTTATTGATTTGCACATATTGTACCATCCTTGCAACCCTGGGATGAATCCCACTCAACCTTGGTGCATGATCTTTTTAATGTATTGCTAGATCTGGTGTGCCAATATTTTGTTGGATATTTTAACATTTATGTTCATCAGTAAAAATTGATTTTAAAACAAAGGCCATAAAAAGAGATAGAGGTCACTTCATAATACTTAAAAGAAGAATCCATCAGAAGATATAAACACTGTGAACATACATGCTCCCAACATAAGCACATCCAAATATACAAGGGAAATCTTAGGGGACTTTAATGAAGATATTGACAGCAACACACTTATTGTAGGGGACTTTACACTTTACTGTCAACAATAGATAGAGCACCCAAACAAAATATGAACAAAGATATTGTGACACTGAACAACATTATAGAGCAAATGGACTTAACTGACATGTACAGAACTTTTCACTCCAAAGAAGCAAAATATACATTCTTTTCAAATGCACATGGAACATTTTCAAAGATAGGCCATATAATAGGACACAAAACAAGCCTCAACAAATTCAAGAAAATTGAAATTATATCAAGCATTTTCTTGGATCACAATGGCATGAAACTAGAAACAAACCTTAAGGGAAAAACTAAACAAACAATCAAATCTATGAAAACTAAATAACATGTTATTAAACAATGAATAGGTAAACAATGATATCAAGGGAGAAATAAAAAGTATATGGAAACAAATGAAAATGAACACACAACAGCCCCAAACCTATGGGACACAGTGAAGGCCATCCTGAAAGGGAAGTTCATAGCAATACAAGGCTGCCTAAAAAAGACAGAAAACTTTCAAATAAACAATCTAACCCTACATCTACAAAAACTGGAGGAACAATAAAGCCTAGAGTGAGTAGAAGGAAGGAAATAATCAAGATTAGAGAAGAATTAAATGACATAGAGACTAAAAGAATAATCCAAAGGATCAATAAATCTAGGAGCTGTCTATTTTTATTATTATTATCATTTAAGTACAGTTGTCTCCATTTCCCCCATCACTCTTCTTACCCCACTCACCCCAACCTGCCACCTTCAATCCTACCCTCTTTTAGCTTTGTCCATGAGTCTTTTATACATGTTTCTTGATGACCTTCTCCCTTCTTTCCACCATTACCCCATTCTCCCCTCCGCTCTGGTCACTGTCAGTTTGTTATTTATTTCAGTGTTTCTGGTTAAAGTTTCCTTGCTTGTTTGTTTTCTTGATTGGGTTCCCCTTATATGTGAGATCATATGGCATTTGCCTTTCACCACCTTGCTTATTTCATTTAGCCTAATGCCCTCCACTTCCGTCCATGCTGTCACAAATGTCAGGAGCTCCTTCTTTTTTTCTGCTATGTAGTATTCCATTGTGTAAACATACCACTGTTTTCTGATCCATTCATTTATTGATGGGCACTGAGGCAGTTTCTAACACTTGGCTATTGTAAATTGTGCTGCTATGAACCCTGGGGTTCTCTGCATTCTTTGACTTATGGTCCCTTCCTCCAATATTGAAAGCCAGCAATATAGCTTCTTGGTTCAACGATCACCTTATCTTCTTTGGTGACAAATCTCCTCTGCCTGCCTCTAGTTGGCACCTTTTTGATTATACAGGATCCACCTGGAAAATAAGAGAAAATCTCCCCATTTCAAGACCCTAATCATACCTCAAAATCTCTTTTGACTTATAATGTAACACTCACAGATTCTGATGATTAAAATTGGTATATCTATGCAGACCATTATTTAGCCTACCATATTCTGGTTCTGACATACTGCAATTAAAACTACTTATCAATCCTTTACACTAACATTTTCCTTAACATATTTCTTCCACTTTGCATAGTTACAAACACTTAAAATGTGGTTGAGTGCTATGATAGTGTTAAGATACTGTGTATATTCTTTCATAAGACATTTTATTATATTCTTGGTACAGTCAAAATTTCTAACAACAAATAAAAATGAAAATATCAGTTTTCAAATAACTTTTTGCTTTAAGTACTCAAACTTAGAATGATTTCTATAAACATTTGTTCCATTTGCTTAGCTTAAAAATAGTTTTTATATTCAAAGGAAAATGAATGTGTTGCACTTAAATCAATAGTAGAATAAGATCAACACCAAGATAGTGTTGTATCTCTCAAAGCCATTGCTGAATTTTCAAGTGCTCATTTTCCAACATTTTCACTGCATGATCAAAATAAGCTTTAAAGATGTGAATTAGAAGAAATTGATAGAAAAGGATCTCAAAATTGAAGAAATTGATAGAAAAGGTTATTTGTTTATTATGGAGGTCCTAATACCAAAATTAATTTTTTCAATTATATTGATGGCTAGGGAGAAGTACTTTCAAAATATGTTAGAGTTAAAGTACAATAAATTAGACACATTGCCATTGAAATTAACTCCATGACTCATTTTAAAAGAGGTGGTGATAATCCCTTTTGAGGAGGTTATTTTTCTTACATAATTTTTATCCTACAGTTCTGAGTCTGCAAATAAGTTGTTTATGTATTCTCTATTGCTAGAATCAGAGACAGGAAGATAATAGCCCAACAAGAATATCACAGTAGTATAATATTGCACTAATAATGGAAGCAACTGAGTTGAAGGAGCTTAACTGTTTCACACATCTATATTCACTTTCCCAGAAGTTTTATGAGGTGGTAACTATAACAATTTTTGTTTGATTGGGAATAGAAGAGTTTAGTAGATTAATTACCTGAATTATCATAAAACATCTTCTTAGAGTTTGAAGGTTGATTTTTAACACAAGTAATACTACAAAACTGGATACTTAACCTCTGTACAAAATTATTTTATTTTTCCAGGCTAGTGAAACATTTTATTTTCTATAGATCAGGCCATATAATTAAGGACAATAAATGTCCATACATTAGGGACAATCTATAGGGACAAAATGCAATTTTAACTCACAGACATTTAGTGATAATAAAATTATATTACCTGGCAACTTCTTTTAGCCCATTGAGTACATAAAACTTATTTACTCTGCAAGTGATATAAATAGAAGGCACTTAAAATTAAAATTATAAGACAATCTAGTACCCTTTCAACTAGGAAATCCTTCTGATATTATACTTCAAACAGGTTCTGTGGTGCTGACATGAAAAATAAAAATTAAAGTCTTAATGGTTTTATTTTTACTTATGAATATTAAATTAATAACTCCTGTCTGATGAGCTGATACAAAGTGATATTTAATAGTATTGATAATCCTCACAAATACTCTGGGTAACACAGGCATAGTTAGCAATCTTAAGAGAATTCTTTTTTAAAAAAGTATTTTCAAAACAGACAGTTTTCTAGGCCATAAGGCAAATATTCACAAATGTAATAGTATTAAAAATATAAAATAATTGATTCTGATAAAAGAGTTAAATTAATATTAATAAACATATGAAAATTTGGTACATTAGGTTCCACTTATAGGTGAGTTTAACAAAACAAACAAACCAGCAAAATATAACCAGAGTCATTGAAATTAAGAACAAACTGACAAAAACCAGAGGGAAGGTGTGAAGGGATAATAAAGGGAAAGGGGGAAAGGGTTTTCAGGAACATGTACACATGGACAAAACCAAAGAGGGGTAGGATCAAGGGTGGAGAGTGGGGATGGCTAAGGTTGGGGGGAGTGGTGAGGATAAAATGGAGACAACTGTGCTTGAACAACAATTAAATATAGACATATAAAAAAGAAAAAAAAGAAAATTTGGTATAAGCACAGATATTTAGAAATTATTAAAAGTTACATTTTAAATTTTAACATTTAGAAGTTTAAACATATAAAAACCATGGTTCAAAGAAAAAAATTACAAAGGAAATTAGATATATTTTGATGAAAATAAACATAGCATACTAAATTATATGATATGTAGGTAAATTGTGAGCACAGAAAAATTATAGATTGAAATGCTTACATGAAAAAAGAAGAAAATTGTAAACCCCGAGAATTCACCTTTAGAATTAATAAGGGCAATCAGGTCTTTTACTTCCTTGGTTAGGTTTATTCTGTAGGTACTTTATTTTTCTTAGGTACTTTATTTTTCTGGTTGATATAGCAAATGAGATTTTTTCCCTGATTTCTGTTTCTGATATTTTAATATTGGTGTACAAAAATGCCTTCAATTTCTGAATATTGACTTTGTATCCCACTGTTTTGCCAAATTCACTTATTAGGTCAAGTAGGAGTATTTTCTTGGTGGAGTGTATAGATGCATTGATTGCATCTGCAGACAATGACAGTGTTGCTTCCTCCTTCCCAATTTGGATGCCTCTTATTTCTTTTTTTTTTGTCTGTTTGCTGTGGCTAGGACTTCCAGTACTATTTGGAACAGAAGTGGTAAAAGAGGACACCACTTGTGCCTGATCTTAGGGGGAACACCTTTAGTTTTTGTCCATTGAGTATGATGTTGGCTATAATTTTCTCATATATGCCCTTTATTTTGTTGAGATATGCTCCCTCTATTCTCACTTTGCTGAGTGTTTTTATCATAAAAGGGTGCTGTACCTTATCAAATGCTTTTTCCACATGCATTGATATGATCATGTGATTTTTGTCTTTACTTTTGTTGTTTACGTGATGTATTACATTTATTGATTCATGAAAAGGCCTATACTCAGAAAACTTCACAACACTCAAGAAAGAAATTAAGGAAAACACAAACAAATGGAAACATGTACCATGTTCATGGATTGGAAGAATTAACACCAGGAAAATGTGCATATTACCCAAAGCAATTTATAGATTCAATGCAAGCTCTATAAAAGTACCAATGACATATTTCACAGACATAGAACAAACATTTCAAAACCTTATATGGAAACATAAACAACCCCAAATACCCACAACAATTTTGAGAATGAAGAACAAAGTAGGAGGGATCAAAATACCTGGTATCAAACTATATTACAAGACCATAGTAATTAAAACAGTCTGGTATGGGCATAAGAACAGACACATAGATAACAAAACAGAATAGAGAGCCCAGAAATAAACTGAAGTCTCTATGGTCAATTAATATTTGACAAAGTGGGCAGAAGCATAAAATGAAGTAAAAATAACCTCTTCAACAAATGGAGTTAGCAGATCTGTACAGCTACATTCAAAAAAAAAAAAAGAAAGAAAGAAAGAAAGAAAGAAAGAAAGAAAGAAAGAAAGAAAGAAAGAAAGGAAGAAAGAAAGAAAGGAAAGAAACTCGATCACTAACTTACACCCTATGGAAAAATACACTCAAGATGGATAAAAGACTTAAATATAAGTCATGGCACCATAAAAGTCCTAGAGGAAAGCATAGGCAAAAACATCTCAGACATTGTACACAGCAATATTTTCACCAATACATCTCCTAGAGCAAGGGACATAAAGGAAATAACAAACAAATGGGATCTCATCAAAACAAAAAACTTCTGCACAGTGATAAAAAACATCAGCAAAATGAAAAGGGAACCAAACATATGGCAAAATATATTTGCAAATGATACCTTGGACAAGGGTTTGATTTCCAAAATATATAAGAACTACTAACACAATTCCACTCCAGGAAGTCAAGCAATCCATTAAAAAATATGGGCAAAGGACCTTAATAGACACTTCTCTAAGGAGGGCATAAAGAGGGCCCAGAGACATATGAAAAGATGTTCAATATCACTAGCTATTATAGAGATGCAAATTAAAACCACAATGAGGTACCACTTCACACAAAATTGTCAATTATGTTATGATGGTCATACTAACCATCATATCACAGTCAAGAAACAAGTGCTAGTGAGGTTCTGGAGAAAAGGGAACCCTAGTACACTGTTGGTGGGAACTCAGAGTGGTGAAGTCACTGTGGAAAACAATATGGAATTTCATCAGAAAATGAAAAATGGAACTGCATTTTGACCCAGCGATTCCATTGCTGGGACTATACCCTAAGAGTTCTGAAACACCCATCCAAAAGAACCTATACACTCCAATGTTCATAGTAGCATAATTTACAATAGCTAAGTGCTGGAGGCAACCTAAGTGCCCATCAGTATATAAGTGGATCAAAGAACTATGGTACATTGACACAAAGGGATACTACACAGCAGAAAGAAAGAGGTCCTACCATTTGTGACAGTTTGGATGGATCAGGAGAGCATTAGCTAAGTGAAATAAGCCAGGCAGTGAAAAACAATTACCATATGATCTCACCTATAAGTAGAACCTAATCAAGAAAACAGACAAGCAAACAAAATAGAACGAAAGACTTTGAAAATTAAGAACCAACTGACAGTAACCAGAGGGGAGGAGGGTGGGCTTAATGGAGCAAAAGGGGAAGGTTTGTCAAGTAACATGTATAAAGGTCACATAGACAAAACCAAAGGGGAGTAGGATTGAGGGTGGGAGATGGGGATGGCTGAGGTGAGGCGGAGTGGGTGGGGGGATGGAGACAACTTTACTTGAGCAACAATAAAAAAAAGAAAAATGAATAAATAAATAAATAAATAAAAGTCCAGGGGGAAAAAAAGAAATAATAAGGGCAGTCAAACTTAAGGAAAGCAGAAAGAAGACATAATAAATTTTAGAGTGTGTATTTTTGTAACATAAATAGAAAAACGGTGGACAAATATCAATGAACCACTCAGTGCGATTATAGGTAATACTTACTCATATGATAAAATACTAAGCAAACATTTTGCCAACAAATGTAGTAATGCAGATGAAATTGTCAAAGTCCATTATGTCTCATATTAATGAAACTGACTAAAAGGGAAATATAAAATTCAAATAGACATAGCAAATTAAAAATTACATTAAAAACCTACCCATAAAGAAAAGTCTTGGTGGCAGAAGAAGATTCGACTTTGGTAAAAACAACGTGCAATAGACAGGTGAGGTATCAAAGAATTGTATACTTGAACTTACAGGAGTAAGCAAAAGTAGGTTAACAATTTTTGTATATAAAAATATATAATGTATAAATAAATGATCATAAGAATATCACCCCAAAATTTCACCCAAACACATTTAATTAAATTAATAAAGAAAATCCTAAACCCAGATGGCTTTACTGATAAATTTTATTAAATGTTTAAAAGAGAAATAATACTCACCAAAATCTTTCACAAAGTACTGGAGCAAGGAATACTTCCTAAAACATTCTGAAGCCAATATTACTCTGCATCAAAGACAACTACAGATATTACAAGAAAAGTAAACTATAGATCATTACCCTTCATAAGCATATATTCAAAGTTATCAACACAATATTAGAAACTCCAATCTGGCAATATTGAAATTACCAGTCATTATAAATTTATTCAGATAAGACTTTATTTAAATCCAGAACCAATTAATGTAATACATCAAAAGTCATCAATTTTACAATTATGAATCATATACATCAACAAATGTAGTAAAAGATTTGACAATATTCAATTCCCATTATGATAAATCTTCTCAACTAACATGAAATAGAAATAATTTTTCTAAACTTGAAAAGGGCATGTATGACAACTCTATGTAATAGAGAAAGATTGAATGCTTTCCCTTGAAGTTCAGAAAAGAGAAAAAGTCTCTCTAACCTCTTTGATTCATCATAGTACTGGAAAGTCTATCCCTACAATTAAGCAAGAAAATAAATATAACAGGATTATAAGGAAAGAACTAAAACTGTCCATATGCACAGAAAAGAAAATATTATATAGAGAGAATCCTAAACAACACACACACACACACACACACACACATGCCCAAACAAACGTTAGAATAAATAAGTAAATAAAAGAGTAAGGTCACAATATCTCACATCAATATATGAAAAATAAATTGCGGTTCTGTATATGAGCAATGACAAATTAACACATATATGTAAACTTAAGAAAAAAGTATCTCACTGAATTTTTTTTGTTTGATTTTTTAAAGAAGTTTATTTATTGATGTATGATTAACAAATCAAATTGTAAGATATTTGATACACATTTGAAAGGATTCTTCATGATGATTTGATCTATGTATAAATTTGAAGTGATTCCTATTCTAGTTTTAATTAATACAACCATTACCTCATATATATACATATATATTTTATTGTTGTTGATGTTGTTTGGTAAGAGAGAACATGTAAGTACTCTCAGCAAATTTGAATTATACAGTACAGTGTTATGAACTATACCTACCATGCTATGTGTTAGACTCTTAGACCTTATTCATTTTAGAGCTAAAAGTTTGTACCCCTTCACCAACCTCTTCCTAGTTCTCTTACCCTGGCTTTTGACAAACATTTTTCCATTATGTGTTTTTATGAGTTAGACTTTTTTTTTTAGCATTCCACATATGTCTTGTTATACAGTATTTATCTCTCACTCTGACTTATTTCACATAGCATAATGCCCTCAAGCTCCATTCACATTGTTGCAAATGAAATAATTTCAGTTTTGATGGAAAACTGAGTTGTCTCCTTATCTTGGATGCTGTGAAAAATGTTGTAATGAATATGGCAGTGTAGATATCTCATTGAGATAACTTCATTTCCTTATTTCCTTTGGGTATGTACCCAGAAGACAGATTACTGGATCATATGGTACATTTCTTTTTAATTTTTGTGGAACTGCCCTAATGTTTTCCACAGTTGCTATGCCCATTTACATTCCCACAAACAGTGCATGAGTTTCCTTTTTTCCTTCACATCTTCCCCAATACTTGTTATCATTTGTCTTTTTGATGACAGGAATTCTAACAAGTATGTGGTGATATCTAATTGTGGTTTTGATATGCATTTCCCTCATTATTAGTGATGTCGAGCTTCTTTTTTTAATTTAATAATGTATTTATTTGGCCCAACAGAATGTTGGGCCAAAAAAACATTCTGTTCCAGAATGTTATTTCAACATTTAACCAACATAAAAATTATTAAGGAGGTATTGGCCATTCTTTCTATTATACTAGATTTTCACATCTCTATTTGAATTAGCCATATTTAAAGTCTGAATGACCATATGCGGCTAGTAGCTGCCATATTGGACAACTTTGCCCTAGATTGTTAATCTTCCACTCACATATGAGTTCTCCAAGACAGACACTTCTGAAGTATGAATTATTTCAAAGGCAGTAATGATATTTTTATTGTGACCTTGGAGCTTGAACTTGCAAGCACATGAATTGTGAATGACTAGAAGAGTGAGAGTAGGGAAGCCTGTTTTCCGTGGATATATGTGAAGGCTGCCCTTGTGGTTTACTCAGACTGCAGAGGCTGAGCTTTTCCAGGGCAGTTGTCTAGTTGCTGCATTTACCAGGTTGGGCTATCAGTGCAATTTGCAGTGTTGTATGGGTTTGCTGTACTATTGGGTTATTGGATGGTGCTTTAAGATGTCTTTACAAGGTGTTTATCCCCCTTTGCTAGTGGCTGTCTCACTTCAGCTAGCCATACGACAGCTTCATGTAGATTTTCAGTTGTTAGATGCTAATCCAGGGGATTGGTCTCATTTTAGGCTCTCACTGTTGACTGGTTAACTAGAGAAATATCTTAAGGAACCTGATATGAAATTCATAGCAAATCGAAGTCTCACAGGCTGAGTGAAGGTTGGGCAGTACTACAACTCAGTGTTGAGTTTTTAGTATCAGAGCGTGCCACATCAATAATGTTTATTGCCCTAGATACTTATCAGCTTTCTTGGACAGCCTTGTTCTTGTATCATATTTTTAAATATTTAAAAAGTTTTATTTTTATTTATTTATGGTGTTACAATCATTCCTGCTTATTCTCCCTTTTGCCACCTGCACCTAGCCTCACTCTCTCCACACCCCAAGCCAATATCCATACTGTTGTCTGTGTCCATGGGTTGTGCATAAATGTTTTTTTGGTTAAACACTTCACCATCTTTAATCCTGTCTCCTCCTCCTTCCTAGCAGCCATCAGTATGTTTTTTTAAATATATTTTATTGATTATGCTATTACAGTTGTCCCATTACCCCCCATTCCCTCCACCTTGCACACCCTCTCCCACCCATATTCCCCCCCTTTAGTTCATGTCCTTGTGTCATAAGTTCTTTAGCTTCTACTTTTCCCATACTACTCTTGCCCTCCTCCTGTCTATTTTTTTACCTACCATCTATGCTACTTATTCTCTGTACCTTTCCTCCCTCTCTCCTCCTCCCACTCTGTTGCTAACCCTCCATGTGATCTCCATTTCTGTAGCTCTGTTCCTGTTCTAGTGGTTTGCTTAGTTTCTTTTTGTTTTTGTTTTAGGTATGGTTGTTAATAATAGTGAATTTGCTGTCATTTTACTATACATGTTTTTTATCTTCTTTTTCTTAGGTAAGTACCTTTAACATTCCATAAAATAAGGGCTTGGTGATGATGAACTCCTTTAACTTGACCTTATCTGAGAAGCATTTTATCTGCCCTTCCACTCTAAATGAAAGTTTTTCTGGATAGAGCAATCTTGAATGCAGTTCCTTGCCTTTCCTGACTTGGAATACTTCTTTCCAGCCCCTTCTTGCCTGCAAGGTCTCTTTTGAGAAATCAGCTGACAGTCTGATGGGAACTCCTTCGTAGGTTACTGTCTCCTTATCTCTTGCTGCTTCTAGGATTCTCTTCTTCATTTTTACCTTGGCTAATGTAATTATGATGTGCCTTGGCGTGTTCCTTCTTGGGTCCAACTTTTTTGGGACTCTCTGAGCTTCTTGGACTTCCTGGAAGTCTATTTCCTTTGCCAAAATGGGGAAGTTCGTTATTATTTATCTAAGTTTCTGTTACTGTTTTGTACTTGGTTTATTGTGTTCATTAGATTCCACATACAAGTCAGATCATGTGGTATTTTTCTTTCACTGACTGGCTTAATTTACTTAACATAATTTTCTCCATGTCCATCCATGCTTTTGCAAAATGTAAGAAGGTTTTTATTTTTTACTGCTGTATAGTATTCCATTGGGTAATGTACTATAGCTTTTTTATCTTCTCATCTACTGATGGGTACTTAAGCTGTTTCTAAATCTTGGCTATTGTAAATAGTGCTTCAATAAACATAGGGTAATTATATAAATATATAATATATATTTGAATATATAACATATAAATAATAATATATATAAATGTATATTTTTTTCTGGCGTTTTTGAGATCCTTGGGATATATTACCAGAAGTAGAATTGCTGGGTCAAAACAAAGTTCCATATTTAATTTTTTAACGTTATCCCACATTATTTTCTACAGTGACTTCACCAAATTGCATCACCACCAACAGTGCACTAGGGTTTCCTTTTCTCTACAAGCTTGCCCACACTTGTTTCCTAATTTATTGATGATAGCCATTCTGGCAAGTGTGAGATGATATCTCATTAACTTTTTAATTTGCATTTCTCTGATGATTAGTGATGTTGAGCATTTTTTTTTCATATTTCTACAGGCACTCTCTATGTCCTCTCTGGAGAAGTGTCTATTCAGGTGTTTTATCCATTTCTTAATTGGGTTGTTTGTCTTCCTGGCATTGAGTTGTATTAGTTCTTTGTATATTCTAGACATTAAACCCTTGTCATGTATATCATTGGTGAAAATGTTCTGCTGTACAGTAGTTTCCCTATAAATCTTGCTGATGGCTTCTTCTTGCTGTATGGAAGCTTGTTAATTTGATGAGTTCCATTTGCTTATTTTCTTCTTGTTTTCAGTGTGTTAGGAAATATGTTGACAAAAACATTTTTACATTGAATATCAAAATTTTACTCCCTATGTTTTCTTCTAAGATTTTTATGACTTTGTGACTTAAATTTAAGTCTTTCATCTAGTTTGAGTTTATTTTTTTGTATGGTGCAAATTGGTGGTCTAGTTTTATTTTTTTTTTTAATGTACCAGTTCAGTTTTCCCAGAACCATTTATTGAAGAGACTGTCTTTGCTACATTTTATGCTCTCACCACCTTTGTCCAATACCAGTTGCTCAGGTATGGGTTTATTCCTGGATTCTTTGCTCTGTTTCCTTGATCTATATGCCTGTTCTTTTGCCAGTACCAGGTGATTTTTATTACAGTGGCCTTATAGCATAGTTTGATATCAGGAGTTGTGATACCTCCAGCTTTGGTCTCCTTTCACAAGATTGCCAAGGCTATTCAGGGTCATTTTTGTCCCATATAAATTTTTGGAATATTTGTTCTATATCTGTGAAGTATGACATTGGTATTTTAATAGGAATTGTGTTGAATCTATAGATCGTTTTGGGTAGAATGGCCATTTTGATTATGTTACCTCTTCCAATGTATGAACACAGTGTATTCTTCCACTTATTTGTATCTTCTTTGATTTTTATCTTCAATGGCCTATAGATTTTCTGAGTACAAGTCTTTTACCCCTTTGGTTAAATTTACTCCTAGGTATCACATTTTTTTTATTGCAATAGTAAATGGAATTGTTTTCTTAGTTTCTCTTTATGATAGTTCATTATTAGTTCATAAAATGCAATAGTTTTTCTGGGTATTAATATTCCATCCTGTTATTTTCTTGTTGGGACCCAACCTGCCTAGTTTCAGAAGCTGTAACTCCCCATGGCTAAAGCTGAGTGAGAGACCTTGGGACCATAGGCCACTTATCTCCTTAATAGGGGCACCACCTCTGTCCCCTTTGCTTCACCCTGTTTGGCCCTGGGCAGACGACTGGTTAGCCAACAATGGGTAAGATTTCTCAAGGGAGGGACAACCTAAAACAGGCACAGTCATCAAGGGATCCTCAGGGAAGGACTCAGGGGCTCTAGAGAAAAAATGTGATGTACCCTCACTCCTCAGGTTTGACATAGCCTGAGTCCTCTTTCTGTATGCAAGAAATCACCTAATCTTTTGGCTGCCTTACCTCCCCTGCCTGACTTAAGTCTGAAACAATGACAGAGAGCAGTACAGCCCTGTGCTAGAAAGGGCGGGTTCCCCAGAACAATCAGGCCTAAGAAAGAATACATAAAATCCTGTGAAATCTGCTTTGCTATCAATGTCCTGTTTTCTGATGAGGGTCTAAGCATGAAATGAGTTTGTCCCCAAAAGTTTTATGGCCTTTTAGCTAACTGACCCTGACTTAGAATAAGCCCTCATAGTTCTTTGAATATCATCTATTGTTTAATCCTTACTGCCTGACAATGATTGATGAGCTTTACCTGTATTCCTGTGCAAATTAAACCCAATAAAAGCCCATTGAGGAAAAGACTCCTGGGCCTTCTCCTTTGAGAGGTCAGCCAGCTTTCCTCCCCAAGCAGATCATGTCTTGATAGACTTATTCTCATCCACAGTGGACAGTGGGGGGGAAGCTCTAAGGACAGAGGCCCCCCACATTTTCCCAAGTTTATTTCTTAGATATAGTAGCTTTTTGGTGGAGTCTATAGTGTGCTCTTTGTACGGTATTATGTCATCTGTGGATAATGATAGGTTTACTTTCTCTTTCCCATTTGAAGGTTTTTAATTTCTTCTTCTAGTCTGATTGCTGTGGTTTGCACTTCCTATAGTTTTTTGAATAAGAATGGTAAAAGTGGACACCCCTGTCTTGTTCCTGATCTTAGGATAAACACTTTTGGCTTTTGTCCATTGAGGATGATGGTGACTATAGGCTTGTCATGTATGACCTTTATTATGTTGAGGTACATTCCCTGTATTCCCACTTTGCTGAGAGTTTTTATCATAAATAGGTGCTGGATTTTGCCAAATATTTTTTTTCTGCAACCTTTGATATGATCATGAGGTTTTTATTATTCATTTTGTTTATGTGGTATAATATGTTTATTGATTTGCGGATATTGTACCAACCTTGCATCTCCTAAGTAAATCCCACTTGAATGGTGTATGATGTGTTTTTAATGTATTGCTGGATCTGGTTTGCTGAAATTTTGTTGAGGATTTTAGCATCTATGTTTATCAGGGATATTGGTCTATAACTTTGTTTTCTTGTACTGTTTGTATTTGGTTTTGAAATTAGGATAATGCTGGCTTTGTAAAATCAGCTTGGGTGTCTTTCATCCTCTTGAATTTTTTGGAATAGTTTGAGAATTATAGGTAACAGTTTTTTGAATGGTAAAACTAGCCTGTAAAGCAATCTGGTCCAGGGTTTTTGTGTGCCAGGAATTGTTTGATTAATACTTTCATATCAATCATCATTATTGGTCTATTCAGATTTTCTGTTTCTTCCTGATTCAGTTTTGGAAGATTGTATGTTTCTAGAAATTTAGCCATTATTACCAGGTTGTCCAATTTCTTGGCATGTAGTTTTTCATAGTAATTTTTCACAATCCTTTGTATTTCTGTGGTCTCAGTTGTTACCTCTTCTATTTTATTTCTGATTTTATTTATTTGGATTCTCCCTGCTTTTTCTTTTTTTTTGATGTATCATGTTAAAAGTTTGTCAATCTTGTTTATTTTTTCAAAGAAGCAATTCCTGGTTTCAGCAGTTGTCTATTGTTTTTTTAGTCTATATGCCACTGATTTCTGCTCTGATCTTGATTATTTCTCTCCTTGTCCTTGCTCTAAGTTTTGTTTGTTGCTGCTTTACTAGTTCTTTTAGGTAGAGTATTATTGTTTATTTGAGATTTTTCTTGCTTCTTGAGGCCTGTAGTGCTATGAACTTCCCCCTCAAGACTGTTTTCACTTTGTCCCATATGTTCATTTTCATTTGTTTTCAAGAATTTTTATTTCCTCCTTGATTTCATTGGTTACCCATGTATTATTTAATAACATGCTAATTAGCCTCCAAGTATTTGGATGTTTTTGAGGTTTTTTTCAAATTGAGGTTGATTTCTAATTTCATGCTACTGTGATCTGAGAAAGTCCTTGATACGATTTCAATATTCTTGAATTTGTCAAGTCTTGTTTTGTGGCCTAACATGTAGTATGTCTTTGAGAGTAATCCATGTGCACTTAATGTATATCTGCTTCTCTGGTCTGAAATGTTCTGTAAATATCAATTAAATCCGTTTCATCTAATATGCTGTTTAATAAGGATAATATCCTTGTGAATTGTTCTGTCTGGAAGATCTGTCCATTGTTGACAGTGGGGTGTTAAAATCCCCTATTATGACAGTAGTATTGCCAATATCTTTCTTAAAGTACACTAAGATTGTTTTTTTAAATATATTTAGGTGCTCCCGTGTTGGGTGCACATATGTTTACAAGGGTTATTTCCTCTTACTGGACTGAACCATTTAGAATTGTGCAGTGCCCCTCTCTCTCTCTTTTAATGGCCTTCATTTTGAAGTCTATTTTGTCATAAAATATTCCATTTGTGTGGAATATTTTCCCCAATCCCTTTACTCTCAGTCTGTGTAAATATTTTTCTCTGTGGTTGGTCTCTTGTAGACAGCATATCTATCTATCAATCTATCTATTTACCTATCTATCTATCATCTATCTATCTAGATATAATGTATTGTTATACATTTGGCTACTCTCTGTCTTTTGATTGGAACATGTAATCCTATGTAAATTCATCTACATTTAAGGTTATTATAGATAGGTATTTATTTATTGACATTTTTAATATCATACCTGTTTTTCTCTCTTTATTTATTTTTCTTACAGAACATCTTTTAAGATTTCTTGCAGTGCTAGTTTGGCGGTAATGAATTTCTTTTGCTTTACTTTGTCTGGGAAGCTCTTTGTTTGGTCTTCAGTTTTAAATGATAGCCTTCTTGGGTAGAGTAATCTAGGCTGCAAGTTTTCAACTTTCATTACTCTGAATATTTCCTGCCACTCTTTTCTGGCCTGTAGTGATTCCACTAAGAAATCAGCTGAGATTCTACTGTTGCCTTTAAAACTCTTTCTTTGTCTTCAAGTTTTGCCATTTTAATTATGATGTGACTTGGTGTATGTCTCTATAGGTTCACCTTTATTGGAATCTCTCTCTGTCCTTCCTGTACTTGTCTGTTGTTTTCCTTCACCAGGTTGGTGAATTTTCTGTCCTTATTTCTCCAAACAGGTTCTCTATCCCTTTCTCACTCTCATCTCCTTCTGGGACTGCTGTTATGCAGATGTGTTTATGCTTAATGTTATCCCATAGGTCCCTTAGACTTTCCTCATTTCTCCTAAGTCCCTTTTCTTTTTCATTTTCTCTTTGGGTGGATATTGTCCCTTTATCCTCTAATTCACTGATTTGATCCTCTGTTTCATCTAACCTACTGTTGATTCCTCCAAGAAAATTCATTTCTGATATTTATTCTATTTTTATGGATTGCAGGGGATAGATCAGAAGAGTTTTTGGTTGGAGTTAGGGCTAAGACAGACCTGTAAGTAGGTACTAAACTCTTTCTCATTCTAGTACATCAACAGGAGGCTAAGCTCTCTGTTCAGTTCCCAGGCGATATCCTCCAAAAACCTCACACTTTGAAAGTCCCTTTTTGGAGTTTCTCCTTCTTCCCACTGAGGAAATGCACATGGCAGGGTAATATCAGGCTTCACAGGACAGTTCTGCAGAGTTTCCACATTGGGAATGCTGTATACAACCTTGCAGGGGTGGAAATGGGCACTCCTTTCCCTTCCCAGCAGTTTGTAGGCTGAGAGTAGTTTTGCCTTATGCAGAGGTGCTCAACTCTCACTGTCTATCTCCCAGCCCACAAACTTTGCATGAGACACAGCCCAGAACTCTTTGCTCTGTGCAGCCCCATTTTCTTGCAAGCCAAACTGGCTGGGACCCACCAAAACCCCTCCTTGCACACATTTTTGATCTCTCAATCCAGCTGGTGTCAGTGGGAGAGAACCAGGAGATCCAGCATGGCTTGGTATGGCTGAAAAGAAGTTCAGAATGGGATGAAAAGAGTTTTCTCATTTTGCTAGTTTCCTCTCCACAGCTGCAACAGCAGAGGTAGGTCACAATGGAGGGCAGGGTGCCACCCTCACACTTGAGATCAGGAAAACTGGTTCTCTTTCCAAGTCCATTCTGAAAGTTCTCTGTGTTGGTCTCCCCCCTGTACCTCCACCACAATCAGAAATCCCCTTTATGCCACAGCTATCTGTCTGCCTCAGACCTGTTGCATCAATGTACGTTCTGTCTTAGTCTGAGCTCATATAGTGAAAGCTTCAGTCTGGTTCCCAAACCACAGAAGCACTTCACACTGAATTTGAGATCTTTCATTTTCACAAGTGTGTAGAACCTCACTGCTTCCCACTGCCAGTGATCCCTCAGACACATCTTTTCTCCCTATTGCTGTGGGTATTATTATGGCCCCACTGTTCAAAGGGGAAGGAGCTCTAGGAGAGGGATTTCAACCTGGTCTCTTTGCTGGTAGTATAGCATCATGCAGGTCTCATGCCCACCCACCTTTCAGTTCCTTTATATAAGTCTCTATGGAGTACCAATGCCACAGTACTGAACCATTGGTTCTTTGTGCATAAAACCTCAAGGAATGGAGTGTTTCCCAAAGTCATGTTTGACTGCAGCCTGTAAGTACTTCTGACAGACCTGGGTGCAGTGGCCAGGTCCCTTTGGCAGACTGATCCCCTATCCTGAGCTCTCCAGGTTGGTGCTTCAACAATGAAAGCACTACTGCATTTCAGTGTACAACCTGGGACTCACAGTCTCAGTGGATACCTGCAGGTTTCCCCTGATTTGAGTTGGGGTTCTCTGTGAGAAAGTAAGGCCCCTGGCTATGAGAAGGGAGGGAGCTCCAACCTTGCAATTTCTCTTTGGTCTCTCAGCTGCAACAGAAGCCATGCATAGGGCAATTCTCCCTCCACTTATAAAATCCCCTTACTGGACATTATGAAGCATCTTCTGTAATTTTGACTTCAGAACTTCATATCAGCTAAGATTCAGTTGATTGTTCATATTGATTGTTGGAAGTTCAGCTGAAAATCCAGATCAGGAGCAGGAGCAAGTGGACTCAGCTTCCACCTACTCAGGAATGATCTCATTTCCTGATCTCAAGTGTGATGATTCCTTTCAAGGGATGCACAAATATTTTAAAATATATTTTACAGTTATCCCATTTCTCCCCCTGTATTCCCCTCTGCCTTATACCCCGCTCCCACCCACATTCCCCCCACCTAGTTCATGTGCATGGATGGTATATATAAGTTTCTCAGCTTCTATATTTCCTATACTATTCTTAAGCTCCCCCTGTCTATTTTCTACCTACTATCTATGATTCTTATTCCCTGTACCTTTTCCCCCTCTCTGCTCCTCCCACTTCCCTGTTGATAACTCTCCATGTGATTTCCATTTCTGTTATTCTCTTCCTCTTCTAGTTATTTGCTTAGTTTTTGTATTTTTTTAGGTTTGGTGGTTAATAGTTGTGCATTTGTTGTCACTTTATTGTTCACATTTTTTATCTTCTTTTTCTTAGATGAGTCCTTTCAACATTTCATATAATAAGGGCTTGGTTATGATGAACTCCTTTAACTTGACCTTATCTGAGAAGCACTTTATCTGCCCTTCCATTCTAAATGACAGCTTTGCTGGATAGAATAATCTTGGATGTAGGTCCTTGCCTTTCATGACTTTGAATACTTCTTTCTAGCCCCTTCTTGCCTGTAAGATTTCTTTTGAGAAATAAGATAATAATCTTATGGGAACTCCTTTGTAGGTAACTGTCTCTTTTTCTCTTGCTGCTTTTAAGATTCTCTCCTATAGGGAACCTATCTGAGTGGCATGTTGAATGTAGCCCATCCCCTTATTTGGAAAACTGATGGGGAGCTAGTGAGCACACAGGAACAGAGCCCACAGATTGGTTTTCCAGTGGGGAATCAGGCCAGCATTGTATCTAGGCTGTTTTGAGGCTTGCTTTTTGCTAAAACTCCCTTACCCTGAATTGAAACAACAAATGTTTACTGCATATCTTTAAAGTAACTTCTGAAAATCTGTGCTAAACCTCCCAAGTATGGAGTGTAATGAGTTCAACCACTTGTCCCCTTGCATCTGCAAACATCCTTTACTTTGAAGTAATTAACAATATTCTTTCCTTTGTTATCTGTTAAAGGTAACCACCTAAAGCAAACCTGTGCATAGTAAATGAGGACCATCCTCCATGTAATGTACCCAGAAAAGCAATAAAAGCCTGTCCAGGCAGGGGTCAGGGCCCTCTCTTTCACTTAGAGAACAGCCATGCCAACCTCTTTCTCCACAGGACTTCTGTAGTACATGTGAATTTGTTTGTCTCAGCCACAATACATGGATGCCCCAGGCTGGAGACTGCATCACTCTCCTTTTTTTTAAAATCTTCAGTAATGTAATTATGATGTGCCTTGGTGTGTACTTCCTTGGATCAAACTCTTTGGGACTCTCTGAGCTTCCTGAACTTCTTGGAAGCCTATTTCCCTTGCCAGATTAGGGAAGTAAGTCCTCTTTCATTACCTTTTCAAGTAAGTTTTCAATTTGTTGCTGTTCCTCTTCTCCTTCTATCCCCCTGTGATTCAGATGTTGGAATGTATAATGTTATCCCAGAGGTTCCTAAGCCTGTCCTCTTTTTTTTTTGAATTCTTGTTTCTTCATTCTGTTCTAGTTGAATGTTTATTTCTCCCTTCTGGTCCAAACTGTTGATTTGACTCCTGGTTTCCTTCCCTTCACTGTTGGTTCCCTATGCATTTTCCTTTAATTCACTTTTCATAGCCTTCACTCTTTCCTCTTTTGTGACCACACTCAACCATCTCTGCGAGGATCCTGATTACCAGTGTTTTGAACTGTGTATCTGATAGTTTGGCTATCTTTTTGTCACTTAGTTGTATTTTTTCCTGGAGGTTTGATTGTTCTTTCATTTAAGGGGTAAATTACAAGAATCACCTTCTAGCTATGTGGAATCCAATGTTGCAAAAGAAGGTGGGCTTTCATTGTGCTTCACTGAGGAAGCTCTGTATCTTTTATGTGAGTCAGCTTGGTCTTACATATGTGAGAAAAAGAACCAGACTCAAAAGCTGTATGAAACAGCTTGGGGATGTGAATTTAGAGTCTACTATACTGTTTTTAGTGCTTTGAGATTGAGGAGGTTGTATCATATAATCTGTGAATCATACTACGTAATTTCCCCACAATTAACCTAGAATTCCCTTCCACAGTTCTGCTCATATATTATTGACCTCCCTTTAAGCATTAGCAGAGAACCCAGAGGCCAACTCATGCTTATGTATTGAGTACATACTGTGAATTCAGCACAAGGATATAGACTAATAATCAGTCTAACATTATTCATTCTATTTAGAAATATGCACATTTGAATATACCTTACACAAGATCTGTCCTGAAAAAGTCCAACCATTGCTAGTATAATAACAGCTTGATTGAGATCTATGTAACCTAGAAGCCAAGGAGAGTGGACTGGAATATGCATGTGTGAACAATAAAAATTTCACTATACTAGTCAGTGGGGAGTTAGATGCTGTTGATTGAGCATGTGTGCAGTGTGGCTGTCACATTCAAAATGACTAAGCAAGAACAAAAGTCTGCATCAAATTGTGTATTAAGCTTGAACATTCCTCTGTGGAAACTATTTGGATGATTAGAAGGCTTTGGAGGATGATGCAGTGAGTGTAGCACAAATAAAGTGTGGCACAAATGCTTCAAAGATGGTTAAGGATCTGGTGAAAGGGATCTATATTCTGGAAAGCCTACAACATGTAGACCACCTGAGAATGTTGAATGTGTATGGGTTGCAACCAACAAAGATCAATGACTGACAGTGCGAGAACTAAAAGACAATCTGGAGATTTCAAAAACTACTGTGTCCGAGATTTTGATGCAGGATATTGGCATGAAATGTGTCATGGTAAAATTTGTTCTACAGCTTTTTCTACCAGAGCAGAAGGAATATGCTGCAGTTGCTAATGACTTGATTCAAACTGCTACCAGTTAACCATATTTCCTCAAGAAGATCATAGCCCAAGATGAATTGTGGGCCTATGGCTATGATCCTGAAACAAAGGCCTAGTCACCCTAATGGAAGTCACCTGGTTCTCCACACCCAAAGAAAGTGTGGCAAAGTCACAGCAAGATCAAGACCATGTTAACTGGGTTTTTCATTGGGAAGGTCTTGTTCATCATGAATTCACCCCTCCAGGCCAAAAAAATTAATAAGGAATACTACCTCAATGTTCTTTGTCAGTTGAGAGATACAATACAATGAAAAAGGCCACAACTATGGGAAACTGGACATTGACAGCTTCATCAACACAAGGTGCTCATTCCTGCATCATTTCTCATGCAGAGTTATTTGGTGAAACATCACATCGCCCAGGTGACACAGGCCCCTACAGCTCAGATTTGGTGCCCTGTGACTTCTGGCTTTTCCCAAAACAAAAATCACATTTTAAAGTGAAGAGATGTCAGACGATCGACAAGATTCAGGAAAATACAATGGGGCAGCTGATGGTTATTGGGAAAACTGTAAGAGGTCCCAAGGTGCCTACTTTGAAGGGGACTGAGGTGTCCTGTACAATGTTTCTTGTATGTTGTATCTTCTTCAAGAAGTCTCTATTTTTCATATTATATATATGGATACCATCTGGAGAGACTTCATACTATGATTGAAAGAGAGGCCCAGAAATTGAAGACCTGACTAGATCAATATTTCCCCTTATCTGATTATCCTTGTGTGCTACGGATTCTATTATATAAGCCTCACTTACACAGATATTCTGGTTTTGGTTTTCTCTTCTCAGTTGAAGAGCTTATAGGTGATTTCATACGCATTCAACACTATACCCCTAATACCAATCTCTTAAGTCACTGCAAATACAGAACATTTTGATTATTCTCTATTTCTTCCTTTACCTAATCCATGCTTTACCTTTATTTGATTTTTACTTTATTAACCAAAGGGAGCCAATGGCAAGAGCCTCATGGGAGGAAGGAGAGAACAGTCATCTGACTGTTCAAGCTTAGCCATTGTGTTTCTTATGTAGATGCATCCTTCCTTAATATCAGCTTTACTATATGACCCAAATATATGGGTACAGTATTAATGGTTGTCAACTACACTATTTGATATCCCCTTTGCCCCTTCAATCATAGTAATATGAGCTCAATTCTATGGTTAGTTATTTTATGTATATCATTCCCTGTTTTTTTTTAAATTTTATTCTTATTTATTCTCATTTAATTTTATTCTTGTCTATTACAGTTGTCCTGATTTTTCCCTTTGCTCTCCTCTGTCCCACCCTGTCTCCTGCTTCCACAGTCCATCCTCACCTTATTGTCCATGCTCATGAGTCCCCTATCCATGTCCTTTGTTTGCTCCTTCCCCTTCTTTACCCATTGTCTCCCACCACCTCCCCTCTGGTTACTGTCAGCTTGTTCTTTATTCCCATGTCTCTGGTTTGATATTGCTAACTTTTTAGTTTTGTTGATTGGGTTCTATTTATAGGTGAAATCATGTGGTATTTGTCTTTCACCAACTGGCTTATTTCAATTAGCATAATAGATTCCAGGTCCATGATGCTGTTGCAAAAGTAGGAGTTCTTTCTTTCTGCTGCATAGTATTCTGTTGTGTCAATGAACAATAGATTGCTTTTTTTTTCAGTGTTGTTCAAGTACAGTTGTCTCCATTTTCCCTCCACCACTTCCCTCCACCCCAGCCACTTAATCCATTCATCTACTGGTGGGCACTTAGGCTGTTTCCAATACTTGGCAATTATAAATAGTGGTGTTATATACACCAGGGAACAAAAGTTCTTTTGAATTCCTGTTTCAGGATTCTTAGGGTATAATACCAGTTGTGGAATTGCTGGGTCAAATGGCAGTTCCATATTTAATTTTCTGACAAAATTCCATATTGTCTTCCACAGTGGCTGCACCAGTCTGTAGTCCCACCAATAGTGCACTAGGGGTCTTTTTCCTCCACATCCTCACCAGCACTTGTTCATTGATTTTATTATGATGGTTAGTCTGACCAGTGTGAAGTGATATATCATTGTGGTTTTCATTTGCATCTCTCTGTTAGCTAGTGATGCTGACCAGTTTTTCATGTCTCTATGGACCTTCTGTATGTCCCCTTGGTGAGGTGTCTGTTTAGGTCACAGAAGTGTCTTTGCCCATTTTGAATAGGATTGTTTGTCTTTTTGGTATGGAGTCATGTGAGTTTCTTATGTATTATGGAGATCAAACCCTTGTCCAAGTTATCATTGCCAAATATGTTTTCCCATAAGATTGGTTCCCTTTCCATTTTGTTGATGTTTTCTTTAACTGTGCAGAAATTATTAGTCTGATATAGTCCAATTTGTTTATTCTTTTCTATCCCTTGCCTGAGGGGATGTATCAGTGAAAATATTGCTGTGTGGAATATCTGAAATTTTCCTGTTGATGTTTTCCTCTAGGACTTTTATGGTGTCATGAATTATATTTTAGTCTTTTATCCATCTTGAGTTTATTTTGTGTATGTTGTAAGGTGGTGGTCTAGTTTCATTTTTTTGACATGCACTTATCCATATCTCCCAAAACCATTACTGAAGAGACATTTTTTTACTCTGTTTTATGTTCCTGCTCCTTTTGTCAAATATTAACTGACCACATTGATGTAGGTTTATTTCTGGACTCTGTTCTGTTGTTTTGGTCTATGTGTCTGTTCTTATGCCCATACCAGACTGTTTTGATTACTATGGCCTTGTAATATGGTTTGATATCAGGTGTTATGGCCCCTTTTACTTTGTTCTTCTTTCTCAAAATTGTTGCAGGTATTCAGGGTTGTTTATGTTTCCATATACATTTTTGAAATGTTTGTTCTATATCTTTGAAATATGTCATTGGCCTTTTAATAGGGATTATATTGAATCTATAGAATGCTTTGTGTAGTATAGATATTTTGATGATGTTAATTCTTCCGGTCCATAAACATAGTACATCCTTCCATTTATTTGTGTCTCCCTTAATTTCTTTAAGTGTTTTGTGGTTTTCAGCATACAGGTCATTTATCTCCTTGGTTAAGTTTATTACTAAGTACTTGATTTTTCTTGTTGCTGTAGTAAATGGGATATTTTTTCCTAATTTCTGTTTTGGTATTTTATTATTGTTGTACAAAAATGCCTTCCATTTCTGAATGTTGACTTTGTATCCCACTGTTTTGCCAAATTCAGTTATTAGGTCAGTTATATTTTTGGTGGAGTCTATAGGGTTTTCTATATATGCTATCATGCCATCTGCAAATACTGACAGTTTTACTCCCTGCTTTCCAATTTGGATGCCTTTTACTTCTTTTTCTTGTCTGACCACTGTGGCTAGGACTTCCAATATACTATGTTGAATAGAAGTGGTGAGAATAGACACCCTTATCTTGTGCCTGATCTTAGAGGGAAAGCTTTCAGCATTTGCCCATTGACTAATATGTCGGGTCCAGATTTCTCATATATGACCTTTATTATGTTGAGGAATGCTCCCTCTATTCTCGCTTTGCTGAGTGTTATCTTAAATGGGTGCTGTATTTTATCAAATGCCTTCTCAGTATCTATTGATATAATCATATGTTTTTTGTCTTTTTTATTGTTTATGTGATGTGTTACATTTGATTTGCGAATATTGTACCATTCATGCATCCCTGGATTGAATCCTATGTGATAATGGTGTATTACCTTTTTAATGTATTGCTGGATCCAGTTTGCCAATGTCTTGTTGAGGATTTTAGCAACCAGATCCTTGTTGAGGATCTTGTTGAGGATTTTATGTTCATCAGCAATGTTGGCCTATAGTTTTCTTTCTTTGTTGTGTCTTTATCTGGTTTTGGAATTAGGATAGTACTGTACTGGCCTCATAAAAAAAAAGGTTGGAAGTCATCCTTCTTCTTGTTTTTTGTTTTGTTTGTTTGTTTTGTTTTTTGAATAGTTTGAGAAAAATTGGATTTAGTTCTTCTCTAAATATTTGGTAAAATTCTCCTGTGAATTCGTCCAGCCCAGGGTTTTTATGTGCCAGAAGTTTTTTGATTATTGCCTCAGTTTCACTAGTTGATGCTAGTCTATTCAGGCTTTCTGCTTTTTATTGACTCAGTCTTGGAAGATTATATGTTTCTAGAAATTTGTCCATTTCATCCATGTTTTCATTTTGTTTTGTGTGCTTTTTTTTTTTTGCCATATAGTTCTTCGTAGTAATTTCTTATGTTCCTTTGTATTTCCATGGTATTGGTTGTGATTTTTGCCTCTTTTTTCTGAGTTTATTTATTTGAGTCATCCACCTTTCTTTCTTGCTGAGCCTGGTTAAAGTCTCATAGATTTCATTCATCTTTCAAAGAACAAGCTCCTGGATTCATTGATCCTTTGGGTTATCCCTTTAGTCCCTGTGTCATTTAATTCTGCTCTCATCTTGACTCTTTCCTTCCTTCTACTTGCTCTGTGGTTTGTTTGTTGTTGTTTCTTTAGTTTTTATAGATGTAGGGTTAGGTAATTTATTTGAAATGTTTCTATATTTTTTAGGTAGGCCTGTATCACTATGAACTTCCCTCTCATGACTGTCTTCACTGAATACCATAAGTTTTGGGTAATTGTGTGTTCATTTTAATTTGTTTCCACAAACTTTTCTGATATTTTTCCTTGATCTCATTGTTTACTTATTCATTTTTGGGGGGATTGAAGCAAATTTATTTCTTGACACTATACTCTGTTACAATAAATTAAATTAATATACAATGTTTTGTTTTTTGTTTTGTTTTGTTTTTACTTGTGGTTCAAGTACAGTTTTCTGCCTATTCCCCTCCCCCTCCCCACCACCCCAGCCCTCCCTGCCTCCCTCCCCTGTTTCCACCTCCCTTGTTATTGTCCATATGTCCTTTATAATTGTTCCTGTAAACCCTTCACCCTTTTCCCCGTTATCTGAAATGGAAATTGAGAACAGGCTGACAGTGATCAGAGGGGAGAGGGGAAGAGATACTCATTCATTGTTTAACAACATGTTATTCAGTTTCCATAGTTTTTACTGTTTTTGAGTTTTTTCCTTGAGGCTGGTTTCTAGTTTAAAATCATTGTAATTTGAGAAAATTCTTGATGTGATTTCAATTTTCTTGAATTTATTGTGGATTGTTTTGTATCCCATCATCTTGAAAAAGATCCATGTGCATTGAAAAGAATCTATGTTTCACTTCTTTGGTGTGAAAGGTTCTGTATATATCAGGTAAGCCATGTGATTTAGCATGTTGTTCAGTGCCACAATGTCCATGTTGATTCTTTGTTTGGAATATCTGTCCATTGTTGACAGTGGGGTGTTAAAACCCCCTATTATGAGTGTGTTGTTGTCTATATTTTTCCTGAAGTCCTCCAAGATTTTCCTTATGTATTTGGGTGCTCCTATGTTGGGTGCATATATATTTACAATGTTTATGCCTTCTTGATGGGTTATTCTCTTTAAATTAAGAAATGTCCTTATTTTTCTATTTTTATGCCCTTTGTTTTGAATTCTATTTTATCTGATATATGTATTGATACCCTGGCTTTTTTTTTTCTGTCTTAATGGACCATCTGTTTTTTGATGCAAAAATATACTGCCCCCATTTTACAGATGATGTAAAATAAACACAAATAGACCATCACACAAATTCACTTAATAAGTGATATAATAAGGATGTGAATCCAGGCAATTGAATGTAGTGACTACATATCTCAATGCTAGGCAAAAGTACCCTATATATCAGTACATGGAGACCACATGAAACTGTTCAGTAAAGCCTTGGAAATAAAGGAAATAATATGACATTCTAAGAGCTAAACTTTAAATCACAATGTGAGTCAAAATGAATAAACTTTTCTGTCTTCCCCCAGAACATGTTTATTGACTTTTAGAGAAGGGGGAAGGGAAGGAGAGAGAGAAGGGGAGAAACATCAACGTGAGAGAAAAACATTGATCTGTGCCTCTCACATGCAACCTGAGTGGTACTGAACCCAGAACCTAGCAATTTGCCTTGACTGGGAATTGAACCCACGGCCTTTCAGTCTAGGCAACTTTGCTCCAACCAACTGAGCTGCACTGGCCAGGGTGATTTTTAAAAATCTTAAATGAGTAGATGCAGTATTTTTTAATTGAATTTATCTGAGTGACATTGGTTAATAAATTTATGTAGGTTCAGTTATACAATTCTACAATACATCATCTGTACATTGTATTGTGTGTATCAAGTGTTGTGTGTATTGTGTGTATTATCAAGTCTCCTTCCATCACCATTTATACCTCTTTTACTTCTTTTACCTCCAATATCCCCTTCCTTCTGGTAAGCAGCATATAAGAGTCTGTGTCCATGAGTGTTTCTTTTTTTTTTCCTTTGCTTAATCCATTCACCCTTCTCATTCAGCTCCCAAAACCCTCCCCTCTGTCAGCTGTGTCTCAAAAGTGGGAAGAATGTGTGGTCTTCTTAGCAGAAAGAAAAACCAGTTTATATAATGGAACTTATAACTATGTTCAACCCTGGGTGTTCAGAGTATTTTAAATCTTAGCCTCATTGATAAAGTCAATCCAAGTATATAGGACAAATGAGGCTACCTTATTCTAGTGCCAGTAAACATTTACTATATTTCGCTAAAGCTTTTTATTCTTACTATGTGCTCATCCAGTAGCTTTATTATTTTTATTTGTTTTCATTATTCTGCCTATAGGAGATGAGTATGCTAGTTGGTACATAGTAGGCATATGCTAGGTGGTACATACTAGGGGTACACCATTCCTGTAGGTATCATGTTTATATTTTAAAATACTGGGTAAAATGATATTCCTACTGTGTAGTTCAGTTCTATGAGTTTGGTTAGTGGTTATGTGGCCCTGTAGGGTAGAGATGCTTTATAGAATCTGAGGAAATTATATTTTTAAACCTGTAAGACTGAATGGCAATCATTTTATTATAGAGTGCAAATCTCATTTTCAATTTAAACATTGGATGGAAAGGAGTAATAGAAAGGCAATATTCTCTGTAATTAACTAAGAGACATGTGAAAATAATAGTGAAGAAAAATATTTCTTAGGAGATATCAATTATCAGCATCATTCAGGAAAAGCACTTATGAAACCACTCTCTGCATTGTAGTTTTTCATAGTCACTCAAGTTAACAGACACAGTTCTCAAAGACTTTAGACTTTATAGCTGAACATAGAATTTTTCATAAAAATATACAAACATCCATGAGTATTGGAGCCAACTTGATAGTAATAATTCTCAAGTAAAATAAGAACTTGTCATTCTGGTCTATAAACAGGTCTCTTGTCAGTTTTATTTTATCAAGTCATCCCTGAGGGAGGTATTTTGACAGATATTTTTTTTTTCTAGTCCTAAAAAGCTGAAACCCAGGTCCTGGACCCCAGTATGTCAGATTATCTGGGGACTTTGTCTAATAACCTTAGTTCATCTAATTATAACCCCCATGAAGTAACTGTAAGTAGTTCTTAAGAGACTAGACATTGTATTCAGACAAATCCAATTTGAATTTTGGCCCTGCCACTGTCCAGCTGTATGACATCAGAGGCAGCTTAGTTTGTAAAATGGTTTTATTTACTCCCTTATTTTTGGACAGGTGAATATGAGTTGGCTAGGCAATATGTATGTGGCAAGAAGGAGAGAAAAAGAGAACTCTAAGCAAAGAAAAACACTCAACCAAGAAGAATAATATTGCATGGTGTATTTGAAGACCTGAAAGAAGTATAGGATACAAAATAAAAGTAGGTAGCATCAGTTTGGGGAGATAGAGTTAGATCATATGGTATTATGTGAAGAATAGGCTCAAGTAGACACAGTTTGTTACAGGAAGACAAGGACATGGTCTAGGTAAGATTATGGTGATTCAATACCTTGACAGACTTATATGAATGAGTTTGAGAATACAGAAAGTGGATAATTCTAAGAATAAAATATTTGGGATGGGAACAGTGTTTATTAATGCCTGTCACTATAGATTAGATATTTAAACAATACTTTCACTCAATTAAATTATAAATATACCCAAAGGCATTTATTTATTGGTTTCTTGGAAAACACAATTAGGGTTAAATTCTTTCTATGTAAAATATAATACACAAAAGAGAAAGAGAATCCTGGACATGTAGGAAAGATTATAACTCTAAAAATCATCCACTGCAGAAACCAAAGAGTGAGCATAGCACAGTTTCATATCTATAACAGAATTCAAGAAGACAAGGGAGATCTGAATAACAGTCCAGTAATCATTATCAGAGAGCAGTTGTGAGGGAAACTGCAGGGTTGATGAAGACATATCAGTTCTATGCCCTCCCAAGACAATGGGAAAATAAAGTCAAGAATTGGCAGTGCTAAAACCTGAATTGGAGATATGCCTCAGTGACTTAAAGATCTGCTGAGAAATCCTACTTGCTTATCACTTTTTGAGTGTGATTGAAGATACAATAAACCACTTCTCCCCTATGTTCTTACAAAGAATGGAATCCCACTACAGTTTCTACAACTAGGCTGTGACTAAAGTAATACTTTACTCTAGCAGTCTTGAACCAAAATTAATACTCAGACCTACCAGAAAAAAATATAGATTCTGAATGTTTCACATATTGATAAATAATATTCCACAGGACTTATTAAATATTTTAAATTTCAGGTGTATTGTTTTAATATGAGTGAGCAAAAAAAGATCCAGAGTAGTCATCTAAAAATGATTGTTCGAGTTCACTTACAAAAAATCCCCAAATGGCCATAGTCCAGTTGTAATCTAAAAAAAAAATTAAGTATGCCTGGGGTAGTAATGACAAGGCTATGTGCCCTCAGAGTGATTGGCCACTAAGGAGATGAATTAATTTAGTCAATAGCTAAATGTTTAAAACACATACCCACAAACAATATGAATTGCTTCTTGTATGCAGAGTGGAAATCAAATATGCTTAGAGAAAGTCTCAGAGCTGATCACAAGATTATCTAAGTTGAAAGTGTTCTAAAATAACTTGAATTATTAGAAATAACAAGAAATGCCTTTCAATGTGCTTTTAAATAATTTATAATGTCTTTGAAGTAAAGTCTAACATTTACATTTAGTTGAATTGACCATGGCTTTGGCTATCATGGTGTCTAGGAGAGTGGCACGGCAGCTGTAAAATCATCCTATCAACTACATATGATACTAGTCTCTTGAGTTTCTTATGTCAGGACCATAATGTTCCAAAGTAGTTCTGAGACAGATGACTTGAAAAAGAAGATAGACAGAGACAGAGGCAAAAGAAGACACAGTGACAGGAAAAAAAAAAAAAAAAACAGAGAATATAGCAACACATGCACATAGTCTAACATAGGTAATAAAGAATAGCTTATGAAGAAATTAAAAAGCCGTTATTCCATCATCCTGCTTGTCTCCCACAAGCACTAATTTTATCAGTGTGAATTTTTATCTTTTCTGACATTTACCTCCAGGTTTCTAAATATTTTTAAAATTTAGACATTAACTATTTTCTTCCTAATTTAAAATAAGTTAAATTTTTACTACCTTGGTCTTCAGCCATTTCTCCTCCATCAAGATGCTTATAGCTATTTTCTGAGTCATGCTTTTGACTATAAATTCCATTTAAACAATATTCCTAGCATTTCAGATTTCCACAGGGTCAAGGAATTGGCCTGGAGCCACTCCCACTCCTTCACCTGAAAACAATAGATAACAACAATGAGAATGTAAACAATTCCCCACAGTTTACTCCATGAGTGAGATGGAGGCAGGGCATTCCAGAAAATTCTCAGTAAGGTGTAAGTGAGAAGGAAAAGAGAATGTCATGACACTGTCATGTGTAGCTGATTCTGCCTATTTCCAGGCTAGTTGTACAACAGAGCTCTCTAAAGTAACTTCCAAGTATAATATAATATGTATTAATATGTACTAATATGTACTAATATGAAGCATATTTTCGTGTGTAATTTAAACTCAATAATACAATAAAATCATGTACAAGTTAAATAAAAGATTTAGGGGTAATTTCTGGTAGGTGATATTAAAATTACTAGCACCTAATGATAGTAAATGAAGATCAAGTGTTCATAAATGTTATTACTGATTTAAAATTCTCTATAGAAAAAGCATCCCTTCATTACCAATAGCCAGATCACTCCCACCATACTGCCCTGAGAATTCAACTGAGTGGAATGAATTACAGGAATTAAAAGAACACAAATAAATATTATTTCTTTGTAATTTTGTAATAAAATTTTGTAATTTCTCAGTAATTTTGTTGTTTTTAGTAATGACAGCATATTTTTATTTTTAAAACAGTTATAAGGGAGAATAAAGCAATTATGTTAATTATATTATAAATAAACATATATAATATAAAAGAGATACAATTATAAAATCAAATGGACTAAGCGAAAATATCATGTTACAATTAAACTGAAAATATTATGAAATATTTTAGTCTATTGACTTAAAATATACTCTTAAAAGAACATCTCAGTAACAAACACTATGAGTACTATATTTAAGACTCTAAGAGAGATACTCACTAAACAGAACCTGAAATTCTTAGAAGACCTGATTCCAGATGCTAAGTAGAAGTGAAATGGAATCTAATAAGCCTGGATAAGAAAGAGAGAAATATTAAAAATAATAGGATCATGAAACAAAGGTTCAGGAGTCAGCTTGAACTTAGGCCTACTGACCAAAACTGTGCCAACATGAACACCGTAAAGAAATAATAATTATAACAACAATTGAAACACATGCAACCAATAAAAATAAAAAGAGTGCATAATATATTTATTTAAGAAAGAAAGTCAGAAAAAAATGCTTGGTTTGAAAATGCTTTGTAAGAATTTGAGAAGCTAATTGAACTGTTATGTTTTCAACTTGGAAAGAGAAAATATATATACATATATATATATTTATGTAGTAGAAGAAAGTGATTCTAGTTTGCTATAAAATAATTGATTCAAATAGAAAACTATTTTTCTACAACACCAATTAAATATGTTGATTCAGGCGAAGGTTACCAAGTGGTGTTAACAGTCAACATTTGTGTAATACCAAAATAATCTTATATACTTTATAGGATTTTTTAAAATATTTTATTTATTTATTTTTAGAGAGGGAAGGGAAGGAGAGAGAGAGAGAGAGAGAAACATCAATGTGCGGTTGCTGGGGGTTATGGCCTGCAACCCAGGAATGTACCCTGGCTGGGAATCGAACCTGGGACACTTTGGTTCCCAGCCCGCGCTCAATCCACTGAGCTACGCCAGCCAGGGCTGGATTTATTTTTTAGTTATAAATTATAAAATAAAACTAAGAGATGGATTAGAGTGTCATAGTCATAATACAATGACCTATTTCAAAATCTTTAACAAATGTTCAGTCAGATATTTGTGTCTCATGCTGTGGTGCAGTTTCAATTATAAAACAACTCTGATTACACATTAGCACTCGAGATGTTTTAGCCACATTTAATATATGGACACATAAGATTTTAGAAATAGTTTTCCAGTGTACAAGAGAAGAAGGGAATATTCATGACCATGATACCAAGAGTATTATCTTTAATAATATTCATCACACTTTTATTTATCTGTGTCTCGCTCTAATATTCTTGAATAGGTGTCGCATTTCCTAAACAGAGACTGTGATCATCTTTTTCAATTTCTTACATCCCAAAACTAGCAGTGTCTGATCATTAGTAAACACTCAGTACAGAGTTGTTAAATAAAATGAAACTGAATCCTTAAATTATATACACAGTTTTTAAGGTTGAGAAACATATTTCCATAAAATGTATTCTTATAAAAATATTACTTTTATGGAGAAAAACTTCACAAGTGATAGACAATATCAGGTTCAAGCGCAGAAAGCATGTATTGGTTAGAATATTGGAACCTCTGCTTATTAATTTTGTCTGAAGGCAAATCATTCATCATAGTCATTGGTAAACACAGGATAATATTTTTGCCACTGGATTCTGACAGGATCACGTGACAAATACAATGTCAGGCTTATAATAGGTACATTCTAACTCTTAGCTCACTAGACCATACCTGTATAGCTATAGGAGTTTTTACAGTAAGTTCTCTTCTACAGAGTTTTAACCATTCCAGACAAAAATATGGATTGATTATCCAGGAGATGTCTTTATCTATGAATAAATCTCAATTTAATCCAATATTAGAACCAGTGATAGATTTCACCTTGGGCCAACATTCTGGTTAAAATTATCATCAAGGTATTAACTATGAATTCTCTACTCTCAGAAGCAGTAGAGTAGATAAAAACAAATTTAAAGAAGAAGGTAAATATTCCCATTTTAATCTCATATAGGTATCACCTCAGAGCCCATGAGTTGCATGTCTTTAAATAGAAGCCAGACTTTTGGCTCCTATTTGTCAGGATCAGAAGAGTACTATCCTAAAATAAACTTCTTACTTTTATCTTTTTTCATTTTTGCTTTACTTGGGCAAGAAGGTCACCTAAATTTCACCTGATCCATCTTATTCAGCAATGTGTTAGTTTATGACCAGGCAGGGTTTTATGGAAAGCCCAAACTCCTTTCAGGAATACCAGTTAAGAGAAAGGTTAAAAAATCTAAGAAAAGATAAAAATTAACCATTTAAATAATGTTGTCTATTGACAGTTACAAATAAACTTGTCTAGGAAAATTATAAAATAATACTTTAATGGTGAATTTAACATTTTATTATGGGAAGCTTTTTCAAATTTATAGTATTTATTTTATGCATATTTTATTGATTATGCTATTACAGTTGTCCCAATCTCTTCCCCCTTTGCCTCTTTCTGTCCACTACTCTCCTTATCTCCAGAAATCCCTTCCCTTAGTTCATGTTCATGGATTGTGTGTGTAAATTCTTTGGTTTCTCCATTTCCTTGGCTATTCTTAATTTTCCCCTGTCTATTTTGTTCCTACTAATTATGCTTCTTAATCCCTGCACCATTTCCCCATTCTCACCCTCCCTCCTCCCAGATGATAACCCTCCAAGTGATCTCCATATCTATGATTCTGTTCCTGTTCCTGTTTGCTTATTGTTTTTTTTTTTTTAGATTCAGTTGTTGATAGTTGTGAATTTTTTTCCTTTTAATGTTCATGGTTTTGATCTTTTTCTTAAGTCCTTTTAACATATCCTGTAATAATGGCTTGGAGATGATGAACTCCTTTAGCTTCACCTGTATGGGAAGCGTTTTGTCTGTCCTTTCATTCTAATAGCTTTGCTGGATAGAGTAATCTAGTTTGTAGCTCATGTTTTTTCATCACTTTGAATACTTCTTGCCAATCCACTCTTGCCTGCAAAGTTTCTTTTGAGAAATCCACATATAGTCTTTATGAGAACTCCTTTTCAGGTAACTCTTCTTTTCTCTTCCTGCTTTCAAGATTCTCTCTTTAGACACACCATGACGTGTCTTGGTGTGTTCCTCTTCTGGCCCAGCTTATTTGGGGCTCTCTGTGCTTCCTGAACTAGTATGCCTATTTCACCAAATCAGGGAAGTTTTTTCTCAGTATTTGTTCAAATAAGTTTTTGGTTTCTTGTGCTTCCTCTTCTCCTCCTGGCACCCCTATTTTTTGGATAATGGCACATTTGGAGATGCCCCATGGATTCCTCAACCTAACCTCATTTTTTTTTAATTCTTGTTTCTTCTTTTTGTTCTGGTTGCATTTTAAAATATTATAATCTTAAATAGATAGATTTGGAGGCTACAACACTTGATCCAGAACAACATAAGATATGTAAATATATCATTAAATGAGTTATTGAAGTCTTCTCTGTTCCCTGTAACTTAAAATGGTGATTATAACAGTAACTACTTCAAAGGTTATTATAAAGATTAAATGTGGTCGTATGAATAAATCACTTGGAAAAGTGCCAATAGTAGTAGTAGAAGTAGTAATAGTAGCAGTAGTATGTGTGCCCACTCTGCATTGTGTGTTCCTTGTTCCAACCATGCCAAATTAAAATATTTACATTTTGGTGTGCTATAATTTCTAATGGCTCCAGGCCTTTGAGCATGCTGCTACTTTACATAGAATGTCCTCTTTGCTCTGGCTCACATGGCAAATATTACCTCCTACTTAGGGATTAGTTAGGTCTTTCAGGAGCCCCAAATCAAGTCTGGCTTACTTAGGCAGAGATTTATATGATAACATAAGGATCATCAAGATATCTCATTAAACACTGTGGCATAAAATGAATTTTTTGTGCTCTCTTAAAGTAAAAAGAAAAACAATCCCTCACCAGTCTGCAAACATAATATGTATATCCTTCTCAATTTAAAGCTGTAGCAATTTAGAAGTTGCAGGAGAAAAATATAATTAGCAGGACAGACAGAATGTATAAAATGATCTAAGTAAAACCATGATAAATTTACATATATGTGAGATGTGTTATCATTTATCCTAATTTATTGATAATGATAAAAATATGTGAATTGAATTTACTAATAACCAATGAAAAACAGAGATAAGGGAAATTTAAACAAAGCTGAACAAAACATTAAGGGAAATTTTTAAAAATAAGATTAAAAATCATAAATAGACACATGAAATTAAATACATGAAAAAGTAAGTGTTCTCATAACAAAAGTAAGGAAAATAGAACATGTTAAAGCAGTTAAAATTCAAGCAATACTCAAAATTGGGGTAGGCATATGAAAAAGTATGAGGTCAGCATGTATTATCATAACACAATATGAAATTAAAAGCAAAGAGCATTATATGATATAAATAGTTATTGTATATTAATAAAAGCTAAACTTTATAAAATGAATGTTTTATGATCCTCAAATTTTTAGCATTAATGTATATAAAGAAAAACTAGACAAAAATAGACTAATACATTTTGCCTAGAATTTTACAGGTAAATCAGGTAATAAACATATATGTAAGATTTGATAATAATATCAACATCCATGATTACAAATATATACACCCACAATTATATATATATAATGATACAGTCTACAAAGGTTTCTTATCATTTGCTACTACCCTTAAATGTCACTCTCTCAAAAGTGATCATACATGATAATATAAATCCTCAATACAACAAATATAGCCTATACATACTATAGATGTAAAAAGGAAATACAATGTTTGGGATATGACCTAACTATAATAAGAAATATTCAAAAAATGTAACTTTATAGATAAAATAAAAAACATTGAAAATATACAATTAAAAATCAAGCATTGACAGTTTTACTTCCCCCTTTCCAATTTGGATACTTTTTATTTCTTCTTCCTGTCTGATTGCTGTGGCTAGGACTTCCCAATACTATGTAGAATAAGAGTGATGAAAGCAGGCATTCTGGTCTTGTTCCTGATCCTAGAGGGAAAGCTGTAAGTTTTTGTCCATTGAGAATGATGTCGGCTGTAGTTCTCTCATCTACAGCCTTTATTAGATTGAGGAATGCAACCTCTATTATCATTTTGCTGAGTGTTTTTATCATAAATGGGTGCTGTAACTTATCAAATGCTTTTTCTGCATCTATGGATATGATCATGTGATTTCTGTCCTTCATTTGGTTTATGTGATCTATTATGTTCATTGATTTGCAAATATTGTACCATCCTTGCTTCCCTAGGATGAATCCCACTTGATCATGGTATATGACCTTTTTAACAATTTATTTATTTATTTTTAAATATTTTTTTTATTGTTCACATATACTTTTATGCCTCTCCCCCCTCTCCAAACCAATGCTCACCACTTCCCTCCCCTGTTTCCACCCACTCCTTGTGATTGTCCATATGCACTTTATAATTGTTCCTGTCAACTCTTCACAAATTTTCCCCATTATACCCTCCCCTCTGGTCACTGTCAGCCTGTACTCAATTTCAATATGTTTGGCTATAATTGGCTCCCTTGTTTGTTTTGTAGATTAGGTTCCTGCTAAAGGTGAGATCATATGGTATTTGTCTTTCACTGCCTGGCTTATTTCACTTAGCATAATGCTCTCCAGTTCCATCCATACTGTCACAAAGGACAGGAACTCTTTATTTCTGCTGCATAAAATTTCATTGTGTAAATGTACCATAATTTTTGATACATTCATTTACTGATCAGCACTTAGGTTGTTTCCAGCACTTAGCTACTGTCAATTGTGCTGCTATGAACATTGGGGTGCATAGGTTCTTTTGGATTGGTACTTCAGGATTCTTAGGATATAATCCAAGCAGTGGATTTGTGGGGTCAAAAGGCAGTTCCCTTTTTATGTTTCTGAGAAAATTCCATACTGTTTTCCATAGTGGTTGTACCAGTCTGCAATCCCATCAACAGTGCACTAGGGTTTCCTTTTCTTCACATCCTCTCCAACACCTGTTTGTTACTTTGTTTATGATGGCCATTCTGACTGGTGTAAAGTGGTATCTCATTGTGGTTTTAATTTGAATCTTTCTGATGGCTAGTGATACTGAGCAACTTTTTATATGTCTTTGGAAGCTCTGTATGTCCACCCTGGAGAAGTGTCTGTTCAAGTCCTTTGCCCATTTTTTAAATGGGTTGCTTGTCTTTTTTGAGTAGTGTCATATGAGTTCTTTGTATATTTTAGAGATCAAACCCTTGTCTGAGTTGTCATTGGCAAATATGTTTTCCCATACAGTTGGTTCTCTTTTCATTTTAATACTACTTTCTTTAGCTTTGCAGAAGTTTTTCATTTTGATGAGGTCCTATTTGTTTATTCTTTACTTTATGCCCCTTATTCTAGAGGACATATCAGTGAAAATATTGCTGTGTGGAATATCTGAGATTTTCCTGCCTATGTTCTCCTCTAGGACTTTTATGGTGTCACAACTTATATTGAAGTCTTTTATCCACCTTGAATTTATTTTTGTGTATGGTTTAAGCTGGTGATTGAATTTCATTGTTTTGCACATAGCTGTCCAGTTCTCCCAACAGCATTTGTTGAAGACTCTACTTTGCTCCATTTTATGCTGCTGCCTCATTTGTCAAATATTAATTGACCATAGAGACTTGGGTTTATTTCTGGGCTCTTTATTCTGTCCCATTGGTCCATGTGCCTGTCCTTATGCCAGTACAAGCTGTTTTGATTACAGTGGCCTTGTAATACAGTTTGATATCAGGTATTGTCAGCCCTGCTACTTTGCTCTTCTTTCTCAAATTGCTGCAGTTATTCAGGGTCTTTTATGGTTCCATAACAATTTTTGAAGTGTTCTATATCTGTGAAGTATGCCATTGGTACTTTAATAGAAATTCTGCTGAATCTATAAAGTGCTTTGAGTATGGACATTTTGATGATGTTAATTCTTTTGATCCATGAACATGGTATATGTTTTCATTTGTTTGTGTCTCCCTTAATTTCTTTCTTCAGGGTTGTGTAGTTTTCTGAGTACAGGTCTTTTACCTCCTTGGTTAGGTTTATTCTTAGGTATTTTATTTTTCTGGTTGCTATATCCAATAGGATTTTTTTTTCCTGATTTCTGTTTCTAATATTCATTGTTGGTGTACACAAATGCTTTTGGTCTCTGGATATTGATTTTGTATCCCACTGTTTTGCCAAATTCATTTATTAGGTTGAGCATTTTTTTGGTGAAGTCTATAGGATTTTCTGTGTACACTATTATGTCATCTACAAACAATGACAGTTTTGCTTCTTCTTTTCCAGTTTGGGTGCCTTTTATTTCCTTTCATTGTCTGAATGCTGTGGCTAGGATTACCAATAGTATGTTGAAAAGAAGTGGTGAAAGTTGACAACTTCTCATATTCCTGATCTTAGTGGGAAAGTGTGTAGTTTTTGCCCATTGAGTGTGAAGTTGACTATAGTTCTCTCATATATGTCCTTTATTATGTTGAGGAATGCTCCCTCTATTCCCACTTTTCTGACTTTTATCATAAATGGGTGTTGTACCTTATCAAATGCATTCCATGCATCTATTGATATGGTCATGGGATTTTTGTCTTTTGTTCTGTTTATGTGATGTATTACACTTATTGATTTGCAAATATTGTACCATCCTTGCATCCCTGGGATGAATCCTACTTGGTAATGGTGTATGATCTTTTTAATGTATTGCTGGATGAAGTTTGTCAATATTGTGTTGAGGATTTTAGCATCTATGTTCATCAGTGATATTGCCCTGAATTTTTCTTTCTTTGTTGTGTCTTTATCTGTTTTTGGGATTAGGATGATGCTGGCTTCATAAAAAGAGTTTGGGAGTCTGCTGTCTTCTTAGTTTTTTTTTTTTTTTTTTTTTTTTTTACATAGTCTGTGAAAGATAAGAGTTAGCTCTTCCTTAAATGCTGTGTAGAATTCTCCTGTGAAACCATTTGGTCCAGGGCTTTTGTGTGTTTGGAGTATTTTGATTACTGCTTTGATTTTGTTATCTGTTATTGGTGTGTTCAGGCTTTCTGCTTCTCCTTTATTGAGTTTTAGAAGATTATATTTTTCTAGAAATTTGTCCATTTCATCTGTTTTCAAATTTCTTAACATATAGTTCTTCATAATAATTTCTTACAATCCTTTGTACTCCTATAGTATCAGTTGTAATCTCTCCTCTTTCATTTCTGACTGTGTTTACTTGTGTCCTCCCTCTTTTTTTCTTGATGAGTCTGCTTTAAGGCTTGTCAATTTTGTTTATCTTTCAAAGAACCAGCTCCTGGATTTATTGATCTTTAGAATTGTGTTTTTAGTCTCTATGCTGTTTAATTTTGCTCTGATCTTGGTTATTTACTTTCTTCTACTTGATCTGGGCTGCCTTTGTTGTTCTTTTAGTTCTTGTAAGGGTAGGGTTAGATTGTTTATTTGAAATGTTTCTATTTTTTTTTTAGGTAGGCCTGTATCACTATGAACTTCCCTCTGAGGACTGTCTTCACTGTGTCCCATAAATTTTGGACTGTGAGTTCATTTTTTCCCAGAAACTTTTTGATTGTCTCCTTTATCTCATTCTTGACCCATTCATGGTTTAATAGCATGCTATTCAATCTCCATGAGTTTCAGTGTTTTTCAGTTTTTTCCTTGAGGTTGGTTTCTAGTTTCAGTCCCTTGTGGTCAGAGAAAATACTTGATATGATTTCAGTTTTCTTGAATTTCTTTATGTTTGTTTTATGACTTATCATGTGGTCTATCTTTGAAAATGTTCCATGTGCATTTGAAAATAATGCATATTTTGCTTCTTTGGAATGAGAGGCTCTATATATATCAGTTAAGTTCCTTTGGTCTAAGACATTGTTCAATGCTGCAATATCTTTGTTAATATTTTGTTTGAAAGATCTATCCATTTTTTGGCAGAAGGGTGTTGAAATCCCGTACTACAACTTTGTTGTGGTCAATATCTTTCTTGAAGTCCTCTAAGATTTTCTTTCTATATTTGGGTGCTCCTATGTTGGGTGCATATATATTTACAATATTTATGTCTTCTTGGTGGATTCTTCCCTTGAGTATTATGAAGTGACCTTCTGGTTCTCTTTTTATGGCCTTTTTTTTGAAGTCTATTTTGTCCGATATGAATATTGCTACCCCAGCTTTTTTATCCTGTTTGTTTGCTTGTAATATTAGTTTCCAGCCCTTCACTTTCAGTCTGTGTAGGTCTTCTGTGCTGAGGTGGGTCTCTTGTAGGCAACATATGTGTGGGTCATGCTTTCTTATCTATTTGGCTACTCTGTCTTTTGATTGGAGCACTTAATCCATTTACGTTAATGTTATTGATAGGTAGTTATTCATTGCCATTTTTTTCATACCTGTGTTCCTTTCTCTCTCCCTCTTTTCCTTCCTTTCCCTAAAGCAGTCCTTTTAGTAACTCTTGCAGAGCCAGTTTGGTAGAGGTATATTCTTTTAGGCTTCTTTTGTCTGGGAAGCTCCTTATTTGGCCTTCTATTTTAATTGAGAGTTTTGCTGGGTACAGTAACATTGGTTGCAGGCCTCTCATTTTCATTACATGGAATATTTCTTGCCCTTCTCTTCTGGCTTAGAGGGTTTCCATTGACAAGTCAGCTGCTAGCCTTTTTGGGGTTCCTTTGTATATTACTTCCTGTTTCTCCCTTGCTGTCCTTAAGATTCTGTCTTTGTCTTGGAATTTTGCCACTTTAATTATGATATGTCTTGGAGTGGGCCTCTTTGAGTTCTTCTTGATTGGAACGCTCTGTGTTTCCAGAATTTCTATGAATTTTTCTTTCATCAAATTAAGGAAGTTTTCCATCATTACTTTTTCAAACAGGTTTTCTACTCCTTGATCTTCTTCTTCTCCGTCTGGTATCCTTATTATATAGATATTATTATGTGTCATGTTGTCCTGAAGCTCCCTTACCACCTGTTCATTCTTTCTGAGCCTCTTTTCCTTTTGTTGCTCATTCTGGTTGTTTTTTTTTCTACCTTTTCCTCCAGCTTTCTAATTTGATCCTCTGCTTTATCCAGCCTACTTGTAATTCCTTCTAATGTGCTTTTTATTTCTGATATTTTATTGTTCATATCTTTCTGATTTTTATGGATAGTTTCTATTTCCTTTTTCATGCTGATGTAGCCCTCACTCAGTTCCTTGTAGTTATCTGTGAGTTCCTTGAGCATGTTTATAACCATTAATTTGAAGCCTTTATTTGATATTTTGGTTATCTCTATTTCATTTAGATCTTTTAGTGGGGTGTCTTCTATTCCTTTTGATTGCATGTTCTTTTATTTTTCTCTCCACTTTAGGTGACTTTTTGTGTTTCTTTCTGTGCTTCCCAATGTTTTGCTTTCCTAGCTCTCTTTGTAGGGTGAACTTCTATGGAAGGAATTCTGTGAGGTTCACTGGTATGGTCTCTTTGATCTCCTTGTTTGTCCTTTCTCCTATTGGTGTGGGCTCTCTTGTTGTGCTTGGATTTTTACCACTTGGTGCTTCCTTTGTTGGTGGTTTTTCTCCTCCAGCAGGTATACCGATGTTCATAGCACCCATGTATTCTTTTATGTCATCAGTGGCAGATGGTAGGCAAAATGGTGTAAGATAGCGCAAGAATATTTTATAGGATTTAAAGTAACAGCAAATAGAGAAGTGATAGGAGATTCTTTTGATAAGTATACCATTAACTGTTATATTTCACCCAACTAGTCACTTTTTATAAAAGGTGAAAGGGAGATAAGACACTTGTTGGAGGTAAGGATAATTGTGAGCTGAATCCAGAAAACAGAGTGCTTGTGCATAGTTAGATGATGAGATGTAGTGAGATTAAAGGATAGAAAGTAGGTATAGTGTGAGAGAAAATACAGTAAACCACAGCAATACTAATGCTCAGGATTAAGGTGAAGTGGGCTAAGATCGTGGACTGTTGCTGTGTAGTGTGTACAATTGTACAGAACAACTATTATTTACACTAGTATGTCTGTTTTTCAATATTCTGTGCAATTTTTGGCCTGCAAAGTTCATATAAAATGGGATTCTGCTTCCTGTTCACTCTGTTCCTCAGAAGATTGTCTAGGTGTCCCAGCAGGGTGCAGAGAGAACTGGGCTCTGCTCCCACCTACCTTGCCACCATCTTCTCTACAAGGCAAGGAAACAGTCTTCAGAAAACAATCCAGCCCACAACCCGATATCACAATTTGAGCTTCCAGAAGTGGAGTTCTAGCAAAGGCAGGAGCACTGTGGCCTGGATATGCCTGAGGAGAGACTGGTGATTGGAAACTTTGGAGAGACTGCAGAGAGAGTAGACACATGGATACCAGTGCTTAGTCAGCCCCCAAACCCCAGCAGCCAATGTCCTTTTTAACAATTTACAATAGTCAAGTGCAGGAAGCAACCTAAGTGCCCACCAGTAAATGAGTGGATCAAAAAATTTTGGTACATTTACACAGTGGAATACTATGCAGCAGAGAGGAAAAAGGAGCTCCTGCCCTTTGCGACAGCATGGATGGCACTTGAGAGCATTATGCTAAGTGAAATAAGCCAGGCCGTGAGGGACAAATACCATATGATCTCATCTTTAACTGGAACATAATCAACAAAAGAAATGCCAACAAAATATAACCAGTGACATTGAAATTAAGAGAAATTAACAATATCCAGAGGGGAGGGAGGAAGGGGCAATGGGGGAATAGGTTTTCAGGAACTACTGTAAAAGACACATGGACAAAATCAAGGGGGATGGTGGAAGCAAGGGAGGGAGGTGGGTTTGACTGGGGTGGAGGGAACATGCAGATGACTCTAATTGAACAACAATAAAATAATCTTTAAAAAATAAAAAGGTTACAAAGTAAAACAACCATCTCAGGAATGTATAAAAATTAATGAAAAGAAAAAGAACAGGAACAATCAATAAAAGCAGTCATGAGTAGAAATGAAGAAAGTGCTACAAGTGTTAAAATAAACCACTAGTTTTTAGAAACAAAGATATAGAATGTATTCTGGAAAATATGATCAATAAAACACAAATACAGCACATCCTTTTAAACCAATACAAAGCAAGAATAAAGCTAGAAATATTTGCAAATAATGAAATTCATCTTTATAGAATATCAAGCAGAATCAACAAAAACCTTTATAAATAATAATATAGTGTATTAAGGTGAAAAATACAAAATACCTAATGAAACTATTTAGATATTTTAAATTTTAGTAATAAATAGCTAAAAATTTGAATATAAAAGTACCAATTGACAGCATATATAGACCAAGGGATACAAAGGAAAGAATAAACAAATGGGACTACATCAAATTAAAAAGCTTCTGCACAGCTAAAGAAAACATCAGCAAAATGAATAATGAACCAACCATATGGGAAAATATAATTGCCAATGATACTTCAGACAAGGGTTTGATCTCCAAAATATATAAAGAACTCACAAGACTCCATACCAAGAACACAAACAATCCAATTAAAAAATGTGCAAAAGATCTGAACAGACACTTCCCAAAGAGGACATACAGAGGGCCCAGAGATACATGAAAGGATGCTTAGCATCACTAGCCATCAGAGAGATGCAAATTAAAACCACAATGAGGTACCACTTCACACTGGTTAGAGTGCTAACATAAACAAATCAACAAACAACAAATGCTGGAGAGGTTGTGGAGAGGAGGGAACCGTAGTGAACTGTTGGTGGAATGCAGACTGGTATAGCCACTGTGGAAAACAGCATGCAATTTCCTCAAAAAAATAAAAATGGAACCTTCATTTGACCCAGGAATTCCACTGCTGGGATTATACCCTAAGAGTTCCGAAGCACCAACCCAAAAGAACCTATGCACCCCATTGTTCATAGCAGCATTATTTGCAATAGTCAAGTGATAGAAACATCCTAAGTGCTCATCACTAAATGAATGGATCAAAAAATTGTGGTACATTTACACAATGGAATACTACACATCAGAAAGTAATAAGGAACTCTAACTGTTCATAACAGCATGGATGGAACTGGAGAGCATCATGTTAAGTGAAATAAGTCAGTGAAAGCCAAATACCATATGATCTCACCTATAAGTGGAACCTAATCAACAAAGCAAACATGTAATCAAAATAGAACCAGAGACATGGAAATAAAGAACAAACTGACAGTGAACAGAGGGAAGCCTGTACAAGATAATGGTGGAAAGAAGGGGAAGGGTCATCAAGGAATGTGTATAAAGGATGCATGGACAAAGAAAAGGGCAGGGAACTGAATTTGGAACATGCAGAGTGGATAGGGCAGGGAAGAGTAATAAGGGACACATAAGGACAACTGTAGTTGAACAACAATAAAAACAACAATAGCAATTGAGGGGTATCCTCAAAATGGTGGAATAAGATTTTGCCAGACCTCATATCATTACAAAAACAATGATGACAACCATCCAGGGATAAATACCCCAGGGTCCTTTATAAATGAAGGAGAGATAAAAACTTAAAAAGACAAACAGAAAATGAAGTTGTTTATGGCTAATAGATATGACAAAAGAAGTAGTAAACAGAATTGTTCAAGTAGCCACAAAAAGATGATAATTACTTTAAGTGTAAATATACTTTAGAAAAGAGAAATCAATAAGAATATAATAATACTTCAAGGGGTTTCTTTTATGAATTGATTATTAATTTTCTTCTGCTTTATTTTATATAATCATGTGAGTTTTGTTTTCTTGCATGTTAATAGAGTGCATTACACTGTTTAATGTTCAAGTATTGAATGAATCTTGCATCTTTAAAATTAATCCCCACTTGGCCATGGTGTATAATTACTTCTGTATATTGCAAAATTCTATTTGATATTTGATAATATTTTAGAAAGAAAATTTTGCATCTACATTCATTAAAAATGTTGTTCTATATTTACATTTTTATAAGTTCTTTCTGTGATTTTTAAAGATGGGGAAATAGTAACTTCATAAAATTAATTGGGAATTGTTTTCTTTTTCTATGTTTTCCAGAAGAGATTGTGTTGAATTGTAGTTGATTTTTTTTTTTTTTATGTTTGGTGGAATTCTCCAATGAAACCATATGGGCCTTCAGATTTCCTTATTAGGCACTTCATTGCCCCTTATAGTTATACTAGAATTTCAATTACTGTTTAATATTTCATGATTTGTAATAGTTGGTGTTTTTTGAGGAATTAGTCCACTTCATATAAGTCATCAAACTGATGTTTTGAATTGTTTGTAGTACTATTCAGATGTCTGCAAAATGTGTGGTGATAGGTTTGTTTTGTTCCTAATATTGGTGATCTGTGTTATATATTTTCTTTTTGTTAGTCTTGCTAGAGCTTTGTCAATTGTATTGATCTTTTAAAAGAGCCATTTTTTTGTTTAATTGATTTTCTCACTTTTTTTGTTTTTATTGTTTCTGACTTCTGTTCTTATCTTCATTATTTCTTTCCTTTTATTTGTTTTGAAGTAATTTCAGTCTTTGTTTTCTAAGTTCTTGAGGTGAAGCTTAGATCGACATTAGACTTTTCTCTTTTCTAATATTACATCCATTTATTGCTAAAAACTTCCCTCACAGTATTGCTTTAGCTGTGTAACACAAATTTTATATATTGCAATTTAATTGTCATTTATTTCAATATATTTTAAAACTTCCTTTAACTCATGGTTTATTTAGTAGTGTGAGTTATAGTTTCTGAGTGTTTAGAGTTTATTCTTGCATTCTTTTCTGTTACTGATTTTTACTTTGATTCCATTGGGAACACAGAGAAAATTTCATATGATTTCAATTATTTTTATTTTTTACTTTGTTTTATAGTTTAAAATGTGGTCATCTTGTAGATGTTCTGTAGACACTTGAAAAAAATGTACATTTTGATGTTATGAGATGAGATTATTATTGATTCGATCATATTGATTGATAAAATGGTGATGTTGAGTTCTTTTATTGTCTTATTGGTTGTGTAGTTGGTCTATCAATTGCTGAGAGGTGTTATTGTCTCTAGCTATAATTGTGGATTGGTTTATTTCTCACTTATCTATTGGCATTTTCAAGTTGCCAGCTTCCTCAAATTCAAGTCTAGGTTATTTGCAGCAAAAAGCAAAGCCCAAAGACAGCATCATCATTTTAATCTTGGCTCTTGTGGCCCTCACCCTGTCTTCTTTTTTTCCTCAACATTCCAGAGTCACTTACATTTGTTTTAAATATTGTTACCAGGGTTTTAGTTGTACTTTGTGTGAGAAATTTTAAAAAGTATATCTATGCCACCATCCAGGAGGAAGTCTTTCATTGTTTTCTTTTTACTTTCCACTTGTAGGATGCAACAATCCCATACAAAAATAATTTTCTGCCATTTTAAGTAGATTTTCTCCATTTGGTTGTTAGTTAGAATTTTGTGGGAATCTTAAAATACTTATAATATCTTAATTATAGCTCTAAATATGCAGATTTACAGTTTTGAGACTGTTTGAATATTGGGATGTATAAGATCTCATTCTATAATTCAAATGGGAAGGAAACGTGGAGGATTACTATTTTAAGTAATAATAAAAATAAGAATATAAGTATAGTGATAAGATCTACCCTATGGAACCAACTAGTTAAATCTACCCCTTCCATGAGATTTTAGATCAAAAGCTTGAATTACCAGAACCTCATCACTTATACTGAGCCATTGACAAATGGGTACAGGTTGGTATTACTGTATCATCATATTTCTTTCCAATTGAGTGAAAAATATTTATATAAAAATTCATACATAGAAGCATTAGCAAGATAGTAGAATAGGAGGCTACTGATTTTCCTTCTTCCTCTGGAATCACTTTATACACCTACACATAGATCAATACCCTCTGAGGGAAATCCAGAAATTAATTGAATGAATCCTATGTATAGGGCAACTGACAAAATGCCCACAACAAAGTGTGAAAAGTTTAGACACGCTTATGCCATAAATTTCATCCCCAGTATAGTGCCTGACAATCAGGAGAAAATTCTTCACTCCTAGCTTTGGCCTGAGGGTATGGACCACACATAAAGCACCCCAAATTTTACAAATGCCACCTGAAAGATGAGTTCCTGAATCACCTGGACTGAAGAACCAAAGGGGCTTAGCATCCAGGAGTTTCTGAGTACTAGAGTAAATAAATAGGTTGTTCTTAAATAGTGATTTTGTTTTCAAGAAAGATATAAAATTGCCAACAGGTATATGAACTAACAAGCAAAATAGAGACAGACTCATAGAAAGAGAGTAGTATGACAGCTATGGATGGGGGACAGTTAGTGGGTGGAGAGAGTGAGCAAAAAAGAAAAAAGACTCATGGACATGAACTGCAATGTGGTGATTGGGTGGGAGGAGTAAAAGGAGGATAAATCATAATAGAAAAAGATACAATTAAAAAAAGAAATGTATTTAGTTAGCAGTTGGTCAGTCTCTACCTTTCTTATTCTGTTAAATGTATTGTCTAATTTTATAATAACAGTAATTCAGTAAAATCACATTTTATAGATGGGTAAACTAAGGCATTGAGAGACTAATATCTTAAGGTTATAGAAGTATTATACAGAAGTTAGAAATGGAAGCCCAGGATTTTATAAGTCTAATACTCATACTACGCCATATACAAACTAAAATTCCATTTACAGAGCACTTTAGTCAAAGAAAAATAAGATGATCTAAAAGAAGTTGTTCATTAATTTCTAATTCACTAAAAAATAAATACCTGTTATTGTTTTCTCTTGTGTAACAATAGGATTTATGTAATGTTTCCATTAACATTTCTTTAATGTGGTAAAAATAAATCACTTGTCTATTTGGGAAATAAAACTACAGCCCAAATACAAACTTGTTCCTATGCAAAACTCATGAGGCTGTGTTAAAATTTTTTTGCTGTTAATACACGCAGTTGCCTTTTATCTTTCAAAACAAAAATTAGAGTGAGGGAGACTCACTAAAGTATGTAATTTTGCCAGCTCATTTTCACTCCTGAGAAAAAAAGGACAGCGAACTAAGAATTAAATAACATGGATTCCTAATATAAAGTAAGATTTTTAAAGTAACTCTCTTAGGTATCATGTATCATAATAAAAGTCTTTATACTTGGCCCTGGCTGGTGTAGCTTAGTGGATTGAGCTCAGGCCTGCAAATCAAAGGGTTACTGCTTTGATTCCCAGTCAGTGCACATACGTTGACTGGGGGCCAGGTTCCCAGTAGAGGGCATGTGAGAGGCAACCACACATTGATGTTTCTCTCCCTCTCTTTCTCCTTCCCTTCCTCTCTCTATAAAAATAAATATATAAAACCTTTTAAAAAAGGATTTTTTAATAAGTATAAAATCCTTTATACTTATAAAAATAGAATGAATTTAATATGATGATTCATTTTGTTTTTGTTAATATACAAAAACTCAATTATCTGTGGCAATTAAGAAGTATAAGTATAATTATTTGAATATTCACTACACTCAAAATTTACAAGAAACATTTTTTATCTGTAATTCCATCACTAGATATTCATGTGTTTTTTTTCCGTGTCTTGGCTATTGTCAATAATTCTCAATGAATGTGGAGCTACAGATACATTTTGAGTTAATGATTTCACTTCCTTAAGGTAAATACCCAGAAGTGGAGTTTCTAAAAAATATGATAATTCCATTGTTAATTTTTTGAAGAACCTCCAAAAGATTCCCTAAATAGGCTGAACCAAATTATACTCCCATAGTGTACAAGGGTTCCCTCTTTACCACATGCTTACCACACTTGTTATTTCTGGCATTTTTGATAATAGCCATTTGAACAGGTGTAAGGTGATATCTCTTTGTGGTTTTAATTTACATTTCCCTGATGATTGGTAATGCTGAGCACCTTTTCGTGTACCTGCTGGCTATTTGTACATGTTTGAAAAAAATGTCTATTCAAGTATTAGCCCATTTTTAAATTCAACCGTTTCTTTTTTTGTCGTTTTTTGCTATTGAGTTGTATATGTTTGTTATGTAATTTAGATATTAGTCCCTTATCAGATGTGTGATTTGTAAGTATTTTCTCCCATTTCTCAGGTTGCCTTTTTCATTTATGTCAATTGGTTCCTTTGCTGTACAGTTTTTAGTTTCTAGTTCACTCATTGATTCTTCTTGTTTGCCTTTGCTTTTGGAATCAAAATCCAAAATATCGTTGCTGAGATCAAAGACAGAGAACATATACTTTATATTTTCTTTGATGAATTTTATGGTTTCAGGTTTTATGTTTAAGCCCTTAATACATTTTGAATTGATTTTTGTTCATGGTGTAGGATGGGGGTCCAGTTTCATCTGTATCTTGCAGTTGTTCAGTTTTCCCAACAGATTTTATTGAAGAAACCACCCTTTCACCATTGTATAGTCTTTGAACCTTTGACATAAATTAATTTAGAATATATGAGTGGGTTTATTTTTTGGGATCTCCATTTTGTCCCATTGCTCTATGTGTCTGATTTTAAGATAATACTATACTGTTTTGATTATTATAGCTTTGTAGGATAGTTTGAAACTAGGAACTATTACACCTCCATCTTTGCTCTTGTTTCTCAATATTGCTTTGCCAATTTGAGATCATTTGTGGTTACATACAAATTCTAAGATTTGTCTCTATTGCTGTGAAAAATGCTGTTGGAATTTTTACGGGGATTGCACTTACTCTATAGATTGCTTTGTGTCTTCTTCAATTTCTTTTATCTGTGTTTTAAAGTATTAAATATATAGCTATTTTACTTCTTTGGTTAAGTTTATTCCCGGGTATTGTATTCTTTTTGATGCAATTATAAATTGAGTTGTTTTCTTTATTTCTTATTTTGAGAGATTGTTACTAGTGTATAAAAACACATGTGATTTGTTATATTTATTTTGTATCCTTCATGCTCAGTGAATTAGTTCTAACAGTTTTTTAGTGAAGTCTTTGGGTTTTCCACATATAAAATAATGTTATCTGCAAATAACAACATTTCTTCTTTCTTTTGATTTGGGTGTTTTTCCCCTCTTCCCTAATCATGTTAGTTAGAAATTCCTGTATTATATTGAATAAAAGTGGTGAGAGTGGGCAAACTTATCCTGTTCCTCATCTTAGAGAAAAGGTTTCAGCTCTTCACCATTGAGTATAATGATAGTTGGGATTTTTCCTACATGGCATGTTTATGTTGAGGTAAACTCCCTCTACATATGCACTTTGTCAGGAGTTTTTTTTTTATCATAAATGGAAGTTTTATTTTGTCAAATGATTGTTCTGCATTTGCTGAGATGATTTATCTTTTATTTTATTAATGTGGTACATGAAACTGATTTGAGGATGTTAAATCATCTGGCATTTCTGGGATAAATCCCACTTAGTCATGGTGTATGATCCTTTTAATGCATTGCTGAATTCAGTTTGCTATTTTGTTGAGAATTTTCACATTCATGTTCATCTAGAATATTGGCCTGTAATTTTCCTTTTTTTTATTGTATTGTCTTTGTCTGATTGTGGTAATACTAATATGTACTCATATAATGCATTTGAAAAGTACTCCCTACTCTTGTATATTTTGGAAGATTTCAAGAAGGATAAGTATTAATTCTTTAAATATTTAGTAGAATTTAACCAGTGAAATTTCTTGTCCTGAATTTTTCTCTGAGGGGAGATTTTTTGATTACTGATTCAATATCCTTACTAGTAAAAGGCCTGTTCAGATATTCAATTCATGATTCAAACTTGGTAGATTGTATATTTCTTCTGGTTTACCTAATCTATTGCCATGTGGTTGTTCACAGTAGCCTCTTATGGCTCTTTGTATTTCTATGGTATCAGTTGTAACATCTTTTTCAATTTTGATTTTATTTGAGTCCTCTCTCTTCTTTTCTTGGTAAATCTGTATAAAAACATGTCTATTGTATTTACCATTCCAAAAACCCAGCTTCTAGTTTTATTGATACTTTGAACTGTTTTCGCTCCATTCCATTTATTTTTGATCTGATCATTCCTGTCTCCTACGAACTTCGAGCTTCCATTCTTCTTTTTTAATATCTTTGAGGTATAAGTTGGATTTTTTATATATTTTTTTCACAATGTGGGTATTAATCACTATGAACTTAATGCTTAGAACTACTTTTTTAAAGTATATTTTATTGAGTATGCTATTACAGTTGTCCCAATTTTTCTCACCCCTTTATCTCCCTCCTCCCTGTACCACTCTCCCCACCATCCAGCATTTCCCACCCCTTCTTAGTTCATGTCAATGGGTTGTATATATAAGTTATTTGGCCTCTCCATTTCCTATATTATTCTTAACCTACCCCTGTCTATTTTGTGCCTACGTATTAGGCTTCTTATTCCCCATACCTTTCCCTCCATTCTCTCTTCCTCCTCCCCACTGATAACCCTCCACATGATCTCCATTTCTGTGATTATTTTCCTGTTCTACTTGTTTGCTTAGCTTGTTTTGTTTTAGTTTTTGGTTCAATTATTGATAGTTATGAGTTTGTTGCCATTTTACTGTTCATAGTTTTGATAACCTTCTATTTCTTAGATCAGTTCCTTTAACATTTCATATAATAATGGCTTGGTGATGATGAACTCTTTTACCTTCACCTTCTCCAGGAAGCACTTCATCTGCCCTTCTATTCTAAGTGATAGCATTGCTGGACAGAGTAATCTTGAATACAGTTCCTTGCCTTTCATGACTTTGAATACTTCATTCCAGCTCCTTCTTGCCTACAAGGGTTCTTTTGAGAAATCAGCAGATAGCCTTGCAGGGAACTCCTTTGTAGGTAACTCTCTCCTTTCCTCTTTGCTGCTTTCAGCATTCTCTTGGTATCTTTCATCTTGGGTAACTTCATTATGAAGTGTCTTGGTGTGTTTGTCCTTGGGCTCAATTTCTTTGGGACTCTCTGGGCTTCCTAGACTTCCTGGCAGTCTATTTCCTTTGCCAGATTTGGGAAGTTTTCCTTCATTATTTGTTCAAAAAAGTTTTCAATATCTTGCTCTTCCTATTCTCTTTCTGGCACCCCCATGATTTGGATATCGGAATGCTTAAAGTTGTTCCATAGGTTCCTAAGCCTCTTCTAATTTATTTACATTCTTATTTATTCATTCCATTCCAGGTAGATGCTTATTTCTTCCTTTTATTCCAAATCATTGATTTGAGTCCTGGTGTCTTTCCCTTCACTATTCGTTCCCTGTATATTTTTATTTCACTTTGTATAGTCTTCATTTCTTCCTTCATTTTCTGACCAAGCTCAATCAATTCTCTGTGCATCCTAATTACCAGTGTTTTGAACTCTGCGTTAGATAGGTTGTCTATATGCTCGTAACTTAGTTCTTCTTTTTTTTGTGGGGGGGGAGTTTTTATCTGTTCTTTCATTTGGGCCATATTTCTTTGTCTAGTCTCAGCTGTTATTTTGTAAGAGGTGGAGCTTTAGGTATTCTCTAGGGTTGCACAATCCTCTTTGATGCATTGTGGCACTGCCAGTCTGCATGAATATGTCTTTAACTACTGCGTTGTTGGACTTCCATGAAAATGATTCCTTGACAGTTCTGGTTGTCCTTTGTTTTTAAATTGGTGTTATTTTTCTTTTGGTTGGGTGAGGAAGTGAAGCATTACTGCCTACTCCTCCAACTTGGCCAAACTCCAGAACTGCTTTTTTTGTTGTTAAAAAAAAGTTTATTTGAAGTTTTTCTTCCTTTAATTATTTTTAAAATTAGAGTTGACATTCAACATTACTTTATATTAGTCCTAGTTGTACAGCGGAGTGGTTAGATATCTATACAACTTATGGAGTGATTCCCCACAATGAGTTTAGCACTGTCTGGTACCACATGTAGTTATTATAATATTATTTATTATATTTCCTATGCTGTATTTTATATCTTCCTGACTCTTCTGTAACTACTAACTTGTACTTCTAAATCCCTACATCTTTTTCCCCCAGCCCTCCTACTCCCCTTCTATATGACAACTTTGTGTGTCTTCTGTATCTATGCATCTATATATGTTTTGTTTATTCATTAATTTTGTTCTTTAGGTTTTACATGAAAGTGAAATCACTTGGTAATTGTCTCTGTCTGACTTATTTTATATAGCATGATACTCTGTATGCCCAATCAAGTTGTCACAAATGGTAAGAATTCATTTTTTAATTGCTGAGTAATATTCTTTTGTATATATGTACTACTTCTTTATCCAGTCTATTGATGGGCACTTAGGTTGCTTCCATATCTTAGCTATTGTAAATAACAATACAGTGAACATAAGGGTTCCCATATCTTTTCAAATTAATGTTTTAGATTTCTTTAGGTAAATACTAAGAAGAGGAATCACTGGGTTATAAGGTAGCTCCATTTTTTTTTTTTTGATGAATCTCCATACTATTTTCCACAGTGGCTGAACCAATCTGCATTCCCACCAATAGAGTATGGAGACTTCCCTTTTCTCCACATCCTTGCCAACCTTTGTTTACTGATTTAATAATGATGGTGCTATCTCATTGTGGTTTAAAATTGCATTTCTTTGATGATTAGGACATTGAGAGTCTTTTCATACATATATAGGCCATTTGGATGTCCTCTTTGTGATATGTATATTTAGGTCTTTTGCTCATTTTTTGTAATTGAAATGTTTGGAGTTTTTGGTGTTAAATTGTATGAGTTATATATAAATTTTGGATATTAACCCTTTATCAAATGTATCAGTGGTGAATATCTTTTTCCATTCAGTGGGTTGTCTTTTCATTTTGTTGATACTTTCATTTGCTGTGCAAAAACTATTTAGTTTGATGTGGTCCCATCTATTTTTTCTTTTGATTCTCTTGCCTGAGGAGATACATCAGAAAAATACTACTAGTTGCAATTGTCAGAAATTTTACTGCCTGTGTTATCTTCTAGGATTTTTATGGTTTCAAGTCTTACATTTAGACCTTTAATCAATTTTACGTTTATTTTTATATATGCTGTAATAAGATGGCCTAGTTTTATTTTTGAATGTATCTGTCCAATTTTCCTAACACCATTATTGAATAGACTATCTTTACCCCATTGTGTATTCTTTCCTCCATTGTCATTGATTAATTGACAATATTGGCATGGGTTTATTTTGTGATTCTCTATTCTGTTTCATTGATCTACATATCTTTTTTAATGCCAATACCACATCATTTTAATTAGTATAACATTGTAATATTATTTGATATCAGGTAGTGTAATACCTCCAACTTTGTTCTTTTTTTCTAGACCACTTTGACTCTTTGTTATCTTTAGTAGTTCTAAATAAATTTTAGAATTATTTGTTTAACTTCTGTGAAAAATGCTATTTTGAGTAGGGATGCATTAAACCTATAGATAGCTTTGAGTAGTATAAGCATTTTAATGTTGTTATTTTTTTCTATTTGTAAATATAGTATAATTTGACACTCATTTGTATCTTCCTATATTTCTTTATTCAGTGTTTTATAATTTTTAGAGTAGAGGTGTTTTACCTCCTTGGTAAATGGGATTGTTTTCTTAATTTCTCTTCATGACAGTTTGTAATTGGTGTATAAAAATGCAACTGATTTCTGAATATTAATTTTTATTTCCTACCTTATAAATTATCTGTCCTTATACTTTTGGTGGAATCTTTAAGGTTCTGTATAAACAATATACAGAATTGCAAAAATGACAATTTACTTCTTTCTTTCCAATTTTAATGACTTTTATTTATTTTTCCTTATCTGATTTCTGTGGCTAGGATTTCCAAAACCATGTTGAATAAAGTAGTGAAAGTGAGCATCCCTATCTTTTACTGATCTTGAGGAAAACACTTTTAGCTTTTCACTATTGAGTGTGAAATTAGCTGTAGTTTCATCATATATGGCCTTTATTATGATGATGTATGTTCCCTCTATTTCCACTTTGCTGAGAGTTTTTAGCATAAATGGATGCTTAATTTTGTCAAATGTTTGTTTGGTATCTATTGATAAAATGATATGTGTTTTGTCCTTAATTTTATCATTCAATGAATGTGATGTACCACATTAATTTATCTGCAGATGTTAATCCAAAATTGCACCATAGAAATAACCCCCCTTCATTATAGTGAATGATCGTTTTAATATATGCTAAATTAGTTTCTTTGCATTTTGTTGAGGATTTCTGCATCTGTATTCATCAGGAAAATTGGCCTAAATTTTCTTCTTTTGTGTCTTTGGTTTTGGAATTATGGTAATTCTGGCCTCAAATAATGTGTTTGGGATTCTTTCCTCCTCCTCAATTTTTTGAACTAGTTTAAAAAGGATAGGTAGTAATTCTCCTTTGAATGTTTGGTAAAATCACCTCTGAAGCCATCTAGTCTAGGACTTTTGTTTTGGGGATTTTTTCTGATTAAAAATTTGATTTTATTAGTACTTATCAGTCTTTTCTAATTTTTGTGGGTTTTTTGTTGTTGTTTTTTTAGTTTAGCTTTAGAAGATTGTATGTTGCTAGGAATTTATCCGTTTCTTTCAGGTTGTCCAATCTGTTGTGATATAATTGTTTATGGTATTTTTCTATACCTCTTGGTATTTCTGTGTTGTGAGTTATTTGTCCTCTTTCATTTCTGATTTTCTTTATTTGTATTATCTCCTTTTCTTGACGAGTGTGGTTAAAGGTCTATAACTTTGTTTTCCTTTTAAAGAACTAGCTCTTTGTTTAGTGAAACTGACCTTTGTAATTTTTTTTAGATTTCATTTTGTGAATTTCCCCTCTGATCGTTATTATTCCCTTCCCTTCACTCACTTTGGTTTTGTTTGTTCTTTTTTTAGTCCCTTTAGGTATAGATTGTTTATATGAGATTTTTCTTGTTGCCTGAGGTAGGCCTGTGTTGCTATGAATTATCCTCTAAGAACTGCTTACACTGTGTCCCATAGACTTGGGTTTATTGTGTTTCCAAGTTCTTTTATTCTATTTTATTTCTTAATTAAATTTATTGGATTAACATTGGCTAATAGGATCATATATGTTTGAAGAGTACAAAAGTAAAGTCATTTTTTGTCACCATATATTTGCTCCCCTTTACCACCCTCTACCCCTTCCCTCTGGTAACTGCAACAGTATTCTATATACAGAAATTCTATGAATTTCGGTTTTGTATCCCACATTTGAATGAAGTCATACAGCATTTGGCTTTTTCTGACTAATTTATTTTGCTTAGCATAATATTCTCAAGGTCCATTCGTGTCACAAATGGCAGTGTTTCATCATTTCTTATGGCTGAGTAGTATTCCATTGTCTTTATGTACCATGTCTTCTTTACCCAGTCCTCTATTGAAAGACACTTCAGCTATTTCCATGTCTTGGCAACCATGAATGATGCTGTAATGAACACAGGGATGCACATATCTTTGCAAATAAATGTTCTCAAATGTTCCAAGTAGATACTCCTGTGTCAAACCACAGTCTATTTTTTGGTAGTTTTGTTTATCCTAACATAATCTTCACATTGGTTTGCCAAGTCTTTATTTAAGTTTATTCAGAAGTAAACTTATTTATTGCTCTTTTGTATTCTTTTTTTATTTTCCTTAATTGTTCTTCTGGCTGCTATATCCTGGGACTGCCTTTTTACACTCTTTTTCGTTTAGACTATGTCTATTTAAAGTTAGGTAAGGTCTTAATTTTCAGTGACAATAGTACTTTCAAGTCCTGTGCAATTAAATGTCAGTCTCCAACAAACTCCATCTAGGAAACTTAAAAAAATACACAATAAATTTTTACAGAATATGGTCAGTTACTGGTCAAGTATTGTGGCTGAGGTTGTTAGATTTTCACAGAAAGATTAAAGTGTCTTAAAGAAACTCTCAGTTACAGTATATTCCTGATCTCTTATTCTATTCTTTAAGTCACTAATAATGTCTCATTACTTTTATTCCTAAACATGGAAATAACTACTAAAAGAGACAAACAACTATTACAGATGTAGCAATTCATTAGTGGAAGGAAGCAACAATAGTTTTCATCTTCATTCAGACTGCAGTCAACTTGTAGTGGCCATAGGAATCAATGTTTGGAGGGAGTCTGAAGTCAGAGTTAATATCAGCCAAAAAGATCACTGTGATTAATGAGCAATATTTGCATTGAATATGGGAACTGATATTGATACCTAAGTGCTGTCTTTATCATCTTGATCAAATAAAAAACTACTGAGATTCTTGTTAGGGTAAATTATTAATGATGTCACTTATGGTTGAAATTGTGAATGATGTAGAATATTATGAAGCAAATGAGATTTTTGAAAATAGAGAGCTAATAGTGAAACTATTAAAATAATCCAGGCCAAAAAAAATAAATTAATTAAGATGACCAGTGGAGATGAGGAGGGAATGATGGTTTAGAGAACATTTTTGCCATTAGAATGGATTAGAGGTAATCATTGATCAGATGTGGAAGATGATGAAGACAGGAGTTAAGGAAGGCAGTTCAATTCATTGTTAAAATGATAGTATGGGCTTACAGTGATTAAAATATGTAATAAAGGAGAGCCTTTAAGGTAAAGACAACTATTCCATTTTGCATATCTCTATCTCTTTTTCTTCCCAAATCCCTAATATCCCTCACCCACATATTCATTTGTGTTTATTGTTTCATTAGTTTTACTAATATTGTATTATGCTATCATACTTTTTAAAAAATAAATAAAATAATGGCTAAACTCTCCTTCATTACCATTCTTAACTCTAGATTTTGCTTCTTTTCCCCAGAGATAATCACAGTTATGAGTTTTTTTATTTTTTGTGTATTCACATATATTAGGGTTTCTGAACTCCAGTACTATTAGTATTTTGGATGAGATAATATTTTGTTTTTGAAGATTATCCTGTGCATTGTAGGATATTTAGCAACACCTTTGCCTCTGCCCCACTGGGTGCAAAAACCAAACCCCAGTTGTGGCACTCAAAAATTATTTTTAAAAAGTTGTGTGGCCAAATGTCCCCAAAGGGAAAGATCACCCCCAATTTAGAAGAATTGACATATACACAGATAAATCCATAGACAATGTATAGAAAGGGAATTTCAGTTAAATACAGATGTGGTAGATATTTTTTATACTCACTCAACTCCACTCCACCGCCCTTGCAATATTCCTTACTGCATATTAGTGAATGGAAAGCTGAAAGCCATACTTCCAAGATTCTGTTAGCTCATATTATGCATGTTAACCATATTAAACCAAACTAAATGTCCAGCATTTGATAGTAAAGGCAAAGAAAAATATCATGAAGCACTCATAGCACTCCTTTGGCAAGCATGGTCATAATCAGGCTTTGTTTTCCTGTATGATCTGTATGAGAAATCCAAAGTCAAGAACCTAGTGTCATGGCCATGGGGAGATGTACAGCAGATATTTTGATGGTCCAGTTTATGTAAGACACAGTTTGGTCTGGAATGAGTAGTAATGATGTTAATTAGTTAATTAATTAATTATCTAGCATCCCAAACATCACAGAGTCAGCATCTACCTTAGTGATCTAGTTCAGCAGTGTTGTTGAGAAAATTAGTTGAGAGCTGCTTAGCTAACCTTTTCAGTGATTTTATAAACCTCATAATAATGGCTCATAGTTAATAAATACTCTTTTACTTGCCTTACCTAAGGATATCCAATAGTGACTAGCTGAATCCAGACTCATTCCCTGCTGCCTTCTGAATTTCTATAGAATAAAAGTAAAAGATTGTTAATTATAAATTTACAATTACAAAGGACAGGAGACTATAGTTGATAAAAGATGCTAATCAATTTTTAATAATGGAACATAGATGAGGCTTAGCAAATTCAGACAGCTGATAGTCCATTGCCTACAAAGGATAATGAAAAGCAAGTTAACATAGAACCTTGAGCAGACTTAGGAATTAGAGGTACTGATGTTATGGGGTTATATGTAAGAGTGGAAATGAGGACTGTGTATTATGTGTGAGGCTAGTAGCAGAGAAAGAAATAAAAAGCACAATAAGGAGCAGATATACCCCCAGGTAGTATACCCCCAGGTATACTCATGCACCCTGGTGATCACTATCCAAAACTTTGGTTTTTACCAAGAAGTTGGAAACATTGAACTGGATAATCATCATTCTCAGGGACACTGGACACTGCATAATAAGAGAGATCTGCTTCAAAAAACAGTGCTAAGTGATATTTAGCACATGGAATGATGGGTCTTCTAGGCCTCTTATACATTATAAAACTTCTATAATTTGGGTAGACACATATACATACCCCAGGCATGAGAGTGGATTTTTCAATACAGAAAAAACAATAACCCATTAAAACAGACTTACAGATATTGATATTTAGAAGTCCCTCAACTAAATGTATTAGTCCCCCTGTGCCCATCTAATCGTTTTACAAGTAAAATCATTAGGGGACAGTTTCCCCCACCAACATATAACTCTATCAGTATTTTAATGTCCTAAACATAAAAATGAAAGATAACATAAAGGATTAGATGCATGTGTGTGGAGAGAGAGAGAGAGAGGGAGGGGGAGAGAGAGAGAGAGAGAAGAAACAAGAGACAAGAGACAAGAAACTCTACAGATGAGCCAGGCCAGAGCTAGTGTCTGCATTCCCTGGTAGAGGACATTCTCATATCCCAGTATTCTAGGACTTCCTGGCGTATTGACCTGGATCCAACTTCCAGGTACGATTTTTCTCTTCCCTGGTTATTCTCTTAAACATACCACAGTAGGAGCAGTTGCTTGGGGTGGGGAGGTACTGTGTAGTAGATTGAACAGGCTTTGGTGTCTGCAGATGCACATCTATGGGAAACCTATAATGATCACAGGATGGGAAAAGAGAAGTGGATCTGGCTAAGTAGACCTAGCTAAGATTGGGTCTGGAGCCAATTGCTCTTTCCCTTGCCTTAAACACTGCAAATAAAAGTTAGCCATAGGCCTGTTTTTCTGACTACTAAATATCATGTAATAAGGAGCCCTGCAAATCTTTGAAACTCCATGGGCCTCATTTTTTTTCCATCTGTAGAAATGAAGAACTTGATTTTGAATTCTAGAAACTCTTCAAGCATTAACATTTTATGAATTCCCCTCCTTTTGAGGCTTTATTTTCATACCCCAAAACATATTTATTTTCAGAATCACATAAATAATAATTTTGCAAAATACTTTCTATTCTAAAAGACATTGATTAAACACACATAAGGCAGCAGGTTAAAGTCATTTCTGAGACTTTCGTTCTTCCACCTCTTTAGTAGCCTTTAGGTGAGCAATAGTCCCTCCCTGACAAGAGAGGCCTCTGGCAGTGACTCGGCATATTCTGGCTCATTTTTCCCTTACACTAAGTTATGGTTCCAGACCTCAAACAATTTTTCTATGCAAGATTTAGCACAGAAAGAATTATTGAAACCACAGGGTGGAAATTAATGATTAGCTTGAGATGCTATTAGCATACCAGCAGGAGAAAAGACTAAATGAGCTATGATCTAAAGTAAAATATGTCATCCTAAAAATTGCAAGTGATATGATGGAGAAACAATGCTGAGTAATAGGGGAGATGAAGGAATGAGCTGTTAGACTGAGAGGAAAGAAGACAAACATTTAAATTAAGAGGACAGGACAATGAGACATCACGAGTTAACATGCAAGAATCCAGACTGAAAGACACTGTGCTAATAATTACAGACAGGAAACAGTCCATCATCTGAGCTAGAATGCAGCACTAAGGGCATTGGGCAAGGAGGAGGATGTTCTGTTTGGATAAAGCAAGCAGACATGAAATTCACCCCAAGCACTTTTTCCCATAAGTGGCATCAGTAAGGCTATCATGAGCAAAAGCTCACTGATTGGAGAATTATTGGAGGGGAGAGAAATCAGCAAGGATATATAAAAAAGATGGGTGGGTAAATTTTGGGGGTAATACATAAAAATTAAAGCCACTCTTCACTATTTTGGCAAAGATAGATGTCAAAGTGCAATAATGGATAGATAGATAATATACGGACAGATTATATATAGACATATACACAAACATACAGATAGATACAGAGAGAGAGAGAGAGAGAGAGAGAATCTAACAAAATCACATCCATGTTTCACTGAGCCACCATTTCAAAATCAAGCCAAGCTTGGTTCAAATAGGTCACCCTATAAGAAACTGGTTCCTTGTTTTGGAAAGAAAGTGTGTGGGTTCTGCAGTCAAACACAGTTATCTTCACAGTAATGTGAAATCTTTGCTGATAACATGTCATTCCATCTTATGCATCTGCTCCAGGAATTTTTACTGGGGCAAAGTGAGAAATATTACAAGCTTATAGCTGCACAGTAAATAGTCCACAGCAAAGGAATGTTAGGTTTTTCCATTTTGTGTGATTGAAAGTAGTTAATAAAACTCACTAAGAGAGTAGCACTGTAATCACTAGGAAAACATTTTTTATATCATTTTTACATACAAAGATATGGGGATGGGTCAGGAAACAACATTTCTAAGTCCCACAGATTTCCAGGTTCAAAGTTAAGTTATGGATTCCAGCAATCCTATCCAATAAACACCAAGCCTAAATCCAAATAATCAGATTTGCAGTCTCAGCATCTCTGTGTCTAGATAGTTAATTTTAAACAAATTGAAGTTTATTTTTTGCTGTATGCTTGAAAAATGAGAATAATTTTAACTTTAACTTTTCATTATAAACAAAAAGGAATCAAAGCCTTACAATAATCAATAATTATTTTTTAAGCAAACTCTCATTTTGTAAATAGAATTTCCAACAAAACTTTTATTCGTTAAAAATTTTCTGGTTTTAGATTTTATTTCCTGGAACTAGGGCCATGAACATGAGTAGGATAGTCTGTTTCCTCATGTGATCAAACTCTGATATGGGAGTCAACATTTTACAGTGAGCAAGTTAGTGAGAAAAATGCTGCACTATTGAAGCATGTCACAGAGTGAGGAGGCTAAGATGGCATTATCAGCATCCTGGGTGATAAACTATTTCTGTACAGAGAAGAAGATGTTTGACCTGGAACCTGAAGAGTAAGAAAGGTTAGCAAGTTTGTTAAAGTAGAAGTCACCTGAGGCTAACACCGGCATCTACGTGGGCTTGGTGTGAAACAACATAGATAAAGGGACTATGTTTCCACACGTCTGCAGTATGCAGAGCTTTATCGTATTATAAAAGCATATGACTTCCTTGTTGTGCCTGCTTTGTTCCTGGTGGTCACTGATAATATGTATCATGTATCATTGCTGTCAAGCAGGTAAAATTTGCCACCACAGACCTAGTTTTGTGTATTGATTTGCTTTTTACCAATTTAGATAATTCCATGGAATGTTTAAGAAAGGACAAAAAAGATATTACTTCATATTTAACAACAATGTCTTGGACTGGTGTCATTTTATAATTGGGCACATCACAGTCTCATTCTTGTTTTTGTAGTTAACAAATTTCTCAGTCCTTAAAATGCTTTTTCTATTAATTGGTGAAAATGCTTATTCAGATAAAAGGCTTGTTTAAGTAAAATAGATACTTTTATAACCCTTGGGCAAGACATATCTGCTCTGATTGGGGATTGGGTCTTGTAGATGCTGTCATTTCTTCTCAACCTGTGGAGTCCTTGTCACTTATTGCTTTAATTATGATATAGTAATCCCTATGGAATAGCATCTGATTTATATTGCCCTTTATATCAACAGTTGTACAATATCTAGATACAGCTTAACATATTGAATTGAGACTAAAGTTCTCTATCACAGCTCTCTTATCTCTTCCTCATCACATTTTTTGATTCATAGCCTAAAATTGTCATTATTGAATCTACAATGGAGAAGAAAACAATAAACAATTCAATTAAAAATGAGCAAAGAGCTTGAATTGACATTTCTCAAAGAAAATATGCAAATAGCAAATAACCACACAAAAAGACACTTAACAACACTAATAAATAGGGAACTGTAAATCAAAACTCAAATAAGATACTACCTCACAACAATTAGGATGGCTAATATATAAAACATAAAATAATAAGTGTTAGTTATTGGCAAATTTATGAAGAATTTGGAATGTTTGTATGATATTGGGGGAATGTTAAGTACCATAGTATCTGAGGAAAACAGTATAATCTTCCCTCAAAAAATTAAAAAGAGAATTACCATGTGATCCAGTAATTCTACTCCTGGGTATATATCCAAGAAATGGAAAGCAGGGACGCAGATATTTGTTCAAGAAGTTTCTATTTTTTTTCCATTTACCTTTTTTCTTTTCTTTTTTAATTGTTCAATTCCAGTTGTCCCCATTTTTCCCCATTACTCTCCCAAGCCCTACCAACACCCACCTCCCACATTCAATCTTCCTCCTATCATTGTCTTTGTCCATGGGTCCTTTACACATGCTCTTTGATGGCCCTTCCCCTTCTTTGTCTTGTTATCCCCCTCCTCTCTGGTTACTGTCAGTTTGTTCTTTATTTTTATGTCTCTGGTTATATTTTGCTTGCTTGTTCATTTTGTTGTTTAGGGTCCACTTATAGGTGAGATCACATGGCATTTGTCTTTCACCATCTGGCTTACTTCACTTAGCATAATGCTCTCCAGTTCCACCCATGCTATCATGAACAGTAGCAGCTCCTTCTTTCTTTCTGCTTCATAGTATCCCATCATGTAAGTGTACCACAGTTTGTTTGTTTTTTTTTATCCACTCAGTAAATGATTTAAATAGGCACTTAGACTGTTTTCTAGCACTTGGCTATTGCAAATTGTGCTGCTATGATCATGGGGTGCATAGGTTCATTTGAATTGGTGTTTCAGCAGCATTATTCACAATAGCTAAAGGTGTAATTAACTCATATTTATATATGGATGAATAAAAAAGGTGGTATGTACACACAGTGGAATATTATTCAGCCTTAAAAATAAAGGGAATTCTGAGACACTTTACATCAGTGATGAACCTTGATGACATTATTCTGTGATAAGCCAGTCACAAAAGAACAAAAACTATATGAGTCTAAGTACCTAGGGTAGTCAAATTCATAGACAGAAAGAAGTATGATTGCAGGGGCTCGGGGCTCAAGGTAACAGGGACTTATGGTTTAATGAATACAGAGCATAAATTTTAAAAAGGAACAGTCCTAGAGACAGAAATGTGAAATCATTTAATGCCAGTATAACATGTTTGAAATGGTAAATTTAATGTTATATATACTTTAATATAATAAGGGCACATGGAGTCAGTTTTGTCATTTCTAACATTGTCAAAACTAACAGCATGTGTTCTAACTCAGAAGTGGTGCTTCCCTTTTCCTTCTTAGCTAAGGAAAATTTCATAGAAAGTTCATAGAACCTGCGTCTTTGTATATTCTTTTATACAATTAAAATAACTACTTTTCATTATACCCATAGACTTCATGCATTTCATATTGGGTGAAGGGTGGCATCGTGTTATAACAGCTGAACAAGGAAGCAAGACATGAGAACAGACTGCAAGAGAAGGATGCTAATAGGATAACAATGAGTCAGAAACTGCAAAGTTAAACAAGATCTGCAGAACATAAAATTGGAATTCAGAGTATGGTAGGAGATCTATGTGAATAATTATAAGTCAGAAATCTTCAGAACCTAAGGATCAAGAAGAATGGCCAGCAAAGCAGTCACTGCTCAAAATCTGAAGAACTGATGAAAAATTTCATCCTACTAACACTGGGAAATGGGACAAACTGTGATGGGCTTCTTCATATTATTTAAAAGGCCTCACCTACTCTATATCCTGGCCTACCCTCACTAGTGGCAACCTGCACTACAGAGGGCTAATAGAACAATGGTAAGAAACATTGGTAAAGTTATTTTTCCCTACAGCACCATGCCACTATTAATAACAACAAGAGGAAGCATGGGCATAGCAGTTGCAATGTTTCTTATATCTAAACAGTGGTGGCTATACATGTTTCTGCCCCAGGGTTGTAGTTGTCTTGTATTAGGGCAAAGATCACACCAATTTAGTTGCTTTGTCTGGCACTAAATGATAAGTATTTTTAATAGTACCATTAAGAATATTCAGGCTCAGGGGAGAAAATCCTGACCAATCTATGGATAGAGAGGCAAGCAAATAACATATTTCAGCATTTTTGAAAATAGGGGACCAAGGATTGTGGCAGAACTGAAAGACCAAAGACCGGACCCTAAGAAGAGTGCTGCAACAAGGTAGGGTCCCGGGGACCAGCGTCCTGGAGCTGCAGCCCCAGGCCCCGGGCCCGCTGCTGGGTTTGCCATAGGGTCCTTGGGAGAGAGCCAGGACAACTGCTCCCTCCCCAGCCAAACAAGGTGTGGTTGGCTCTGGGAGGAATCCAGGTGCTGGCAAACACATGGGGGCTGTGAGCACCCTTGGAGGCTGTAGACACTGGAGAGGCTAGGTCACGCAGCAAGCCCGGACCCCCACAGTCGCCACCAGTCTGGCTGGAGCTTTTGGTGGTGGGAGAAGCCAGGGCACTGAGGGAAGTGGCAGGCTTGAACAAGAGGAGTTTCTCAAGAGGAAGGAGTGAATAGACACAGACACTGTTTGGGGAATTCTCCTAAAGTGATCAGTAGCTCCAGCCTCCCTGCTACCCAGCTGTGGGTGCATGGGCACACAGATGTGCGTGCAGGGAGAGCATCCCGCACCCCAGTCCACAGCAGTAACCCTGGGGAAAGACCTGATTCCCACACCCAGGGTGCAGGGCTGAGGAGCCAGTGTGAGCTCCACTGGCCTAGGAAGAAAAGCCATACCAATCATCCTTCAGCCTGCCTCAGCCAGCAAGAGCAGAAAAACCGGTTTGGCCACTTTGAAACCAAGAGACTTTTTAATTTGATTCTATTTTTTTAACAATTTTTAAATTTTAAATTTTTATTGTTTTTACTATCTTTTGATTTCTTTTTCCTCTCTTACCTGATTTCTTGTTTTATTCCTTCCTCCTTCCTGCCCTCCAATTTTATCTCTTCTTCCTTCCTTCATTTGCCTTTTCTATTTTTACTTTTTAAATTTTTTTTTCTAAATACCTACAAGTGAGACAAAATCCTGGATCTGTGAAAAGACCAAAGTTGAACCCAAAGAAGGGGCATCACAACAGCTGGGAGAGTGAGATAAATTTCACTCTGCTATTACAGAGAACCTGCAAGTTATTGCATATTTGTATTATTATTACTTTTCCAGTATTCCTACATCTTTTTAAATAGTATTTTTATATCCCTCTTCTTTTTGTATAGTCTGCTTTGCTAGGCTGGATATATTGTATGACCCGACAGCTTTCCCCTGATATCTCTTTCCATGCTGTATTGCTAATCTACTGTCCTTTAACTCACCTGTGTCCCATTAGCACACTACTCGAGGTTCTGTACTACCTATTCTTGTTACCTATATCTCATAGATTCTGCCATATGATTGTTGCCATAATATTATTGTAAATAACTGCTGTTCCATGCAATTGTGATTACTTCACAATACCACCCCGCCAGATCTTAGCCCATTTCAAAGTTTCCTGAACTCTATTACTGTAGCAGTTAACTCTATTCTCTCACACACTACACATATTTACTATCCTTTACTCTCACCTTACCCCAGAATCTGACCTCCTACAACCTCCCTGCTTTATAGATCCAACTAACAATCCTTCCTTCCCCAACAAGAGTCTTATCTTCTTTCCATACTTTCTAAAAATCAGCTAGCTGGGTGGAAGATCACGGTTAACACTATACATAGTCAAAGGATCTCCTATCTCTTCCCTACTTGCTACTACTGTAAATAGTATAGAATTCTCTGTTGCTGTCTTAAACCATTTTGCCTTCCCCTTCCAACTGATGACAAAAAAGAATAGGTGGAGGAGGTGAACACGAGGATACCCACTGGAAGAGGAAACCCAACAACAAAGGAACCACTAACAGATAACAACAGAAGAAGGTGAAGGAGGGAGAAGTAACCACACGAACCTCAATCCAGGACCTATCTGGAAATACAACTAAACAGTAGAGGCAGTACCCAATACCAACAACTGAACAAGAATTCTTAAACCTTGTACACACGGAAGAACCAGCTTCAACACAACCTGCCCTCACCAGCACAACAAAATACAGAAGGTGGTGGACAGAGTGACCCTCATTTAACCAGCTGGTGGGGAGGAACCACCAAAGAAAGACTCAACAACAATCAAAACCCAAAGGCAAACACAAAGCCAACTTAAACGACAGCCCAAGACCAGTGAGCTTGGGAAATCAAGGAAACAACACCACTGAAACTCACTGCTATTCTACTAAAAAAGTTCACACCACAAACCCAGGTAGCCAGAACAGATCAATATAAGAAGCTGAGGCGAAGAAGAGTCTCACAAACAATGGGAAGACAAAGAAACAATCCTCAAATGAAAGGAAAGGAGGAAGCCTCAGAAAGAATGCTAAATTAAATAGAGGTAACTCAACTATCAGATAGTGAGTTCAAAGCAATGATCGTCAGGAAGCTCAATGAGCTCACAATGAGCTACCAGAAACTACAGGGAAGCTAAAATGAACTCACTGAAAACTACATCAGCATAAAAAAGGAAATAGAAACTCTCAACAAGGGCCAAGAGGAAATGAAGAATACAATTTCTGAACTGAAGAACACAGTAGAAGGAATGAAAAGCAGGATCGATGAAGCAGAAGATCTGATCAGTGAGCTAGAGGACAAAGTGGAAGAAAACACCCAGAAAGAGCAAGAAAAGGAAAAGAGGCTCAGAAAGAATGAAGAGGGATTAAGAGAAATGCAAGACAATATTAAGTGTAATAATATCCATATAATAGGAATACCAGAGGGAGAAGAAGAACAAGGGATAGAAAACCTATTTGAAAAAGTAATGATGGAAAACTTCCTTAATTTGATGAGAGAAAAAGTCACACAAGTCCAGGAAACACAGAGAGTCCCAATCAAGAGGAACCCAAAGTGGCCCACCTCAAGATACATCATAATTAAAATGGCAAACTTTCAAGACAAGGAGAGAATCTTAAAGGCAGCAAGGAAGAAAAAGGAAGTAACATACAAGGGAGCCCCAATAAGGCTAACAGCTGACTTCTCAATGGAAACACTCCAAGCCAGAAGAGAATGGCAAGAAATAATCCAAGTAATGAGAACCAGAGGCCTGCAACCACTACTACTTTACCCAGCAAGGCTCTCAATCAAGATAGAAGGCCAAATAAGAAGCTTCTCAGACAAAAGAAGTCTAAAAGAATACACCTCCACTAAGCCAGCTCTGCAAGAGATGTTAAAGGGACTGCTTTAAGAAAAGAAAGGAAAAGAGAGAGTGGGAGAGTAAACATGCACATAAAAGGCAATGAATAAGTACCTATCAATAATAACCTTAAACGTAAATGGATTAAATGCTCCAATCAAAAGACATAGAATAGCTGATTGGATAAGAAAACATGACCCACACATATGCTGCCTACAAGGGACCCACATCAGGATAAAAGATCTCCACAGGCTGAAAGTGAAGGGCTGGAAACAAATCTTCCAAGCAAATGGAGAGAAAAAATAAGCCGGGGTAGCAATACTCATATCTAACAAAATACACTTCCAAAAAAGGACCATAAACAGAGACCCAGAAGGGCACTTCATAATACTCAAGGGAAGACTCCACCAAGAAGACATAAATATTGTAACTATATATGCACCCAACATAGGAGCACCCAAATACATAAAGAAAATCTTAGAGGACTTCAAGAAAGATATTGACAGCAACACAATTATTGTGGGGGATTTTAACACCCCACTCTCAAAAAAGGACAGATCTTCCAAACAAAGTATCAACAAAGATATTGTGGCATTGAACAATAACCTAGATAAAATGGGCTTTACTGATATGTACAGAGCCCTCCATCCAAAAGAAGTTAAATACACATTTTTATCAAATGTACAGGGAACATTTTCAAAGATTAACCACATGATAGGACACAAAACAAGCCCCAACGATTTCAAGAAAATTGAAATCATACCAAGCATTTTCTCAGATCACAAGGGACTAAAGCTAGAAACCAACCCCAAGGAAAAAAATCTCAAAAGACTCAAATTCATGGAGATTGAATAGCATGCTATTAAACAATGAATGGGTCAAGAATGATATTAGGAAAAAATCAAAAGGTTTCTGGAAACAAATGAAAATGAAATCACAACAACCCAAAACTTATGGGACACAGCCAAGGCAGTCCTGAGAGGGCAGTTCAGAGTGATACAGGCCCACCTAAAAAAAGTTAGAAACATTTCAAACAAAACCTAACCCTACATCTACAAGAACTCGAGGAACAACAAAAAAGACAGCCTAGAGCAAGCAGAATGAAGGAAATAACCAAGATCAGAGCAGAATTAAATGACATAGAGACTAAAGCACAATTCTAAAGATCAATGAATCCAAGAGCTAGTTCTTTGAAAAGATAAACAAAATCGACAAGCCTTTAAGCAGACTCATCAAGAAAAATAGAGAGAAAACCCAAATAAACACAATCAGAAATGAAAGAGGAGAGATTACAACAGATACCACAGAAATACAAAGGATTGTAAGAAATTACTACAAAGAACTGTATGCCAAGAAATTTGAAAACCCAGATGAAATGGACAAATATCTAGAAAAAATATAATCTTCCAACACTCAATAAAAAAGAAACAGGAAGCCGCAACAAACCAATAACAGCAAAACAAACTGAAGCAGTAATCAAAAACCTCCCAACACACAAAAGCCCTGGACCAGATGGTTTCACAGGAGAATTCTACAAAGCATTTAAGGAAGAACTAACACCTATCCTTCACAGACTATTTCAAAAAACCCCAAAAGATGGAAGACTCCCAAACTCTTTTTATGAGGCCAACATCATCCTAATTCCAAAACCAGATAAAGACACAACAAAGAAAGAAACCTTCAGGCCAATATCACTGATGAACATTTACCCTACAATCCTCAACAAGATAATGGCAAACCACATCCAACAGTACATTAAGAAGATCATACACCATGACCAAGTGGGATTCATTCCAGGGATGCCAGGATGGTACAATATTCCCAAATCAGTAAATGTAATACATCACATAAACAAAAAGCAAGGACAAAAACCACATGATCATATGAATAGATGCAGAAAAAGCATTTGATAAGGTACAGCACCCATTCATGATAAAAACACTCAGCAAAGTGGGAATAGAGGGAGCATTCCTCAACATAATAAAGGCCATATATGAGAGGCTGACAGCCAACATTATACTCAATAGACAAAAATTAAAATCATTTCCACTAAGATCAGGAACAAGACAAGGATGTCCACTTTCACCACTTCTATTCATTATAGTACTGGAAGTTATAGCCACTGCAATCAGACAAGAAAAAGAAATAAAAGGAATCCAAATTGGAAAGGAAGAAACAAAATTGTCACTGTTTGTAGATGACATGAGAGTGTACATAGAAAATCCTATAGACTCCACCAAAAAACTGCTTGACCTAATAAATGAATTTGGCAAAACAGCGGGATACAAAGTCAATACCCAGAAATCAAAGACATTTCTGTACACCAACAATGAGACAGCAGAAACAGAAATCATGAAAAAAATCCCATTTGAAATAGCAAAAAGAAAAAGAAAATACCTGGGAATAAATCTAACCAAAGAGGTAAAAGACCTGTATTCAGAAAACTACATAACACTGAGGAAAGAAATCAAGGAACACACAAACAAATGGAAACTATACCGTGTTCATGGATTGGAAGAATTTATATCATCAAAATGTCCCTTCTACCAAAAGCAATTTACACATTCAATGCAATACCAATTAAAGTGCCAATAGCTTATTTCACAGACATAGAACAAACACTTCAACAATTTATATAGAACCATAAACGACACTGAATAGCTGCTGCAATTTTCAGAGAGAAGAGTAAAGTAGGAAGGATCACAATGCCTCACAGTAAACTATACTACAAGGCCACTGTAATCAAAACAGCCTAGTACTGGCATAAAACAGGCACATGGACCAATAAAACACAACAGAGAGCCCAGAAATAAACCCAAGTCTCTATGGTCAATTAAATTTCACACAGGGAGCAACAACATAAAATGGAATAAAAATAGCCTCTTCAACAAATGATGCTGGGAGAACTGGACAGCTACGTGCAAAAAAATGAAACTTGAGCACCAACTTACACCTTATACAAAAATAAATTCAAGGTGGATAAAAGACTTAAATATAAACCGTGACACCATTAATGTCCTAGAGGAGAACCTTGGCAGGAAAATCTCAGATATTTCACGCAGAAACTTTTTTACTGACTTGTCTCCTAGAGCAAGGACATAAAGGAAAGAATAAACAAATGGGACCTCATCAAAATAAAAAGCTTTTGCACAGCTAAAGAAAACAGAATCAGAATAGAGAACCAACTGTATGGGAAAACATATTTGCCAATGATACTTCAGACAAGGGTTTAATCTCCAAAATATATAAAGAACTTACATGACTCCACTCTAAGAAGAAGAGCAACTCAATTAAAAAATGGTCAAAGAACTTGAACAAACACCTCTCTAAGAATGACATTCAGAAAATCCAAAGTCACATGAAACAATGTTCAATATTGCTAGCTATCAGAGAGATGCAAATTAAAACCACAATGAGATACCACTTCACACCAGTCAGAATGGCCATCATAAACAAAGCAACAAACAACAAGTGTTGGAGAGGTTGTGGAGAAAAGAGGACCCTAGTGCACTGTTGGTGGGACTGCAGACTGGTACAACCACTATGGAAAGCAGTATGGAACTTCCTCAGAAAACTAAAAATGAATGTGCCTTTTGACCCTGCGATTCCACTGCTGGGACTATATCCTAAGAACACTGAAACACCAATCCAAAAGAACCTTTGCACCCCAATGTTCATAGCAGCACAATTTACAATAGCTAGATGCTGGAAGCAACCTAGATGCCCATCAGTAAATGAATGGATCAAAAAACTATGGTACATTTACATAATGGAATTCTATGCAACAGACAGAAAGAAGGAGCTCCTACCCTTTGCAACAGCATGGATGGAGCTGGAAAACATTATGCTAAGCGAAACAAGCCAGGCAGTGAAAGACAAATACCACATGATATCACCTTTAACAGGAACCTAAACAACAAAACAAAGAAACAAGCAAAATATAACCAAAGACACTGAAATAGGGGACAGACTGACAGTGACCCCAGGGCAGAGTAGAAGGAATTTCAGGGGACAGTGGGAAGAGTTCACGGGAACAAATTTAAAGGACACATGGACAAAAACTAGGGGTGGGGGGTAATGGGAGGGAAGTAGGGAGGGTTGGGTGGGTGGGATGGAATGGGAGTAAATGGGAGAAACTGTACTTGAACAATGATAAAAATAAAATTAAAAAAAGAATATTCAGTGATTTAAGATTCAAGTGTTTAGATATTTATTTATAAGGTGCGGGGTAAAATAATAAAAAATTCTTAAAAAGGTTAATTTTGAACTCTTAAATTTATAAAACTACATGTGTTGATGCATAACCCTTTAAAAAGGTACACTCCAAGTAAAGGAATGATAGTAAATGCAACGTGCAGGGTTTATAACAGTTAAAAAAATTGGAATCCATTTAAATGCTCAAAAGTGGCAAGGTAATTCACGTTTTAAATATACTGTAGCAACATAAAATTCATGTGTAGTAATGTGAAAAAAAGTCACAGGTAAATGATGCACTAAAATTAAAATTGTTAAAATATATAACCACAATACTTAAGAGACTACACACATACCTGTTGACTTTTACACTTTTCCACCAGGCTTGTCACGTTGAGCCTCCTCATGTAATACTATGCTATGGCTTAAATAGACATGGGGTTATAGGTCTTATTTACACATTAGATGTATTATTTCAGTAACATATGGGAAACTTGCAAACTCAATATTGTCAACTTCATTACAAAGAGGGGGAGGAAGGAGAAAGAGTGAGGAGGGAGAAAGGAAGATGATGGTTAAGTTGGTAACACAGTTATCAGAACATTCAGAATTTGAAAGGTGATTGGTCTGCCTCTGAAATTCACTGTCTTTATAAATGCTTTCTCCACACTCTAACCATCGCTACCTCCAAGCCTTAGAGCTCCAAGTAATTTTTGCAGAACACCATCTCCCGTTTCTGCTAAACAGTGGTAAGTAGACACATCCCTGAATACAAAAGCCTTCAAACCTCCCTAGGTTTCCCCCACCCACTCCCTGTTTAGGCCTTATTTTCTCAAATTTATATTTCCTAATATAACTAAACAAAAGTCCCTAAACCTAATCTTTTTCTATAAATAAAATTTTAGAAGTTGGATGAAGAAAGTGGGTTGCCTGAAATGACTTTTTTTTACTTTTAATTTTGAAATAATGTTAGATTTAAAGGATGCAAAAATTGTACAGAGGTTTCCATATATCTCTCATCAATTCCTGCTAAAGTTAACATCTGCAATACCAGAGTAAAATGATTAATACCAGGAAATTAACATTGAAATAATACTATTAAATTACAGATCACATTCAAATGTCACCAGTTCTTCCACTAATGTCCTCTTTTCATTTGAGATCCAATCTCAACATTTTTTGTTAGTTTTCTCCCTTGGTCTTTCCTTATTTTTTATGACCATGAAACTTATGAATAACATTTCTGATTAATTATTTTGAAGGATGTTCTTTAATTTGGGATTGTCTGGTGTTTTCTCATAATTGGATTGAAGTTATAAGTGTTTAGCATAAATACCACAGAAATAACAATGTGTCCTACTCAATACATCTTATCAAAAATAATACTGTGTTTTTACTGGTGATATTAACTTTGATCACTTGGTTTAAATGATGTTTGCTCAGTTACTATTCTTCCATTTTTTAAAAAAATATATATCGTATGGTAGATATTTGAAAACTATGACATCTCATTTCTTCTCAAGTTTTTACCTGCTACTCAGCATCCTTTGGTGAATCCTGCCTGCAATAATTATGTCCATGGTGTTTGCCCAATCTACTGATTTTTTCCTGAAGTGTAATTTGAGTCTGCAGTAGGTAAAAGGCACATACATTGCAGAAGACACATTTTTTCCCTTCTTCACTTCCTCGGTATTTATAAGGAATGTGAATGCATCTCTTAGCATTGTTATTCCTCTTAATTGGCATCAAATTCCATGAAAAAATGCTATTTCAGTCAGTAATGGTGTTTCCCACATTTTTTGGCCACCCAACTTACTTTGGAACCAGATTGGAATGAGTGAAAAATAAGACCACATCATACATGATAGAAGTCTATTTCCTGTATAAATTCTGATGATAGGGGAAAACATCGGTAGTAATTTCTTCATTATGAATAAATGTTAACAACCAAAATAACCTTGTTGATTTTATTAGATATCCTTGTGTTTGGGCCTTAATGATACAAATTTGATTACTTTTAAGAAAAATCTCCTCAGGTTCCATTGTTTCATTCTTTTCTAGACCATCTTATCCTTAGTTCTTTTTCAAAAGAATCATAATAATAGACTGAGATATTATGTTCTCATAGCATCAAAGAAAAATGTCTCTCCAGGAAAATATGAAGAATTAATTGACTAAAACACCTCCCATCTTCCCCTTCCATCAATACAAGGGATTAGCAGATGCAATTTATGGCTTAGGCTTGGCCACATCTCTATATCTATGTATGTCTTGGGACAACTCTTCCTTTGATTTCAGTTGTGCTAAAAGTATGCAGGCAGATATGCACCCTCCAAGATTTCACATATCATGGAGCTGTGAAAATATTATTTACTCAAACTGACATAACAAGGTATAAATTAGACATTAGGTGATAGCATTGCTTTTCCTAGATAATATTTTTATGAATTTTATTTATGAATAGCACTCCTTAGTATTCCTCTTGCCTCCATTTTAGAAATTGACTCCAATAAGAAGTAAAGAAGTTTAAAAATGTTTATATATGTATATTTGTTTAATTTTATTATTTACATATTACTTTAAGTATTTAATATTTTATAAATTATTTGAAGACATAAAGGCCTGCTTATTATTTTCTCTAGTAGAGCATTCACAGTAAATGTTCATTAATTTACACTTGGTTTTCAATTGGCCTGTACCAAAACAAGCTTAGACAAACCTGTTTGGTAAGTTTCATCTTTGCTTTCTCTTATTTTTCATCTTTACAAAATTCCAAATACAAAACTGTAATTGATTAAAACCAGGCTCTTTGTCTCAGTCATCTCTGTATGTCCAGTGCTTGTAAAGTACCATCACATTGCAGGCATTTAAAATATACCCAAGATTAAATATAAAGAGAGAATCCCAAAAGAAGCAAGAGGAAAGGAGAGTGTTACCTACAAAGGAATCCCCATAAGGCTATCAGCTGATTTTTCAAAAGAAACCTTACAGGCAAGAAAGGGATGGAAAGAAGTATTTGAAGTCATACAAGGCAAAGACCCACATCCAAGATTACTCTACCCAGCAAAACTATCATTTAGAATACAAGGGCAGATAAAGTGCTTCCCAGATAAAGTCAAGTTAAAGGAGTTCATCATCACCAAGCTCTTATTATATGAAAACTTAAAAGGACTTATCTAAGAAAAGGAATATAAAAATATGAACAGTAAAATGACAACAAACTCACAACTATCAACAAATGAACTTAAAAGAAAAGAAAAACAACTAAAACAAAAACTAAGCAAACAACCAGAACAGAAACAGAATCAGAGAAATGGACATCACACAGAGGGATTTTGGTGGGGAGAGGGAAGGGCAGAATAGAAGGGAAAAGGTACAGGGAAGAAGAAGCATACCATATTTTTGGACCATAAGATGCACCTAGGTTTTAGAGGAAAACAGGGGGAAAATTTTTGAAACAAAAATGTGAAAAATATTTAACAACATAAATAGCATAATATTTCACCAATGCAAATGTAAATGGGACTCAACAATAGCATTAACAACCATTATTCTTCCCAAATTGGATGGGTGCATCTTATAGTCCAAAAAATACAGTAATTAGTAGGCATAAAGTAGACTGGGAGAGAGAAAAAATGGTACGGGAAACAGAGGACTCAAAGAACTTATATGTACAACCCATGGACACGAACTAAGGAAGGGAATGCTGGAGGGTTGGGGGGGCAGGGTGGAGGGGGGATAGAAGAAGGGGAAATTGGGAAAACTGTAAAAGCATAATCAGTAAAAAATACTTAAAAATAAAATATAGTTTGCTAAACTCATTGGAATTGGTAAGAATAGAATGGAAGGCAAGATTATCCCTGGTTACCGATGAAAGATTTAGAGATGGAGAATCCGAGGACAAATCACAGCCCAATCAATTAAAACTATGGAACTTATAGATTTATCTGGCCCTCAGTTTTGTTATTAAATAAAATACTTTGTTTTAAATTTCCTTAGAGAGTTTCTGAGAAGATTAAATAATAGCATATTAAACTTATGTGATAGAATATGTCTCCATAATGTGAATAGTTACCACTAGTGAGCCAGAATATTAAAGAATTTCTGGAATATAGAATGCAAATGAGATCAAATGGGATGCAAAGCAAAGGAACCAAAGCAAAATACAACACAAGCTGGAACACAAGTCAGAAAAAAATTTTCACGACACTCCACATTTTACCTTTTAAAAAAATTATAGTCTTAAAAGCTGTGTCTACTTTACTATTCCACACACATTTTTCTCTAAAACAAGCCTAAGTTCTACCCACAGTAAGGTCCCATGTGTGGGTATTAGGATCTGAGGAATAAGAGAGCATAGATATGCTTTCCAAATAAACATAAGGAGAAAAAAGAAACATTTCTATCCATAAAGTAAATTTATTAAACAACTACCACCTTCTGCTTTTTCTGTTTAATTTTTTATTTTTCCCTTAGGATACATACTAAAAGAATGCATAACAATTTAAAGTCTTTAAATTATAGTGTCAACTTGACCTTTTAGAAAGGGTGTATTTGGAAATTGATGGGTACCTAGTTTGTCTGCTACATAACACATGAGAACAAAACCTGCTCATTGACATGTACTGAAGACATACACAGAACCTCTTTAATAGGAAGTGCTGTGTATGCTCATTCAGGGAAGGAAAGTATTGGGAAATCAGGACTACATACCTGCAAAGATAATACATACAATGTATCTCTTCTGTCTGAATCTCCATTTAAGAATGTGACAAAGAGCCTGATCACCTGACAATGTAGAAAAAAATCACCTATTTTAAAAAGAAGCAATATGTACAAACAAAAACACTGACTCAAAAGACATAAAACAACGTTTAAAATTCTAGTTAGTAGTCTTAGGAGGATGTGAATAGTAGTTACCTCTATGAAATAAGCAGTAAAGCACTACAAAGATTTGTTGGTAATTAAAGATAAAGTTACAAAACAAAACTTTAATAGAATGGTTAAATAGTAAGGTGGATGTGGCTATATACCTAATTAGTAATCACAAATTGTGTTAAGAAAAAATTCCTGAAATATAACACAAGAAAACAATGAAAGAAATTAAGACATCTGGATCATTAATCCATCTAATAGGTCTATTAGAAGAGAATAAGACAGTTATCAACAATCTAAAACATCTTAGCAACTTCGTGCTTTAAAAATGAACAAATCTACTTTGTTATAAACAGAAGGAATGGAAAATAATATGCACCTATATATTTCAGGACTCCATTGATAATATTACTTCTAGGAAGATAAAATTGGTTACCTATAAATGAATGCAAGTCATTGGCATGACTTCCAATCACTAACATGTGAAGATAGAAAATAATGTTATATTCTCTTTAAAATTTTGAGAAAATGTATTTTTTCCAAAAATTTTATAGCTAACCAAATTATCACTAAAAGAACTGTGTGTGTACATGTGTAGTGAAGTGAATCTCTGCATGTGAAAAAATAATGAAGATCTTATAGCAAAAGACTAGGAAAAAAAACAAGGAACAAGATCAACATATGTATCACAGAAGAAAATGTAGTTAAGTATGGCCCATGAGGCATCAATAAATCATGAAAGAAATGAAAAGAAATATTACTTCACTTTAAAGACTGGAGTATTCTAAAAACACTACCTTTACTCATTTTTCTATAAACTTAAACATACTGTTCATCCTGCATTTGTAATTACATGATTAATTAAACCTCTGATCCCATAGAAGATCAGTGTCTGTACAAAGCATTTCTAGCAACCTGGATTATACGTAAATTTTATAACTGTTCCAAACTTACTGTTAGTTCTGTCTGTTCAGTTATGTCAAAGCAATTAATTTTGCAACAGTAAAACCTCACACTTCATCAGCATTTTCCCAAAAAAGAAAAAAACAAAGTATGACATTGTTCTTTCTGGAGATTTGATCTGTCAGTATTTTCACAATGTAAGTGTTTCAGTCAAAGCAGAAGCAATTTCTTTTTTGCTGGTGGTGCATATTATTATTTTATTGTATACTTTCCCATTACCACTTATATCCCTTATAACTTCTTCCATCTCTACCCACCACCATTTCTTTTGAACTTAGTGAAAAGTAAAATATCCACAAAGAAGAAGTCATTATAATTACAATCAACAAAGTACCTGTTACTATGAAAAGGGAAAGATAAACATATTCACATTTGATGTAAAAAGACAAATATGAAATAGTGAAAGTGAATATAACTTTATGTATAGGAAAAATTACACCAAATTTTAATGGCATGTAGAAACAAAAGTGACAGCAAACATTCTGTAACATATAGCTAAGGCTTTGAATTTATGATTATCTACACATATGCACTAACTCAAATTTTCATAAATCTGGATGCTTTTTCTATTCCAAATTTATAGAGAAGATGCAATATGGTCTCAAAGGAAAAGCCATATTGACTCCTATATCTGATTCATCACCACTTTTTCTATTGCCATACTTAAGCTTTTAATTCCTCTCTCTGGTGTCTCAAATGCTATAGTGAGTGACAGTTTAAAGTTGCTATATTATATTTCCATTGCTGCTGAAAAATTAGACATAATCTGTAGTTTAAAACACTGCAGATTTATTTATAGTTATGCAGGTGAGAGGTTCAACATGCATTTCATTGGACTAAAATCTAGTGGGTAATTAATTTCCATGTCTGTTCCTGCCTCCAGTGACTACACACATTTATTGGCTCTGGGCTCCCTTTCTTCATCTCCAAAACCAGCATGTTGCATGTCTCTGACCAGTCCTCTGAAGCCATTTCTCCTTCTGACCTTGACCTCAGCCAGAAAAGGTTATCTTAAGATCTCATACGGTTAGGTTAGGCCCCTCTAGAAAATGATGTTAACTTTAAATATGAATTTTGCAGGTAACCTGATTAGAACTTAAATTTAAATTAGGAATATATAAGCATTTAGTTCTGGTACATTGATTTATAAAACAGAGATCTATAAATTGTTATATTTGATATTTTTATATTTGAAGTATATTATTCCAAAACTAGAAGTATAATTGACATTGATAGTGCACATAGAAAATCCTATAGACTCCATCAAAAACCTACTTGACCTAATAAATGAATTTGGCAAAACAGCAGGATATAGAGTCAGTGTTCAGAAATCAAAGGCATTTTTTGTACACCAACAATGAAATATCAGAAGCAGAAATAAGGGGAAAAAATCCCATTGGATATATCAACAAGAAAAATAAAGTATCTAGGAATACTTGGTTAGGAATAAACCTAACCAAGGAGGTAAAAGACCTGTACTCAGAAAGCTACAAAACACTGATAAAAGAAATTGAGGAAGACACAAACAAATAAAAGCATGTATCATGCTCATGGATTGGAAGAATTAACATCATCAAAATGTCCATATTGCCCAAAGCAATTTATAGATTCAATGCAATCCCTATTAAAGTATCCACAACATATTTCACAGATCTAGATGAAAATTTCAAAAATTTATATGGAACCATAAATGAACCAGAATATCTGCAGCAATTTTGAGAAAGAAGAACAAAGTAGGAAGGATGACAATACCTGATATCAAACTGTATTACAAGGCCACTGTGATCAAAACAGCCTGGTACTGTCATAAGAACATACACATGGACCAATGGAACAGAATAGAGAGCCCAGAAATAAGCCCAAGTCTCTATGGTCCATTAATATTTGACACTGGGGGAAGAAGCGTAAAATGGAGTAAAAATAGCCTCTTCAACAAATGTTGGGAGACCAAGGCAGCTACATAAAAAAAAAAAAATGAAACTCAATCACCAACTTACACCATACACAAAAATAAATTCAGTGGATAAAGGACTTAAATATAAGTAGTGACACTATAAAAGTCCTAGAGGAAAACATAGGCAGGCAAATCCCAGATATTTCATCCAGCAACATTTTCACTGATATGTCCTCTAGAGCAAGGGAAAAAATGAAAGAATAAACAAATGGAACCTCATCAAATTTAAAAGCTACTGCACAGATAAAGAAAACGGCATTAAAATGAAAAGAGAATCAACTGTATGGGAAAACATAGTTGTCAATGATACCTCAGAAAAGGGTTTGATATCCAAAATATATAAAGAACTCACAGGACTCCACTCCAAGAAGACAAAAAACCCAATTGAAAAATGGGCAAAGGATTTGAACAGACATTTCTTCAAGGAGAGCCCAGAGGCATATGAAAAGATGCTTAGCATCACTAGCCATCAGAGAGATGCAAATTAAAACCACAATGAGGTACCACTTCACACTGGTCAGAATGCCAATATAGACAAATCAACAAACAACAAATGCTGGAGAGGTTGTGGAAAAAACGGAATCCTAGTGCACTGTTGATGGGAATGCAGACTGGTGCAGCCACTGTGGGAAACAGTGTGGAATTTCCTCAAAAAAAAAAAAAAAAGAAAAAAGAAAACAGAACCTCCATTTGACCCAGGAATTCCACTGCTGGGATTATATCCTTAGAACCCTGAAACACCAATCCAAAAGAATTTATGTATCCCAATCTTCATAGCAGCACAATTTACAGCAGCCAAGTGCTAGAAGCCACCAAGTACCCATCAGTAAATGAATGGATCAAAAAACCATGATACATTTACATGATGGAATACTACGCAGCAGAAAGAAAGAAGGAGCTCCTACCCTTTGTGACAACATGTTTGGAACTGGAGAGCATTATGCTAAGTGAACTCAGCCAGGCAGTGAAAGATAAATACCATATGATCTCACCTATAAGTGAAACCTAATCAAGAAAACAAACACACAAGCAAAATAGAACCAGAGACATTGAAATTAAGAACAATCTAACAGTAACCAGAGGGGAGGTGGGAAGGGATAATGGGAAGAAGGAGGAAAGGGTTTTCAGGAACAAATATGAAAGACACATGGACAAAACCTAGGGTGGGTGGAAGCAAGGGAGGGAGGTGTAGATGGTTTGGATGGTGGGGGAGTTTTGTGGGGTAAAGGGAAACAAGTGTAATTGAACAATAATAAAATAATTTAAAAAATAAAAGTATAATTGCTATAGAATTGGTATATCTCAAGCTTTCTAAAAAAGTATTCTTATATGCATCATTTAAAAACCATGACACATTTATGCCCCCCACCAAATGTGCATAAACATATTTTGAAAACCATTTTTAGGGTACATGAAACCTTTGAAGTAGAACCATAAATTTTCACACTGTGACTATTAAAGTTTTAATAACTGCATATTTTGTAAATATGGTTTGACATCTCTGTGTATATGCCAGTAAAGGAAATGTTCATGAGACAACACGGCTCCTTATATACAATCTGACTTTTGATATTTTGTTTGATCCTATTATATTTTATTTTTTTTAATTATTGCCTATCCTTCTACCTTGATCTCATGACATTCTACTTCATCACAGCCCATAAACTGGGTCAATTAACAGTTTGAAAAATACTATTGTAAGTTGCCTAGGAATTAAAAATTAATTCTTGGGACTTTAGATAAAAATACAGTTAGCCCTAGCTAGTGTGGCTCAGTTTTTTTTTTTTTTTTTTTTTTTTTTAGCATTATCCAACAAACCAGATGGCTGACAGTTTGATTCCTAGGGCACATGCCTGTGTTGTGGGTTCAGTCCCTGGTTGGGGTGTGTACTGAAGGCAACCAATGAATATTTGTCTCTCACATTGATGTTTTTCTCCTTCTCTTTCACCCTCCCTATCTGTCCCTCTAACAATGAATACATTTTTTTTTAAAGAAAATACAGTTACAAGCTACTGTGCCATAAAGAATTAGGCATATCTTAGTCATGTTCAGCTCATAATTCTTTAAAAAAACATGGAAAGTATGGAAACCATCACCATTAATGAGTGTCAGTCAGTTGACTCTGTGTGTGTCTGTGTATCTATCAGTCATATAGAGAGCATTACATTATCATGTTTGAGAGAATTCTGAAAGCATTTTGAAATACTGTGTACTAAAAACACCCAACAGATACAGTATTTTTCACATAAGATTTTGTATAATTTCAGTTTCTGAGCCATTCTGTCATTATCATATTTATTTTGGTATGTTAAATTTTCTTCTCAGACTTAAGAAAATAAAGATATTATGAATTAAACTGAATTTATTTGCACCACTAGTTTATTTCTTAATCTGATGTGTTTTGAAACACAGAAATTTATTCCCTTGCTTCACAACAGAAAGACTCAAAAGCATATAAGAAGCAGAGTCAGGACCTGTTTCCATACATTCATCCTGCTACTAGGCATCAGGACACATGTGTGTGACAGAATTGCTGATTGCATTTCTAGCTTATACCTCAAAAGGGCTTCATATTATGCATTGTTTAAAGGTGACACTACATATTCCAATGCCAGGGCACTTCTATTTTCATAATCAAAACATATATCATAAAATTCAAAAGTAGGTTAGTATCACTCACCTCTCATGTTTCTATCATTCAGTTAGATTGAAGGTATAAAGAGCACATTAAGTAATGAGCAATTTTATCATTCCTGTATCCTAATACTGTATTCTATTTTTAAATAGAAATGCATTTTTTCTAAATTAATATACCAACTTAATAACAGCTAATACATCAAAGAATATCTAATTCAGATAAATAGTTATATAAATATTCTAAATGCAGAGTGGTTTTTTTTGTAAATTCTGGAACAATTTAAAAATCACAGTTAATGGCAATATGTAGGGGCAAGTTTCAAGGAGAGCTACCATCCAAATTTATCCACTTCTCTCACAGCATTCATTTCTGCTTTCTTCCTAGTAATTGCCATTTAGTTATTCAATAAATTATATTTTTGTCATGTGAAGGATTTATAACATGTCAATGTTTGCTTCACCTTTTAGAGGTTTCTGGATTAAAAAAAGAATATTTGTAATACAATTACTTTAACTATTTATATTTTATCTAAATATAGTATAGTATTATTGTGATTTATTGATTTATTATCTTTTTTTTTTTAAATTTAACTAGTACTCATCGCTTACAACATATCATGGACTGCTCTAAGCAATAGAATCACTGCTCCTCATCTTCCTTCTTTTTTCTCTTCCTTCTACTCCTTCACCACCACAATCATCTTCTTCTTCATCATCATTGTCGTCGTCGTCATCATTGATCACCTTCATAACAGCCCTAGAAGTTAAGCACTATAATTAATAGTCACCTGTCTAATGTCACACAGCAAGTAACAAAGCCTGATGCATTTTGTGGCAGTTTTTACCATCAGTTCGCATTAGATACAAATTAGCATTTTTTTAGCAGTTGAATAATCATAAATCTCATTCTTCTCATTCTTCTTGTGGATTTCTTCCTATCTTACAAACATAGATACAAACAAAAATATATAAATATCTGTTTGTCTTTTGTGACTCACGAAGTCAAAATCATCTAAATGGCAGTTTGTTAAAAATATCATTGACTCAGTGTCTATCAATTGACTCATCTTTCAGACCTTGAGAGTTCCACAAGGAATATTTGAGTCCATGTTAACAGTGGATATATATTTGTACTGAGTGATTTGCTTGCTGAATAACAAGACATTACTCAGTGAACACACCGACATTTGATCTCACATGGGAGGTGATATGGAGCACTTGATCATGTTGTATACAGGACTCCAATGGTGGAGATTACAGCAAGTTGTTTTCTCTCTCCACTGTTTGTCAACTTAGAGTGTTTTCTATTTCTTTCCAAGGAGAATGATGTGATTCACATTCTTCTACACAATCCCTGTGAGGCCCTTCACAATTCTGTGAATTATCTTTCAAGAGAAAAAAAAATCCCTAGAAATTTGGTTTATCTAATTGCTGGAAATAGTCATTATTCTCCAAAATAGTCATAGTGGGATAGCTTTATACCAGAATTTCCAAAAATAAGAGCCTCAGCAAATAAGTCTTGGAAAATTTTCATGCTGAAACAGTTTCTGGATTAAAATAATATTCAGGAAGCTATTACAGATTATAAAAACTCTTAAAATTAAAAAAATATAATCCAGCATTTGATGAAACTTCTTAATATACTCTTTTTTCCTTGTAACAGCTCAATTAATGTTCCACAAATTTTTTCCTTTCTTTTTAATTTTATTTTAATCATTGTTCAAGTACAGTTCTCTCCCTTTTACTCCCAATCCAGCAGCTCCTCCAAACCCTCCCCACTTCCCTCCCATTCCCACCCTCCCCCTAGCTTTTGTCCATGTGTCCTTTAAATTTGTTCCCGTGAACTCTTCCCACTGTCCCCTGAAATTCCCTCTACTCTGCCCTGGGGTCACTGTCAGCCTGCCCTCTATTTCAGTGTCTTTGGTTATATTTTGCTTGTTTCTTTGTTTTGTTTTGTTTTGTTTTTTTGTTTTGTTTTGTTTAGGTTCCTGTTAAAGGTGAGATCATATGGTATTTGTCTTTCACTGCCTGGCTTGTTTTGGTTACCATAATGTTTTCCAGCTCCATCCAAGCTGTTGCAAAGGGTAGGAGCTCCTTCTTCCTTTCTGCTGCATAGAATTCCATTGTGTAAATGCACCATAGTTTTTTGATCCATTCATTTACTGATGGGCATCTGGTTGCTTCCAGCATCTAGCTATTGTAAATCGTGCTGCTATGAACATTGGGATGCATAGGTTCTTTTGGTTTGGTGTTTCAGGGTTCTAAGGATATAATCCCAGCAGTGGAATCACAGGGTCAAAAGGCACATTCATTTTTAGTTTTCTGAGGAAGTTCCATACTGCTTTCCATAGTGGTTGTACCAGTCTGCAGTCCCACCAGCAGTGCACTAGAATTCCCTTTTCTCCAAAAACCTCCCCAACACTTGTTGTTTGTTGCTTTGTTTATGATGGCCATTCTGGCTGGTGTGAAGTGGTATCTCATTGTGGTTTTAATCTGCATCTCTCTGATAGCTAGCGATATTGAACATCATTTCATGTGTCTGGATTTTTGTGTATGTCCTCCTTGGAGAAGTGTCTGTTCAAGTCCTTTGCCCACTTTTTAATTGGATTCCTTGTTTTCTTAGAGTGCAGTCATGTAAGTTCTTTATATATTTTGGAGATTAAACCCTTGTCTGAGGTATCATTGGCAAATATGTTTTCCCATACAGTTGGTTCTCTTTTAATTTTGTTACTGTTTTCCTTAGCTGTGCAGAAGCTTTTATTTTTGATGAGGTCCCATTTGTTTATTCTTTCCTTTATGTTCCTTGTGCTAGGGGACATGTCAGTAAAAAAGTTTCTGCACGAAGTATCTGAGACTTTCTTACCTACGTTCTCCTCTAGGGTTTTAATGGGGTCATGTTTTATATTTAAGTCTTTTATCCACCTTGAATTTATTTTTGTATAAGGTGTAAGTTGGTGCTCAAGTTTCATTTTTTTGCACGTGGCTGTCCAGTTCTCCCAACACCATTTGTTGAAGAGGCTATTTTTATTCCATTTTATGTTGCTGTCTCCTTTGTGAAATATTAATTAACCATAGAGACTTGGGTTTATTTCTGGGCTCTCTGTTCTGTTCCATTGGTCTATGTACCTGTTTTTATGCCAGTACCAGGATGTTTTGATTACAGTGGCCTTGTAGCATAGGTTAGTGTTAGGTATTGTGATCCCTCCTACTTTACTCTTCTTTCTCAAAATTGCAGCAGCTACTAGGGGTCGTTTATGATTCCATATAAATTTTTGAAGTGTTTGTTCTATGTCCGTGAAATATGCCATTGGTACTTTAATAGGAATTGCATTGATTGTGTAAATTGCTTTGGGTAGTATGGACATTTTGATGATATTAATTCTTCCAATCCATGAACATGGTATATGTTTCCATTTGTTTGTGTCTTCCTTGATTTCTTTCCTCAGTATTTGTAAATACAGGTCTTTTACCTCTTTGGTTAGATTTATTCCTAGATATTTTATCTTTCTTTTTGCTATTTCAAATGGGATTTTTTTCCTTGATCTCTGCTTCTGCTGTTTCATTGTTGGTGTACAGAAATGCCTTTGATTTCTGGATATTGACTTTGTATCTCGCTGTTTTGCCAAATTCATTTATTAGGTCAAGCAGGGGTTTTTTTGTGTGTGTGTGGAGTCTATAGAATTTTCTATGTACACTATGACGTGATCTGCAAACAGTGACAGTTTTGTTTCCTCCTTTCTGATTTGGATGCCTTTTATTTCTATTTCTTGTCTGATTGCAGTGGCTATAACTTCCAGTACTATAATGATTAGAAGTTGTGAAAGTGGGCATCCTTGTCTTGTTCCTGATCTTAGTGAAAATGAATTTAATTTTTGCCCATTGAGTATAATGTTGGCTGTAGGTCTCTCATATATGGTCTTTATTGTGTTGAGGAATGCTCCCTCTATTCCCACTTTGCAGAGTGTTTTTATCATGAATGGGTGCTGTACCTTATCAAATGCTTTTTCTGCATCTATTCATATGATCATGTGGTTTTTGTCTTTGCTTTTTGTTTATGTGATGTATTACATTTACTGATTTGGGAATATTGTACCATCCTGGCATCCCTGGAATGAATCCCACTTGGTCATGGTGTATGATCTTTTTAATGTACTGTTGGATGCAATTTGCCATTATCTTGTTGAGGATTGTAATATCAATGTTCATCAGTGATACTGGCCTGAAGGTTTCTTTCTTTGTTGTGTCTTTATCTGGTTTTGGAATTAGGATGATGTTGGCTTCATAAAAAGAGTTTGGGAGTTTCCTATCTTTTTGGATTTTTTGAAACAGTCTGTGAAGGATAGGGGTTAGTCTTCTTTAAATGCTTTGTAGAATTCTCCTGTGAAACCATCTGGCCCAGGGCTTTTGTTTGTTGGCAGTTTTTTTGATTACTGCTTCAATTTGAACAGCTATTATTGGTCTGTTCAGGCTTTCTGCTTCTTTTTCATTGAGTTTTGGAAGATTATATTTTTCTAGAAATTTGTCCATTTCACCTAGGTTTTCAAATTTCTTGGCATACAGTTCTTTGTAGTAATTTCTTACAATCCTTTGTATTTCTGTGGTGTCTGTTGTAATCTCTCCTCTTTCATTCCTGATTGTGTTTATTTGGGTCTTCTCTCTTTTTTTCTTAATGAGTTTGCTTAAAGGCTGGTCGATTTTGTTTATCTTTTCAAAGAACCAGCTCTTGGATTCATTGATCCTTAGAAATGTGCTTTTAGTCTCTATGTCATTTAATTCTGCTCTGATCTTGGTTATTTCCTTCATTCTGCTTTCTCTAGGCTGTCTTTGTTGTTGTTCCTTGAGTTCTTGTAGACTTAGGGTAGGTTGTTTGTTTGAAATATTTCTAACGTTTTTTAGGTGGGCCTGTATCGCTATGAACTGCCCTCTCAGGACTGCCTTGCTGTGTCCCATAAATTTTGGGCTGTTGTGAGTTCATTTTCATTTGTTTCCAGAAACCTTTTGATTTCTTTCCTAATATCATTCTTGACCCATTCATTTTTTAATAGCATGCTATTTAATCTCCATGATTTTGAGTGTTTTGGTTTTTTTCCTTGGGGGTGGTTTCTAGCTTCAGTCCCTTGTGGTCTGAGAAAATGCTTGGTATGATTTCAATTTTCTTGAAATCGTTGGGGCTTGTTTTGTGTCCTATCATGTGGTTAATCTTTGAAAATGTTCCCTGTACATTTGAAAAGAATGTGTATTTACCTTCTTTTGGATGGAGGGCTCTGTATATATCAGTAAAGTCCATTTCATCAAGGGCATTGTTCAATGCCACAATATCTTTGTTGATATTTTGTTTCGAAGATCTGTCCATTTTTGAGAGTGGGGTGTTAAAATCCCCCACTATAGTTGTATTGCTGTCCATATCTGTCTTGAAGTCCTCTAAGATTTTCTTTATGTGTTTGGGTTCTGCTATGTTGGGCGCATATATATTTACAATATTTATGTCTTCTTGGTGGATTCTTCCCTTGAGTATTATGAAGTGACCTTCTGGATCTCTCTTTATGGACCTTTTTTGGAAGTCTATTTTGTCAGATATGAGTATTGCTACCCTGGCTTTTTTTTCCTGTCCATTTGCTTGGAAGATTTGTTTCCAGCCCTTCACTTTCAGCCTGTGCAGGTCTTTTATCTTGAGGTGGGTCTCTTGTAGGCACCATATATGTGGGTCATTTTTTTCTTATCCATTCAGCTATCCTATATCTTTTGATTGGAGTATTTAATCCATTTACATTTAAGGTTATTATTGATAGGTAATTATTCATTGTCTTTTATGTACAAGTGTTCCTCTCTCTCTCTCTCTCTCTTTTCCTTCCTTTCCTTAAAGCAGTCTCTTTAGAATCTTTTGTAGAGATGGTTTGGTGGAGGAACATTCTTTTAGACTTCTTAGGTCTGGGAAGCTTCTTATTTGGCCTTCTATCTTGAATGAGAGCCTTGCTGGATAAAGTAGCCTTGGTTGCAGACCTCTGGTTCTCATTACTTGGAGTATTTCTTGCCATTCTCTTCTGGCTTGAAGTGTTTCCATTGAGAAGTCAGCTGTTAGCCTTATTGGGGCTCCCTTGTGTGTTACTTCCTGTTTCTCCCTTACTGCCTTTAAGATTCTCCCTTTGTCTTGAAATTTTGCCATTTTAATTATGATGTGTGTTGAGGTGGGCCTCTTTGGGTTCCTCTTGATTGTGACTCTCTGTATTTCCTGGATTTGTGTGACTTTTTCTCTCATCAAATTAGGGAAGTTTTCCGTCATTACTTTTTGAAATAATGTTTTGATCCCTTGCTCTTCTTCTTCTCCTTCTTGTATCCCTATTATACGGATATTATTAGGTTTCATATTGTCTTGCATTTCTCTTAATCCTTCTTCATTCTTTCTGAGTCTCTTTTCCTTTTGTTGCTCTTTCTGGGTGTTCTTTTCTACTTTGTCCTGTAGCTCACTAATCTGATCCTCTGCTTCATCGATCCTGCTTTTCATTCCTTCTACTGTGTTCTTCAGTTAAGAAATGGCATTCTTCATTTCCTCTTGGCCTTTGTTGAGGGTTTTTGTTTCCTTTTTCATGTTTATATAGTTTGCATTGAGATTGTTGTAGCTCCCCTCTAGTTTCTTATAGTCATTGTGAGTTCATTAAACTTCCTGATAATCATTGTTTTGAACTCACCATCTGATAGTTGATTTGCCTCTATTTCATTTAGCATTTTTCCTGAGGCTTCCTCCTTTCCCTTCAGTTGGGGATTATTTCTTTGTTTTCTGATTGTTCATGGGTTTCTTCTTGTTAGCCTCTGTTTCTTAAATTGATCTGTTCTGTTTCCCTGTAATTATGGTGTGAACTTCTGTGGTAGAATACTTGTGAGATTCAGTGGTGCAATCTCCTTTGTGTATCCTGGTGTTCACAACTTCCCCCTACTCTTTTTTGTGATCAGTTTGAGGAGTAAGGCAAAATGGTTTAAGACAGCAAGACGGTATACTATGATGTTTACATTAGCAGCCAGTCGAGAAGGGATGGGTTATCCTTTGGCTCCTTATAGTGTTAGCCATGATCCTCCACCCCACTATCCATGTTTTAGAAAGGATGGAAAGAAGGTAAGACTCTTATTGGGGACGAGAGGATTGTTAGTTGGATCTAGAAAGCTGTAAGGCTGTGGAAGGTCAGATTCTAAGGTAGGGTTGGAATAAAGATTAGTAAATAGGAGTAGTGTGTAAAAGAATAGAGACAATCCACACTATAGTATAGTTCGGGAAATTGCAAAGCGGGCTGAGATCAAGTAGGGGTATTGAGTAGTATTTACAATTGTATGAACTAGGTCTTATTAACAGTAATAGTAAAGTGACAGTCTTGTGGCAGAATCAATGAGATCTAGATAACAAGAATAAGAAACAGAACCTTGAGAGGTGTACTAATGGAACACAGATTAAGAAGAGTAAATTATCATCACACTGTGACTTAGATACCAGGGGGGACCTATCAAATGGCAGTATAACCAGCCAAACAAAGATTATACAGAAAGAAAAAGAATACCAAAATACTATTAAAATAAAAAATGTCGGAAAAGTGAGAAAAAGATAATACAAATTTATAGTAACTTGCAAGATCAAAAAAAAAAAGGAAAAAAAGCAGAAGATGGAGTGCAGTAGAGATAAATTTGGGGTGGAAGGAATAATACTAGGATGAATGGAAGAGAAACATAAGGGTTTGAGAGATATAAAAACAATAAGAATTGAAAAATAAAATGTCACTTAAAAAACAAGATAAAATCAATCAACCAACAACAGCCACAAAAAACCAAAAGGAAACCAAACCAAACCGAACAAACAAACAAACAAAAAAAACCTCTTGTTGTTTTCTAACTGGCCAGACCATTTTTTCTGATCTTGCTGGCTTCAGCTGGCTGAGGGACCTTTGAAATGCTTATCACTCTTCCTAGCCAAATCTCAGCAAGTCTCTCAGGTACCCTGGTCGCTCCTGAGCACACTTGCTCTCCAGAGCTCACTGCGGCGTTCTTCTGGACTCCGGGGTCCCCGCAGGGTTCCAGCTCTATGATTTCAGGAGGCACTTGAGACATTTTGGGATTCACTGTGCCCTCCCTGGGAATCATAAAAGGGCGCGCCCATCCACCAAATTTTTTAGTTTCGGGCTCTAGGAATGTCCTAATCGCTGTGTCCCTTCCAGGTTCACAGCACAAGAGTCAGGATTTCCGATGGGGTGCGCACTTCCACAGTTCAGCACCACAGGCTCCAGAAATCTGAGAACGTCCATGCCCTTTCCTGGATCAGGGTTGTGATGTGTGGGTTTTCAACTGATCCACACTCCCACCCTGCTAGGGGTGTGGGCCCTCTTCCAAGCCACCCCTGGTCGGGCCGGCTGGAGGCACTCACCTCTCCCACGGCTCTGGGTGGGTGTTCACAGACCCTGGGTGATTTTTTTCCTCCCAGTCCAACTGGCCTCTCTGTGCCTTCAAGCAACAAGTTCTCCCCTGGTGTTGCTCACCCCCCGTATTTGGGGGAGGGAGCAGCAACTCCCCTCTCCCGGGAGCCCTGAGGCAGACCCAGGAGCACCGAGCCTGGGGACTGCAAACCCCTGGTCCCCGAGCTGATCCCTGGTCCCTTTTGTCCTGAAGCAGTCTCCTTACAGTCTGGTTTTTCAATGATCACAATAATTTTTGATGTCCTGCTTTCAATAATGATTCAGTAACCTAGGCCGCTTGCTCTGTTTCTCCACCAATCCGCGAGTTTTCCTCCTCTTCATAGAAGCCGAGAAACATGCTGCCTAGAGTAAAGCCGCCATCTTTTTTTTTGACATTTTATTCTTTTGGTTGAAATTAAAAAAGGAATTTTTCATTTCTTTTTCTATAATTTTAGTATTAGTATATAAGAATGGAGTAGATTTTTGTATGTTGATTTTGTATCCTGTAACTTAACTGTATTGTTAATTTTTTCTAATAGTTTTTAAATGAAATCTGCAGTATATATATATATATATATATATATATATATATATATATATATAAAATGTTTTTTTGCTAGGGTTTGATATCAGAGTTATGTTGGTCTCATTAAATATGAGAGGACGTATTGCCTGTTATTCAATTTTGGTGGTTTTGAGAATATATATTGAATCTTTGAATGTTTTGTAGAATTCATTAGTGAAGCCATCTGGTCTTAGAATTTTATTTTGGGGGAGGTTTTTGATGGTTGTTTACATTTTCTCACTGTTGATCAGCCTATTTAGATTTTTAATTCTTTATTATTCAGTTTAGGAAGGTTATATGTTTCTAAGAAATCTTTACAGTTCTTTAAGATATAATGTCAGATTATTTACTTGTGATTTTTCTTGTTTCTTGAGATAGGACTTTAATGATGTAAGCTTCCAGCTTATTCCTGCTTTTGCTGCATCCCAGAAATTTTAATATGTTATATTGTCATTCTTACTTGTCTCTAAGTACTTTTATTAAAAATATATTTTTATTTTTTATAGGTTTGTTTTAATTTTTATTGTTTACACTATTTCAGGTGTTCCCATTTTCCCCCACTACCTTGCCTTTGCCCATCTCCTCCCAATTCCCTTCCTTCTGGCCATCACCCCACTGCTGTCTGTGTCTTTGGATTATGCATATATGTTATTTGGCTAATATCTTCACCTTTTTTCATTTTGATATCACCTTTTACTTTTCTTTGACCCATTCATTTTTTGTAGTATGTTATTTAATCTCCACATACTTGTGGGTTTCTTCTTTTTTTTGCTTATGATTTCTAATTTCAAAGTACTGTGGTCAGAGAATGTATTTGGTATAAAATTAGTTTTTTTAAATTTGTTGAGGCTAGTTTTGTGTCCCAATATATGGTCTGTTCTTGAGAATGTTTATGTGCACTGAAAAAGAATGTATAATCTGATGTTCTGGGATGAAAGGTTCTGTAAATGTCAACTATGCACATTTGGTCTAATGTGTCATTTAAGACTTATATTTCTTTACTGATTTGCTGTTTGGATGATCTGTCTAGAGCTGTCAATGAAATATTTAAGTCTCCTACTATGATGGTGTTTTTGTCATTTTCTCCCTTTAGTTCTGTTAGTAGTTGCTTTATATTTTTTGATGCTTCCTGACTGGGTGTGTGTATATTTAGATGTGCTACGTCTTCTTGATATAGATGTCCTGTGTCATCATAAAATCTCCATCTTCATCTCTTGGTATATTTGTTTTCTTGAAGTCTATTTTGTCAGATGTAAGCATAGTTACATCTGTTTTTCTGTAGATGCTATCTTCTTGGACAATCATTGTCCACCCTTTCAGTTTGATTCTATCTTTGTCCTTGAAGCTTAGATGTGTCTGCTGAAGGTAGCATATGGTTGGGTTTTTATTTTTGATCCAATCTGTTCCTCTGTGCCTCTTTATTGGTGAGTTCATTGACGGTAATAATTGATGTATGAAGATTTATGATAGCCATTTTATTTTTTGTTTTCTTGTAGCTTTGTGCCTCCATTGGTTATTTTCCTTTGTGCTTCTGTTATTTTTATTTGGTAGTATTCCATACTTTTTTCCTCTGTTTCCTCTTTTTTTTAAAAAAAAATATGTGTTTCCCTTTTAGGTTTTCTTGTGTGGTTACCATTAAGTTTATGAAAAATAAAGTTTCATATATACAGTAGTCTTTTTTTGCTTTTGAATGCACATAATCTCCGTCCCCCTTTGCAGATTCAGACCCTTACCACCTCCCCTTTTGTATCTTTGTTCTCACAAAATATCTCTATTGGTACTGTGAGTTTGTTGTGTGTGTGTGATCTTATCATAGTTTTTGACTTTTTATTCTTTGTTTCAGGTAGAATAATCCTCAAGTATTTTCTGCAATGAAGGTCTTCCAGTACTGAATTTTCTCAGCTTCTGTATTTCTTGGAAAGTCTGTATGTCTCCTTCATATCCAAATGAATATTTATTATTATCTGGCTGGATATATTATTCTTGGCTAGTAATTTCTCTCTTTCCATAGCTTGACTATTTAGTTTCATTCCTCTTATAGATTATAGAGTTTCTGCTGAGAAGTTTGATGATAACCTAATAAAGAAAGGTTGATGATAGCCTTTCTTTTATAGGTTACTTTCTTCTTTACCCTGGATGCCTTGAGAGTTCTTTGTCATTATTTTTGACAGTTTTAATATGATGTGCCTTGGAGAGAGCCTTTTATGACTGAGGTAATTAGATGCTCTTTCTACTTTTTGCTTTTCAGGATCTAGCTCTTTCCAGGTTCGGGAAGTTCTCATCAACTAGTTGTATAGGCTCTCTGTTCCCTGATCCATTCATTCTTCTTCTGGTATGCCTATTGCTTTTATATTATCTTTCTGATGGAGTGAGATAGTTCTAGTGATTTGCTTTTTATTGTTTGTAATTCTCAAGTGTCTATCTTCTTAGATTTCTACCTTCTATGTCACTAATTCTTTCCTCCATCTGGTCAGCTCTATTTCCTATGCTGGTTAGTTCATTCTATATCTCTTTTACTGAGTTCTCTAGAATTACGATTTGGTTCCTTATAAAGCTTGATCTCTTTGCTGTAGTACTCATTTTATTCATTGTTTTTGTTTTTGAGTTCATTAAACTGCCTATCTGTTTTCTTGACTCTCACTGAGTACTGCAAATTGAATTCTATGTCATTTAAATCACATATCCCCATGTTTTTAAATTTATTTTCTGGAGATTTTTAATTTTACTTCTATGTTATCTTGTTACCTTGGTCATAGGTATTTGATGGATTCCTTCTCTGTCTAGGTATTTATGTATGAGTGACACTTGTCTAGTAGATTGATAAGAAGTCTTTTGACTTCCAGTAGGTGGAGCTGAATCACTAGTTTTGTTTTGTTTTGTTTTGTTTTCTTTTGTTTTCTTCAGTTGTTCTGGCTTTTTTAATCTCTTCACAGTGGTGGCAAACAGTTCTGTATTCCATGGTACAAACTTTTGATCCAGTCACCTGCTCCCAGGGGACTAACTCCAGAGGGGAATGCAGTGGGCAAAGGTGCTCCAAGTCTGTGAAATCCCAGTGCTGTCTCCCATGGCCAGACCCCACTGGCAGTGCAGCCACTGAGGACTGGAGATAGGGTAAGGAAGGGAAACATGAGCACTTTCTTTATTGCTTTGCCCTCTCAGCAATTATGACCAGTGAACTTTAACAGCAGCCCCCTGCACCTCCACCTGACCCTGGTATTTAGTCACATAGTGGGCCATTTGCTCAGGGGGAAAAAGTGTTTTTGTAGTACTTGTTCTTGGGTTTGTAGATAATATGCTCTGCAGCCTACATTAAGGGTGAAGAGAGGAGACATCCGTGAGGTTAAGGGAAGGTGGCCAGGCTCCATGGCTTTGTTTCTCCATCTGTAACACTGATTGCCAGACAACTTTGGCTGCACATCTGTGCTTTATTTCTGCCTAGGTCACTGGGGTCAGCTGCAGCTAGTACTGTCACACTTTCAGGTATACTTACTAAATTTGTTTGTTCTTCCCAGCTGAAGAGAGTCCCGGCCATAACCTGATTCCTCCTCTCTCTAGGCTGAGCCCCACAGTGAGCTCCCAGCTGCAGGACTGTGTCTGTGGCTTATTTCGGCTCTTCTCCCTTCTCACCTCCTTGGTTCACTCCCACTCATCCACCTTTAGATGTTTTAATGTGTGAATCCCTCAGATGTGTTTGTGTGTTGACCAGGAAATCCTTTGTTTAATTATAGCTGTTCAAATCATTGAAACTTCAAGGGGAGAAACCAAGGGCATCTCTCATGCCACCATTCCTCTGAAGTCACTCTCCCTTTATGAGTCATTTTGAGTTAATTTTTTACATTGTATGAAATATGGATCTAAGTTTATTTATATCTGAGTATCAGTTGTTCCAGATACTACAATACTTTACACTTTTTTTGCCAAAAATCAGGTGCCTATACATGTGTGAGAATGAATCTGAAGTCTTTATTCTGAATTGGTCTACTGATCTATTTGCTGGTCTGTATGCCAATTACATACTGTCTTAATTACTGTACTATCATCATAAGTCTTGAAATCAGAGAGTGTCATCCTCCTACTTTGTTCATCTTATGCAAAGTGACTATTTTATGTCCTTTGAATCTTCATATAAACTTAAGTAGAAGTATGTTATTAATTTTTAAAAATTAATTGATAAGACCAACTGAACATAATGTACATCTAATACCTCAGGTACCTGCAAAATAAAATGTAAAATGTAAACTTAGGGGAGTACTTATTTAAATAACTTAAAAAAGCATAAAATACTTCAAATCGTTTGTAGATGGTAAGCTGGCATAATAAATGCATCAAATTGGCCCCTGTGTCTAATATGTATATATATTTTAAGTGAAGTATTCTAGAGAGTTACAATACCCCAGGGCTGAGAAAAAATGATCTAGTTTAACTTCCTCTTGAGCCTCAGGGAAGTCAAGAGATTTTTATGTGATTAAAACTGAACTGTCTTTATAGTAGGCTAAGTTTTACAGCCAGTAGGCCCCGACCAGTAGATTTTACATTATACTCATCTGTATCTTCTAGTTTCACTTAGTAAAATAAGCTACTTTCTTGGAGAAATAAATGAATAAGCACTTGCTTCTGGCATATTTCACTTTATGCAATATAAATGCATGTATATATGAACTGTTGTATAATGGAAGTTTAATGTATTTTGATATTCTGCCATAATTTTGATATTCCTTTATTTCCCATACTGCCATATTAATTAAATTTATTTTACCTTTCAATCCTGACAGATTTGTTCAATGTGCTTTGACAGATTCTATCTAGCTCTGTGAATATGACTAAATCATTATAGCAAGGGTCTTAATATCCATACCAGAAAATGTCAGCTTTAGGTATTAAGCTTTACATATATTAGAATCCTAAATAGTACCTTTTAAATATTTGGAAGCAATGAGTGTGCAGTCAGTCATCATGTTAGCAAATCGATGTATTGGACATCTAGAAACTCTGGCTTAGAAATGATTCAGTAAGTCCTAGCCAAATACAAGAATGGATATAGTCAAGGTGAGTGAGGATAGCAGTTATTCTGAAATATTTTTCTACCTATTTCAAATTCACCATGTGAGATACTACTAATAAAATAATGTTACTTGAGTTGTCTTACTAGGGACAAAATTTTCCACCTAGCATGCAATCAAACAATCCAAGAGACAAAAGATTGATTAAAATATACTTGCTCTGGAGATTAAGGTGTGATCCTCATGGGCCCATGACTTGTTAACTCTGGAATCCATCTTTTATTTATTTATATTTATCCAGTTTCATGGAATACCATTGCTTTTTTGTTGACTGTTTGAAATGTCCTATGAGAAAAGATGTTATAAAAAGTAAGTATCCCCTTTATACTTTATGGCTATGCAAACAGTGGTGGAAGAATGTTAATGGTGTTCACTTCAGCCTTCAAACATTCTTAATCATTAACCCAATAGTGACACATGCTGTCTCTGGTCCAAAGCTACTCTTCTATATCTGATGGCCTTTCCTCCTAACCCGCTTCAGATCCTTTCAAACAATCCTGTTACAGAACTTTCCAAATTATTCTCTAACTTATGATATCAAGGATGCACTTGTCGCATTGCTGGGAAATTTGGTTGCAATAAATGTATTTTTCAGAATAGGAAACACAATACAAATAAAATAGTAGGAGATCAACAACAACATTTCCATCTCTAGATGGTCATATTTCTGTTAACATGAATTTTAAAAAAATGATTTTTGAAAAACATGTTATTATAATAGGAATTTTGTTGTTTTCATTGATATACCAATCAAGAGGTTACTAAAAATAGCATATCAATATATGACATATAGTAAACAGAAGTTTAATTGCTAAGTTAAGATGGTGATTAGTGGTGGATAGGTGAGTGGAGGTAGAAGTGGATATAGGGGGCATAAATGATAATGTAAAAACATAGTAAATTTCCAGGCAAGATGGAGGCATAAGTAGATACACTTTGCCTCCTCCTACAACCCAAAGAAGGACAACAACAAATTTAAAAACAAAAAAATAACTGGTAATGCCAGAAAATCAAACTGTATGGAAGTCCAACAATCAAAAAGTTAAAAAAGAAACATTCATTCAGACTGGAAGGAGGAGTGGAGGCAGGCAGCTGGGGCAGAGAGGACATGCAGCAAGTTGGGGGCTAGAAGACTGGTTGGGCAAGGCTGCGGCTGGCAGACCGGGTAGTCCCACATTTGCATGCAGATAAATGGAGAGGAACAACTGTGGAGTGAGCAGGCCTTGAGAACCAGGGTTCCAGTGTGGGGAAATAGAACCTCAAAATCTCTGACTGAAAAAAACCTGTGGGGGTTGTGGCAGTAGGAGAAACCTCCAGTCTCATGGGAGAGTTCACTAGAGAAACTCACAGAGTCCTAGAACATACACAAAACCACCTACCCAGGAATCAGCATCAGAATGGCCTAATTTGGTTTTAGGAAGTGGGAGAAGTAACTGAAAGCTGCCAAAAGCCAAGAGCCACACAAGTAGCATTATTCCCTCTTACACCCCTCCTGCACATAGAGCTCTACAACACAGTCATGTAGGTTGCCCTGTCCTGGTAATATCTGAGGTTCCACCCCTTACTGTGTAACAGGCATGACAAGTTAAAAAAAATATAGCCCGAATGAAAGACTAGATCAAAGTTCCAGAAAAACATACAACTAAGCAATGAAGAGATAGTCAACCTATCAGATGCAGAATTCAAAACACTGAAAATCAGGATGCCCACAGAAATAGATGAGTATGGTTGCAAAATAGAGGAAAAAACTAAGGTTATGGAAAGTGAAATACAGAAAAGTACACAGGGAATGAACAGTGATGGGAAGGAAACTGGGATACAACTCAATGATTTGGACCAAAAGGAAGAAATAAACATTCAACTGGACTAGAATGAAGAAATAAGAATTCAAAAAAATGAGGAGACACTTAGGAACCTCTGGGACAACTTTAAATGTTCCAACATTCAAATTGTAGTGGTGACAGAAGAAGAGGAAGAGCAAGAAATTGAAAACTTATTTGAAAAAGAAAACGAAAGAGAGCTTCCCCAATCTGGCAAAAGAAATAGACTTCCAGGAAGTCTGGGAAGGTCACAGAGTCACAAAGAAGTTGGACACACGGAAGCATATACCAAGGCACATCATAATTCCACTATCCGAGATTAAAGATAAGGAGAAAATTTTAAAAGCAGCAAGAGAAAAGGAGACAGTTACTTATAAAGGAGCTCACATAAGACTATCAGCTGATTTATCAAAAAAAAACACACACAAAAACTTGCAGGCAAGAAGGGGATGGAAAGAAGTATTCAAAGTCATGAAAGGCAAGGAACTACATCCAACATTACTCTATCCAGCAAAGCTATCATTTAGAATGGAAGGGAAGATAAAGTGCTCCCCAGATAAGGTAAAGTGAAGAAGTTCATCATCATCAAGCCTTTATTATATGATATTCTAAAGGGACTTATCTAAGAAAAAGAATATGATCAAAAATATAAATGATAATGTAACAACAAACTCACAACTATCAACAACTGAACCTAAAACAAAACAGAAAGAAAAACAAACTGAGCAAACCACTAGAACAGGGACAGAATCACAGGAATGGAGATCACATGGAGGGTTATCTGAGGGGAGGGGATGGGGGGAGAATGGGGGAAAAAGTACAGGAAATGGGAAGCATAAATGGTAAGTACAAAATAGGGGGGATTAAGAATAGTATAGGAAATGGAGAAGCCAAAGGACTTATATATACATCAACCCATGGACATGAATTAAGTGGAGGGGGTTCTGGTGGGGGGGGGGGTGCTGGGTGGAGGGGAATAAAGGGGAGAGAAAAAATGGGACAACTGTAATAGTATAATTAATAAAATATATTTAAAAATACAGTAAAAGTGTTAATGTAAAAATGTATTATACAATTTGTTTTCACCCTAAAAATTTAAAATAACAAAATATATAAATTACATTCCTGGATTCTCCCTCCTCCGTTCTCTTCCCCTTCTTCTTCTTCCTCTTTTTCTTCTTCTCCTTTCCCTTCCTCTTCCTCCTCCTCCTCCTTCTTCTTCTTCTTTCTTCTTCTTCACTGTCTTTAACAATTCCACTATTAAGAAAATATATCAATTTCTCAGAATAGGCCAAGGCACTATCAAAAGTTCTCTTTGAAATCTTGGGGATATTTTAATATTGAGGAATAAAGTCAATTGATAATATTGCAATAGTTTTTAAAATTTATTAATTCACCTTCAGAGTGTTGCAATCTTGTAATTATCATCAGGAGATTTTTAGATACTGGTAAACACTTCTAAAGAACATGTCAATCAAGAGACCTCAGAATCATGAGTTGCTAGTTAAACATAGTAAGTGATTTAGGATAATGCCTTGTTTTGTAGAGAAAATGAAGTTAATGTTGTCCCGTGATTTTTCTCCAAATTACTTTGCAAATAGAGCATTTCTGAATTATTCAATTACCCATGTATACTTTATGTTGGTTGGCAGAGGTCTGTTCGTAATTATCTTTACATGAGTAAAGATTTATATGAAGCATGTTATTGAATCTTTTATAAGGAAATGTTTAGTATTTTATTCTTTACTTATAATTTCCATAAATATGCATTAAATTATTATCATGGTTCCTTAACTGGACATAGCTTTATTACTTTTAAATTTTCCTTCCAGGGTGGCAAATAAAAATAATTTCATTGAAACTTCAGGGAGAAACGTATGTAGGCATGAGCAATTACAGACTGGAACATCTCCGGAAACACCAGTACTAACATCCTGATTATTTTAGACCAACATCTTCCACAGCCACAAGTGATTTCAGATGAGCCTAATCCATCAGTTCCCACTTTCCCAAAGGCCTCTTCTAATTCATTCATAAGATATGGCCACCTGGTAAAATGTGATAAATTTTCTTTTCAGTACACTTAAACTTCTAAAATTCATGTGAAGCTATGCCTCTGAATGCTGAGGCATTCTAAAATTGTTTTCAATATGCGAACATTCTATTCTGTTTTTTGAGGACCGCCTAAGACAGTTACTCATAGACAGATGGGTTAGGAGGCCCTGGTGAATCAGGCGTTTCTGAGGTCCCAGGTAAGCCTTACAGTTCATTAAAGAGAACCATTTTAAGGGCATTAAATGAGGTGGGGAATTTGTTTCAACTGGGTTTTCACCCTGAGAAATAAGTATTCATTCATCTAACTTTCATTTATTAAATTGTACTTCACCATGTCAAAAGTACTATACAGTAGGAATTTAAAATATGTGCAAATCAGAAAGATGACACTAAGAAAAAAATGTATTTTACCTGTGTTGCGACCTTTCAAGGCCAGAAAAGTTCACAGGATTCAGGCAGACCAAAGAATATTCATGGAGCCATTGGGATGCCAGACATGCCTTTATTCAAGGGAGGGCAATCCACACACACTGCAAGCTTCTCATCCCTAAGGTGCTCCTGCGTGTCACTGCATGTCACTAGACCCTCAGTGGGAAGCCCCAACCTCCTTATCTACCAATACAGACAAAGACAGCAGGGTACTAGAATATATTGTATATATATAACACAACGAGATTCTGTGCATGCTAGCCCATTCAATGTTATGGGAACTGTTTATCAGAGCGTCTCAAGGCTATGAGAGCACAGCTTATCTAAGTTCCCCAGACTTCTGGGTGAGGGAGCTGGACTGCCTCCTTTTATCCTACAACCTCTATTTGTAGAGAATAGCATTAAAGCAGAGGCATAAATGCATTTGTAGACCCCTCCCCAGTAGATTATATATAAGGCAATTAATACGCATGTGTTAAGTGAATGAATCATATGAAATTACTTGGAAATCTTAGTTTTCAGGACAATAAGGTAGGCTATTTAAGTTGGAGGGACAAAGTAATGATTTTACAAAGCACTGAAGTTGTTGGAATATCATTACATTTCATACAGACAGAACTATTAGAATAGGGCATTGTGTTATTTCTCTAATTTGTGAATGTTCAGGTTCAAGCAATCTGAACAACTATGTATAGCAGTTTTGAGGACTTGGTAAATATGACTCATCACCTTCACACTGAAAAAATAGTGAGTTGATAAATTATATCTATAAATAATTCATCTAATTGTAAAAGAAAAATATTTCCAAATTACTGCCCTCAAACTCCTGCCTGGAAGATGCCATGGTTAATCAAAAGTCCAAAATATCGTCATCTGCCAAAAACAAAAAGATTTTTTTCAATTTATACTTCTCATACTAACTTTTTTATATCTTAGTTCCAAATACATCAAGTAAATTCAGTTCTGGTACCAGTCACTGACCCAAGTGACACTCCTTATTTACCTTTGTGTTAAGGAGAAGCATAAAGTAGTTAATATTAGATTATAAAAAGTATTTGAATTCAAGTCCCAAATCAAACATAAAGGTGCAAATAAGTATAAATCTTCACCAGGAAAGGTGGATACTCTTTATTTTAAAATCTTCAAGTTTCAAAGCATATATCATTATTTCACGTAACCAGAAAGTGGTCAAGGCCGTTTGATATACCAGGCAGATTTTTACTTCCACCAGACCACTGTTTTTAATCTTAGATTTGTTATGTGTAAAAAGAATAACTTCTAGTGCTAGAATTTTTTTTAATTGCCTTACTCTGGCATTTTATTTTAAAATGAAAGCTGTAGCTTTCATTTTATCATGAAGGAGAGGGAAACTATCAAAACCTGGGATTGTCTCAAACTTAACATGCTTTGCAATAAACACTAAACTGACAAAATATTGTCATAACTGTGCTTTACTTTCTAGATTGGGAAGAAGCATGGAGTAAAAATAATTTATGGTCTTGACCTTATATGTATTTGAGACTCAATGGACTAGTATTTGGTTAGAAAATCAAGTTTTTATCATTATCAACATGACATATCAGAATCTTGGCAGACCCCCATCAACATAAAGAAAAAAGGGGATTAATGAACCATATAACCACCTAATGATAGGTAAGTACCTCATATCCTAAATAAAATGTCTTTTCTTTTTCTTTTTTTTTTTGATTATGATATAATTGACATATAACACTGTATAAGCTTATGGTGTACAACTTGAGATATATATATATCCCCATACATAAAATATTGATTACCTCAATAAGTTTAGTTAACATTCATAACCTTAAATAGTTATAAATTGTTTCTTTGTAAGGAGAACTTCTAAGACTTACTCTCTTACTCTCTTATTCTCTTACTTGAAAATGTTCCATAATGCATTATAAAGTATAATCATTATGTTATATATTATTTCCCAAGTACTTATTTATCCTAGAACTGGAAGTTTGTACCTTTTGGCTACCTTCACCCAATTCCGCCTCTCTCATTTCTAGCCACCACAAATCTGATCTAGTTTACTATCAGCTTTTTAAAAATAGATTCCACATGTAAGTGAGATCCTTACTTTATTTGTCTTCCTCTAACTTATTTCATTTAGCAAAATGCTCTCAAGATCTGTGCATGGTGTTGCAAATGGCAGGATTTCCCTCTTCATTGTGGTTGAATAGTATTCCATTGTTTTACATATATAACAATCATCATCCATTGATTTGTCATCTTCTATTATTTCTATACCTCTTTGGGACAGTGCTTTAATTTCTTTCAGATATACAAGGTCAGTCCATAAGAAGTCCAGCCATTGTTAATATAACAATAATGGTTTGTGCAACATTCAATTTAACCTAGCATCCAGGAGAGTGGACTGGAATTCACATGCATGGACAATGATGACTTCACTGTCCTAGTCAGTGTGGGCAGTAGATGTCATTGAGTAAGCAATTGACCTGTGTGGCTATTGCATTCAAAATGACTGAGTAGAGCAATGAACCTGCATCAAATTTTGCATTAAGCTTGAACATTCCTCTGCAGAAACTATCTGGATAATTCAGAAGGCTGCAGCTATGTGCAACTCATGATTGACAGCTTCATCAAGACAATGCACCTACTCATGCATCATGTCTCATGCAGAGGTTTTTGGCAAAACATCAAATCACCAAGGTGACTCAGCATCCTCACCACAGTCCAGATTTGGTGCCCTGCAACTTCTGGCTTTTCCCAAAACTAAAATCACTTTTGAAAGGAAAGAGATTCTAGCCCATCAATGAGATTTGGGAAAATACAACCACACAGATGATGGCGATTAAGAGAACCGTGAAAGGTCCCAAAGTGCCTACTTTGAAGGGAACTGAGGTGTCATCGTCCTATATACAGTATTTCTTGTATCTTCTTAAAGAAAGGTCTTTATTTTTCATATTACATGGCTGGATATATTCTGGAAAGACCTTAGTATACCTAGAAGTAGAATTGTTGGATAATATGGCAGTTCCATTTTTAATATTTTAAGGAACCTCCATACTGTTTTCCATGCTGACTGCACCAAATTACATTTTCACCAACAACAGCGCTCAAGGGTTTCCTTTCCTACACATCCTCACCATCATTTGTTATCTCTTGTTTTTTTTTTTTGTTACCATAGTCATTCTAACAGACATGACATGATATGATTTTGAGTTGCATTTCTCTGATAATTTTTCAAGCAGTTATTTGCCATTTGAATAGCTTCTTTGGAAAATTCTATTCACATCCTCTGCAACTTTTTAGTTGGACTGTTTTTTACTACTGGATACTAAGTTCTTATCAAGTATATAAATTGTAAATGGTTTCTCCTTTTCCATAGGTTGATTTTTCATTTTGTTGATTATTTCTTTGGCTATACAAAAGCTTTCTAATTTGATATCACACTTCTCTATTTTAGGTTATGTTGCTTATGCTTTAGGTGTTATATCCAAAAAATCATGGCCAAGACTATATCAAGAGATTTTTCCCTATGTTTTATTCTAAGAGCTTTATGGTTTTAGATACTACATTTAAGCTTTTAATACATTTGAGTTATTTTTTGTAAATTATAAAAGATAGAGGTGTAGTTTTACTTTTTATATATGGGAGTATCAAATTTTTCCATCAGCATTTATTTAAGGGACTATCTTTTCTTCATTGAATATTCTTGGCTTCCTTGTCAAATATTGGTTGACAGTATATACATGATTTTATTTCTGGGATCTTGATTCCCTTCCATTGACCTATGCATCTCTTTTTATGTTAATACAATACCGTTTTGATTACTCTAACCTGGTAATATAGTTTGAAACCAGAAGTGTAATGTTCAACTTTGTTCTTCTCTTTTGAGATTATTTCCGCTGTTTGGAGTCTTTGGTAGTTTCATTTAAATTTTAGAATTTTTTAATAATTTTGTAAAAAATGACATTAAAATCATGATAGGGATTGTATTGAACCTATAGAAGGTTTTTTTTTTTTTTTAGCATGGACCTTCTAACAACATTTATTCTTTCAATCCATGAAAACAATATTATTGCATTTTTTCAATATAGGGGTGTTTTCAATTTCCTTCATGAAAACACTGTAGTTGCAGTGCAGAGGTCTTTCACCAAAAGATTCTGATATGTCATGTTGATAATGATAAATATTTAATGTTATTTGATTATTTTGATGATATTATAGGTGAAATCATTTTTCTTTTTCAGACAATTGTTGATGCATAGAAATGTGCATTAACTTTGTATCCTGCAACATTACTAAATTGTTGGTAAGTTCTATCAGTTTTTTGGTGGAATCTTTAGGCTTTTCTATATATGAACTCAACTCAACTGCAAATAAAGAGAATTTTGCATCTTCTTTTCCAATTTTGAGGTTTTTACTTTTTCTTGCCTGATTTCTCTGGCTGGAATTTCCAGTACTATATTGAATAGGTTTGGTGACAGTGGGAACTCTTTTCTTGTTTCTGATCTTAGAGAAAAGGCATTTAACCTTTCACCATTGAATAATGTTTTAGCTGTGGACATGTTATATATGGTCTTTAATATGTTGAGATATGTTCATGTTTATAACTAGTCACTTGACAGTTTTATCATAAATGAATTTGAATTTTGTGAAACACTTTTTTCTGCATCTGTTTAGGTGATCACATAGTTTTTTACATTTTGTTTTATCAGTGTGGTATATCACCTTTATTGATTTGCTTATTTTAAACCATCCTTGCATATCAAGAATAAAGGTCTCTGGGTCATGGTATATAATCTTTTTAATGGGTTGCTGAACTCAGTTTGCTAATGTTTTATTTAGGGTATTTATATCTATAGTCATGAGCTATATTTCTTGTAGTTTTCTTTATTTCTTATGAAATATCACCTGGCATTGGTGTTGGGATAATGCTGGACTCAGAAAATGACTTTGAGAGTATTTTCTCCTCTTTGTTTTTCTGGAAAAATTTGAAAAGATAGATATTAATTCTTCTATAAAAGTTTGGTAGAATTCACTAATGAAACTGTCTGGTCCTGGGATTTTTTCTGTTGGGAATTTTGTGATTACTGATTCAATCTTCTTACTTGATATTAGTGTATTTAGATTTTTTATTTCTTTGTGATTCAGTTTTGGTAGGTTGTATATTTCTAAATATTTATCCAGCTTGGTGGCTCTTATAGTCCTTTTGCACTTCTCTTGTGTCAGTTGTAATGTCTCCTCTTTTATTCACATTGTTTATTTTAGTCATCTGTCTTTTTTTCTTGGTTAGTCTAGATAAATAAAGTTTTGTCAATTTGGTTTATCTTTTCAAAGGACCAACTCTTTGTTCATTTTTTCTATTGTTTTAGTGTTCTACTCTATTTTCTTCTGCTCTAATTGTAATTACTTCCTTTCCTCTGCTAACTATGGGCTTAATTTCTTCAAGTGTCATGAGGTAGAAAATTGGGTTATTTGAGATCTATTTTCTTGATGTATGCTTTTATTGCTATAAATATCCATCCCTCTTATAACTGTTTTGATCCAATAAATTTTGCTATGCCATGTTTCTATCTATATTTACTTTGTTGTAATTTCCTCTTAATTTTCCCTTTGACTCATGTGTTGTTCAGGAGAGTGTTCTTGATTTTAAACTTTTAAAACTTTTAAACTTTTAAAACTTGTTTTTATTGTTGTTCAAGTATAGTTGTCTCCAATTTCTCCCCATGACTCCCCCCAATAGCAGCCATCCCCGCCTCCTACTCCTGATCCCATCTCCCCTTGGTTTTGTCCATGGGTCCTTTATAGTTGCTCCTGAAAACTCTTCCTCCTCCCCCCCCCCCATTATCCCCTTCTGCCTCCCCTCTGGTTACTGTCAGTTTGTTCTTTATTTCAATGTCTCTGGTTATGTTTTGCTTCCTTGTTAGTTTTGTTGATTATGTTACACTTATAGGTGAGATCATATGGTATTTGTCTTTCACCACCTGGCTTATTTCACTTAACATAATATTGTCCAGTTCCATCCATGCTGTCACAAAAGGTAGGAGTTCCTTCTCTCTTTCTGCTGTGTTGTATTTCATTGTGTAAATGTACCATAGTTTTTTGATTCCACTTATTTACTGATGGGCACCTAGGTTGCTTCCCATACTTGGCTATTATAAATTGTGCTGCTATGAACACTGGGGTGCATAGGTTCTTTTGGATTGGTGTTTCAGGGTTCTTAGGGTATGATTCATAATTTTATACCATTGTGATCAGAGAAAATACTTGGTATAATTTCAATCTTCTTGAATTTGTAAAGAGCTGAAAGGGGTACTAACATGTAATCTATCCATGTGGGCTGGAGAAGAATGTGTATTCTGCTATTGGGTAGAATTTTCTATGTATGACTGTGAGTTCCACTCATTTTATAGTGTTCAAATTTGCTTTATTTATAATTGATTCTCTGGATAATCTATGCACTGGTGAGAGTGGGTTATGAAATTCCCCAATTGCTGTTGTATTGTTGTTCATTCCTCCTGCTAGTTCTGTTAGAATTTGCTTTATATATTTAGGTGCTATGATATTGAGTGTGTAAATTTTTACACCTATTATAAGTTGAGGGATTGACACCTTTATCATTATACAATGATCTTCTTTGTCACTCTTTTTTATCATTTTGTTCAAAGTCCATTTTATCTGATGTAAGTATAGCTGCCCTAGCTTTTTTTTTTATTGCCATTTTCTTTAAATGGAACTTTTTTCCATTCCTTTGTTCTTTCACTTTCAGTCTATGTACGTCTTTAAATCTACAGTGAGCCTCCTTTAGGCAGTATATCATTAGACTTTTTTTAAATCCATTCATCCACTCTATGTCTTTAGATTAGAGAATTTAACTTGTTTAGTTTTGAAGTAATTATTGATAGGGAATGACTTACTATTGCCATTTTGCTAACTGTGTTCTCAGTCATTTGTATAAGCATTCCTTGTCTTATCTTTCTGTCATCTTTTGTGATTTGATGACTTCAACATCAGTATCCTTTGGCTTCCTCATTATGTTCCTTTGTATAATTTCTGTGGTTTTTTTCTTTGTAATTACCATGAAGATTACATAAAATATCTTAATTTTAGCATGCTTTTTTAAACTGATGACAACTTAACTTTGATAGCATTCCTAAAATTTGTATTTTTTGTTTTTCTTCCCAGCTACATTTTAGGTTATTTTTGTTATAGTTTACCTACTTTTTATGTAGCCAATAACACACTATTGTAGTTATGATTTTAATGTTTATTTTTTAACTCTTATACTAGAATTATAAGTGAATTATGCACCACAATTACCATATTAGGGAATCCTACTTTATATATTCACCATGACCATGGAGTTTTACTCTTTCTTCACACATTCTTATGATATTAATTAGCAATTTTAAGTTTGCACATAAAAAACTCTGTTTAGCATTTCATGTAAGGCCAGTTTAGTGGTGTTGAATTCCTTCACCTTTTGTTCATTAGGGACCATCTATTTCTCCTTCATTTCATAACTTCTGATTTGTTGGGTATATTTTGAATACATCGTTCCATTCTCCCCTGGCCTGATTCCCTGCCCAAGCATGGCTGTAGAGTAGGCTGAATGGTTGCCTGGATTCTCTAGTCATGCTTCCTAAATGGTCTGAACTGGGCCCTATGCTCAGTATTCAGTGAGGCTATGAATTAGCTTTCTTGCCACAGGGCAGCAGAATAGGCCAAGAAGCAACAAAGAATGCTGATGGAGCTGGATGTTCACTATGGGTTATCTTTTTTCTTTTTTAATTTTAATTGTTCAAGTACAGTTTTCTGTCTTTTATTCCCATCCCAGCCCATCCCCAGCCCTCCCCACCTCCCTCCCATTTTATAACTGAAAAACTTCCAGTCTCATGAGAGTACTCTCTGTGTGGTGCTGTGCCAGTCTGAGAGAGGGATGAGGCAGCCAATATGCAGCCATTCCTTTTACCTGTTAATGTAGTCTGTCTCAACCTCTGTGGTACAATGGAGTGCTTCAGTGTCAACCCTGTGTTCTTGGACTTACACAATGGTGTCTTTCCAAATTACTACCAGTGTCCTTTAGGTCCTTTAGACATGACTTCATTGCTTGTTGATAGCTACCTTACAATATGGCATGACATGGTAAGCTGGGTTATTCTAACATATGAAATCCATTTTGGATTCTTTTAAAAGAAAACATTCATTTAAGGAAGCATCATAGATGTTCACAGCTACTAAGTAAATAGGTAATATATGAGATATATGCATATTTATATATTCAGTTTATATATGTATATTATATGTGTATCTAATCACCTGAGAATATGATATCTCTTATGTGTGGAGGAGAAGTATACAGAAACAGAGAAAGAGAATATAAAAACATAGATGTATACATGTATGTATAATGCATAAAACTTCATGAGTTCATACTCATATTAATATTCCCACTACTAATAAATAACCAATCATAATATTTTCACTTAATCTTTTCTACATTACATTTATATTTCACTTATACATATCCACTTTCTTCCACAGAACAGAAGATGTGATAGAATTAGGAGGCCCTGGCTGGTATGACTCAGTGGATTGAATGCCAGCCTGCAAACCCAAAGGTCATAGGTTTGAATTAGAATATTCCATGATTACTCATTTTTATAGCATATTACATATGAAATAATTAAGAAAAACAATAGGAATACTGTTCATACCTATAATGGTTACTGAAATCTGAAATATTGTTTGCATATGAATTCTCCACATCATTTCACAACTTTTATGTTTGTACTATGTCTACACTAGCAAATCATATAGCCATTATGTTATAAGTTATTTCTTTCAGATGTCCCCTTAATTTTATAAGGAAATATCTACAGCCATAGCTCATTTTGTTGTGCTTCAAGGTCTTACAAGATCTTTCACCAGAAAAAAAGATTACTACTTAATTTATTGTGGTACTTGTTTTATTATGCTGGTCTGGTACCAAAACATCCTTGAGGTACGTCTTTTTAAAACACTTACCACCAGTCCTTATATCAATATGTTTCTAGTAATTCTAATTGTCCAAAACATCTAGAAGATGACTTAGAAAAGATTTATGGAAATAACATTGCATTAATAATTTCATAGTGATAACAGTTGGTAGTCTTTAGAAGTAAGGATCAGTTCTGCTGAGTAGGAAATCTTTGGCTCACATTTTGTTTCCTTAAATACCTAAATGTTACTCTATTTTGCTGTAGCATGAGGTATAGCCATCTTAAATATCTCATGGTAATCTAATTCTTCCATATGACCAATCTTGTAAAGCTTTTTGATTGAATAGGTAAATTTTTTAATAAAAAGTTTAACAATTTTACAAAACTGGATTGGTCATTATGGGTTAATAATTTCAGGTATTTTGTTTTAACTTTTAAAAGGAATATTTGAAACTTCTAAAAAAAATTCAAGAATTTTCTCAATTATAGCCTTAATATATCTTTTCTATAATTTTAATATAGTTTTAATACATTCTATTTTCCTGGTTCAATGCTCTTCTTCAGGTACCACTATTAGATTTTGTTTACCTGCCTTCAATATCTTTACTATCTCCCAAATTTTTCTACTTCTCTAGTTATTTTTGTAATCTTCACCCAAGAACATGTTTATTAATTTTAGAGAGAGAGGAAGAGGGTAGAAAGAGAGAGAAAAGGTCATTGATGTGAGAGAGGAACATAGATTGGTCACCTCTTGTATCCACCCCAGCCAGATCAAAACCACAACCTAAGTATGTGTCCTGAGGATCGACCTCACAACCTTTTGGTGTAATGGACAATGCTGCAATTGATTGAGCCACCAGCAAGGCCATTTTAAAAAGAAATCTGGACTGGGAAGATGGTGGCATTGTTGGAAGGAGCATAATCCCCTTCCTCTATGCACTGGAGAGAAACTCACGGATCTGCGGAGGAGCAGAGCAAGGGGCCTATGATATAGCAACATTTATGAAAGCTGGACACCAAAAATTATAGCAGACATTGAAAAACCAGATGGTAAGGAGACTGCTTAAGGATAATAAGGGCCCAGGGATCAGCATGGGGACCAGGGAGGTTGCAGCCCCCAGGCCTGGTGCTCCCGGGACTGTCTCAGGGCATCCAGGAGAGTGGAGTCACTGCTCCCTCCCTGGACAACAAGGATTGATCGGCACTGGGGGATGGCTTGTTGCTTGAAGGCACAGAGAGGGGAGGGAGACTCAGAGACAAGCAGACAGGGGCTGAGAGCACGAACCCATAGCCCTGGGAAGAGTGAATGCCCCAGCCTGCACAACCAAGGGTGGCCTGGCCATGAGCCCATGCCCCCAACACATTGAGAGTGTGGTTCTGTGGAAGACCCAGACCCCACAACCCTGAGCAAGGAAAGGGCACAGGTATTCTCGTGTTTCTGGAGCCTGTGGTGGTGAACTCAGGGGAGCGTGCACCTCTTTGGGATTCCCAACTCTCACACTGTGAACCTGGAAAAGACATGGTGCTTAGTGGGTTCCTGGAGCCCACAGCAGGAAAATTGGGGGGAGGGCACAACCCCTCGAAATCTCTGGAGCTTACACCGTGAACCCAGAAAAGATGCACACACTCTGCGGGGCCCCAGAGACTGTGGCAGTGAGCTCCAGAGAGCGTGCTTTGGAGCGTCCATACCCACACCCAGGGTCCTTTGGGAAGGTATCAGATTGGCTCGGCGGAGAGCACGCTGCCAGCCCTGGGGACAGTACTCAAGAGACTGACTGAGTACTGACTGGGAAAAGTGAAAAGCATTCCAATCACCCCTCAGCCTGCTGAAGCCAGCAAGATCAGAAAAAAATGGTCTGGCCAGTTAGAAAGCAACAAGAGGGTTTGTTTGTTTGTTTGGCTGCTGCTGTTGTTTGATTTATCTTGTTTTTTAAGTAACTTTTTATTTTTTAATTTTTATTACTTTTATATCTCTCAATCCTTTATGTTTCTCTTCCTTTGATCCTAGTGCTATTCCTTCCACTCCAAATTTATCTCTCCTGCATTGCATTTTCTGCTTTTTTTCCTTTTTTGAGCCTGCAAGTTACAGCAAATTTGTATTATCTTTTTCTCACTTTTTTGACATTTTTTATTTTAATAGTATTTTGGTATTCTTTTTCTTTCTGTATAATCTTCTTTGCTTGGCTGGTTATACTGCCACTTGATAGGTCCCCCCTATAATCTCAATCACAGTGTGTTGATAATTTACTGTCCTTCATTTGTGTTCCATTAGTACACCTCTCAAGGTTCTATACTCCTTATTCTTGTTATCTAGATCTCATAGATACTGCCACATGATTGTTGTTTTAATATTACTGTAAATAAGTTCTAGTTCATACATTTGTAAATACTACTCAACACCTTTCCCTGATCTCAGCCCACTTCGCAAATTCCCAAACTATATTATTGTGGGGATTGTCTCTATTCTTTTACACACTACTCCTATTTACTAAACTTTATTCCTACCCTACCACAGAATATGACCTCCCACATCCTCACAGCTTTCTAGATCCAACTAACAATCATTTCATCCCCAATAAGAGTCTTATTGTCTTTCTATCCTTTCTAAAACGTGGCTAGTGGGGTGGAAGATCACGGTAAACACTATACATAGCCAAAGGTTATCCCATCTCTTCTCTACTGGCTGCTACTGTAAATATCATAGAATACTGTCTTGCTGTTTTAAACCAGTTTGCCTTACTCCTCCAACTGATCACAAAAAAGAGTAGGGGGAATCTGTGAAGAGCAGAATACATGAACGAGACTGCACGACTGAATTTCACAGGTATTCTACCACAGCAATTCATGCCATAATCGCAGGGAAACAGAACAGATCAATATAAGAAACAGAGGCTAACAAGAAGAGTCTCACGAACAATGAGAAGACAAAGAAACAATCCCCAAATGAAGGGAAAAGAGGAAGCCTCAGAAAGAATGCTAAATGAAATAGAGGCAACTCAACTATCGGATAGTGAGTTCAAAACAATGATTATCAGGAAGTTCAATGAAATCACAATGAACTACCAGAAACTACAGGGAATCTACAATGAGCTCACTGCAAACTATATCAACATGAAAAAGGAAATAGAAACTATCAACAAGGGCCAAGAGGAAATGAAGAATACAATTTCGGAACTGAAGAACACAGTAGAAGGAATGAAAAGCAGGATTGATGAAGTAGAAGATCGTATAATCAAATTGGAGGACAAAGTAGAAAAGAACACCAAGAAAGAGCAACAAAAGGAAAAGAGGCTCATAAAGAATGAAGAGGGATTAAGAGAAATGCAAGACAATATGAAAAGTAATAATATCCGTATAATAGGGATACAAGAAGGAGAAGAAGAAGAGCAAGGGATCCAAAACCTATTTGAAAAAGTAATGATGGAAAACTTCCTTAATTTGATGAGAGAAAAAGTCACACAAATCCAGGAAACACAGGGAATCCCAATCAAAAGGAACCCAAAGAGGCCCACCTCAACACACATCATAATTAAAATGGCAACATTTCAAGACAAAGAGAGAATATTAAAGGCAGCAAGGGAAAAACAGGAAGTAACATACAAGGGAGCCCCAATAAGGCTAACAGCTGACTTCTCAATGGAAACACTCCAAGCCAGAAGAGAATGGCAAGAAATATTCCAAGTAATGAGAACCAGAGGTCTGCAACCAAGGCTATTTTACCCAGCAAGGCTCTCATTCAAAACAGAAGGCCAAATAAGAAGCTTCCCAGATAAAAGAAGTCTAAACAATACACCTCCACCAAAACCAGCTCTGCAAGAGATGCTAAAGAGACTGCTTTAAGGAAAGGAAGGAAAAGAGAGAGAGAGATAGGAACACAAGTACAAAAATGGCAATGAATACGTACCTATCAATAATAACCTTAAGCGTAAATGGATTAAATGCTCCAATCAAAAGACATAGAATAGCTGAATGGATCAGAAAATATGACCCACACATATGGTGCCTACAAGAGACCCACCTCAAGATAAAAGACCTGCACAGGCTGAAAGTAAAGGGCTGGAAACAAATTTTGCAAGCAAATGGACAGGGAAAAAAAAAGCAGGGTAGCAATACTCATATCAGACAAAATAGACTTCAAAAAAAGGTCTATAAAGCGAGACCTAAAAGGTCACTTCATAATACTCAAGGGGACAATCCACCAAGAAGACATAACAATTGTAAATATATATGCACCCAACATAGGAGCACCCAAATACATAAAGAAAATTCTAGAGAACTTCAAGAAAGATATTGAGAGCAACACAATTATAGTGGGGGATTTTAACACCCCATTGAATAAAGGACAGATCTTCCAAACAAAATATCAACCAAGATATCATGGCATTAAATAATACTATACATGAAATGGACTTAACTGATATATACAGAGCCCTCCATCCCAAAGAAGCTAAATACACATTCTTTTCAAGTGCACACCAAACATTTTCAAAGATAGACGACATAATAGGACACAAAACAAGCCTCAACAATGTCAAGAAAATAGAAATCATACCAAGCATTTTCTTGGATCAAAAGGGACTGAAGCTAGAAACCAACCCCAAGGAAAAAAACCCCAAACACCCAAAATCATGGAGATTAAATAGCATGCAATTAAACAATGAATGGGTCAAGAATGATATTAGGGAAGAAATCAAAACATTTCTGGAAACAAATGAAAACGAATTCACAACAACCCCAAAATTATGGGACACAGCAAAGGCAGTCCTGAGAGGGAAGTTCATAACAATACAGGCCCACCTAAAAACGTTAGAAACATTTCAAACAAACAACCTAACCCGACATCTACAAGAACTCCAAGAACAACAAAGATAGCCCAGAGCAAGCAGAAGGAAGGAAATAACCAAGATCAAAGCAAAATTAAATGACATAGAGACTGAAAGCACAATTCTAAGGATCAATGAATCCAGCAGTTTGTTTTTTGAAAAGATAAATCAAATCAACAAGCCTTTTAGCAGACTCATCAAGAAAAAAAGAGAGAAGACCCAAATAAACACAATCAGAAATGAAAGAGATTACAACTGACACCACAGAAATAAAAAGGATTGTAAGAAATTACTACAAAGAACTATATGCCAAGAAATTTGAAAACCTAGGTGAAATGGACAAATTTCTAGAAAGATATAATCTTGCAAAACTCAATGAAGAAGAAGCAGAAAGCCTGAACAGACCAATAACAGCAGATGAAATTGAAGCAGTATTCAAAAAACTCCCAAACACAAAAGCCCTGGACCAGATGGTTTCACAGGAGAATTCTACAAAGCATTTAAGGAAGAGATAACCCCTATCCTTAACAGACTATACCAAAAAATCCAAAAAGATGGAAGACTCCCAAATTCTTTTTATGAGGCCAGTATCATCATAATCCCAAAACCAGATAAAGACACAACAAAGAATGAAAACTTCAGGCCAATATCACTGATGAACACTGATGCTAAAATCCTCAACAAAATACTGGCAAATCACATCCAACAATACATTAAAGAGATCATACACCATGACCAAGTGGGATTCATCCCTGGATACAAGGATGGTACAATATTTGCAAATCAGTAAATGTAATACATCACATAAACAAAAGCAAGGACAAAAATCACATGATCATATCAATAGATGCAGAAAAAGCATTTGACAAGATACAGCACCCATTTATGATAAAAACACTCTGCAGAGTGGGAACAGAGGGAGCATTCCTCAACTTAATAAAGGCCATATATGAGAGACCTACAGCCAACATCATACTCAATGGGCAAAAATTAAAATCTTTTCCACTAAGATCAGGAACAAGACAAGATGTCCACTTTCATCACTTCTATGCAATATAGTACTGGAAGTTATAGCCACAGCGATGAGACAAGAAAAAGAAATAAAAGGCATCCAAATCAGAAAGGAGGAAACAAAATTGTCATTGTTTGCAGATGACATGATAGTGTACATAGAAAATCCTATAGACTCCACCAAAAAACTGCTTGACCTAATAAATAAACTTGGCAAAACTTCAGGATACAAAGTCAATACCCAGAAATCAAAGGCATTTCTGTACACCAACAATGAAACAGAAGAAGCAGAGATCAAGAAAAAAAATCCCATTTGAAATAGCAAAAAGAATAATAAAATACCTAGGAATAAACCTAACCAAAGAGGTAAAAGACCTGTATTCAGAAAACTACATAACACTGAGGAAAGAAATCAAGGAAGACACAAACAAATGGAAACATGTACCGTGTTCATGGATTGGAAGAATTAATATCATCAAAATGTCCATACTACCCAAAGCAGTTTACACATTCAGTGCAACACCCATTAAAGTACCAATGGCTTATTTCACAGACATGAAACAAACACTTTAAAAGTTTATATGGAACCGTAAACAACCCCAAATAGCTGCTGCAATTTTGAGGACAAAGAGCAAAGTAGAAGGGATCACAATACCAGATATCACCCTAATTGCTGCAGCCTCTCAAGAAGAGCTAAAGCAATTTTACCTCTGTCTTGAGGACAATGTGTCCTCAGCAGGACTACTCATAGCCCCAGAAAAGATACAGCATTATCAGCCTTGGCAGTATTTAGGATATGTCTCATTTCACTGTATGGTTAGGCCTGAAATAGTTTAGATCCAGGTATGAAACCCTTTAACACTTAATAGTTTACAAAAGCTCTTAGGCACCATTAACTGGATCCGTCCCAGTTTAGGGATCACCATTGGGAAATTAATCAATTTATTCAACACCCTTCAGGTGGATTCAGACCTAAATTCTCCTAGATCCTTAAGTGATCAGGAAAGACAGGAATCAGATTTAGTTAACCAATACCTTTCTTCCAGGCAGCTCACTAAGTTAAATGGGCAATTACCTGTCATATTTTTTTTCCTTCCCCACACTGGGGATGCCTACTGGCCTATTGGACAGTTGTCACCTAATTTAGAAATAACTGAATCGTTATTTTTATCCCATCAACCCCAGGGCACTATTACTACCTATATTACTGCACTATATCAGCTTATTATCAAAAGCTGTAATAGAGTAACAGCTTTTTGGCCATGACCCATCTGTTACACATGTTCCACTCACCCAAGTGTATCAACAACTTTATAGTCAATCTTAGAATTTCAGTGTGTGGTCGCTAACTTTGTAGGGTATCTTAATATTCATTTACCTTATGATAAACTTGTTCAAAACCTCCTCACTCTTAATATCTGCATAGGGGAAAAATTCTGTGCCACTCCTGTTCCTAAAGCTAGAACCTTCTTTATTGATGGTTCAGGAAAAACAGGTAAAGCTGCTATCACCTGTAAGGAAGGGAATGAGTGGAAACATTTTCTTTCTGAAGGGAACTCTTCCACCCACCAGGCAGAAATTGCAGGGGCCATTCTTGCCCTCCAGCATTGGCCCAAAGAACCTCTTAACTTAGTTTGTGACTGGTTATACTGTATATATACTCCTTCTTATAGATCACGCTCTATTAAAATGATCCATTAAGCCTCAGTTACTAAGTCTATTTCTAACCCTGCAAAATCTTTTAGACAAGAGGAAGCACCCCTTATTTGTTACCCATATCCTGTCTCATTCAGACTTGTCCAGACCTATGGCTGAGGATAATTTTTGGGCTAATGCCCTTGTCAGCCTAGTAGGTACTTTTCAATCTGCAGTAATGCCTCATCAATTTTTCACCAAAATTTCACCTAAACCTACCCCTAACCCTAACCCTTTAGCCACTTAGGCCATCCACAAGAAATCAAGACTGATAGTGGCTTGAGATACAATGCACAAGCCATTCAGGCTTTCTTAGACAAATGGGAAATACAGTATAAAACAGGTTCCCCTATAATCCTACAAGCCAAGCAATTATTGACAGGAATCACCAGACCTTTAAAATGTTATTAAACAAACAAAAGAGGGGTATCACAAGACATCCCCCAGAAATTTAACTATGTTGGCAATATATACTTACAATTTTTTTAATTGTGATGATAATCTAAAGTCACCTATAGAAAAACATTTTGTACAAAATAGGCCTACAGACCATACCCTTTGGTCTTTTTTTTTAAGATTTTATTTTACTTTATTTTTTTAATTTTAGAGAGGGAAGGGAGGGAGATAGAGAGAGAAAGAAACATCAATGTGCTGTTGCTGGGGGTTATGGCCTGCAACCCAGGCATGTACCCTGACTGGAAATCGAACCTGCGACACTTTGGTTCACAGCCCATGCTCAATCCACTGGCTACGCCAGCCAGGGCTATATGCTTTGGTCTTATATAAAGACCTGTTAGGGGAAGGAAGATGGGAAGACCCAGTTGAACTATTGACTTAGAGATGGGGGTATGCTTGTTTTCTCTCCAGAAGGACCTTTGGAGCTGCCATCAAAAGGTTGAAGCATGTCATAGAAAAGGCTACCTAGCCTGAGGCCTACCTCTGCTCCATTGGACTCACCCAATCTGGACTTCTCTAAGCTGTGTTTCACCTCCCTGAAGTGGAACTCCACTCAGCACTCCTGAGCAGATATTCATCATCACCTGCAAGGCACATTCTTGACCAATCTCAAAGGAGAAATTAATCAGCTCCAGCTTGAGCTCCACCAGAAGCCCAATGTCTGGACACAGAAAGTGTTCCAGACCCTCCATGCAAAGGCTGAACCCTAAGAACTGGTTCAATGGACTGAATTTTCACGTTTGTTTCCTATCAGCCCTTGGGTGCCTCTTTGTCTTTCTCCTTATTTGTGTTTTACAATGTATATGGAGGTTGTTTTCTCAAGATCATATTTGGGAACAGCAAATAGTAGGTTTCATGGGCTTAACAACTATAACTGCATTCACAAACAAAAAAAGGGGAGATGTTGGGAACCACCCTGACTGGTTTCAGAAGCTGTTACCCCCATAGCTAAGGCTGAATGAAAGACCTTGGTACCATAAGCCACTAAGGAAACAAAGAGCATCTTCCTGGCAGGGGCACCAAGTCTGCCCCCTTTTGCTTGGCCCCAAGCAGATGACTGGTTAGCTAATGATGGGTAAGATTTCTCAAGGAAAGGATGACCTAAGACAGGCACAGTCATGAAGGGACATTTAGGGAAGGACTTAGAAGCTATAGAAAAAGGGTGTGATGGACCCTTGCCCCTCAGCTTTGACATAGCCTGAATCCTCATTCTGTCTGCAAGAAGTCTCCTAATCTCTTGGATACCTTACTTCCCCTGCCTGATTTAAGCCTGAAACAATGGCAGAGAATAGTGTAGCCATGTAGTCCTAGGCAGGAACAGGCAGTTCCCTGGGGCGATTAGGCCTAAGAAAGAATGCATAAAATCCTGTGAAATCTGCTTTGCTGGAATGTCCTCAATTTTCTGTTAAGGGTGCAATCATGAAATGAGTTTGTTTCCCAAAGTTTTATGGCCCTTTAGCTAACTGACCTTGACTCAGAATAAGCCCTTGTGGTTCTTTGAACGTTATCTATTGTTTGGTCATTACTGCCTGGCAATGATTGATGAGCTTTACCTGTATTCCTGTGCAAATTGATCCTAATAAAAGCCCATTGAGGAACAGGTTCCTGGTGCTTCTCCTTTGAGAGATCAGCCACCTTTCCTCCCCAAGTAGATCATGTCTTGGTAGACTTATTCTCATTTGTAGCAGACAAGGTGTTTCTGAGACCTGAGCCCTGCCCCCCTACCCCCCAACATAGGGGTGGCAACTGGCTCACAGGACCTGCTTTTAGAAACCATTGTATCATTTGATCATTCTAGCAACTTGGAAGTAATAGGCCACATGGAACTTCCAGTCAATCTGAATGTCTTGGGCCCAATGTTGCACCAAGGACTCTGTAAAATGCATCCTCTGATCACTTTCAACAGTCAAGGGTCACCCATAGACAGCATATAAGTGTTCCTGTGCAGCAATCAGCACTTTTTGACCCAGGTGGCATGTGGGATAAACAGCCAAGAGTCCAGTGGCCATGTCCACACACATGAATGTGTACTTATACCGCTCTGAACCAGGTGGGGGTCCAATCATGTCAATCTGCTACTGGGTCAGTGGTACTTATCCCCACGCCACCTGCCGGTTAGTCCCCACAGGCCTCCAGTAATGCTCTTGTGTGCAGATAACACAGGTCTCACAAGCTTTCTGTGCCTCTGCTAAGGTGACAGGTAACCACCAAACTTTTATTATAAACCAGGTGGTCTTCTGTCAAGCATGTAGGAGGTGACAGTATAACCACTGGGCTACTTCTTTTCTTGATGGGCCGCAGGTACCGTTTTCAGCCATCATACCTTGACTAGAGTATCAGCCTCATCATTATGGAGGAGGTTAGGGGTGCATGCCCTGTTACATAACATATAGTGATTTGTTTCTGGCAGCCTAATACCCATAGGTCTTGCCACAAGGCCTACCCCCATAATGGCCCATGTATAAACATCCATTTATTTGCATGCCATATAGTGATCTATAACATTAGTCCCCACTACACTGCCCAATTATCTGTGCAAATAATTAGGGGTGGTGGTTCATTTGCAACCACGAGCCGCATGGCCCTCAGTTCTGGCAACTTGCTACTCTGACCAACTCCAGTGTCAAATCAGATTGTATCTTTTTCTGGTTCAATTGCCACAGCAGTCCACATGGCAGGCTGGCCCCTGCTGGACCCATCAATAGACCATGCATCTGAGTGAATAGATGCATGCTCTTCATGGAAGGGGCTAGCTTCCAATCTTCTATTTTGGTAGGAGTAGTAGATTTTTCATCTATAGAGGTAACAGGGCCCAACACTTCCTGCAACTTTGCCTATAAGGGGCAAGTTGACAGAGTACTTCTTTGTTGCAGATAAGCCCTCCACTTAGCCAATGTGGATGTCTGAGCCATCCCACTGTCAGGCTTGGCCATCCAGTCTTGGACCCACCCAGCAATGGGGTAAGTGGTCCTTACTGTCATGGGGGCAGTTCCTGTTATAGCCTCTGTGGCCAACAGGGCAGCTTATACTGCAGCCAATTGCTTTTCAAACAAGGAGTACCATATCTCTGTTCCTTCCATAGTTGGGACCAGAAACCCAGGGGGTTTGATATTACTATTCCGATCACTGCCACAGACTCCACCCAAAGCTTTCTTGGGTCACATGCACATCTAGCTCACAAGAGCTGGCAGGATCCAAAGTATACAAGGCCTGAACATGCTTAATGATGCACTATACTCCTTGGAATGCTTATTCCAAGGTTGGGGTCTAGTCCCAGCTCACTACTTTTTTCACCAAAGTGTACAAGGTGCAAAAAACTTGAGCAAGGTGAGGCACAAACACTCTCCAGTACTCTAGAAGGCCTAAAAGCATCCGGAGCTACTTCACAGTGGTAGGGGTTGGATGTGCCTGAATTTTATCTATCACTGCATCAGGGATTACTTTTGTCTTACCCAACCAGACAACCCTCAAGGATTGGACAGATAATCCAGTCCCTTGCAATTTGTCTTCATTGACTGCCCAGACACATGACTTCAGGTGTGACGACACTTGTGGCACTGCTTTTTCTAACTCTGTAAGAGAATCACTGGTTAGCAAACTGTCATCAGTGTAATGAAACAGGCACACAACTGCAGGCTGTGGACACTTAGCCAGGTCTTCCACTACAAGCCCATGACAGATGGTTGGACTGTGCAAGTACCTTTGAGGGAGTGCTGTAAAGGTCCACTGCTGGCCTTCCCATGTGAAAGCAAACTGATCTTGACTCTCCAGAGCAATATCAATGGAGAAAAAGGCATTTGCTGGATCAGCCACAAAGTAGTTAGTTTCCAGCTCATTAGTTAATCAGTCCGTCAAATCCATCACAGACCCCTCTGTGATGGGGTCTGCATGTATTGGGAGGATGACTTTATTCAGCTCCTAGTAATCTACCATCACTCTCCATGTACCATCCAGCTTCTACACTGGCCATACAGGAGAGTTGAAGGGCCCATGAGCAGCTCTAGTTATTCCTACCTTTTCCAGTTTTCCTATAGTTGCTGTGACCTCCTCATAGTCCCCAAGGCAACTGGTACTGCTTAACTGCTGTCACCCATCATGTTGACTGAACGGGGAATGCTCAGTATGCCCCTGCACAGTGGCTCTTACCACTCACACTCTCAGGCAGAACTCTCCTGTAGTAGTTTGCAGCCACAATCTTTGGAGCACATCAATGCTCAGGATATGCTCAAGAATAGGGGACACAGAAACAGTATGTCCACAGGGGGACCATCACCCAATACTCAGGGAAAGCCATACAGCCTCCTCCTTTACACTGAGTCCCCCTGTAGCCATCAAAAGAGGCTTCAAGCCCCAGAAACTTGTCAAGGTTTCCATATAGGAGAGTACATTTTGCCCATGTGTCTACTAGGGCCAAGACCTGCTGGACATTTATAGGGGACAAGTGGATGATCAATTCCACATGTGGCCTCTGGTCCCTGTCTGTGCCCTGTAAATGGGTCCTTCAGCCCTCCCCCTAGTCAAAGTTCTAAAGGATATCTCCTCTCTTCTCAGGAGGTTGGCACAGCCAGGTGGTCTGCCAGCTGGACAGGACAAGCCTCTCAGGTTGCATCCCCAGATTTTCCATTTGCCTCCTTCTTCTGAGGCCACAGGAAATGTTGGTCAGCCCACAACTGTTTCCACAGTTCTAATAAGTAGGCCTTTGACTTCCCATCAGTCTTATTTTGGTCTATTTCAGCCCCGCAAAGATCCACCCACATCTGGTTCCTAGTCACCCTCAAAAAGTTGCTTTTTGCCTGAGAGATAGAGGGGGCTCAAGACACCATGAAAATTCCTTTCTGCTACTGTCAACTCTCCTCCTCCTCCACACTAATCATCATTGTGGTGACATCATTATTATGGTGCCCAACATATGGGGCTAAAATAGCCATGAGGGATCCAAAAGAGGCAGAGGGGGCATGCTGCAGCACCAGATCCCTCATTCCTGCCATAAAGCATTTATCATCAGGGCCATGAGTATTAAAATTAAACATTACCTGGCACATGCCCAACTCTCATAGAATCTGCACTAAGTCCCCATAGATCTGCCATTTACTCAGTGTCTGGCATGTCTCCTGCATCTGCCCAGATGGTACAAATTGCAGCCATGGCCTATTCTAACAAAGATTAAGATCCCTACCTACTTCCTGTTCTGCTGGTTATTTTGCAGACCCTGGCACAAGAAGGGATGACTTGTGATAGAAGCCAACTTTTCCTTCTTGTTATCAGTGCACATGATACTATCCACCCCTAAATCCAAAAGGTGGAGAAGCCATACTGTTAAAGGCTCCCTGGTGGCTGCCAAAACTTTTTGGCCAGATCAACTAGTTAGGCCTTAGTATATGGAACATACGTTGTGTGTTTAACCATCTGGTCAGGGCCAGCTAAACTCCCCACACATGCCATAGGTTGTTGAGATTTCTTCTTTTTTTGTCACTATTGGGTGGGCTCACAGGGCACCTGGTTCCTCTTCCCCCTCTGAATCATCTTCTATTACCAGGAAGTGGGACCATCAAGGCTCTGATTTTTGGAGGTCCTCCTCCAGGGTACAGACCTGAGCCTCCAAGACTTCCACTCCCTCTTGGAGCTCTCATAACTTCACCACATGGTGAAGTGCAGTCTCTATCACAGCTCAAAAAGCTATAAGGAACACCTACCCTGTGGCTACCCAAGCACTCAGCTTCTCCAGGGTCTCCCTTACCACCCACAGGGCCTTCTCTACCATGTCAAGTGCCCCACTAACATTGGGCCAGTCATGGGTGGGAGCCAAAACCACAAAGAGCCATGCCATTAAATACCACATACTGATGGCAGGTCACCCCTCTAATCCCTCCTTTGGGGGTCTGGATGTCTCCAAACTATACTGCGACAAATCCTCCTGCCTAATGCCAATTGTCTTGCAGCCATCCCAGGCTGGGGTGATCCACATGTACCACAAGCTGCAAGTCCAATGCAGGAAGGCCTGACTTTCTTATATACTAAGTGCACAGAAAGCCAGCAGAGTGCCAACATAGACTATCACTGGTGATAGAATAGACCTTGATTCTGCACATGTGGACACATAAGCACAGTTATAGAAACGCTGCTAAGTTCTAGTTCCCCAGATATCTGGGTGAAGGAACCTGACTGACTTTATTTTCCTTACAATAGCCAAGAATTAATGAGATGATCAATCTGCCTTTTTTGTAATCTTGAAATGCAATTTATCCTATATATTTTGATGAGTATTGTTATTACACCATTAAAAGTTTCAGCTAAATGTTAACAGGCTGATAAACTCACTTAAATACCTATAGAATAGTCATGAATAAATTTAGATTTTGACATATTCTGGGAAATAAAAGCATTTTGAATTTTACCTTTGCTTTAACATGCAAAATATTTCTTTTTACCAACAAAGTTCTAAAAACCCAAGGGAATTGCAAGTTACCATATTAAATCATGAGGTAGCTTATGAATTGCTGTTTAATATTTGAACACCTACAAAGTGCTCACATCAGTTCATCTTCTCTGGAGTAGCTACATCTCTAAGAAGATGCAAAACAGAAGCTTAGCTACAAAAAGTAAAAATGAAATTGTCACGTTTAATCAATTTCTTTCCTGAGAAAAAAGATTTAAGCATATGAAAATGGAATCACTCAAGTCAAAATTAGGCCAACTGCTGTGACTAATACACCTATGATGAAACAAGTTTATTCATTTTGTATTCTATGCAACTAGCTAAAAGAAGCAGTGTACAGGGCATAATAGACATCCAAAGGTTCCTTTTTGAATGAATGAATGAATCAGTGATTAAAATTTCAACCTTTGTTTTTTGTTTAAATGAATCAGTGAGTGAAAAGACAATCTGCTATCCTCACTGAGAGGTAGAAGACCAAAAAAATATTCAATAACAAGCAGATGGTACAAAAGGTAGGACAACATAAATTTTTATGATAAACTTGTGACTGAATATCATCTCTGTCATTTAATCATTGTGCGACCTTGACAAAATGCTTTAATCACAGTTTCCATATCTGTAAATGTTAGAATTTTTACCTACATCACTAGAATGTAACCAAAAACATTTTTTACAAAGAACCTGACCACATTAGACAATAAGATTTTTTCTTTTCCTTTTCTTAGAGTTAAACTTTTTAAAATTATAATAATGAACTCTGTGTAAAAAACCTTACCCAAATAGAAGACAGCATCATCATGGCATAAACCATTGTCTTTGTTTCTCCCCTTTAAGCATCCATAGCCCAAACTGGGATTCTCTACATGACACATGGAGATGCCTGAGATACCCACACATCTATAGATCTGAATGTGGGTAGATTGAACCTCATGGAGTTCATAGAACCAGGAGAACAGTGAAAACCATGATTGGAGGCTCTGGGAGCTGCAGTGGCACTGGACACCAGAGGCTTGGGTAACCACAGTAGCACCTAAGACCCAGCCACCTCAACCCCACTAACTGTGGCAACTGCATCTTGCCCTCCCAGAATCAGGTTCTACACACAAGACCCCAGAGCCCACAGAAGCAAAAACAGTGCCTGCAACCTGAGCTTCCAGGAACTGTGGCAGTGCTACTCGCCACCTGCAGTAAGTAAATGCAACCACAGTCCTCCCCACAAGAGGGGTTATGCTCAAGACTCCAGTGCCCATGACAGTCATGGCAGTGTCTACCACCATGGTGGTTCCTGAGACTAGAGGCCCTAGAAAGTTTGGTGGCACATGTGACCCAGTGACACTGACAAAACAAGACACTGACAACCTCAGGGGCACAAGCAGTAACAACAAGGACACTTGCGATACCATTGGCAAAGGCAGCAGAGGATGAAAATCACTAGCTCTGAAACATAACTAGAAGCAACTCAGAAAGGTATTTGCAACTTCATATGCACTGTCAAAGGAACAATTCATCAAGTACTATGAAAAAAAAAAAAACATGGTATCACAAAAATAAAATGACAATTCTCCAGAAACTAAAATTAAATGGAAAATCATAATTTAACAGAGCTGTCATGAAGAAACTCAGGCAGCTACAAGAATATTCAGAAAGATAGTTCAGTGAGCTCAGGAATAAAAATTAAAGTACAGAAGTTCTTGACAAAAGAGATTGAAACTCTACAAAATAACAAAACAGAAATTATGAAAGCTGAACAACTCAATACATGAAATAAAGAATGCAATATAACATATTGGAAATAGAGCCAAATATATGGAAGAGAGAATTACACTAGCTCAAAGATAGAAATCAAAAACAAAAAACAAGGAAACCACAAGAACATCCAACTCAGAAAAAGTATCACAGGTCTAATGAGTATATAAGAAAGAGAAGAGATGGAGAAAAGAACAGAAAGCTTACTTTAAAATATAATGGCTGAGAGCTTCCCAAACTTGGGGTGATGGGTGGGAACTAGACATACAAATCCAAGAAGCTAATAAAACACCTCATTAGCTCAACACAATAAAATCTCCAGGACATTATATTTAAAATAGCTGTCAAAAATCAGTGATAAAGATTTTAAATGAAGCCAGGAAGATAGTAACCTACAAAGATACCTTTATAGGCTATCAGCAAACCTCTCAGCAGAAGCTCTACATGCCAAGGGAGAGTAGAATAAAGTATTCAAAATATTAAACGACAAGAACTTTCAGTCAAGAATACTCTACTCAGCCAAGTTATTCTTCAGAATTGAAAAATAAATAAAGGCTTTCTCTGACAAATAAAACCTGCAGTAGTTTATTATCACCAGACCTGTGTTAATAGAAATGTTGAAGGAAGCTCTCTTACCTTCAACAGAAAAAGAAAAAGTATGCAACACTTAAAGTAATGTGAAAAATAGACAAAATTCAAAACTTTCAAAGGCATTTCAGAAGTGTTAAGCCCTGAATTTTCACAGAAAAGTTAGAGGGGGAAAACATTAAAAATAACTGTAACTATTTCAACATGCTAATGAACTCACTACAGATAAAAGTATAATTTGTGACAGCAGAAAATAAAAGGGAGGAAGAAAAGAATGGAACCAGTTTAGGCAGATGAAGGTAAGATCTATCAGCAGAAAAGGAACCATGTTATCTATGAGATGCTTGATCCAAACTACATGGTAACCACAAAGCAAAAATCTAGAGCAGAGACACAAAACAACAACAAAAAAGGAATCAGAAAAACAGCATAGAAAACACCAAACTAAAATAACAAATAGAAACACAAAATAAAAGAAACAATAAAGATATATAGAGCAAACAGAAAATAAGAGATAAAATGACAATAGTAAACCCTCATATATTAATAATACCTTAAAAATTAAAAAAAAATGAGCTCACCAACCAAAAGACACAGAATGGCTGTATGAATTTTTTTTTTAAAAGACCAAACTATATGCTTTTGGTAGGAGACTCATCTCAGTTCTAAAGAAAAAAACATATCATCAAAAGATTGGAAGATGATACTCCAAGCAAACAGTAGCCAAAGAAAGTACCTATAGATATGCATCGGCTAAAACAGACTTCAAGCCAGAAAGATAACAAGATGCATAGATGGACATGATGTTATGAAAAAGTTCACAATCCATTATGAAGAAATAACACATCAATATATATGTTGCTAAGAGAAGAGCACCAAAATATATAAAGAAATCATTAATGGACTTAAAGGGAGAAATTGACACCAACTACAATAATAGTAGAGAACTTTAATACTTCACTTATACCAATTGGTCATCCAGATAGAATGTTAACAAGGAAACAGCAGCCTTAAGCAACATATTAGAATAGATGACTTAATAGATATATGCAAAGTATTTCATCTAAAATAAATATAGTATGTACTTGTCTCAAGGGTGCATGGAACATTCTCAAAAATAGACCATATGATGGAACATAAAACTAGTCTCAAAAAATTTAAGATTGAAATTATACCAAGAATCTTTTCAGAATGCAACTGTATGACACTAGAAATCAACTACAAAAACAAAACTGGAGCAATGAAAAATATGTGGAGATAAAACAACATGCCACTGAACAACAATTAAGTCATCAAGGATATCAAGGGAGAAATACAAAGTACATGGAGAAATGTGACATAAAGGTATGCAGCAAAGGTTGTGGTAAGAAGGAAGTTTACAGCAACATAAGCCTACCTGAACAAGAAAAATATCAAATAAACCATCTAACCTTACATCTAAAAGAACTAAAATAAATAAATAAATAAATAATAAAATAAAGAGGCACAAAGTTAAAGGAAGGAAGGAAATAAGAAAGATCCCAGTAGAAATGAATGGAATATAGACTAAAAAGACAGAATCAATAAACTAACAGCTGGTTCTTCAAAAAGATAAAATTAACATACCTCTAGATAGACTTACTAAGAAAAAAGAGAGAAGATTCAATTAAAATAAAAAACAAAAAAGGATAATTAACAATGAATGCCACAGGAATACAAAGGATAATTGGTAATTACAGACTACTATAAAAACAGCTATACATCAACGAATTAGAAAACCTAGATGAAGTGGATAAATTTTTAGAATTATATAACCTTTCCAAGAATGGATCATGAAGCAATAGAAATTATAGATCTACCATGAGTAAGGAAATTGAAAGAGTAACCAAAGAAACCTCCAAATCAAAAATTCAGGACTGGATGGATTCCATATAAATTTTTGAAATATTTGTTCTATATCTGTGAAATATGTCATTGGTATTTTAATAGGGATTGCTTTGAATCTATAAATTGCCGTGGGTAGTATGGACATGTTGATGGTGTTAATTCTTACAATCCATGAACATGGTATATACTTCCAATACTTTGTGTCTTCCTTAATTTTTTTCTTCAGTGTTGTGTAGTTTTCTGAGTACAAGGCTTTTACCTCCTTGGTGAGGTTTATTCTCAAGTACTTTATTTTTCTTGTTGCTATATCAAATGGAAGTTTTTTCCTGATTTCTGATTTTCACATTTTGTTGTTGTTATACAAAAATGTCTTTGATTTCTGAATATTGACTTTGTATCCTGCTGTTTGGCCAAATTCAAATATTAGGTTGAATAGTTTTCTGGTGGAGTGTATATGGTTTTATATGTATATTATCTTATCATCTGCAACCAGTGACAGTTTTATTTCCTCCTTTTCAATTTGGATGCCTTTTATTTCTTTTTCATAGCAGCACAATTTACAATAGTCAAGTGCTGGAAGCAATCTAAGTGCCCATCAGTAAATGAGTGGATTCAAAAACTGGAGCACCTTTATACAATGGAATACTATGCAGCAGAAAGAAAGAAGGACTTTCTACCTTTTACAGCAGCATTGATGGAACTGCAGAGCATTATGCTAAGTGAAATACACCAGGTGGTGAAAGACAAATATCATATGATCTCACCTGTAAGTGGAACCTAATTAACAAAACAAACAAGCAAGCAAAATATAACCAGAGACACTGAAATAAAGAATAAACTGACAGTAACCAGAGGGGAAGGGGGACAGGATAATGGGGGAAATAGGGGAGGACCATCAAGAAACATGTATAAAAATCACATGGACAAAGCCAAAGTGGGTAGGTTCAAGAGTGGTAGGCAGGGAAGGGTGGGGTGGGAGGGTATGGAGGTTAGAAAATCTAGACAACTGTACTTGAACAACAATAAAAATAAAATAAAAAATAAAAGATGGTTACTCTCACTTTAAAAAAGTGATTAGAGTCTATCTAGAAAACAGACTAAAGCAATATAATAATCAAATTCAATGCCAATTTTATTAGGATTCTGATTTAGAGACACAACCATAAAAATATTTTGGAGGCAACTGGGAATATTTCTATATGTGCCACATATTAAAATTATTATTAAGATATGTATAATCACTATGTTGTACATTTGAAACTAATACTTATGTCAACTATAATTTAAAAATAAATTTTTAAAAAGTTAAAAAAAAGGACTAGATGGATTCACTGGAAGTTCTACCAAATGTTCAAATTGATATAATCCTGTTTGTTTTCCAACTCCCCAATTGAAGATGACGGAATGTTTCCTAATCCATTTTATCATGATACTAAAACCAGGCAAGGAAAACATACAAAAAAGAAAATTATAAGCCAATGGCACTAATGAACATAGTTGCAAATATTCTTAACACAATGATAGCAAACAATAAACTAAACACACAATTAGTAAAAGCAAAGAAATAAAGATAAACAGAAATAAATGAAATAGTGGCATGAAATACAATAGAAAAGATCAATAAAAATAAGAGCTGGTATTTTGAAAACATAAAATTGACAAACTCACTCTAGACTCTAGACTAACTAGAAATAAGACAGAAAAATAAAAATCAGAAATAAAAGAGGAGACATTAAAACTGATACCAGAGAAACACAAAGGATCATGAGATTACTATGAACAATATTGTGCTAATGAATTAGATAATTTAGAAAAAATACTAGATTCATAGAAACATAAAAATACCAATACTTACCCATGAAGAAATCCAGAATATCAACAGACTAATAATGAGTAAAGTGATTGAATAAATAATCAAAAACCTCTCAATACAGAAAATCCCAGGACCAGATGGTTTCAGTAGTAAATTCAAACAAAACTAAAAAATAAATGTCAGCCCTCCTCAAGTTCTTTCAAAATTTTTAGAGCAGGGAACACTTTCGAACTCATTGTATAAGGACAGCATTATTGTGATACCAATGATAAATAAGGACACTGCAAGAAAACTGAAGACCAATATTTCTGATGAATATGTGATTAAGCCTGTCCAGAAGTTATCCAGCTATGTAATATGAAAAATAGAGACATTTCTTGAAGAAGATACAAGATATGAGAAACACTGTACATAGGACAATGACACATCAGTCCCTTCAAAGTGGGCACCTTGGGACCTCATATGGTTTTCCCAATTGCCACTAACTTTCCCATTGTGTTTCTCATCAACAGTCTGAAATCTTTTCCCTTTCAAAGGTGGTTTTAGTTTTGGGAAAGACCAGAAGTCACAGGCACCAAATCTGGGCTCTAGGGAGACTGCATTACTTGGGTGATTTGATGTTTCACCAAAAACTGCACAAGATGTGATGCATGAGAGGGTGAGGGTGTGTTGTTGGGATGAAGCTGCCAATCACCAGTCGCACATAGCTGTGGTCTATGAATCATCTGAATAGTTTCCCTGGAACAATTTTCAAGCTTAACATAAAATTTGATGCAAATTTTTTGCTCTACTCAGTCATTTCAAATGCAACAGTCACACAGTACACATGCTCACTCAACAGCATCTACTGGTCCCACTGACTAATATAATGAAGTCATTATTGTTCATGCATGTGCATTCCAGTCCATTCTCCTTGGCTTCCAGGTCACATTGATGTCACAGAAACCGTTCTCATTATATTAACAATGGCTGGACTTCTTCCGGACAGACCTCGTTGTGCAAAAATCTCCACAAACTATTAGATTAAAAATTCAAGAGCACATTAAAGGATAATATACTATGCTTAGGTGTGATATATCCATGGGATGCAAACCAATTAATATATACTACATTAATAAAAAGTAAAAATCATATGATCACATCAAAATGACAAAAATCTGACAGAATAAACATCCTTTTTTATAATAAAAAGTACTCAACACATTGGATATAGAAGGAATATTTCCAAACACAATGCCATATAGGAAATAGCCACTGCTAACATCATACTTGAATGAAATGTTAAAAGCTTTTCCTGTAAGATCTGGAACAAAACCAGTGTGCCCAGTCTTGCAACATCTCTTTGTCATATAGTGAACGTTTTAGCGAAAGCAATCAGGCAAGAAAAAAATAAATAAAAGCATCCAAATAGGAATAAGTGTACAATTGTCTTTGATTGTAGGGAATAGGATCTTATATACAGAAAATTCTAAAGAATCCAATAACAAAAATCTGCTAGAAAAAAATAATAATTGAGTAAAGTCGTAGGACACAAAACCAAAAAGATAAATCTGTCACATTTCTATACACTAACAACAAAACATCTGAAAAAAAAAAACAAAGAAAACTATCTCATTTACAACATCATCAAAACAATGAAATACTTTGAAATAAACCACTTAGATATGAGAGATGTGTACAATGCAAAGCACAAAACATTTATAAAACAAATTGAATGACATAAACAATGAAAAGATATTATGCATTCATGGAAGAGATTTAATATTGCTAAAATGTCCATACCATCCCAAAACATCTATAAATTCAATGCAATCCTTTCAAAACTCTAATAGTATGTTTTACAGAAATGTAAAAAAAAGGCCTAAAATTTGTGTGGAAGTATAAAACTCTTAGAATACCCACAGCAATCCTGAAAAAGGAAGACAAAGGTGGAAGCATCACACTTCCTGTTTTCAAACCACACTACAAAGCTATAGTAATTAACATATTTTGATACTGAGATAAAAATATAAACATAGACCAATGGAAGAGTATCAGGATTCCAAAATAAACTCTCAGATGTGTGGTGAACTAATATTTGACAAGGAAACAAAAATACTCAACTGGGAAAAGATAATGGTTGGGAACACCAGATAACCACATGCTCTGGTAAAAACTTTGATTATTATTTTATGCCATACACAAAAATTAATTCAGAATTGATTAAAGACTGAAATGTAAGAACTAAAACCCTAAAATTCCTAGGAAAAAAACATGAGAGAAAAGATTCTATTTTTTTTAATTTCCATGATTTGAGTATTATTTACTAGTATATCTGAATCACTGTAAAATTTGTTTGTTTTTTTTTGTTATTGTTGTTCATTTAAAGTTGTCTTAGAATCAATTTTTTGGATATGACAACAAATGCAAAATCAACAAAAAGCAAAAATAAATAATTAGAGTTATATCACACTAAAAATGTTCTACACAGCAAAATATCAAATAATATTATAAAAAGCAATCTACAGAATGGGAGAAATTATAGGCAAGTCACATCTGTGATAAATGATTAGTATCTAAAATATATTAAAAACTCAATAACAGAAAAATAAACAAACACTTATATTGAAAAATACACAGAGGAACTTAATAGATATTTTCCAAGAAAGACATACAGATAGCCAACAGGTACATGAACTAGAAGTTTCTATTTATCAGGGAAATGAAAATCAAAACCACAATGAGGTATCAGTTTACACCTATTAGAATTTCCATGATGACAAAGAAAAGATATAAGTGTAAGTGAAGATGTGAAAAAAAAGAAACTGAACTGGTGGTGGGAATGCCAATTGGTACAGCCATTATGGAAAAGAGTATCAGGTTTCTTCAAGAAATTAAAAAATAGAACTACCATATGATCCAAAATATATAATAAATAATAAGATATATGATACACTATTATTAACTATAGAACAATCCTACTTCTGGGAGTATAACCATCATTAACAGAATCAGTATCTCAGAGATACATCTGTTCTCCTATATTTATTGCAGATGGATACAATATGTGTCCACTAACATAGAAACATAGATAGATGATAGATAGATTTATATCTATCTTATTTATTTAACCATATATAGACCACACACAAAAAATAAATTCTATTCAGCCATATAAAAAAGGAAATCCTGTTATTTGTGACAATATGGTAAATCTGTAGAGACTTTTTTCTAAGTGGAATAACCTAGTAAAGAAAAATACTCTGTAGTATCACATATGTGTGGAATCTAAAGAAGCCAAACTCATAGAAACTCACAGAGAGTAGAGTGGTGGATACCAGTGCTTGGGCAGTGTGGAAAAGGAGGAGACATTGTTGGTCAAAAGGTACAAACTGCCGATTAAAAGATAAACAAGTTCTTGCAGACTTAAACTACAGCATGGTGCTTATAGTTAGTAATACCATATATTTTAAAGTTGCTAATAGAATAGCTCTTAAGTGTTCTTACCACACAGTTAAAAAAAAGGAGATTATGTGACATGATGGAGCTGTTAACTAACTTTACGGTGGCAATCATTTTGTAATATGTAAGTATATCAAATCAACACATATACCTTAAATTTGCACAGTGCTATAAATTATTTCTTAATAAAGATTGAAAAATAAAAATATAGAAAAATCCTGAAGATTATGTTGAATGTAATTGATTTTACTCAATATTATATTCACTAAATATTAGTAATTTACTCAATTTTATATCATGTTTATTATATTTACAGTTCTTTACAACTGATGCATTAATGGGTATAGAATATTCTACATATTGAAGTTTCATAATTTATTTGCAAGTTCTGTAATGCGAAAATTTACATTTCAAAATTTTCCATTATATTTAATCACATAACACATGTCATAAATTATTGTGTTGCATTTTGGGGTAATTAAGTCACATTTATAATGATAAACTTTATTAGAGATTTAAATTAAAAATGTTTTTTTTTTATCTTCCCATAAAGACCACTGCATAGGTAAATGTGGTGCTCCCATTCTACTATAACCACATTGAAATTACAACTGAGATATAGAACAGCCATCATTCAAAACCACCTAAAATTTATATGACTCAAAGTCCTCCAACTAGGGACTTCCTCTGAAACTGGTAGGAGATGTGAGATGCAAAAAGAGTTGGTCCCACACGCATGTGTGGCAGATAAAAAATAGAGAGGTATATCTCAGCTGTCGAGGTTCCCACTGAAAAGAAAGGGATCCCAGTCCCACACCAGACCCCACAGCCAGGGTTCCAGTGATGGGAAAAGAAGCCTCCATAACTTCTGGCTATCAAAACCATCAGGGGACAGATGCATAGACGGAGAGCAGGATGACAGTATCATGGAGGTAGCGGGAGGTTAGGGAGTGAAGGGACTGAGATAAAAGGAAAAAGGACTCATGGACATGGGCAACTGTGGGAATTTCTGGGGATGGGCATATAAAGGGACTAAATGGTAATGGGAAAAAACACAATAAAGATTTAAAAGGAAAAACAGTGATTATGATTGAGGGAGATGGAGGGCTTTGAATGCCCAGGCAGTTCCTCTTAAAGAGCCCATAGACAATTTACTTGGACTCACTCTATCTGAGCTGCAGCACTGGGGCAAAAGTTCAAAAATGCCAGGGACATATGGTAAGGACCTGAATTTTCTGGCATCAGGGTGAGAGCTGGGGGGTAGCTTTCTGCCAGACAAAAGTTCTGGTAGAGGCCATTGCTCCTTTTCTGAGAGACCCCCTTGCCACAGAGCCAGCAGCCAGGTAGCATATTTGAGACTCCATCAACCTGGCTCAAACTCTTTGCCCCACCCTGGTGATTACCAGATAGTTTCCCCCACCCAACTTTCAGGTCCAGCGAAGCTGTTTCCTGGCATTCTCATAAGAATGGCCTATTTTGGCTCATGCTTCAGACTTTCCTAAAATCTCTCAAACAAGCAGCATCTAGCCTTAGGATGCCCCAAACCTCTTGCTAAGTGACTCCAGGACCTGAACTAGAAGCAACTGATCTTGGTTCACAGCTTGGCCTTACCTGGGTACCTCCAATACCAGCTGCAGGTTCCTTCATAGCTTATGCCGGGTGGTTCCACACAAAATGCAGGTGGTGGCTGATCTTGGCCTGCATCTCTGAGGAGGCTCCCCTAGCCAGCACCCCAAGTGGGCAGCTTCAGAGCACATCAAAGCACCACCCAACCAACAAGCAACACATTCAAAGGGCAGTCTCAGTGAATACCAGATCCCTGCTGAGGTAAGTATTGCTTTACAGAGTGGCCCCCTACTCCATGGCTGATCCTTCAGGGTGGTTGGTAGCGACAGTCAGTCCTTGCAGCAGATCAGCCTGGGAGTAAATTTCTCCCATTGATGTGCCAATAGCAATCAAGGAGGATGTACACAGCCTAAATGGGGATTGGGCACCCATGGATTTCCCAGAGTGGGTAGTGGGGAGGCTATGCCACAGCAGCCTACAGAACACCTACATAAGGCCAATCTACCAAGCCTGGGAGACATAGAAATCCTACCTAATATATAGAGACAAACACAGGGAAGATGACAAAATGAGGAGAGAAAGAAACATTTCTCAAATGAAAGAAAAGAACAAAACTCCAAAAAAAGAGAACTAAAGAAAATGGAAACAATCAATCTGCTATATGGAAAGTGCAAAACACTGGTTATAAGGATACTCAATGAACTTAGTGAGAACCTCAATAGCATAAAGAAAAAAAAAAACATGGGAACCATAAAAGGAACCAGTCAGAAAGAAGGATACACTAACTGAAATGAAGAGTAATTTACAGGGAATCAATAGTAGAGTAGAAGAAACCAAGAATCAAATCAGTGATTTAGAACATAAGGAGGCAAAAAATATACAATCAGAAAAGAAAAAAGAAAACAAAATGAGAACAGTGTAAAGAGCCTCTGGGACAACTTTAAGGGTGCCAATATTCACATCATGGGGGCACCAGAAGGAGAAGAGAGAAATAAATTAAAAACCTGTTTTAAAAAATGACAGAGAATTTCCCTAATGTAGTGAAGAGAAAAAATAAGTCAAGGAAGTATAGAGTCCCAAAGAAGATGAGTACAAAGAGACCTCCACCAAGACATATTATAATTCAAATGAAAAAGTTAAAAGACAAAGAGAGAATCTTAGAAGCAGCAAGAGGAAAGCAGATAGTTACCTGCAAGGGAGATCCCATAAGACTGTCTGGTGATTTCTTAACAGAAACTTTTCAGTCCAGAAGGGACAGGCAAGAAATATTCAGAGTCATGAAAAGCAAGGACCTACAACCTAAATTACAGTGAAGCTATCATTTAAAACTGAAGGTCAGAGAAAGAGCTTTCCGGACAAGAAAAAGCTAAAGGAGTCTATTACCACCAATCCAGTGTTACATGGTGTGTTCACGGGTCTTCTTTAAGAAGAATAAAAAATATTTAAAAATACAAACAAGAATAAAAAATATTTAAAAATACAAACAATAAAATGGCAATAGATATTAGCAGTTGAATATAAAAATCAAAGTAAATGACAATCAGAACAGAAATAGACTCATAGATACAAAGAACATTCTAACAGTTGCCAGATGGGAGTGGAGAGGGGGATATGTGAAAAATGTGAAGAAATGAAGAGGTACAAATTGGTTGTTACAGAATATTCATGAAGATGTAAAGTACAGCATAGAGAATATTGTCAGTAATATTCTAATAACTATATATGGTGTCAGGTGGGTACAAGATTTATTGGGATGATAACTTAGTATGTTATATAATATCTAATCAATGGGTTGTACACCTAAAACTGATATAATACTGTATGTCATCTGTAATTAAAAATGATTTAAATTAAAAAAACTATTTCAGAAGTGTTAATGCTTTCTATACCTCTTAAATAAAATGCCATAAGTAGCTATAATTAACTAATGTTCAGTATCTAAATTTCAATATATATCATGTCTTAAAATAGCAATCGTTATGTATATGATTATCTTTTGAAAAGTTTAGGTAAAATAAAAGAAAACTGAATAAACATACATGTAATCAGTAAGTCTAGGACATCAATTTTCAACCATTGTGCCCCAAGATTTATTAAAACATGAAATATCTAACTATTTAGTCAGGGACACTGACCATTTTTCCCTTAGATTGACAAATTAAAAAAAAATGACAACAGCCAATACAATAGCCATCCAGAGTGAATGAATCAAAATTATACCTTGTTTTTGGTCAAATCATCCAAAAATATTTTTTTCTGTGTGCCTCAGAATTTTTAAGTAATTAGTTTATGTGTGCTATGAGGTAAAAAAAAAAAAAAAAAAAAAAGATTGACTATCACTGGTCTTGATAGTGAATTTATCTTTGTTGCTTTGTCAGTTACTTAACCTGTCAGTGCTTCACTTTCCTCATCAGTTAAATGGAGATTATAATGGCACCCACTGGTAGAGCTGTGAATGGCACAAAATGAGAGAGAGAGGGGGAGAGAGAGAGAGTTGTTGCTATTAAAATTATTTTAGTTACTGTTGTATCAATATGTTTTGCATGGGAGAATACTGTCATATTATTCTTATTTATTGCTAAGATTATAAAGAATATATTAAATGACAATGACATTTTTAAGAACATGAGAAACAGTTCTTTCTAAGAACTTTTGCTTTGTTTGATGCCTTTGAGCCCCAGGTTTGTAATAGAAGTAAAGGATTCAATTAGCAAATACACCGCATTTAAGGTTGCTACACAAGGACTTCACCAACTGGCTTCTTTCTGCTCATGGATGCTCATGTTTAATAAAATTAAAAGAACAAATATTACCAATCTGAAGCTGAGCCTGAGATAAATATTTTATAGCTCTCAGTGTGAGACAGAATACATGATCTGGCATTTCTTTTATTAGCACAGTAAGATATAAAGGCCTTTATTATCATGGTCCTTCCTTGAGGGAATAAAAAAAGAGCTGAAGAAATGGAATCTTCTTTCTTTTCCTCATGATTTATAACTATAATAAGCTGGGCTACATGAAAACACACATTGTTTCGAAGAGATACCGTCATCCCTACACACCCCAAATTCTGGTCTTCCCAGTATAAAATTTTGCTGCTGCCAGTGATTTCTCTTTTCCAATCAGTTGCTTAAAAAACAAACAAACAAACAAACAAAAACATACTACTGGGTCCACCACCAAGATTAACTATCTTACCTTTAAAGATCTCCTAGGGAAATAGTGGGGGAGGGACAAAGAAGAAAACAATGAGCATGCAGCTCTGTGGTAATAGAGAGTTCTTGTGATTGATTAGGACGCCAAAATACTAGGTTTTGTCCTTGTTTTGTTAGCTAAAGAATTTAGAACACACTGTTGTATCCGCCTTTCATCTTATCCACAAGATCTCTCAGGCAGCATCCAACTTCTTCAAATCTGTACCTCCACCATTTTTCTTTGTCCTTCATTGATATTGCTCACTTTTGAATCATCTTCATATTCAATCACCAAATTCTGTCAAATCTACCTAAGTACCTCACAGATCCACCAATTTCTCTGTATTTATACTATGCTGCCACCTTAGTCCAAACCATCATCTCTCACCTGAAGTTATATAATAACCTTCTGATTCACCCATTCCACTATTATCTCCTATAATCTGTTATTCTTCACACTGTACCCACAGTAAATTTTTCAGAAATCTGTAGGTCTCATCATATTAATCCTCTGTCTGGTTCTAGTTTGATATAATAAGAAACTGAAAGTGCCCTTTTGCACTGAGACAAGCTACATATTTTGTATACTCACAGCTGTAAGCCTACTTTTGCTCCACCCTGTATATACTAGCTTTTGCTCTTGCTTCCTCATCTCCTCTACTCCATCATGCTTGGAAAGTTGCTTTAACCTCTTGTGAACTCAAACTTTTCATCTGCAAACCAGGTTGTAGGATTAGATCTATGATTTTCAACTGGGGGTGAGGAGTAAGGGAAAAGGGGCCCTAGGGAAATTTTCAGAATGATATGGGGGATGGCTTATATTTTTAGCAAAAAAGGATTTAGACTTCTGGAGTAACAGTAATATTCTGTTTCTTAACCTGGGTATTGGTTACATGGGTGTGCTCACTTTATGAAAATAATAATTTGAGCAACTATGTATGTCAGATTCAATTAAAATTTATATTTAAAAGTACAACTACTAAAAACTATAAAACCTTACAGAACTATACTAAATAGTCTAAGACAATCTCCGAGTGCCCTTCCCACTTTGATACTATGACCTTTTAAATGTTTTTAGCTCTGGCTGGTGTGGCTCAGTAGATTGAGTGCTGACCTGTGAACCAAAGGGTCACTAGTTCAATTCCCACTCAGGATACATTCCTGTTTTGCCGGCCAGGTCCCCAGTAGTGGGTATGTGAGAGGCAACCACACATTGATGTTTTTCTCCCTCTTGCTCCCTCCCTTCCCTTCTCTCTAAAAATAAATAAATAAAATATTTTTTAAAAATTTTTAAAAAGTGTTTTGAGTTATTTATGCTCTCAAGTTGATACTATAAACTTGAGTAAGGCTTATATTTTTCATTTTTTTCAAACAAAATACTAAATATGTTCTTTCAAATGCACTAAAAAATATTATTGAATTAAGTGATTAATCAGTTCTTTTTAATATGCAAAATTATTCAAATATATACAATCCCACTAATAAAAGTGGCCAGAATGACAGAAGTAGAAGCAATGAGAAGGTGTGAAAGTATATCTTCCCAAGATTATCATGGGGAAAGAATTAACATGAACACAATAAGGACAAATATGGCATGCACTAAAAAATTTGACACCACCTCACTTAACCTACCTTTCTTGATTTTTGCTTTTTTCATTTCTCTAATATTCTTTATGCACTTCCTTTGTGCATCTTTCTCAAGATTTTACTAAGCTATTGTATAAATTGTCTCATTCAACCTCCTCATATGCATAGCTAACTATATGCAAATGTGCCCAACAACTGAAATGAACACAATGACTTTAAGTGAAAAATTTAAAGGCTAAAGTAGATTTTTAAAAATAATATGCTAATGCATGTATTTAGAGAAGCAATGAAAAGAAAATCAGAGCATAGATTTGAGTACTAGATTACTTTTAGAAACAATTAGGTATAATTATATAAGAAAGTGTGGCATTAGACATAGAGAAACAGACTGCAAATTTTAAGAATATTCCATTGAAGACTAGCCATCTTCATCAGAGAATAATGATATTCAGTAATTTAGTCAACATGGAAATGACAACTTCCCTGGAAGTTAAAATTATTAAATGTAAGGATGTCTTGTTTTATTTACCTCAGTTCAGTATGTTGTTCATCACCACTAATACTCTTGACAATTACATTAAATATTCCAAACAAAGTTTGTGTATTATTTTGCAGCATCAAAAATATGTTCAATGTATTGAATGCAGTGACCTAATCAGATTACTGTATACCTGACCTAAGACTGTCAATAAGATAAACTTCAACAACCAGACTGAAAGATCAAACCAATTGTTTTCTTCATGAATCAAATAGTAAGAATTTAATGGTCATACTTAACAATTGTCTAGTAAAGAATTCACAAAGGAAATAAAGAATGTTTATAGAGCAAATATTTGAATTATATTAAACCTCTATATTCCATTTCTAATATGCCTCACTCATTAAATCAGAAAATGTTGATAGAAAATGTACATAATATTACAAAATTATCACCAGATTATATCAAATTTCCAGTTGAACCTTTCTGACACAGAGAGTCATTCATGATAAAAATCAGTGGAACCAGGAAAGGTATACAGAATATCAAAATATCAGATAATTGGGTTCAACAGGAAACACTAAAATATCAAAATCATTCATCATGTGGGAAAGGCCATCTCCAAGCAGTCTGTAAATACATGAATCATTATTTGTTTAGAAGTCTGGCCAATATTATCTCTATTTTTTGGAAATATGATAAATAATCCTGAATGTAAGGAAGAGATATTGATATATTTGGCTAAATATGACAAAGAACAGCTAGATAGGGAGATTAAAGCTAGTAATTTACTGTAAATTCAGGGACAAACAAACTCTGGAATTTCATCAAGGAGAAGTAATAAATAATTTTTGACTAATCATATTTTTGGTCACTAACTGATTATTATTCTGAGATTTAAGTAATTAAGAACTTTCCATACTGTTTCTTGCAACACAGTTATGGAGAGATATTGTTGTTTCTTTAAAAAATATAGGGACCATTATGAAAATATTTCAGAAATATTTATACCATGCAATCAGATAATTTACATTAGCATACTGAAAACTTTGAGTTGTTCTGTAGTAAAGATCTTCTCAACTTTGTAATTTAACATTCCCTAGTGCAGTGATTAATTTTATGTATCAACTTATCAGGGCCACATGGCACCCAGGCAGTTGGTCAAACATTTCTCTAGGTGTGTTTGTGAGGATGTTGCAGATGAGATTAACATTTGAATCAGTTGACCTAAGTAAAGCAGATTTCCCTCACTAACGTGAGTGGGCCCATTCCATTTGGTTAAAGGCTTATAAAGAACAGAGATGCTGACCCTCCTGTTATAAGACCATCATTTTTTTTCTGCTTTCAGATTTGAGCTCAAACATCAGCTCCTTCTGGGTCTTGAAACCATGAGACTTCCAAATGGACCTTTACCACTGGGTCTTCTAGATCTGCAGCTTTAGTGAGTGGTAAATCTTTATAATTTCCTGAGCCAATTTCTTATGATAAATAATAATATCAAGAGGTGGAGAATGAGAAAAAAAGGGGGGAGAGACATTCTATTAGTTCTGTTTCTCAGGAGTCCCTGACTAATTGAACCTAATAACACTATGAAAATTTGATGTTTTCTATTTTTGGTATACCAAATAATACTCAACACTGCTAAATATATAAATTAAAAAAGTTTTCTTTTACCAACAAAGGTTTCTAAGAACTTTGAAAACCACAATTTTTATTTACAACATATCTAAAATGCACATTAGTCAAAATCTAATTTAATACATATCATATTGTAGAAGTCTTTTAAAATATAACACTAGGGCCTGGAAAATAAATGTTTTACAAATAACATTAACACAAATTTTCTTTACTAATCTTGGGGTAAGATAAGGAATAGAATTTTTAAATAGAAAATAACAAAAAATGCTAAACTAAATATAAATGAGCTAATAAAGGTAGCATAGGCATTGGTGACCTTGAGTATACTTTTTCATGTTATAAGAGAGGCAGTGACTATGCAGGAAAAATATATCTCAGATTTGTGTGTCTGTTATTATTTTTGATTTGACTAATGACTTCTGTACAAGTGCTTTGGGGTAGGAAAGAAAACTAAAACTAAATGAGGTTCTGATATAACAGAATATATATATAAATGATATATAATAAATATATATTACAAGTTACATATAACATATATAATTTATATATAAACATGTACTTACTATTATACAATATATAATGTATTATATTATAAATTATAAATGATTTATGTGTATATAAACTATATGTATACAATTGCTCTATTGACCCCAATATTCTTTATGTTTCTTATATGAAACCTATTTTTATATAAAGAACTTAAAATTTAATACCTTTTCTAAAATTTTAAATCTTGCAGGAAGAAATTATAGACAGCAAAACATAAGAGTAGAAAATAGCATTATTTAAAAAACATAATTATCAATTTAAAAATCTAAAATAAACAAAATTGGCTTAATAAATAATATAGTCATTTAAATTTTCAGAATAAAATGTGTACAAAGTAAAACTTTAAAAAATTACATTTACCACAGCTCCTAAACCCAAATGTTAACTAAAATATCAGTGAATATGCTGGAGTTACCTGAAAGAAAAAGTATAACATCACTGAAAACTAAGAAAAATAAATTGTGAATTTTAAAAACATGATAAACAAAAGTTTCCAGATCTATTCCATTTATATGGTATCAAAAATAAGTAAAAGTTATATAACATAATATAATCAGAATGTGGTTGCTTCTTGGTGGGGCTGGGGCTGGATTTGAATTGATCATAAGTGAGCTAGAGGGATATTTCCAGATAACGAATATGCTCTATATTTTGAATGGGATGGAGTCTGCAAAGGTTCCTTTGTCAGACAATGTCAAGCTAAGTGTTTGAACATTTTATATAATTATTTTTCAGTAAAAACTTAAAGGTTGTTATGTTAAAAAATATCAGAAGATGTTCACAGAAGTGTTTGAAAAAATAACTACCTATAAATGGCATGCTAAAAGAAAAGAAGCATTGAGAGACACATGACCCACCAATGAGGAATGTTCTATAAATAATACTTTTAAAAATTATCAGTATATGGTGATTACAAAAACAAGGCAAACTGACTATAGCTAGTTCTATTATTGTTGTTATATCTATATAGACAAGACATTCTCTTGTTTCCTGCACCCAAGTGAAAGCACAATACAGACTGGAACTTGACCAAGCCCAAATGGAAATTGTTGTACAACTTTTTCAAAAAAAATTTAGAGAGCCTGAATAAATACTACGGGAGAAAAATGACCACAGGAGGAGAAAGAACAGAAACTGATTGAATAAGTCAAAGAGTAGAAGAACCAGTAGAAATATTCCAAAAATAATAATAGAGTCTATGAAACCCAAACCGATGTTCGTAGAGAAAGTCTATGGAGTTTTATCTCCATTGGCATGGCAGAATCACTGCCAACCTGAAGCAGTTAGTTAATCAATAAACAAGGAGATAGAAATGCTTGGAACTTCAACAACTGTAAATACCAGATAAACTCCATGATGCAATAATCAAACACTTCTAAGAAAGTTTCCTTTATAACAAGTCCTGTTTCAAAATCCATGAAATTTGGTGACATTTTCTCCCTACTAAAGACATGTCAACATTAATTATAGCTCTCACTAGTGGTCTTAACTTTTGGCTGCTTTAAGTGGAGAAGGAAATAGCATCGATTGAAGTACAAACATGGTCTAGCTATTTAAAGAGCTTTCTGGACTTTGTTTTCTTTTCATCTGTACTTAGTAAGCTCCTTTCAGCCTTGTTTTTTTTACTGTATTTTCTTTTCCTTGTAAATTTAAAAGGCCTAAGAAAAGCCCAATTACTAGATTTTGGATGGTAGGACTTAACATAGGAGGGAAGGAGAACAGAAGAAAGTCCAGAAACATCCTTTTCTTTTTGTCTCTGGTTTACACCCCATTTGCCCAATTGATCTGAGAAAACACATATCAGTTCAGAGAACTTATCTGCATGCTTTTCCTTTTTTGGTGACCCTCTTTTCCTGGCAGCTACCCTTGCCCTTGATGTTTTTTTTGACCAGAACAAAAGTTGTTTGTTTGGAATGGGATCAATTTTGGTTCCCTTTTGCTAATCCTTACCTCAAACTTTGTATCCTAACTGAAAAAAAAAAAACTCATAAAAGATGTGGGAAAAGAAAAGGAAAGGAAATGGAGACTAACACAGATTCACTCTTCCCGTCAGGAGAAATAGAGCAACTGAATTTTTAAACAGAAGAAATGAAGGCCCTGGGAATTCTAAACATAATAAATGCTTATTACCATACTTTTTCCAAGAACTGCAGAATAAGAAGAGATTCTAAAACAGAAAAAATATATATAAAAAATTACCTCAAGTATGTATGTATTTTTTTATTTTCTTAAAATGAATTACATATTGTTCACCACCTTATTCCAAATAACTCTTCTAATTTTCTTTCCCTATTGAAGACTGAGTAGTTATAAATGATATTATTTATATTAGCTTCCTGTGACTGTTGTAACAAATTGCCACATAAATTTATTCTCTCATAGTTACGGAACCCAGAAGTCTAAAATCGGTTTTGCTGGGCTAAAGTCTAGTTGTTGGCCAATTTATACTCACTCTGCAAGCTCTGAGAGTCTATTCCTTGCATCTTCGAGCATTACTTGGTTTGTGGCTGCATTGCTACAATCAACTTCACTGGACACACGGACTTCTGTCTCTGTCAAATCTCCCTCTCCTTCCGTCTAATAAAGATATTTCTGATTGCAATTAGGGTCCACCAGGACAAAGTGAGATAATTTCCCCATTTTATAATTCCTAATCCCATCTTTTACAATATACAGTAATATTGACAGGATGCAGGGATCAGGACATAAATATCATTGGGGGGACATTATTCAGTTTACCTCAACCATATTTTTGAAAGTTAATGTTGATTTAAAAAAAAACTACAACTAACAGCAATGGAGACAAATAGATTCAAGTACAATGAATAATATTTTAGACAACATGATTAAATTCAACTCATGCAATATTTTTAAAAGTAGCATGTTTTATTTATAATTTAATACATGATTATCTGAATTAATTATTAATAAATTATTATAAGGAATAAAAGTGATTCCCCCTTTGTTCAATGATAAATTTAGGCTTTTGGTTAATATCATCACACATAAAAATTTAAATCTAAAAATAAGCTTTTTGAAATACAAATTTATAATTATAAATGTATCAGGAAAAATGTGTTAGGTATAACTTTAACAATTCAACCAATTTGTAAATAATTAAATAACATTTCATCAATCCGGTCTTTACCTAAGGAGATAGTAGTACATTTTCAACTGAAGTTCCTGATATAAAAATGTTTAAATGTGAATTAGGCTGAGAAGGTAATGAAATTTCGAATCTGAAATGGAACATCATAACAAAATACAGGCATTGTGCCCAATACACTTGAAAAATACTTTAAAGTAACCAGTGGCTATAATTTTCACTTCAGGAGAAATACTTTCTTCCCATTTCTTAATCTTAGATCTCTATAAAGTAAAATAATCAGAAATATTACGAAGTTATATAATATAATATGGGTTTTTATGGAGAAACTTTAGTGAGTTTTAAGATATATCACATTCTATAGGCTTGTTAGAATCATCATTTTCCATTTTTAGTGACTACTGAGGGAACGTAATAGAGAAGGTTATACTCTGCCTATGCAATCACCATATTGTATAGTTACATGGTAAAGGGAATGCTGCTACCTATTAGCTAATTTGATTAGCTCTTGGTTGAAATTAAAAACTCAAATTGTTTGCAAAACTTTTTTCTATATCATGTGTATACAGTTGGGTAAAATCTATAAGCTTAGACCTATGAGGCTTAGATCCAGAAACTAGCCTTTTTTCTTCTTTTTTTTCCTCCAAAAACCATACATTATATCTCCTAATCATATTTTAAGATTTTATTTTTATTTATTTTTAGACAGAGGGGCAGGGAGGGAGAAAGAGAGGATGAGAAACATCAATCTGTGGTTGTCTCATGTGTGCTCTCCACTGGGGACCTGGTTCAAAACCCAAACATGTGCCCTGACTGGGAATCCAACCAGCCACCTTTAGGTTCACATGCCAGTGCTCAATCCACTGAGCCACACCAACCAGGGCTGAGTTTTATTTTTAAAATAAGACGTAAATAGTCTGTCTAGTGCCAGCTTTTCACTAATGAAGAGTTCACCTAATAGTAATTAATTAAATTTTAAATATATACTATGATATTAAGAATTTTTTAAAAGAACATATGACAACCATTTTACTAAGATTATTAGCCTAGTTTACTTAAAAGAATGAATATGTATTCATATAGTCAAGGTTTATGTGGCCTCGTTTACTTTTAAAGATAAAAAGATGAGCAGCTTCTATATCTAACACCTAGGTATTTTTTTTAGCAACTTTTCTTGTTCAATAAGTATTTATTGGTTGTTCATAGAAAACAATGCTGTCCATGACCACTTGCTTTCAAAAAGTTAATAGAATACAAAGAAGGTAAAAGCAAAACATCTAGGTAACCACAATACAAAGTAATTGTTTTGATTTAGAAGGGAGACACTGCTCTATATAAGAATTAGAAGAAGGTGGAATTAGAATTAGAATTATTTTGTTTGTTAGGAAAAAGCAAAGGTTACTAAATTTTTGGCTGTATCTCCTTTTCAACTATTTTTAGTAGATTTTGGAATGTTTCTTCTCTGTAGCACTCCATTTGGCACTATTTTCCATAAATTCAAGACATCTTTGCGACTCCCTATCTTGTCACTTCAGTGAGATCACCAAGCTTTGCTTCATTTGTTATTCCCTTAATGGTGAAGAAAGGTGAGTGATCATGGGTCTCGCTCCAATTGTAATCCATAGTCATTTCAGAGATTAAAAAAAGGGCCATGAATGAACCTTGTTTCTTTGGCTAGTGAAAATCCAGAGATTTCCATCAGCTTTTAGCTGCCTGTGATGGGGTATGAAAGAAATGAATGAATTAAAGAAGAAATCAATTAATCTTTAAGAAGACTAGAAAAATATAATGAAAAAAGAGCATAGTAAAAGAGACTAGGAATAGCAGACATGATAAGGTAAAATAAGGATAAAGGGTGGATTGAAATATTAATTAAAGTAGTGAAAGAACCTACTTGAGGAGATGAGAATTATGCAAAGCTTGAAGACAGAGATTTAGTCAAGCACAAATCTAGTGGAGAGTAGCTGTAGGCAGAAGAAGTGGAGCAATGTCACTAGGACAAGAATGTGGTTAGAGTGTTAGAAGAACATCAGGAGCTAACTGAACAAATTGTACAGTAGAAGAAAGTATCTAGTGGTAATGAGAGCCGATCATGCAGTTCCTTATAGACTGTGTAAGAGTTCTGGCTTCACTGAATGAAATGGAGAGCCATTCAATACAGTGTTTTCATCAGATGTGAACGACATGATTTGTTAGGTCTTAAAATATTTATTCTGGCTGCTGTATTTATGAAAAATAGACAACAGAATTTCAAAGTAAATAAGGGGCCAAGGTTATAAACAAGAAAATCACCTAGGAGGCTATTATAATAATTTAGAAGGAAGTCGACTGTAGCTCCAATCTTTTGGTAGCAGTACAAGTAGTGAAAATTCATATTATAAGTATATTTTAAAGGTAAAGTATCCATACTTTATTGAAAGCATAGATGAGGAATATGAGAGAAAAAGAGGAATCAAGCTCTGGCTGGTGTGGCTCAATGGAGTGAACCTTGGCTTGCACACTAAAAGGTCGCCAGTTGATTCCTAGTCAGGGCACATGCCTGGGTTGTAGGCCAGGGCCCCAGTTGGGGGTGTGTGAGAGGCAACTTGCAGATCGATGTTTCTCTCCCTCTCTTTCTCCCTCCCTTCCTCTCTCTCTAAAAATAAATATATAAAATTGTTTTAAAAGGAGAAGAATCAAAGATATCTTCATGTATTTAACCTGACAACTAGAAGAATGGAATAATCTTTGCTGCTATGGAAAAGACTGTGATAGAGCATGTCCAGTTTGAGAGGGCAGTGAAAATAGTATTTCCGATTTGGATATGTTAATTTTGAGATAACTACTGGAATTTTAAGTGAGTGTTTTATGAAAATTCATAACACTGATTGATTATCTATTGAAGCACTTAACCGCTAGATTACATGATGCTTATAGATAGTGATAAGGATATGTTTATTTTTAATTTTTCATGACACCCAGTACAGAGCAGAATATATTACCATATCCAGTGCCTCTCACCCTAATTACTCACTGGGTTTCCAGAATATTCTAGCAAATGACTGTCTAGTTTAAATGGGAATTTTTTAAAGTGACTATACAATATAATGTTAAAAAACAGAAACAAAATGATATTAAAGCACAAAATACACAAAAAATATACAACAGGGTATTGCTATAAGCAAACCTGGTTTTCTTGGCTATACAGGCTTTGTTTTACTAAGTTAGGAAAAACCTATATAGCAATACTAAAACACACATCTTTTGAAGGTTTATGTTTTGTAGTTTCTTCTCCATCCTTTGTAAGTTTAAATATAACTCTGTAACCATGCCATAGAATTTTTCTCTTGAAATTTTTTTCAGAAATCTACAATAAATATATTATTGAAGTGCATTCATATGAAGGCTAAGTAGATAAAACATAATTCTATTTAAAACACTTTAGTACTTTTGTTTCTCTTCATGGCTCAAAATGAGGACATTGCAATCTTGATGGAAATGAAGCATTTGTACTATTTGCAAACAGTGAATCAGTTAGAACTGTAGTGTGGAGTAAATAATTAACATTTTAAAATATGAGTCTTTACATGTATATCAAAATCTTCCCTAGGATTTTTTATTCCTAACATAGAAATTCTACTATAAAAATGTATTATATATACTGTTCCAATTACACTGTCTTCTGTCATGAAATTTAAGGTGTCCTGACTTCATACCTTTCACAATGCTATTATCAGTAAGTCCATGAATGGCAAGTGTTGGCAAGAATGTAGAGAAAAGGGATCCCTCATGCAATATAGTGGAAATGCAGATTCGTGCAGCCACTGTGGAGAACAATATGAAGGTGCCCCATCCCACTGAAAAAAAGGATCTGCCTCATGACCCAGTGATTCTACATCTGGGTATTTATATGAAAAAAAAAACTAATTTGAGAAGATTATATGCACCCCTACATTTATTGAAGCATTATTTAGTATATAATCCAAGATACAGAGGCAACTGAAGTGTCCATCAATAAACAAGTGGATAAAGAAGGTGTGGCACATATATACTCGGCCAAAAAAAAAAAAAAAAAGGAATCTTATCATTGTGACAACATAGATGGACCTAGAGGGTATTAAAGTAATTAAGTGCAGTGAAAAATGCAGTCAGAGAAAGACAAATACTACATGATTTCACTTATAAGCAAAATCTAAAGAACAAAGGAAATGGGTAAAATTGAAATAGATTCACAGGCACAGAAATTGGACTGGTGGTTGCCAGAAGCGAAGAGCACTGGGGACTGGATGAAAGAGGTGAAGGCCTAAGAAGTATAAATTGATAGTTATATAATAGTCATGGGATGTACAGTGCAGCATAGGGAGTATAGTTAATAATACTGTAATAACTATGTCTGATCCCAGGTGGGAATTGGAAATATCGGGGGTAACACTTTGTAAAGTATATGATTGTCTAACCACTGTGCTCTACATCTGAAACCAGTACAAAATAACATTACAAGTAAACTGAGAAAAAAATGTCCTGAGATAAAAATGACATTTAATTTTGAAAATACATTTGATCCATGTATTTACTAAAAATATTATTTTGTCAAAAATCAGCAATAAAACAATTTTCTGTTAATAATGAAGTTTTAAAATCAAATTACTTATTATGTTGCTATCAAATAATAACATATCTGTTGTAGGCAGGTTACATACATCAATGTGAGACTATCAGAGTTTTGTGCTTAGGTCTTTCTATTAAATAGTTCCTTTCATACAGCTCACATCACAGAACCTACTTGAAAGGCATCCTCTATGGTTTTATATCAGAAGATATGTTCAGTAAATGCCTGGCTATGTTTGCTACTGAATGAGACTTATTAATTTTAGTTACTTATTCCAAATTTAGAATAACACACTTTTCCTAACTTATAGGATTAGCTTAAATATAAAATATTAATAAAAGTTATTTAAGAAAAGATGGACCACATCAATGAAGAAACATCTTGTTACATTTTTTGTATATTCAGTCAAAATACATATTATTAACAATTCAGATTAATATCATGTAGTGATGAATAACATGTGATTTTGGAATTTCAAAATAAGTGGAAAGATCTAAAGTGACATCTCACCAAAGAAGACCTATACATGAAAAATAAGCATATAAAAAGTTGCATGTGACAAAAAAACATTCTGGGGCATCCTACATTAAATTACACCAGGCCATAGAGTGGAAGGAAGAGGCCAAAGAGATTAACAACTGCAGGGAAAAATCAATAAAAGACTGTATTCATTCCTGAATGTATGTTGAAGCTTTGAATTAACTTCCATGTGACTATTTTCATGATTATCTAGATAGACTCACCTAAGAGCCCACCCTGAGTGCCATGCATGATCTTCCAGACTGTTGCCCACAGCTAGTTCACAAGATCAAACACTTCTTCCTTATAGACTTTATACCTAACTCAGAATTATCTTCACTTCACCTTCTCCCACCCCTTGTTATCTATAACCAGTGTAAAGTCTTTCAAAGCAACTCACATTTTTCTTCTTGCTACTTTATGTATAAAAACCCATCAACTCCAGGATGGTTGACAGGTTGTCTTCTCCATCCAGTCGGCTGCTGATGGTTTATAAATCTGCATGTCTCAGGACATGGTCCTTTACTGAATGACACATGCCTCAATTTGCCCTTTCTTTTAAAAACGCTTTGACTGTGAAAATTTTTGTTTTATAAATTTCATTGAGGAATTGCAAACTAAAACAATAATGAGATATCACTACACATCTTTTAGAATGGTTAAAATTCAAAATATAACATCAAATACAGGTAGGAAGTGGAGCAAGAATAATAACTCATTCATGTTGATGGGAATACAAAATGGTACAGCCACTTTGGAAATTAGTGTTGAAGTTTTTTACACAGACAAACATAGCCTTACCACTTGATTCAGCAGTCACATTCCTAAATATAGTCAAACCTTAGTTCTCAACCATCTTGATTCTCAAAAAACTCCATTCTTGATCAAGTTGTTCACAAAAAGAATGTCTCAGCTAACAAATTTCAAGTCCTGATTCTCTACCTGACAACGTTTTCATGCTGATAGCTGTATGATCAGTCACATGTCTCTCAGCCAACAAAGGAGATTTGGTTTTTGAACAAATTGCTTCTCAAACAGTTTCCAGAACAAATTAAATTCAAGAACTGAGGATCCACTGTTATTTGTCCTGATGAGGTAAAAACTGTACCCACTCAATATCTCAAAAGCAAACGAATACCTGAGCCAGAGTCACCAAACTGGAATCCAAGAAAGTGAAACATAAAAACAACCAATCACAAGCAGCCAGCTAGTTTCCCCAATAAGGCAACCCTTTAACCCACAGCCCATCAAACAATTGTCTCACCATATTTCCTTGCTTCTCTACAGAAACCTCTCCCATAGTTCCTGTTGATGGAGCACTCCTAAAATAGTTCAAACTTCCAGTGTGCCTCCTGTAACTAAATGTGTGTGTGTATTTAATAAGTGTCAGGTGAATAAAAAAAACAATACAATAGAGGAAAGACTGGAGGTTGAAAGACAATTAAGTATCTTCAAAATAATCCAGGTAAGCAATAATGAGAATATCTATTGGATTAGGAGATATACTCGCCACATCACGATTTTGAGAGCTATGCTGAACTGTTTTGATGAGATAACATTTGAGTATAATAAAATACAATAAAATTTTATTGACTACAATAAAATATAATGTGTAAGAAAATCTTGCTCTATTTCTTCATCATTGTCTCTAATGCAAAATTATGGACATGCTGCCTATACTATGGACAGCAAAAAGTGAGTTAAAAATAAAGAAGTAAAGGTATGAGGGAGCAAAAGAGAGAGGAAGGAAAGGAGAGTGAGGGAAGGCAAAAGGAAAAGGAAGGAAGGGAGGGAGGGAGGAAGGAAAGAAGGAAGGAAGGAAGGAAGGAAGGAAGGAAGGAAGGAAGGAAGGAAGGAAATTGAAAGTAACATGGTAGAGAAGAAAACAAGTTGTATTAAGATATATGTAATTATAGAAAGTAAGGGTATTTCCCACAATATAGGACTTTGGGTGTTGGTGCTGGCACATGAAAGCATTGTCTAAATATCAAGGCCAATTAAAATAGAGTTGTGATGCGTGTATATATATATATATATATATATATATAATGGAATATTACTTGGCCATAAAAATGAAATCTAACCATTTGCTACAGCATAGATGAACCTAGAGAGTATTATGATCAGTGAAATAAGTCAGTCAGAGAGAGACAAATACAATTCGATTCACTTATATGTGAAATCTAAAAATCAAAACAAACAAAATTGAACAGATTCACAGACACAGAGATCAGAGTGGTGGTGGCCAAATGGGAGGAGGTTTGGGAGACTGGGAGAAAGAGGTAAAGGAGTTAAGAAGTAAGAATTGGTAATTATACAATAGTTACGGGGATGTAAAATACAACATAAGGAATATCGACAATAATAATGTAATGAGTATGTATGGTGTCATCTGGGTGCTGGATATATCAGGTGATCACTGTGCCAAGTATCTGATTGTATAATGTCAATGTTGTACACCTGAGACCAATACAAAATAATATTAAAAGTAAACTGTTTCTGAAAAGAAAATTAAAATAAAAAAAACTCTTGTCAAGTGATAAATGCTATTTATATCTATCTATTCTCATTCTCTCTCTCTCTCTCTCTCTCTCTCTCTTTCCTTTCTCTCTCTCTTTCTCTCACACACACATTCTCTCTTTTCCCAGATTCTCATCCTAGTCATCTTGGAGGAGGTGCTGAATACTGACTCAGATACCTTTTCTTTTTCTGCCTCTCCCCCACCATCACACATAATGGTGTTTCATCCAAACAGGACCAGGAAGAAAAATGGTAAGTGTAGAAGCAGTGAAGCCATACATAGAAGAGGTAAAAGGAAGCCATCAGTAAATCAACAGATTTGGGAATATGGTTGGGGGCGGGGGACACTGTTAATAAAATATCCATCAGCAGATGAAGTTTAGCGTTGCATGTGTAATGAGCAGGGAAACATAATCAGCCTTAAAGCACTCTCTGAAGTGATTTTAAGAACTTGGGTAAACATATTTTATGCAAACCAAAGCTGTCTATTTAAAATGCATCATCATCTTAATTTTCACAAATACTAAACCAAAAGTCAGACTGAAGAAAGCACATTGTCTCCAGGGGAAAGAAGGAGAAGTATTAATATCATCTTAGTTTAACTCTTTAAGGTACAAATGGCTTTAGAGAGTTTCTGATATTCTGTGGTTCTTGAGAAAAGAGATGGCAACAGTATAATGCTTATAAAGGTACAAATCTGTTTGAAGGATCTGAATAGCTTCCTTATTTCTCTAAAGAGAATTCAACTGCATTTGTTTAGTGAGGAGACATACATGCTTTTTTTTGTAGGTAATGCTTCTTTCTATCTAAATTTTCAAGGTTCCCCAAGGACCTTTATGTTAGAACAGAGAGATCCTTTTTAAAAAACATCTTTAAAAATTATAAAAAAGGAATGTGACAAAATATACAGAATGAAATATATAAATATCTATCTAGCGCTATTTATACTAAAAAGCAAATAGATTATTTAATATCAAAAACTATGTAAGTTCTGATTAGTTTCATGAATCTAACTCACTGATTCATGCAAACATCTATTCACCCATTTATATATCTATTCAACCAACGATTTCTTCATCCACACATTCAACATTTATGAATTTCTATAGGGTCTTCAGAAATGTATATAAATTCCAGAAACAAGTGATTAAATTATTCCAGTAAATATTACAAAAACTTTTTTGGCTCACATCTCCAAATTTATGCAATTTTTGAAGTGTTTGTTTTTTAGTCCTCTTCTGAGATTATACCTGTTTGTACAGGTTTATCAGTCATAGATAATGAAATACTTATTTCCCAAATATATTATTTTGTTATGTCAATTGGCAAGAATTTCATATGATGGTGATGATGATAATAATGGTGCTGCACATGGTACATATTAAGAGCTTAATATTTAAGAATTGATATATAAATGAATAATAATATTTACAATTTCATGGAGTATTGCAAAGTATTTTATCATGTATTACATTATTTTATTCACAAAACAATCATATAAAGAGTAAGAATTATCAATTCCATTTGAATGACAAGGACTAGAGTAATTAAGAAATGTGCCCAGTGACACACAGATAACAAATAATTAAAAGCAAAGCCTTCTAGGTCCACTTCTTTTCCTTTTCTTTAATTAATGCTTTGCTAAAATAATGTCTTTCTTTTTTAATTATTGTTAATTATTTGTATGTGTATTTTAATAGAAGTTTGTAGAAGCTTTACCATAGGGCTTTGGTGTCTAATCCCTGCCAATTCTGATTTAAAGTTCTCCTCAATAGATTACTTAATTTTTCCTTAAAATGAACTTCCTATTTAGAAACCACTTTATTAAGGTGAATCCAGATTTCTTTCTCAGGAGATTTTAGTTTAGTGTTTTAATTGACAAGTATCAACTGCTACTTTGTGTGTAGTACTTTTGACAAGCCATCCTTCTTAAACTGTTGTATAATGCCAATAGTTTGTTTCAATAAATGACTTTATATTGCACTAAAAAAGGGCAGAGGGGGATAACTCAGTGCATGTGAGGCTATTAGGAGACCAGAAAACTATTATAAAATTAGAGTATTTGGCTACTATTCACCCACAGCAAACCAAAGATCTCTGACCCATATAATATAGTTGGTGAATATGTCATGGAAAGATGTATTTCTCCCCGTAACATTATTTATTACTTTTTTTTATTATTGTTGACACTATTACATAGGTCCTCCACTTCTTCCCTTTGCCCATCTGCATACACCCTAGCACCCCCACCCCCTGTCCTGGCTTTCACCACAGTGTCTGTGTCTATGGGTTATGCACATATGTTTTTGTTAATCCCTTCACATTCTTTCACATGGCTAGCCTACTTGCACAACTAGCAAGACTTACATCTAAACTACAAAATAACTATCACCTAGAATTGCCAGAATATGGAGCTGTATGGAAGTTGGACAACTAACAAATTACAGAAGTCACATTCATTCAGACAGATAAGAGGGTTAGAGACATGGAGACATGGCATAGATAGTCCCACAGCCATGTATGGTAGATAAAACTCAGGAGGGGTTTCCCAGCCCCACAGCAGGCTACCCAGCTCAAGGTTCCAGTGGTAGAAAGATAAGTTCCCATAACTTCTGGCTATAAAAACCAGTGGGGGGTTGGAGAAGAGGAAGAAACTGTGGGGTTCTCAGGTGTCTCCTCTTAAGGGGCCCTCAACAGACTTAGGACTTACACAGACTCACTCCCTCTGGATTCCAGCACTGGGCAGCAGCATGAAGGGTACCAGTGGCATAAAAAGAGAAACTGAAGTGTCTGGCATCAGGGCAAGTACTGGGGGGCAGTTTCTTCCTGAACAAACTTCAGAGATCAGGCAGTAGACATTGTCTCTTCGGAGCCCTCCCACACACTGAGCCACAGAGTGGCCATGCCATATCTGAGATTCCATCAACTTAGTTCACAGTGGTTGCCCCACCCTAGCAATTACCTAAGGTTCTGCCCCATCCAACTTATAGGTATACTTTTCTACATTAGGCTCTACTACTAAGACAGGGAGTCATAGCAGCTCTACCTAATACATAGCAACTAACACAGGGAGACTACCAAATGAGAAGACAAAGAAATATAGCCAAATGGAAGAAAAGAACAAAACTCCAGAAAAACAACTAAACAAAATGTAGATAATCTGTCAGATGCAGAGTTCAAAAACTGGTTATTAGAATGCTCAAGGAATTCATTGGGTACTTCAACAGCATAAAGAGACCCAGGCAGAAATGAAGGTTACACTAAGTAAAATAAAGAAAAATTTACAAGGAATCAACAGCAGAGTGGATGAAACTGAGAATCAAATCAATGACTGGGAACACAAAGAAGAAGAAAAAATTCAGTCAGAACAGCGAGAAGTAAAAAGAATCCAAAATAAATGAGGGTTGGGTACAGGGGCTCTGGGGTAACTTTAAAAGTACCAGCATTCAATTTGTAAGTGTGCTGAAAGAAGAAGAGAAAAGAGAAATTACAAATTTATTTGAAAAAATAATGAAAGAAAACTTGCTTAATTTGGTGAAGGAAATAGATATACAATCACAGAAAATCCCAGATAAGATGGTCACAAAGAGAACCAATACACTTTACACGTTACACTTAAAATGCTAAAGGTTAAAGATAAGAGAGAATCTTAAAATCATCAAGAGAAAAGGAGGGAGTTACCTACAAAGAAGTTCCCATAAGATTGTCAGCCGATTTCTGAAAACAAATTTTGCAGGCCAGAAGGGACTGGCAAGAGTATCTATCCTAAGTGATGAAAAGCAGGAACCTACAACCTAGATTGCTATCAAGGCAAAGCTATCTTTTAAAATTGAAGGTCAGACAAAGTGCTTCCTAGACAAGGTAAAGCTAAAGGAATTCATCATCATCAAGGCATTTTATGAAATGTTAAAGGGACTTACTTAGGGAAAAGAAGAACACAACTATGAACATTAAAATGGGAATACATTCATGACGATCAAAAATTGAATCTAAAAAAAGAAAACTAAGCAAACAAGAAGAACAGAAACAGAATCATAGATACAGAGCTCATTGTGATGGTTACCAGCTGGGAGTGGGGAAAGATGGAGAGTAGGGGAAAATTTGCAGAGATTAAGAAGTACAGATAGGTAAATACAGAATAGGCAGGGGATAGAATAACAGTATAGGAAATGGAGTAGCCAAAGAACTTATATGCATGACCCATGTATAGGAAAAAGGGCAGGGGTAGCCAGAGGGAATTGGGGTACTTAGTGGAGGGGGGTAAGGGGGAAAATTGGGACTATAATAGCATAATAAATAAAAAATACTTTTAAAAAATATAAATGGTTTCAAGTAAAAAAGGAGAATTTTCTTGATACTAGAACCAGACAATAATATCATGAAAAAAATTACAAACCTCATATGAATATAGATACAAAAACTCTCAACAAAATAGTGTTGGAATAAATCCTGCAGTATATTAAAATATTTACAAACCATAATCAAGTGGGGTTTATTCAGGCATGCAAGGATAGTTGAACACATGAAAATAAAAGGCAAATATCAAATTAATAGACGTATAGAAAAGACTGACATGACTACCTCAAGTGGTAAAGAAGCATTTGACAGAATTTAAAATTGTTTTCGGATTAAAAAAAAAAATCAATTAGAAATACCAGGTAATTATGCCATCTGATTAAGGGCTTAAAAAAAAAACAGCTAACATTATTCTCAGTGATGAAAGACTGAAAACTTTTCCCTAAGGTGACTAACAAGACATGGATGCCCGTTTTGACACTTTTATTAAACATTTTATTGGATGTCTTAGGCAGAGGAATTAGGCAAAATAAGAATTAATTCAATTTTATTATAGATACATGGATAAAGAATTTTTGGTACATATATACAATGGAATGTTACTCAACCATAAAAAAAGAATAAAGTCTTACCATTTCTGAAAACATGAATGGACGTAATGGGCATTATGTTAAATGAAATGAGTCAGGCATAGAAAAACAATTATTATATGATTTCACTTAGAGGTAGGATCTAAAAAAACAAAATAAATGAACAAATAAAATAGAAACAAACTTATAGATGCAGAGAAAAAGTTGATAATCCCCAGATGGGAAGGAGGTTGGGGGGATAAATATAAAAGTAAAAACTATTACAAAGTACAAATTGCTCTTATGCCAGTAGCAGACTGTTTTGATTACAGTGGCCTTGTAATATAGCTTTATATCAGGTATTGTGATCCCTCCTACTTTGTTCTTATTTCTCAAAATTGCTTCATCTATTTGGGGTCATTTAATGTTCCATATACATTTTTGAAATGTTTCTTCTATGTCTCCGAAATATGTCATTGGTATTTCAATAGGGCTTGCATTGAATCTATAAATTGCTTTAGGTAATATGAACATTGTGATGATGTTAAAACAAATAAGCAAGCAAAATACAACCAGAGACATTGAAATAAAGAACAAACTGAAAGTAACCAGAGAGTGGGGAGAGAATAATAGGGGATAAGATGGGAAGGGTCATCGAGGAACATGTGTAAAGGATATATGAACAAAACCAAAGGGGGTAGGTTCAAGGGCGAGAAGCAGGGATGGGTGGGGTGGGGGTGGGTGGTGGGGTAAAAATGGAGAAAACTGTACTCAACAAGAATAATTTTTAAAAGTAAAAATTGTCAATGATAAAAGCAGTCACAAGGATGGAAAGTACAGCATAGGGAATATAGTAAAAAAATTGTAATAACTACATATGTTATCAGATAGGAACTGCTAGACTTAGGATGATCACTTCATAAGTTATATAACTGTCTTATTACTCTTGTACACTTGAAAATAGTGGAATGTATGCAATTGTGATTGACAAATAAATTATTTAAAAGTTAATCTAAATCAAAAAAGAAGAAGTGAAATTTTGTTTATTTATAGATGGAAGATAGCTCAATATTATATATGGAAAATATAAAAATACACACAAAATAATAGAGCTAATAAACAAATTCCTCAAATTTGCAGGATATAATAAGAACATAAAATTATTTATGTTTTTATACATTAGCAATAAATAATTTGAAAAGAAAATTATGCTAAAAGATTCATCTGGCAAAAAATCAGTAAGAAATTAGTAGGACTCATACCATCAATCACTGTGTTTAATTGATATCTGAGGACTGCTTCATAAGACAACAGCAAAATATACATTTTCCTCAAATGGACACAGAATATTTACCAATACAGGCCACATTCTGTGCCATAAAAAACAACACTTTCATAAATTTAAAAGCATAAAAATTATACAATGTCTGCTTTCATACCACAAAGGATTTAAACTAGATGTTAACAGAAAGATAACAGGAAAATACCTAAGTATGTGAAGATTAAAAAAACACACTCCTAAATAAAATATGTGTTAAAGAAAACATTTCAGGACAAACTTAAAAATATTTTGAACTAAACAAAAATTAAAACAAATATAAAAAAGTGTGCAATACAGAAATCTATAAAAGATGGTATATAGCTATTGAATGCTATATTAGAAAAGAAAAACTAAATCAATAATGTAAGTTTCCATCTTAGAAAACTGGAAAAAGAAGAGCAAACTAAACTCAAAGTATGCAGAAGAAAAGAGAAAAATAAAAGTTAGAGCAAAAATCAATGCAACTGAAACCATATAGACAGGGAAAAATAAATAAAACCAAATGCTGGTTATTTGAAAAGATAAATTAAAAATCCTCTAGAAAGAGAAACAAAAAAAAATGAGAGAAACACAAATAACTACTACCAAGAATGACAGACATCACTATAAATTCAAGGAAAATAAAAAGAATGAGTTTCACCACAGTGGAACTGTTACAGAGTGTAGAGAAGACAAGAGAGGTCTGGCTGAGCTCCCATGAGCTGCAGCTGAAGTTCTGCAGGAATATTACAGTAGCCAGAGGTCCCCCTGAGAAGTGTGGGTTCTAAACCCCAAGCTACAGCACCAGGGCCCAAACAGAACCAAGATAACATCCTGCTGTGAAAAGCAGCAGAGTTTTTTCTCTGTCAGGGACAGATGACTGGAATCACACAGAACTTTTAAAGGGCCAACATATAAAATTTAATCCACAACCACTTACCCTGCATTCCAGCAAAGGTGGGGCACAGTGGGCTAGAGATATTTGAGGAGAAGCTGAGAATGGTGGTTTTGGGTAGAGAACTGAGGGACCAAGCCACCAGGATCCCATGTTGAGTCATTCCCCATACTGCAGGAAACGTCTTGCTTAAGCAGACCACTCCCTTCCATGTGGCATCAGCCTGAGGGGAAGCAATAGCCCCACCTGCAGGAATTACTCTGCCCCACCCTGTGGTGCTTAAGTCAAATGCTAATTACAGAGTGACTAGAATAACAACTGAAGGAGTCTGCCAGAGACTATGGATTCCTGGTAGTCTCAAATAGGCTGCTTAAGATCAGACTAGGACACCTTCTGATATCACCAGAAGTACAACCTGAAGGAAAAAGAAAACAGTGCTCCAGAAAAACAGTACACAAGGTATGGTGGGAGGAGTGACTTTTAGTCAGCCAACAAGAGGGAAGGACCCACCAAAGAAAGACCCAACAACAATCAAATCCCAATTGCAACCAGAGAGCCAAAATAAATGGCATAAAGGGCATCCCAAGAACATCAAGTTCAGAGATCAAGAAGACTCACCACTGAGTCCCACAGGTCTCCTATGACAAAAGTTCACACAATGAAAACAGGGAGTGAAAGCAGATCAACCTAATATGCAGAAACAAAAAAGAAGAGTACCTAAAATGGGGAGACAAAGAAATAACCCCCAATCAAAAGGAAAGGAGGAGTCAATAAAAAGAGTGCTAAATGAAATAGAGGCAAGTAAATTGTCCAAAACTGAGTTCAAAACAATAGTTATTTTCAAAATAAGGAAGGTCAATGACCTCAGTGAGAACTACAAAGAACTACAGGGAAGCCACAAGGAACTTACTACTAACTACATCAGCATGAAAAAGGACATAGAAAATATCAATAAGATCCAGGAGGAAATGAAGAATACAATTTCTAAATTGAAGAACACAGTGGAAGAAATTCAGATCAAAGTAGATGAAGCAGAGGATCGAATCAGCAAGCTGGAGGACAAGGTAGAAAAAAATCCCAGACAGAGCAACATAATGAAAAAGACTCAAAAGAATGAAGAGGGTTTAAGGGAGCTACAGGTCAACATAAAATGTAATGATACCCATATCACAGGAATACCAGAAGAAGAAGAGAAACAAGACATAAGACACCTTTTTGAAAAAGTAATTAAAGAAAACTTCCTTAACTAAATGAGAAGAAAAGTCATGCTAGTGCAGGAAGCTCAAAGGACCCCAATCAAGATGAATCTAAAGAGTCCCACTCCAAGACACATCATAATAAAAATAGCAAAATTTAAAGACAAATAGATTTTGCTGTGATGATTCCTCTAGGATTTTTATGGATTTGGGTCTAATATTTACATCTTTAATCCATTTTGATTTTATGTTTGTGTGTGGTTTAGGAAGGTGATCCAGTTTCATTTTTCTGCATGTATCCATACAATTTCCCCAACACCATTTATTGAATAAACCATATTTAGCCCATTATATGTGCTTGCATTCTGTGTTGAATATTAATTTACTATAATGGTGAAGGTTTATTACTGGGTTCTAACAAAGGAAAAAATAAATTGAATTTCATCAAATTAAAAAGTTTGTGTACTGTAAAGGAAATCATCAACAAAATAAAAAGAATACCTATAGAATGGAAGAACATATTTGTCAAAACATCTGATAAGGGGTTAATATTCAAAGTTTATAAAGTACTTACAAAACTCAATACAAACAAAAACAACAACAGCAAACAATCCAATTAAAAAATGGGCAAAGGACCTGAATAGAGACTTCTCCAAAGAGGACATACAGATGGCCAATACACATATGAAAAGATGCTCAAGATCACTAATCATTAGAGAAATGAAAATTAAAACCATAATGAGATATCATCTTACACCTGTCAGAATGGTTATTATCAGTAAATCAAAAATCAACAATTGCTTGTGAGGATGTGGAGAAAGAGGACCCTTTTGCACCGTTGGTGGGAACATAGACTGGTGCAGACACTGTGGAAAGCAGCATGGAGATATCTCAAAAAATTTAAAAAATGGATCTGCCTTTTGATCCAGCACTTCCACTGCTGGGAATATATCCAAAGGAACCCAAAACACTAATTCAAAGTAATATAAGCACACCCCTATGTTCACTGTAGCATTATTTACAATAGCCAAGATATGGAAGCAGCCCAAGTATGCATTACAGATGAGTGGATAAAACAACTATTGGACATTTACACAGTGGAATCCTTTTTTACTCAGCTGTAAAAAAGAACAAAAAATCACCCTTTGTGGCAGTATAGATGGATATAGAGAACACTACGCTAAGTGAAATAAGCCAGTCAGAGAAAGACAAATACCATATGATTTCACTCATATGTGACATGTGAACTAACAAACTGAACTAACAAGCAAAGCAGAGATAGACTCATAGTAGAAAACAGATGACAGCTATTTGAGAGGGAAGTTAGGTGGTGGAGAGAATAAGCCAAAAAGAAAAAAAAAGGACTCATGAACATGAACAACAGTGTGGTGATTGCTGAGGGGAGGGGGTTTAAGGGGACTAAATGGTAACAGAAAAAATATAATGAATATTATATTAGTGGGTATGGCTGTGGTTTAGGGGAGTGGTGGGGAGAAAATGGAGACAACTGTACTTGAACAGCAATTAAAAAAGGAAAAAAAAGAAAAAAATACAAAGAGAATATTAAGGCAGCAAGGGAGAAATGCCTAGTAACATACAAGGCAACCCTGATAAGGCTACCAGCTAATTACTCAAAAGAAACACTACAAACCAGAAGGGAATGGCAAGAAATATTCCAAGTAATGAGAAGCAAAGGCCTGCAACAAAGACTATTCTAAAGAGCAAGACTGTCATTTAAAATGGAAGGTAAAATAAGGAACTGCCCAGACAAAATAAAATGGTAAAAGAGCACATCACCACAAATCCGGCTTTTCAAGTGATGCTAAAAGGATGGCTTTAAGAAGAAAAGAGAGAGAGAGGAACACAGGTACTGGGGAAAAAATGGCAATGAATAAGGACCTATCAATAATAAACTTAGATGTATATGGATTAAATGTTTCACACAAAAGATACAGTGTAGCTGAAAGGATAAAAAAACAAGGCCTAGAGACTCAGAGAAGAAAAAAAAAGATCAACACAGACTGAAGGGATGGGGAAAAATACTCCAAGAAAGCAGATTAAAAAAAGCTGAGGAAGCAACAGTTATATCAGACAAAATAGATTTCAAAACAAAGGACATAAAAAGAGACAAAGGAAGACACTATATAATACTTAAGGGAACAGTCCATCTAGAAGTTACAACTGTTATAAGCATACATGCACCCAACATAGAACTCAAATACATAAAGAAAACCTTAGAGGACTTTAAGAAAGGGTTTGGCATGAACACACTCATAGTAGGGGATTTTAACACCCCGTTGTCAACAATGGCTATATTTCCCAAGCAAAGAATCAACAAGGATGTTGTGGCATTAAACAAAACTCTAAATCAAATGGACTTAATTCATATATAAAGAAATTTTCACCCCAAAAAAGCAAAATATGCATTTTTTCAAGTGCACATAGAGCATTTTCAAAGATAGACCACATGGTAGATCACAAACAATTACAAAAAAAATGAAATTGTATCAAGCATCTTCTTGGATCACAATGGCTTAAAACTAGAAACCAACCTCGAGGAAAAAACTCAAAAACATTCAAATTAATGGAGACCGAATAACATGCTTTAAATAATGAATGGGTCAACAATGAGATCAAGGAAGAAATAAAAAAGTTACTGAAAACAAATAAAAATGAACATACAACAGTCTTAAAACCTATGGGACACAGTGAAGGCAGTCTTGAGAGGGAACTTCATAGCAATACAAGCCTACCTAAAAAAGATACAAAAATCTCAAATAAACAACCTAACCTAACATCTACAAGAACTATAAGAACAACAATAGATAAAGCCATGAGTGAGCAGAAGGATGGGAATAATCAAGATCAGAGAAGAATTAAGTGACCTAGAAACTACAAGAACAACTCAAAGGATCAATAAATCCAGAAGCAGGTTCTTTGAAAAGATAAGCAAAATTGACAAGCCTTTAACCAGACTACTCAAGAAAAAAACAGACAGGATCCAAATAAATAAAATCAGAAATGAAAAAGGATAGTACAACCAATACCACAGAAAAACAAAGAATTGTAAGAAATTATTACAACAAAACAACAAAACAAAACAAAAAAAAACTAGCAAAATATAACCAAAGACACTGAAATAGGGGATAGTCTGACAGTGTCCAGAGGGGAGAGAAGAGGGAATTTCAGGGGGGAATGGGTAGGGATTACAGGAACAAATTTGGAGGACACATGGACAAAAACTAGGGGTGGGGGGTAATGGGGGGAAGGGGGGAGGGTTGGGTGGGTGGGCTGGAATGGGAGTAGGGGGGAGAAAACTGTACTTGAACAATGATTAAAAAAAAAAAGAAATTATTACAAATATATGCCAAGAAATTTGACAACCTCGACAAAAGGGACAAATTTCTAGAAACATATAATCTTCCAGAACTAAATCAAGAAACAGCAGAAAGCCTGAATAGACTGATAACCATTAGTGAAATTGAAGTAGTAATTAAAAACTGCTGGCACACAAAAGCCCTGGACTGGACAGCTTCACGGGAAAATTGAACCAAATACATAGGAAAGAGCTAACCCCTATCCATCTCTAACTATTCCATAAAGTTCAGGAAGAGGAAAGACTCCCAAACTTTTTTTTTATGATAGTATCATCTTCATTATAAAACCTGGCAAAAACACAACAAAAAACAAATAACACTAGTAAACATAGATGCTAAAGTCCTCAACAAAATAATGGCAAACTGGATCCAGCAATACATTAAGAACATCATACACCATTAGCAAGTGATATTCATCCCAGGAATATAAGGATGGTATAATACTCACAAGTCAATAAACATGATATACCACATGAACAAAATGAAACACAGAAATCACATGATAACATCAAGAGACTCTGAAAAAGCATTTGATAAATTACAGCATCTATTCATGATAAAAATGTTCATCAAAGTGGGAATTAAGGGAGAAAACCTCAAAATAATAAAGGTCATATAAGAGAAATCTTCAGTTAACATCATACTCAATAGGTAAAAGCTAAATGCTTTTGTCCTAAAGTGGGGAACAAGACAAGGATGTCCACTTTCACCACTTTCATTGAACATACTATTGGAAATTCTAGCCATAGTGATCAGACAAGAAAAAGAAATAGAATGCTTCCAAATTGGAAAAGAGGAAGTAAAACTGTCATTGTTTGCAGATGGCATGATAGTGTTCATAGAAAATCCTATAGGATTCACCAAAAAACTATTCAACCTAATAAGTGAATGTGGCAAAATAGAGGGATACAAAGTCAATATTAAGAAATCAAAGGCATTTTTGTACACCAACAATGAAGAAACTGAAACTAGGGAAAATATCCTGTTTACTATAGCAACAAGGAAAATAAAATACTTAGGAATAAACTTAACCAAGTAGGTAAAACACCTGTACTCAGAAAACTACAGAACAGTGAAGAAAGAAATGAAGGTAGATACAAGTAAATGGAAACATATACTGACTTAATGGACTGGAAAAATCAACACCATTAAAATGTCCATACTACCCAAAGAAATCTGTAGATTCAACAAAATCTCTATTAAAATACCAATGACTTATGGGACCTAAAATGACCCTGAATAGACTCAGCAATCTTGAGGAATAAGAACAGAATAGAAGGGATCACAGTACCTGATGTCAAAGTATATTACAAAGCTACTGTAAACAAAAACTGCCTGGTACTGGCATAAGAACAGACACATAGACCAATGGAACAGAATAAAGAACCCAGAAATAAATCCATGTCTCTTTGGTCAATTAATATTTGACAAAGGGAGCAGGAGCATAAAATGGAGTAAAAATACTCTCTTCAACAAATGTGCTAGGAGATCTGGACTGGTACATGCAAAGAAAATGAAACTAGACACCAAACATACTATACACCAGAATAAACTCAAAATAGATCAAAGACTTAAACCTAAGCCACAACAGCATAAAAATCCTAGAAAACATAGGTAGTAAAATTTCAGATATCCCACGGAGAAGTATTTTTGCAGATCTCCTCTTGGACAAGGGAAACAAAGAAAAGAATAAACAAATGACACTTTATCAAATTAAAAATCTTCTGCAGGGCTAAAGAAACATTATCAAAATGAAAATGGAATCAATTGTATGGGAAAACATGATACGTTGGACAAGAGTTTGATCTCCAAAATATAAAAAGAACTCACATGACTCAACACCATGAAGACAAAAGATCCAATTAAAAATAGGCAAATGAACTGAAGAGACACTTCCCAAGGACAACATACAGAGGGCCCATGTGTATGAGAAAGGATGCTCAACATCAATAGGCATCAGAGAGATGCAAATTAAAATCACAATGAGATACCACTGCATACTGTTCAGAATGGCCATCATTAACAAATAAACAAAGGAGTGCTGATAAGGATGCAGAGAAAAGGGTACAGTAATCCACTGTTGGTGGGAATGCAGACTGGTGCAGCCACTGTGGAAAACAGTATGGGATTTCCTCAAGAAACTAAATATGGAACCGGCCTTTGATCCATCAATTCCACTGCTGCAATTATACCCTAAGAATGCTGAAACACCAATTCAAAATAACCTACACATCCCTACATTCATAGTAGCATTATTTACAGTAGCCAAGTGCTGGAAACAGCCTAAGTGCCCATCAGGAAATGAGTGGATCAAAAAATTGTGGTACATTTACACAATAGAATACTAAGCAGCAGAAAGAAAAAAGGAATACCTACATTTCAACTCAGCATGGATGGACCTAGAGAATATGATGCTAAGTGAAACAAGCCAGGCAGTGAAAGACAACTACCATATGATCTCACCTGTAACAGGAACGTAATGAACAAAACAAACGAAGGAGTGTAATTGAACCAGAGGCATGGAGACAAGGAACAAAGTGACAGTACCAGAGGGGAGAGTTTAGGAGGAAAAGGGAGGAATGAAGTGGAAGGGTCTAGTAAAGAACAAGTATAAATGCCCCACAAACATAAGAAACAGGGTGGGAATGATTGTGAGCGCAGGGTATGGGTGGTGTAGGGAAGAGACATGGGGGAATATTGGGTCAACTGTAATAAAACAATAGTAAAAAATAAAAATAAAGACAAGAATATAGTATATAATACATATAGCATACAGAAAGGGAGTGATAATAATACTATAAAAATTTCATGCCCAGAAATTTACCTAGGTGAAATGGACTAATTCCTAAGAAGACAATTTTTAAAGCCCACATAGAAAATAAACAATCTAAAAAGGATTAAATCAATTAAAGAAATTAAACCAATACTTAAAAACCTTCTAAAATTGTACTAGGCCTATATAGGTTTAATAGTAAATGCTATGAAACATTTAAGGAAGAAATTTTACTAATACTCTACCATCTATTTCCAAGGATAGAAGCACAGAGAATATTTCTTAACTCATTCTATGAAGCTATCATTACCCTAATACCGGAACCAGACAAAGACATTACAAGGAAATGGAACTGCAGACCAGTATCTCTTATGAACATAAATGAAGCATCCTTCAACAAAATACTAGAAAATACAATTCAACAATTAGTAAAAAGAGTTATACACTATGACCAAATGGGAACTAACATTGGTATCCAATTCTGGTCTAACATTTGAAAATCATGTAATATAATCTATCATATAAACAGACTAAAAAGTGAAAAGCAATCTCACAACCCATGGAGAACCCATGGAGAACCCATAAATACCACCCCCAAGTCTAGTGATCTTTGGCAAAGAAGCAAAGGCAACACAGTAGAACTACGAGTGTGTTCTCAACAAACTGTGCTGGGAAAAAAATCAATAGCCCCATTCCAACAAATAAATCTAGACATTGACTTCACACAATTCACAAAAAATAAACAGAATAAATCACAGATCTAAATGTAAGACACAAAACTGTCAACCTCCTAGAAGATTACATAAAACTTAGATGGCCTTAGGTATGACAATGACTTTTTAGATACAAGACCAAAGGAATAATTCATATAAAAAAATTGACAAACTGTACTTCTTTAAAATTAAAAATTTCTGCCCTGTGAAAGACAATTTCAAGGGAATGAGAAGACAAGCCACAGACCAAGAGAAAATATTTGTAAAAGACACATCTGATAATGGACTGTTACTTAAAATATACAAATAATTTTTAAAACTCAACAATAAGAAAACAAATAACCCAATTATAATTAGGCAAAAAAAACTTTAAAAAATCTAATAAGATATACAGATGAAAAATAAGTACATGAAAATCTTTTCCACATTATATGTCCTTAGGGAAATGCAAATGAAAACAATAATATGATACTGCTTCACACCTATTAGAATGGCTAAAATTTAAATCACTGATATCACCAAATACTGGCAAAAATGTGGAACCACAGGGACTCCCATTATTGCTGGTGGGTATGCAAAATGACACAGCCACTTTTTAAGACAGTTTTGCTGTTTCTTTACAAAACTAAACATGCTCTTGCCATATAAATCAGAAACCATATTCCATGATATTTACCCAAAGGAGTTGGAAATTTATGCTATGTCATAACCTACACATGGATTAAAACAGCATTAGCCATGATTGCCAAACTTGAAAGCAACCAACATGTCTAGTGGATGAATGGATAAGTAAACTGGTACAACCAGAGAATGGAATATTAATCACCAAAGGCAATGAGCTATCAGCTAATGAAAAGATATGAAGTAATCATGCATGGATATTAGTACTAAGTGTAAGAAACCAATATGAAAGGCTACATACTGCAGGTTTCCATTTATTTGGGAAAGGTGAACTACAGAGACACTGAAAATATTAGCAGCTGCCAGTGTCTAGAAGGTGGAGAGAGATTAATGTGCAAAGCACAGAATATTTTTAGGACAGTGAAAACATTTTGTATGATGTCATGTTGATAGGTACATATCGTTACACATTTGTCCAAACCCTTAGAATGTACAACACCAAGAGTGAACCATAATGTAAATGATGATCTTTAGATGATCATGATATGTCAATGTAGATTCACCAACAGCAGCAAATATACCACTTTGATGAGAGACATTGAAAATAGGGATCCTATTCATGTGTGGGGGCAAGGGTTATATAGTAAACCTCTGTTCCTCTTCTGTGAACCTAAATATTCTCTAAAAATATAAAATCTTAAAATTTCAAAAGAAAATTATGAAATAACTCCATTTAGAATTTCATCAAAATAAAATACTTAGAACTAAATTTAGCTAAGGTGTTGCAGGACTTTTATCCTGAAACCAATAAAATATTTCAGAAAGCAATTAAAGAAAGCACAAGTAAATAGTTAGATAGCATGTGCTCACGGATTTCATGACTTAAAATTGTTAAAATACCAATACTCAACAAAGTGATATAAAGATTTAATGCAAGACCCATCAAAACTTCTATGACTTATTTTGCTATTTACTTATTATAAAATAGTACAAAGCTGTCATGATCAAAGCTGTGCAGTACTGTAGAAGGAAAATGGCATTGGAGTAGGAAGGAGCACATTCAGCTTCCCTCTGCACACGGGAGAGAATCCTGGCCCATCTACGGAGTGGAGGAGCAAGCAACCAACGCACCTCAGCATATATGAAAATAGGGGACCAAGGATTGTGGTGGAACCAAAAAACCAGTTGGTGAGAGGAGTGCTACAATACCATAGGGTCCCAGGGACCAGCATTGGGTCTAGGGGCTGCAGCCCCAGGCCACCACTTGTTGCAGCACCGGGTTTGCCACAGAGTCCTTGGGAGAGAGCTGGGACAACTGCTCCCTCCTCAGCCAAACAGTGTCTGAGTGGCACTGGGAGGAACCCAGTTGCTAGCAAACACACAAGGGCTGTGAGCACCCTCAGAGTCTGTGGATACTGGAGGGGTTGGGTCACACAACAGGCCCTGACCCCCACAGTCACCCATCTGGCTGGAGAAATGGGCTGCGGGAGGAGCCAGGCCAGAGGTGTGGAGCAGCAGGCTTGAATAGGAGGAATTTCTCAAGAGGAAGGAGTGAAAAGACAGACACTGTTTGGGGAATTATCCTACAGCAATCCAGCCTCCCTGCCACCCAGCCAGGCAGCAATCTGGAGTTTGCACAGAGGGTTGTGCTTGTATGGAGGACCTGCGCACCCCCATAGCACTGGGAAGGGTAAGGCGGTTGGCTGAGGGCACGTGTGCACGTGTGTCTAAGCACATTGCAGTACCCCAGTCCACAGAAATAAGCCTGGGGAAAGGCCTGATTACCACAGCCAGGACACAGGGCCCAGGAGCCACCATAGCTCCCCAGACAGTGCTTGCCGCTGACCAAGTGCTGATTCCAAAGGAAGAAAAGCCATACCAATCACCCCTCAGCCTGCTGCAGCCAGCAAGACCAGAAAAACTGGTTTGGCCACTTTGAAACCAAGAGACGTTTTAATTTTATTCTATTTTTAAAAACAATTCTTAATTTTTTAATTTTTATTATTTTTATTCTTTTAATTTCTTTTTCCTCTCTTTCCTGCTTTTTTGTTTTATTCCTTTCTCCTCTCTTTCCTCCAATTTTATCTTTTCTTCCTTCATCTCTCTTTTTTATTTTTATTTTTTAAATACCTACAAGTGAGACAAAAACCTGGATCTCTGAAAAGAGTTGAACCCAAAGAAGAGGATTCACAACAGCTGCGACAGTGAGACAAATTTCACTCTGCTATTAGAGAACCTGCGAGTTATTGCATATCTGTATTATTATTATGTTTCTATTATTCTTGCATCTTTTTTAATAGTATTTTTGTATTCCTCATTTTTCTGTATAGGATGATTTGCTAGGCTGGTATATTGTATCACTTGAAGGTTTCCTCTTATATGTCTTCTATAGCGTATTGCTAATGTACTGTCCTTCATCTCACCTGTGTCCCATTAGCACATTATGCAAGGTTCTATACTCCCTATTCTTGTTATCTAGATCTCATAGATTTGGTCATATGATTGTTGCTCTAATATTATTGTAAATAATTGCTGTTCTGTGCAACTGTAAATACTTCACAACACCCCTTCCAGATATTAGCCCATTTCAAAATTTCCTGACCTCAATTACTGTAGTGGTTAACTCTATTCTCTCACACACTACATCTATTTACTATCCTTTACTCTCACCTTACCTCAGAATCTGACCTCCCACAGCCTCACTGCTTTATAGATCCAACTCACAATCCTTCCTTTCCCAACAAGAGTCTTATCTTCTTTCCATCCTTTCTAAAAATCAGCTAGCTGGGTGGGAGATCACAGTTAATACTAAATACAGTCAAAGGATCTCCTATTTCTTCTCTTCTGGCTGCTACTGTAAATATCATAGAAATACTCTCTTGCTATCTTAAACCATTTTGCCTTCCCCCTCCAACTGACCACAAAAAAAGTGTAGGTGGAAATGGTGAACACCATGATACCCACTGGAAGGGGAAACCCAACAACAAAGGAACCACTAACAGATAACAAGAGAAGAAGGTGAAGGAGGGAGTGGAAACCACACAAGCCTCAATCCAGGACCTATCTGGAAATACAACTAAACAGTAGAGACAGTACCCAGTACAAACAACTGAACAAGAACAAGAGGGAATTCTTAAAACCTTATACAAACAGAAAAACCAGCTTCAACAAAACCTTCCTTCACCAGCACAACAAAATACAAGAGGTGGTGGACAGAGTGACCCTCATTTAACCATCTGGTGAAAAGGAACCATCAAAAAAAGACCCAACAACAATCAAAACACAAAGACAAACACAGAGCCAACTTAAATGACAGCCCAATGCCAGTGAGCTTGGGAGATCAAGGAAATTGCACCACTGAAACTCACTGGTATTCTACCACAGAAGTTCACACCACAAACTCAGGGAACCAGAACAGATCGATTTAAGAAGTAGAGGCTAACAAAAAGAGTCTCACAAACAATGGGAAGACAAAGAAACAATCCCCAAATGAAAGGAAAGGAGGAAGCCACAGAAAGAATGCTAAATGAAATAGAGGTAACTCAACTATCAGATATTGAGTTCAAAACAATGGTTATCAGGAAGCTCAATGAGCTCACAATGAACTACCAGAAACTACAGGGAAGCTACAATGAGCTCACTGCAAACTATATCAACATGAAAAAGGAAATAGAAACTATCAACAAGGGTAAAGAGGAAATGAAGAATACCATTTCTGAACTGAAGGACACAGTAGAAGGAATGAAAAGCAGGATTGATGACACAGAATATCGGATCAGCGAGCGAGAGGACAAAGTAGAAGAAATCACCCAGAAGGAGCAAGAAAAGGAAAAGAGGCTCAAAAGGAATGAAGAGGGATGAAGAGAAATGCAAGGCAACATGAAATGTAATAATATCTATATAATAAGGATACCAGAAGGAGAAGAGGAAGAGCAAGAGATAGAAACCTTAGTTGAAAAAGTAATGATGGAAAACTTCCCCAATTTGATGAGAGAAAAAGTCACACAAATCCAGGAAATACAGAGAGTTCCAATCAAGAGGAATTCAAATAGGGTCACTTCAAGACATATCATAATTATAATGGCAAAATACCAAGACAAAGAGAGAATCTTAAAGGCAGCAAGGGAGACACAGGAAGTAACATACAACAGAGCCCCAATAAGGTTAGCAGCTGACATCTCAATGGAAACACTTCAAATCAGAAGAGAGGGGCAAGAAATATTCCAAGTAATGAGAACCAGAGGTCTCCAACCAAGGCTATTTTACCCAGCAAGGCTCTCAATCAAGATAGAAGGCCAAATGAGAAGCTTCCCAGATAAAAGAAATCTAAAAGAATACACCTCCACCAAACCAGCTCTGCAAGAAATGCTAAAGGGACTGCCTACGGAAAAGAAGGAAAAGAGAGAGAGAAAGGAACACAGATACAAAAATGGCAATGAATGAGTACCTATCAGTAATAACCTTAAACATAAATGGATTAAATGCTCCAATCAAAAGACATAGAATAGCTGAATGGATAAGAAAACATGACCCACACATATGTTCCGTACAAGAGACCCACCTCAGGAAAAAAGATATACACAGGCTAAAAGTGAAGGGCTGTAAACAAATTTTCCAAGCAAATGGACAGGAAAAAAAAAAGCCGAGGCAGCAATACTCATATCAGACAAAATAGACTTAAAAAAAGGGCCATAAAAAGAGACCTAGAATGACACTTCATAATACTCAAGGGAAGAATCCACCAAGAAGACATAACAATTGTAAATATATATGCACCCAACATAGGAGCACCCAAACACATAAAGAAAATCTTAGAGGACTTTAAGAAGGATATTAACAGCAGAACAATTATAGTGGGGGATTTGAACACTCCACTGTCAAAAATGGACAGCTCTTCCAAACAAAATATCAACAAAGATATTGTGGCATTGAATAATGCCTTACAGGAATGGACTTAACTGATATATAGAGAGCCCTTCATTCCAAAGAACCAAACTGCACATTCTTTTCAAACAGACATGGAACATTTTCAAGATAGACCACATGATAGGACACAAAGCAAGCCTCAACAAATTCAAGAAAATTGAAATTATACCAAACATTTTCTCTGACCACAAAGGACTGAAACTGGAAACCAACCCCAAGGGAAGAAACCTGAAACACTCAAAATCATGGAGATTGAATAGCATGCAATTAAACAATGATTGGGTCAAAAATGAAATAAGGGAAGAAATAAAAAAGTTTTTGGAAACAAATGAAAACGAACTCACAACAACCCAAAACTTATGGGACACAGCCAAGGCAGTCCTGAGAGGGAAGTTCATAGCAATACAGACATACCTAAAAAAGATAGAAACATTTCAAACAAACAACCTAGCCCTACGTCTACAAGAACTCAAGGAACAACAACAAAGACAGCCCAGAGTAAGCAGAAGGAAGGAAATAACCAAGATCTGAGCAGAATTAAATGACATAGAGATTAAAAGCACAATTTTAAGGATCAATGAATCCAGGAGCTGGTTCTTTGAAAAGATAAACAAAATTGACAAGCCTGTAAGAAGACTCATCAAACAAAACAAGGAGAAGGGATCCAAATAAACACAATCAGAAATGAAAGAGGAGAGATTACAACTAACACCACAGAATTACAAAGGATTGTAAGACATTACTATGAAGACCTGTATGCCAAGAAATTTGAAAACCTAGGTGGTATGGACAAATTTCTAGAAAGATATAATCTTCCAAAACTCAATGAAGAAGAAGCAGAAAGCCTGAACAGACCAATAACAGCAGATGAAACTGAAGCAGTAATCAAAAAACTCCCAACACACAAAAGTCCATGTCCAGATGGTTCCACAGGAGAATTCTACAAAGCATTTAAGGAAGAGCTAACCCTTATCCTCCACAGAGTATTCCAAAAAACCCAGAATGATAGAACACTCCCAAATTCTTTTTATGAAGCCAGCATCATCCTAATCCCCAAACCAGATAAAGACACTGGAAAGAAAGAAAACTTCAGGCCAATATCACTGATGAACATAGATGCTGAAATCCTCAAGAAAATATTGGCAAACTGCATCCAACAATACATTACAAAGATCATACACCATGACTAAGTGGGATTCATCCCAGGGATGGAAAGATGGTTCAATATTCGGAAATCAGTAAATTTAATACATCACATAAACAAAAGCAAAGACAAAAATCACATGATCATATCAATAGATGCAGAAAAAGCATTTGATAAGGTACAGCACCCATTTACGATAAAAACACTTAGAAAAGTGGGAATAGAGGGAGCATTCCTCAACATAATAAAGGCCATATATTTGAGATACCTATAGCCAACATCATACTCATTGGGCAAAAATTAAAATCTTTTCCACTAAGATCAGGAATATGACAAGGGTGTCCACTTTCACCCCTTTTATTCAATATAGTATTGGAAGTTTTAGCCACAGCAATCAGACAAGAAATAGAAATAAAAGGCATTCAAATCAGAAAGGAGGAAACAAAATTGTCATTGTTTGCAGATGACATGATAGTGTACATAGAAAATCCTATAGACTCCATAAAAAAACCTGCTTGACGTAATAAATGAATTTGGCAAAACAGCAGAATACAAAGTCAATATCCAGAAATCAAAGGCATTTTTGTATACCAATAATGAAACAACAGATGCAGAAATAAAGAAAAACAATCCCATTTGAAATAGCAAAAAGAAAAATAAGATACCTAGGAATAAATCTAACCAAGTAAAAGACCTGTATACAGAAAACTACACAACACTGAAAAAAGAAATTAAAGAAGACACAAACAAGTGGAAGTATATACAGTGTTCATGGATTTGAAGAATTAACATTATCAAATGTCCATACTACCCAAATCAATTTACACAATCAATGCAATACCTATTAACGTACCAATGGCATATTTCACAGACATAGAACAAACATTTCAAAAATTTATATGGAACCATAAATGACCCCAAATAGCTGCTGCAATTTTGAGAAAGAAAAGTAAAGTAAGAGGGATCACAATACCTGATATCAAACTGTATTACAAGGTCACTGTAATCAAAACAGCCTGGTACTGGCATAAGAACAGACATGTGGATCAATGGAACAGAACAAAGAGCCCAGAAATAAGCCCAAGTCTCTACAGCCAATTAATATTTGACAAAGGGGGCAGCAACATAAAATGGAGTAAAAACAGTCTCTTCAACAAATGGTGTTGGAAGAACTGGACAGCTACATGGAAAAAAATGAAACTCAACCACCAACTTACATCATACACAAAAATAAATTCTAGGTGGATAAAAGACTTAAATATAAATCATGTCACCATTAAAGTCCTAGAGGAGAACATATGCAGGGAAATCTCAGATATTTCATGTAGCAACTTTTTTACTGATACGTCTCCCAGAGCAAGGGACATAAAGGAAAGAATAAACAAATGGGATCCCATCAAAATAAAAAAGCTTCTGCACAGATAAAGAAAACAGTATTAAAATAAAAAGAGAACCAACTGTACGGGAAAACATATTTGCCAATGATACCTCAGACAAGGGTTTAATCTCCAAAATATATAAAGAACTTACACAACTGCACTCTAAGAAGATAACCCAATTAAAAAATGGGCAAAGGACTTAAACAGACACTTCTCCAAGGAGGACATACAGAGGGCATAGAGACATATGAAAAGATGCTCAATATGGCTAGCTATCAGAGAGGTGCAAATTAAAACCACAATGAGATACCGCTTTACACCATTCAGAATCGCCATCATAAACAATGTAACAAACAACAAGTGTTGGAGAGGTTGTGGAGAAAAGGGGACCCTAGTGCACTGTTGGTGGAATTGCAGACTGGTACAACGACTATGGAAAACAGTATGGAATTTTCTCAAAAAACTAAAAATGGATCTGCCTTTTGACTCAGCCATTCCACTGCTAGGATTATATTCTAAGAACCCTAAAACACCAATCCAAAAGAACCTATGCACCCAATGTTCACAGCAGCACAATTTACAATAGCCAAGTGTTGGAAGCAACCTAGATGCCCATTAGTAAATGAATGGATCAAAAAACTATGGTACATTTACACAATGGAATTCTATGCAGCAGAAAGAAAGAAGGAGCTCCTATCCTTTGCAACAGCATAGATGCAACTGGAAAGCATTATGCTAAGTGAAATAAACCAGGCAGTGAAATATAAATACCATATGATCTCATCTTTAACAGGAACCTAATGCACAAAACAAACAAACAAGCAAAATATAACCAAAGATACTGAAATAGAGAACAGTCTGACAGTGTTCAGAGGGGAGAAGAGAGTGAATTTCAGGGGAATTTCAGGGGAAAAAGGGAAGGGTTTACAGGAAGAAGTATAAAGGGCACATGGATAAAAACTAGGGGTGTGTAGAAATGGGAGAGAGGAGGGGAGGGGTGGGTGGGTGGCTTGGGATGGGAATAAATGATAGAAAATTGTACTGCAACAACAATTAAAATAAAAATAAAATAAAAATAAAAAATAAATAAATAAAACTGTGCAGTACTGATATAAAGATAAACAAATATATTAGTGGAATATAATTGAGATTCTTGAAATAACCTATACATCTATGGTCTATTGATTAAGATTTGACAAAGGTACCAGTGAGGAAAGAATGTTATCTTACATAAATAAGGCCTGGACAAATACAGCATGCAAATAAATACATTTGGATCATAATCTCAAACTGTATACAAAAATTAACTGAGAATGAGTCAAGGATCTAAATATGAGAGGTAACCCTATAAAATATGTTAGAAGAAAATGTGTGTAGTTTACTAGATATTACACCAAAAGCATGAGGAACACAATGAAAATATTTAAACAATTCTTACAGCCCTGGCTGGCATAGCTCAGTGGATTGAGCATGGGCTGTGAACCAAAGCATTGCAGGTTTGATTCCCAGTCAGGGCACATGTGGGTTGCAGGCCATGGTCCCCCAGCAACCTCACATTGATGTTTCTCTCTCTCTCTCTTTCTCCCTCCCTTCCCTCTCTAAAAATAAATAAATGAAATCTTTTTAAAAAAGAATTCTCACAATTTTATGTTTTATAAAACCTAACACACATGACAGGCAGTCACTGTGATATTCGTTGTGGCAGCTGCATCTGCAGATTTGAGTTAAAGATGTGGTTTAGGGAGTCATTAATAGTAATTGAAGGCATGAGAGTGAATGAGATCACCAAAGGAGTATCAAGCCCTAAGAACATCATTATTTGTTATGTAGAGGAGAATACATGACAATTATTTGGGTGAATAGACTCACAGTAAGAGGGACATCAGGAGCTTAAGTGACTTCCAGTCAAGATGGGGACATAGATAAATACATCTTGCCTCCTTGCACAACCACATTAAAATTACAATAAACTTATATAGCAGTGGTGCCCAACATTTTGGCACCAGGAACTGGTTTCATGGAAGACAATTTTTCCATGGACAGGTGTAGGGGCTATTGTTTTGAGATGATCCAAGCACATTACATTCAAGCTCACTTCCTGCTCTGTGGCCTGGTTCCCAACAGGCCCTGACCAGTACTGGTCTGTGACCTTGAGGTTGATGACCCCTTTTATAGAACAACCATACTCAGAATCATTTGAAATTCAGTTGAATGGAAGTCTGACAACTAAAGAATTAAAGAAACCACATCCATTTAGACTGGAAGGAGTGGCGGAGAAGCGGAATGGCCTCATCCCACATCCATGTATGGTGAATAAATATTTGGGAAAGGTATCTCAGGAATGAGGAGTCTCAGTCCCACATTAGGATCCCCAAGACAGGGTTCCAGTTCCAGGAAGATAAGTCCCCATAACTTCTAGTTGTAAAATCCAGTGGAAATCGAGGAGGTAGAAGAAACTTCTGGAGTCTCAAGCAGTTTCTCTTAAAGAACCCACACACAGACTTATTCAGATTCACTCCCTCTGAGCTCTAGCACTGGAGTAGCAGCTTGAAAGACATCAATGGCATACAAGGAGAAACTTAAGTGTCTGGCATCAAGGTGAGAGCTGGGGGGGGGGGGGGGTAGCTTTCTCCCAGGCAAAAAGGCAGACAGAGGTCATTGTCCCTTTTCTGAACCCTTAACCACAGTGCCACAGAGCAAGCAGGTGGGTGCCACATTTGAGACTCCAATAACCTGGCTAACACTGTTTTCCCAGTCCTAGATATCCCCTGAAACTCTGTCCGTCACAATGGCCCATCCAAGCTGTTAACAGTAAGTTTCCCATACGAATCACTGGTCTTGGCTAGTACTTCACAACTTCCTAAATCCTCTCAAACAAGTCATAGACAGCCTAGGTAAACTTCTAGGCCTTGTACCTCTTGCTGTGTGGCCCCAGGCCCAGCAGTAACAGCAGCTAACCTAGATTCACAACTTGGCTTCACCTCACCTGGGACTCTCCAAGCTCAGCACAAGTAGCAGCCATCTCAGATTGCTTTACAGCTCATGCAAGGGGGCCCCAAACAGAACACAGGTGAAGGATGATCTTGTCCTATACCACCCAAAAAACCCAGGGCTTGCACACCCATTGGACAGCTACAGATAATGTAGGAGCACCACCACACCGCCCCCACACAACTGATCCTCCATAAAGGATGGAGATTGGTGGTAAGTGGTCACAGCCAATCCTTGCAGCTGACTGGCCTGGGTAAATCCCTCCCATTGACCGGTCAACAGCAGCCAAACCTCAGCTACAAGGGAAAGAGTGTGCACAGCCTATGAGAAGGGTCCACTTTAATTATCCAGCTTGGGTAATAGGAGAGGCTTTGACAATGAACCCTACAGGACATCTACTACTTTAGGCCACACTGCCAAGACAGAGAGTCATAGTGGCTCTACCTAGTAAATAGAAACCAGCATAGGGAGGCTGCCAAAATGTAGAAACAAAGAAATACGGCCCAAATGAAAAAACAGACCAAAACTCCAGAAAAAGAACTACACAAAATGGAAATAAACAATCTATCAAATGCAGAGTTCAAAATATTGGTTATAAGGATACCCAAGGAACTTAGTGAGGACCTTGACAGCATAAAAAAAAATCCATTCAGAAACAAGGGATACACTAATTGAAATAAAGAATAATTTACAGGAAAACAACAGTAGAGTGGATGAAGCTGAGAATCAAATCAATGATTTAGAACTTAAGGGAGCAAAAAATAACCAATCAGAACAACAAGAAGAAAAAATAATAAATAAAAATGAGGATAGTGTAATCAGCCTCTGGGCAAAATTTAACCATTCTAATATCTGCATTATAGGGGAGCCAGAAGAAGAAGAAAAAGACCAAGAAATGGGAAATCTATTTAAAAAATAATGAAAGAGAGCTTTCCTAATTTGGTGAAGATAATATACATACAAGTCCAGGAAGCACAGAGTCCCAAACAAGATGGATGACAAAAGATCCACTCTAAGACACATCATAATTAAAATACCAAAGATTAAAGAGCAAGGGAGATTCTTACAAGCAGCCAGAGAAAATCAGTTAGTTACCTGCAGGGGAGTTCTCATAAGACTGTCAGCTGATTTCTCAAAAGAAAGTTGAAGGCTAGAAGGGATTGGCAAGAAATATTCAAAGTCACACAAAGCAGGGACCTACAGCCAAGATTGCTCTACCCAGTAAAGATATCATTTAGAATTGAAGGACAGATAAGAGCTCCCCAACAAGAAAAAAACTGAAGGAGTTAATTATCTCTAAACCATTATTATTTGAAATGTTAAAGGGACTTATTTAAGAAAAAGAAGATCGAAGCTATGAGCAATAAAATAGCTATAAATACCTATAAATACATATCTATTAACAATTGAATCTAAAAAACAAATAAGTAAACAAGAAGAACTGAGGCAGAATCATGGATATGGAGAGTATTTTGATGGTTGCCAGAAAGGAGGGGTTTGCACAGGAATGGGTGAAAAGGTGAGGGGATTAAGAAGTACAAATTGGTAGCTACAGAATAGCCATGGAATGTAAAGTAGAATAAGGGAATGGAGTAGACAAAGAACATATACGCAGGACCCATGGATATGGACAATGGTTTGGGGATAACCTGAGGGAGTGGGAAATGCTGGGTGGAAGGGGGCAAAGGGGAAAAATTAGAACAATTGTAATAGCATAATCGATAAGTTATAATATTCCAAAAAGGGCTTAAGTTTGATTCTAAGGAGAGAAATTCAATGGAAGAGAGAGGAGTCAAAAAGTATTAATGCTCAAATATGGCTGGAATCATGTCATTTGGATTTAGGAATATGGAAGCATTGCTGATTTACTTTTGAAGGAAAGCAGGGATTGGAAACCTGAAATGATTTTGAAGAATACGATGTCTGCCCAGAAAGTGTCCAGTCACATTAAGTGACAAATAGTGACATTTATTGAAGAAGATTCAAGGTACAAGAAACATTGTACATAGGACAACCATGCCTCAGTCCCTTTCATAGTAGGCATCTTAGAACCTCACACAGTTTTCCTAATTACAATCAGCTGTTCCATCATATTTTCCTGAATCTCACTGACAGTCTGAAATCTCTTCCCTTTCAAAGGTGCTTTTAGTTTTTGGAAATGCTACAAGTTGCGGGTTGCCAAATCTGAGCTGTAACGGGGCTGAGTCACCTGGATGATTTGATGTTTTGCCAAAAAACTCTACAGGAGTCATGATGCATGAGAAGGCACATTGTTGTGACGAAGCTGACAATCACCACTTGACCATAGCTGCAGCCTTTTGAATAATCAGAATAGTTTCTGTGGAGGAATGTTCAAGCTTAACACAGAATTTGGTGCAGAGATCAGGAGCTATGTTTATTGGGTTTTTAACCAAATCATTTTGTGCTAAGAGACATCATGCAAAATGCTTCCATTGAAACATAATATGTAGTAGTACTTACATATTATTGTTAATATATTTAATAAATGCTTTGCTTTTTGGTGCTATATTTGTTGATTTTATGCTTGATGTTGATTTTATATTTGTTGGTTCTATGTATTCCAGATATTATGAACAGAAAGGAAAAGATAACTTAAAAATATAAAAAGGAAGTAACTATATTTGCTAAGATATATTTTATGTACACAATTAAAAATAAAAAGACATTCATAAGATTAATTTGACATACAATACGTCACCACTGTTAGAAACACAGAAGAAAATGATTAGTATACATTATTTACTTCCTCTAAGGTTGCACTTCTTAGTGTGGTCCAGTATATTGGATTTGGCAAATATTTAAAATAAATTTTATAAATATTAAACATCAGATGCACTGAATTAAAACATCTACATTAATGACACTTTTATTGCCAGATTGTTAAGGAGCAACTAGATTTTGAACTACCACTATATATATGTATATATTATATGTGTACTATATATATATTTAGTATATATATTTTTCAAGGTAAAGTATTGTGAAAAAAGAAATAAACTGTGTACTCCAAAACCACAGTAGCTTCTTGCTGCTCGGTTTGCTGATTCATGATAGAAAAATGCATACAATTATAATTTATTTTTATTTTTAAAAGTTTCCATTGAACATACATTTCATATCTGCCTATTTCAATAATAATTTTTTCCTTTCTTTGAACTTCAAATTGATCTCATTCATGTGCACTGTGATACCTGTGAGAAAACATAAATTGCACTGCCATGTTTTGTCTTTGATTATTAAGTATTTGGAAGCCATTTTCTTCAGTTTAAAGAATATCTGCAATTGGAATTAACAGCACAGAAAATGTCTTTAAAAAAGAACTCACGTTGAACCAGGGTGAATTGGCAAGAACATGGATTATTACATTTATTGTCTTCTATTTCTTCTGCAAGTTCCATAAACTGTTACTGATTCATAGCATCTGTCATACACACTGAACAATTCTCACAACTGTATCCTTGACAATTTTAAGTCTGCTTTAGAACCAAGTGCAAATAGTTTCAACATGTATAATGCACTGAAATAAAGCAAGGAGAAATATTAGTCTCTTAATATTTCATAATTATTTACATTTTTGACCTAATATAGCTGGAGCTCCATCTGTTAAAATGAATTCTCTTACATCTTGCTGAAATTCTTCAACAGAAATAAAAGTCTAAAAGATAATTCCACCACATTTTTTTTTTATTTTAGACTGCAAAATGACAACTTTTGGGGTTGTAAGTCCTTTGATAAAAATGTTCTTCATAAGTATTAATTGCACAGTATCTGTTACAGTGCCTAGTGCTTCTAAAACTGAAGAAAGTATTTGTACATTTTTAATTTTGAATCCTTTTATATTTAGGTCTTTTAAGGACTTGCTGTACATATATACCTGTGTGTGTGTGTGTGTGTGTGTGTGTATAGGTATATATATATATATGTTGGCAAATTTAATTTGTAAAGTATATATGTCATTTATTTGTAAAATATATTTTGTATTTTCTTCTAATTTTCTAACAAAATTTTCATAACTTAAATAATTTATTTTACTATCTAAAAATTGTCTTTTTTTAGTAAGAATTTTTGACATTTTATACTGACTGGAAGAAGACTCTCATGAAACTGAATCTGTGGGCACCTTGATATCGGACTTCCCAGCTTTCAGAACAGTGGGAAATAAATGTTTATTTTTTAAGTCACGCAGTTTATAGTATTCTGTTATAGTGACCCAAACAAGCCAAGATACTTCTTATCTCTATCATTTCTAGGAATATCATAATAAAACCAGCCAAAATCATAGGTCTGCATGAGTCAATCAATGTCAATTGCTGCTTTGACTCTGATGTCTATATGGTAACTATGCCTTTGGCAATTGAGTGCAGACACTTGGCCCCTGTCAACTTGCAATCTAATTACTTTCATTGCTTTTAGGTTTCCCAATTCAATGACTAGTTCCCACTGTATGGTCTAGCCTACAGAAAAGAGTGTTTACAGAGCTTTTCAAGGATGTTCGGGTTTCACTCACAGTAATTGTTAGAGGTATGTCTTCTTGACCCTCTCAAAATGGCAGATCCACTCTAACATCCATCCACTAAACCTCTGAATGATTTATTTTATATCAAAACAAGGTAGTGCCAGTTTTTCCAGTTCCCACTGTGGGCCACTTTTGGTCTAGGGTTCCACCAACAAAGTGATAGATTGCTTTGTATGTCTTCAAGCTGTGACATTAAATGCAGAATCTCTTTTAGGTGAGCCTATATCAGTAAATTCAAACTACTCCAACTTAATGTTCCTTCTACTATTATCTTATGCATTTACCACATATTTCCACACATATTCCCTCGAATTCTGTCTGTATAAATGAGAAAATTTAAGTAGTTCTTTTGGAGGATAACACTTTGTGACCTTGTATTTAGGGGCCTGCTGTGACTTGAGCCTAATTATAGTTCTAGAAACAAAAAGGAGGGGCGGGGTTGGTCCTGAAAAGAATCAGCGTTGTATTACATTTCAACTGCCTCTGGTGAGGCCATCACAGTGTTCTTAGGCAATGAGAGTTATTTCCTTTAGATGGGGATGTAAAAGATGCTACCACTGGGGTGAGGAAGCCTCTTTGGGTGGCAAAGATAACATGAGAATTTAGGGATTCAAGGTCCCTAAAATCACCAAAATTTCCCTATTCTTCCTCATTCTAACTTATAGGGGTCCCATTCTTTCTTAACAGATGTCCTCATTTTAACCCTGTGAGGCTTAGAGGCCAAGCTGCATTGTGATTCAGTCAGTCATACAATGAGATTCTGCATTTGATTTTCAAATTATAAATCCTGGAACTACAGGAAATAAGAGTTTCTTTCAGGGTACACATAGAAATCTTGAGGTCATTTATGTCATTTTTCAGCTAGGAATTTGAATTCCTGAGCTTAACCTTTCCTTGCACAACTTTGTTCAATGAAATTAGGAACAACCAGTCAACTCATTGTATTTGTTAGTTTTCCAAAAATGTTCAGAAGTGTTATACACACAGTCACTCAGCACCTTGCTTCTACTAAGTGGTTGATTAGGAATATACAATACAGATATCTTGTGTATCTCTACTGCCACATCACATGCTGAACTATCAGTGCTATTGTCATTGCCAGAAATAGACTCTTTAGCATCTTGAATCAAATTAGAGATCCAATTGCAGAAACCCCAGAACCAATTTAGAAAGTTCATCCTTAAATATTCTGTTCCTATAGAAACACCCTCAGTACCAAAATCTCTATTAGTCAGTCTATCTATCATCTATCATCTATCTATATATCTATCTATCTATCAAAAGAATGAGGAATTGGCACCTGTGATTATAGAGACTAAGAATTCCCAAGAGATATGTCATCTGAAGGAACTGATAATAAGGACATCCAGCTTTTTCTTCCAGATTTCTTTTCTTCCACCTTTTATTATTATGTTAAAGTATTAGCATATAATTTTCCCTCATGCATAAATGTCTTTTTCCTCCTGTGGATAACTTTAATTTCTGCTATTTAATTTATTATAATATGAATAGATATAGAGATTTTTTATTATTTTATTTTAATTTAACTTTGATTGTATGTTTTCTATTACTAGTTATTCCCTTCACACCCTACTGCAACCACCACACTTCCCTGTCCATGTCCATGAGTCCTTTTTCTTTTTTGCACTATACCTCCACCCCCTAACCCTACCCCCCATAACTGTCATCCTGCTCTATATCTATAATTCTGTCTCTATTTTGTTTGTTACTACTATTTGTTCATTAGAGTCCACAAATGAGTGAAACCATGTGGTATTTGTCTTTCTCTGACTGGTTTATTTCACTTAGCATAATGTTATCAAGGTCCATTAATGCTGCCAGAAAGGGTCAAATTTTCTTCTTTTTTATGGCTAAGTAGTATTCTATCATGTAAATGTCCCATAGTTGTTTTATACATTTATCTACTGATGGACACTGGGGCTTCTTCCATATCTTGGCAATTGTAAATAATGCTGCAATGACCATAGGGTTGCTTACACTCTTAACAATTAGTGTTTTGTGTTCCTTTGGATATATGTCCACAAGTAGGATAACTGGGTCAAAAGGCTGTTCCATTTTTAATGTTTTGAGGTAACTCCATATTGTTCTCCACAGTTTCTCCGTTGGAGAAATCTGCATTTCCTCCAACACTGCAAAAGGTTCCCCTTTCTCCACATTGTAGCCAGAACTTGTCATTTGTTGATTTATTGATAATAGCCATTCTGATTGGTGTGAGATGATATTTCATTATGGTTTTAACTTGCATTTCTCCAATGATTAGTTACATTCAGCATCTTTTCATATGTCTCTGGGCCCTGTATATCCTCTTTGTAGAAGTGTCTATCAGGTCCTTTGCCCATTCTTTAATTGGATTTTTTTTTTTTTACTTAAATGTTAGAACCCAAACTATAAAACTTCTGGAAGAAAATAGGCAGTAAAATCTCAGACATTGCTTGTAGCAATATTTTATTTGATAGATCTCCTTAAGACAAGGGAAACAATAAAAAAATAAACAAATGGGACTACATCAAAATAATATATTTTTGTACAGCAAAGGAAGCCATCAGCAAATAAAAAGACAGCCCATGGAATGGGAGAACATATTTGCCAATACATCTGATAAGGGGTTAACATCCAAAATTTATAAAGAATTGATAAAATTCAACACTAGATATAGGGTATTTTTAAATGACACTTGCTTGTGTTTACTGATATGTTGGTTGATGCTTTTCATGCATTTTGAAAATTCCTCTGAGATTATCTTCTCAAATATTTCATATGACCCGTAGTCTCTATTTTCCTGAGAGTTTATGTTAAACCACCTTATAGTCTCCAAAGAATTGTCCATGCTTTGTTCTGTTAAATTAATTTTTGTGCTTCAATTTTATATTTTCCATTGACTTGTATTTAGTCTTCTAATGAACCCATCATTTTTACTCTTGTATTATATCAAGCAATTTGTTTAAAATATTTTTGTTAATTTATATGCCTCCCAGAATGCTTTCTCTTTTAATCCACAATGTTTATGCATTCCACTAGATTCCTAATATTTTATTATAGGTAATTTAAAGTCTCTGACTGATAATTACAGCATCTGGAATCTCTTTGTGTGTATTTGTAGTATTTACTTTCTCAAAAATGTTTCACATTTTCTTGATTTTTCTATGGGTTTTTATTTGTGCTTTACATGTCTATAAAATCCCAACAGAGACTGAATTGAGTTATATTCATCTTCAGAAATGGGTACACTCCTGGTCCTGTCACTTCCTTATTGGAAAACATGGAATCTCTAGAGAGTTTCTCTCTTTTTCTTGTCTGCATCTGGTTTTATTGTATAAGCCCCAGATTTCTGTGGAGGCTGGTAGACAATAGTTGTAAGGGTAGTATTATTTTGTTCTCTGTCTGGGGATCTTATGACCCTAATCTGTCATGTCAGTCAACACATGACAAATAAAATTTTTTGAAAATTTGGCTGATTTTCCTTACCTTAAGCTATTACAGGTACCTAATTTTATCTCTGTTCCAGTGATGGATGAGAGCACTCATGAATCTTTTCTCTCTTTATTTTATGGTTTTTAGTTTATTTAGTTTATTTTAGTTTCCTATGTCCTGTATAATGGGTAGAAAATAACAACTATAATTATATTGTTGATCTGACATGTGTTTACTATTAAGTCAAGAGAGATGTTCTTTTACAACTTTCTCCTCCACTTCTAACCAGAGGCACACACATTTAGATTTCAATTTAAACTCTTGTTTCTAAATGTTTATTTCTAAAATTTCTATTTTATTGTTTAAAATATACATAGTCAAAACAATCACGGGGACATAAAGTACAGCATATATAATATACTCAATAATATTGTGCTATGTTTGGTGCCAGTTGGATACTGAAAATATTGGGGGAACATTTTGTAAATTAGGATTATCTAACCACTATGCTGTACATCTGAAACAAATACATAATAAAATAGAATGTAGATTGTAATTGAAAAAAATAAATAAAATGAAAAATATCTATTGTTATTTCCAGGCTATTTTTGTTGGTAGTAGTATTCATTCATTTTTCTGTTTCATTGACTGTAACATATTAAACTCTTAAAAGTCTTATTGTAAATTATTTTTACAGAGATCATTTAGATTTGCTCTCCACAAGGGACTAGAGGGCACTATTTACCCTTTAAAACTTTAAGTTATATTTCAGAATTTTCCTGTTTCTTGGCGTACTTACAACTAGTGCAAAGCTTAGGGGTTTTTTTGTTTGTTTGTTTGTTTGTTTTTATTTGTAGAGAGAGGGACAGGAAGGGAGAAAGGGAGGGAGAGACACATCAGTGTGTGGTTGCTTCCCCACCAGAGACCTGGCCTGCAACCCAGGCATGTGCCCTGACTAGGAATCGAACCAGCAGCACTTTGGTTCACAGGCTGGCACTTAATCCACTGAACCACACCTGCCAGGAAAAACTTAGTTGTTTTTTTTTTATCTTTGCTTAGACATTGATACTTATACCCAGGAAAATCTACATTTTCTCAATTTATGCCTCATATGCCCAAGTTAAACTAACTATTCTTTTGTTTAATGTGCTTTTTTTCCTTTTTTTGTCTTAGAAAAGTTATCTAACCATGTGAACATTCATAAATCTAATTCAAATAAATTTTGTAACAATTTACTTAGAAACTTTGTGTTTTATAGTATCTTCAACTCTTCCTTAACTCTTCATTAACTCAACTATTCTTCGATTGCATAGTATTTATCTCTTGACATAAAAATTTGCATTCAAAGCATATTCAAAAGTGCTAATAGAATTGAAGAGTTGAGTTAACATAAATATTAAGTGAAGCAGTATATCAGTCTAAGGGCAAAGATTATGAATGGCTAGATTTGTTATACTCCTTTGCACATAATTGTCACTAAATGAATTTAGATAGATTTCAACAGACCTTCACTATCAGGAATATTGTGTTCAATGAGATCACAGGAAAGTGAAAAGAAAATATTAAACAAGTAGTTTGGGTGGGACTTCATAGAAAAATGGTGATTTATAGTAAAGATTCCTGGAACAATTAATGTATCATCAAATCTCTGAAGTTTGTGCTTTCCAAGGAACCAGAGTAACACTTTCAGGAACTTAATAAATGTTAACATAATGAGGCCAAAAACAAACAAAAAAGTGCCAGTAAGGCCAGGAAAGCATTGTGCCAAAGAAGAGAAAGAAAATATAATTACTTATAGCTGCCACATTCATAAAGCCATGAATATCACTGTCAAGTATTCAATTTGTTCTTCCATCTGTAAGTTCAACTGTTCTCTTAAGGGAGTTCATTATTTTGAACAAAGTATTTTAATGTCATGATGCTACTGACTCCATTTTAGCCTTTTCCCAAATCATAACAAATTATGCAGAATTAAGGAAACTTTAAAATTACGAATGACCAAGTTCATCCCCAATTTGGAATAACTAAATTTAATGAATGGATATGTAAGTGGTTGATTTGCAATGGCATTCTTAAATTGTTGAACTGTTTTTATTATATTCTATATGGAAGAATATTTAGCATTTTGAACAAAATCTAGCTTTTTGATCTATATCAATGTGAAAAACCTGAAAACTGAAAAGGTTTGCATTATCTGTGCTAAAATAGTATATATAACAAATAAAACAAAACGGCACATCTTTAGCTTTCAGACTGAGGCTGGCTTTATTTCAGGAGGTTTGAAAGCATTCTTAAAATGGTATTTATCCCCACTAATAATATACATCCCATCTTGCCCATTAAGACTTTCTCAGAGAATAAGCTGAGATGAAAGCAGGTGAGCCTTGTCTTTATTATTTTGTTTTTTTATCTGCACCTCACTTCTGAAATGCTTCAGAAGTTTCAACTTCTTCCCTAATACCTATCAGAAACCTGCCAGAGGGAATAGAATTTGAGTGAAGAGGCAGCCTTTATAAGATATGAAAATACAACAGAAGCCCTTTTTTTTTCTTTCAGAATTCAACAAGAGCTGATTTTTCATTTGGGGTTTACGGTTCTAATACACTGGCTCTAAAACTAATAGTGCAATTCAGCAGATCAGTCTTGTTGGAGATATGTGCAGTGTGGTCATTTATAATAGCTGATTATCTGCCCCTGCCATTTGGATATCAGACAGAAATAAGTACTCAGTGATTGAAATTGAAAATGGACATCCATCAAAAAAATCAAGCAGTTAATTAATTTATCTCCTTTTAAACCCATACAATTACTGCGATTCCTAGATTTTAGGGAACTTTTAAAAGTCTGGTCTAAAATGCCACAGCCACATTAGCAGAAACATTTAAAGCTGTTAGCAACTTCCAGCAGATTGTATTATTTATTATGTGCAGGCTCCGGAGGCTAGGAGCAGCTGAAAGGATGGCAGTGCCAATAGTGGGAAATGAAGACTCTGTAAATAAAGGGCCTGTTGCCATTTAGCTTGATGTGCAAAGAATTGAAAATATAGTGGAACTCCTGTGAAAACAAAAATGAGTCCTACTATCCCTGTGTAACTGAAAGTAGAAATGCTTGTATGTTATTTACAAAGATTTCCAAAGGTATTGTTAAAAATAGATGTTTCTTTCTCCTCTTGAATGAGAGGACTGTGATGAACAAATAAGAAATGGATTAAATTGATGAAGCACATTTTAGATTACAGAGCATTCTGCAAATGTATGTTTTTATTATCATTATTAATGTGATCATGTAAAATAAATGCCATTCATACTTATTTGTTATAGATGAATTCTATAAATTTTTAGAAAGGTTCTAAACCTACATCTTTTCTTTTTATTTTTTATAGTGATTCAGTTGCAATTGTCCTGTCATTTTCCCCATTGCTCTCCCCTACCCCATCCCCCCATCCTACAGTCAATCCCTCTGCATTCTACATGCCCGTGAGTCCTCTATTTGTGTTCCTTGATTTGCCCCTTTCCCCAAACAGAAAAATGCTTTTTATGTATATAAGACCTTACTTTACTCTTAGAAATGAAGCACTGTTGGGAAACCTGGAGAGCTACATGAAAAAAATGAAACTCGATCACCAACTCACACCATACACAAAAATAAATTCAAGGTGGATAAAAGGCTTAAATATAAGTTGTGACACCATAAAAGTCCTAGAGGAAAACATAGCCAGGAAAATCTCAAATATTCCATGCAGCAATACTTTCACTGATATGTGTCCTCTAAAGGAAGGGACATAAAGAATAAACAAATGAGACCTTATCAAATCAAAACATTTCTGCACAGCTAAAGAAAACAGCATTAAAATTAAAAGAGAACCAACTGTATGGGAAAACATATTTGCCAATGATACCTCAGACAATGTTTGGATCTCCAAAATATATAAAGAACTCACATGAGTCCACTCCAGGAAGACAAAAAAAATTAAAAAATGGGCAAAAGACCTGAACAGACACTTCTCCAAGGAGGACATACAAAGGGCCCAAGACATATGAAAAGGTGTTCAGCATCACTAGCCATCAGACAGATGGAAATTAAAACCACAATGAGATACCACTTCACACTGGTCAGAATGGCCATCATAAACAAATCAACAAGCAAGAAGTGTTGGAGAGGATATGGAGAAAAGGGAACCCTAGTGCACTGTTGGTGGGAATGCAGACCAGTGCAGCCACTGTGGAAAACAATATGGAATTTCCTCAGAAAAATAAAAGTGTTAGATTGTTCTTATTTTCAATGACTCTGGTAAGAACAATCTAACAATAGCCAGAAGGGAGGGGGGAAGGGACAGTGGGGAGAAAAGTTTTCAAGAACTGCTATAAAGGACACATGGACAAAACCAAGGGGGATGGTGGAAGCAAGGGAGGGAGGTGGGTTTGGAGGGGGTGGGGGAAGGGGTGGGAAGAAAATACAGATAACTATAATTGAACAACAATAAAATAATTTACACAAATAAAAAAAGAAAAAGAAAAATGGAAATGCCTTTTGACCAGACAATTCCACTGCTGGGATTATACTCTAAGAATCCTGAAACACCAATTGAAAAGAACCTCTTCACCCCAATGTTCATAGCAGCACAATTTACAATAGCCAAGTGATGAAAGCAACCTAAGTGCCCGACAGTAAATGAGTGGATCAAAAAACTGTGGTACACTTACACAATGGAATTCTATGCAGCAGAAAGAAGGAGCTCCTACCCTTTGCAACATCATGGATGGAACTGTAGAGCATTATACTAAGTAAAATAACCCAGATAGTGACAGAAAAATAGCATGTAATCTCACCTTTAACTGTAACCTAATCAATAAAACAAACAAACAAGCAAAACATAACCAGAAACATTGAAATTAAGAACAATATGACAGTAACCAGAGGGGAGGTGGGAGGGGATAATAAAGGGAAAGGAGGGAAGGGTTTTTAGGAACTACTATAAAGGACACATTGACAAAACCAAGGTGGGATGAAATCAGGGGAGGGAGGTGGGGATGGCTGGGGTGGGGGGAAATGTAGACAATTGTACTTGAACAACAATAAAATATTTTTAAAAAAGAAATGAAGCAGTGTATTGGGGTTGACATTATGGCACAAAGGGATATTGAAGAAATAAAGAAAATATGATTCTCATCTTTCAATTAGCTCAACACTCTGTCTAGACGCACATGTGAAAATTGGAAACATGAGTTGCTAACCTCATGGACATTTTCAACCAATATGATTACATTTGGTGAACCAGAGGGACAAAAAGTAATAAAATGATAAAAGGTTTATTGTCCATCTTTCCTTGAGGTTTTAGAGTGTGCCTCCAACAAATTTATTTTTAGTAAGCTCACATTTTTTGTATAATTCTAACAAGAACAATGTTTAGATTTATGATTTGGGGTTTAAATGATATCCACATGCTTAAATTATTGTATTTCCAGATTAACAGAAAGTCCATTTTAGGTCCATTAAATCAAGAAAATCTTATGCTCTTAAAAATGTACATACACTGGGTGTGTTGGGTAGTTGCAGAGTGTACTTTGGGGAGGAAGGCTGGGTATAAGAGCTGGTAGGAAGACAGGAAAGGGGATTAGCTTGACTGGAAGGAGCAATCCTACTTATTCCAGAGTACCTAAGTGTAGTGTTTAGACAAGTGCTATTGGAAACTGGGAAATGCCAGATACTTCCTCCTGAAGAAGCTACTGTGGCAACTGTTGCAAAGCAAGTCTGGAGGAACAACTCTCTCACTGCTAACCCCCAGTTTCCAGGGGATTCTTTCAGGAAGAATTACCACATCACACAGTAGAACAAAAAGTCAAGCAGTTCTATGGCTATAGGGATCTAGATTCTGTTTATGCTTATGAGTTTTAATTCCCTCTACAGCTCCATAATGATAAAGAATGGATTTTCCAGAAAGATGTCATGTTTCACTAACTTAACACAGGTTTCTGTGTTTTGTGATGCTTGTAGTATTTATTTTTAAAAATTTTAATTGTTTTTTTTCATTCTCATGAAACACTCATTTTATGCATTCTTCATATGTTCTTCCTTAAAGAGTACCACCTAAATTGGACTAATATTTCCTTTTAAAAACAACTGTAACTGAACAAAAATCAAAATTAATTAATTAATTTAAAAAAGAGAAATATCTAAGGGAAGACAGACAATGGCACTGTTTCTGAAGTATTTGGGTAGTGTATTAATAACACTAATTTGGGTAGTGTATCAGTGTCCCAACTATAGGCAAAATAATAAGTCTGGAGGTTACTACGTAAGTGTGAAAACTGCAAGATTTCCTAAAAGTTTGCAATCCAAGTTGCTCAGATTAAGCCAGATAAGCAGAAAAACACAAACCTGGACAGAACACTGGTCTCTGGTGGAATTTTCTGTACGTAATTGTGAACTCTGGTTGGGGGTGTCATTCATGGATTAAAATTGGATATTCTCCCAGAGAATAACTAGAAAATACCTTTCTAGTCTTATTGGAGTAATAGTTATACTAGATAGAATAAACTTCATTTTTATCATATAAATTAATAAATAACATGAAAACCATTTTACTCTGTGTGATGGCTTTCACACAGAGGCAACTTTATGGCTCACTTTTGTGATATAATTGTATTTCATAATGTAATCTTATCTATTGACCTCATTCCTATTTTCTTTCGTTTCTCTTTTTCTCTCTTTTCTGTCCTTTTAAAAATGTGATCTCATTTCTTATAATCCACATTAAAGCCTTTTTTAGAAAAAAAATAAAGATAGAAGTAAATGTGCCTACTTATATTCCAAAATAAACAAGTAAAAGTCTAACATGAAGAAAGCCATCCAAAGTCCTGAGTCAGATGAAACAGGACAATGATTCATCCAAGACATGGAAAACAGATGAAATAAAATTTATGTCTAGTATTAAGGATTTATTTATGCATCAGCTTACAAATAATAATCCCTTTTGTTCTAATAAAAAATATCATAGTGACACAATGTAGATGTGGAAACAAGACATATGAAATCCGTCTGGAAAAATCCAGCCATTGTAAATATAACAAAAACAGTTTGCTCAACATTGTTGTAACTTGGAAACCAAGAAGAGAAGACTAGAATTCATATGTGTAAACAATGATAATTTCACTGTACTTGTCTGTGGGAGCAGTAGACTTTGTTGAGTAAGCATGTGTACTGTGTGGTTCTCGCATCCAACACAACTGAGAGAGTAGAGCAACAAATCTGTATCAAATTTTGCATTAAGCTTGAACATTCCTTCATATAAAGTATTTGGATGATTCAGAAGGTCACAGCTATGGGCAACTGGTGATTGGCATATTCATCACAACAACATGCCTGTTTACATATCACATCTCATGCAGAGTTTGTCTGGTGAAACATCAAATCATCCAGGTGACTCAGATCCCCTAAAACCCAGATTTGGTGCCCTGTTACTTCAGGATTTTCCCAAAACTAAAATCACCTTTGAAAAGGAAGATATTTCAGACTATTGATGAAATCCAAGAAAATACTACAGGGCAGGTGATTGTAATTGAGAGAACTGTGTGAGGTCCCAAGGTGCCTACATTGAAGAGGACTGAGGCATCCTTGTCTTATGTACAATGTTTCTTGTATCTTGTATCTCCTTCAAGAAATGCCTCTATTTATCATATTACAAAGCTGGATACCTTATAGACAGACTCTGTATGCACATTAAAAATTATATTACTAAATATTAGATCAAAGCCATAAGGATTTAAGTAGACTAATATGTTACTTTGAAAAGGTAAATTGATTAATTTTTCAAATGAAATGAAAAGACAGTGTCTCATTTCCTCTTTATTTAAACAATTGTTTATAATATTTATTGCTCACATATAATATACCAAGTATTTTGGAGGGCATACTGGGACACTGATAAGCATAATACACGGACCCATGTCCTTGTGGAGTTTGAAGAGCAGAAAGATGGACAGAGAGTGAGAGAGACAGCCAGAGAGTGACAGCAAATAAAAACCCAAATTCATTATTATGTGGTAAATATGAATGGAATGGCTTCTAAATGTCAGTTACTAACTTTAGATTCTGGAATTACAATAATAAATAAGATAGACCATATCCTGTCCACATGGGACTTTCATTTTAAAGGGACATATAAAATATGTAAGATGGTTGGGGGAATAAATAAAAACATAAAGAAACTGCATCAAAATTAAAGAATACAGAGTAGTAGGGGAGGATATACTATTTTACTATGATATATTTTCTCTATTAGTTAAAAATTGTCTTGATCTTAGCTTATTTATTGACTTCTTGTAGCATGCTGTCAAGAATGAATAAAGCCTAGTGCTGAATTGAGATGGGAATGGAGTGAGAAATTGACTAGAATTGCTAAGATTTTATTCATTTTAATAGTATAATTCATCTTCATAAAATGTCATTTACAAATAACAGATAGAGATTTTTTTTAAATACTATAAACATTTACACCAAAAATGCTAATGAGGATAAATTTTTACAAAGTTTTGAATCTGATAGAGATTCAAAATATAAGTAGTATACAGAAAGGTACCCAACAATTTTTTAATTAATAAATTAAAGGCTAAAAATTGACAGTTTGATAACACTGATATTTTTAATTGTTTTAAATAGACCTCAACAGTACAGAATTGGATTATTCATAATCGTTGCCTTATCTCACATGATTATCATTATCATTGATACAAGAATAGGCCTCTTTTAGTCACTTTTGTTTTGTAATTTGCCTAGCAAGCTATAGTTCATAAAATCACATGTACCATTTCAAAATAAGTTTATGAGAAACTGTATTGTTTCTGTTAACAAATATAAGACTTCAACAAACTATGTAAGTGAATAAAACTGCCCCATTATGAAATAACATATCCCAGCCTACTTCTAATGCCTGTGTTCCATAGTCCACTTCCATGTTTCAGAGATTATGATAGGTAGCTGTTGTGTACTGAAAATTCCAATCAATGTGATTTCAATCTTTAGATAGGGTCCCAGCTTTATCTACTTTTATCTAAAATAGATAGGTTATCTATTTTACCTATCTATTTTAGATAATCTAGAGATTAGAAAACCAAAATACACAAATGGTAACACGAGGCAGCCTCTGGCCAGCAGAGGTTGTCTGTTGTGACTGAAAGAGAAAATAAATGTCCAGGAGACAGCAGTCCTGTGGAGAAAAGGGGGACAGCATGGCCACTCTCTCAAGAAGAGAGCACCTTGACACTTGCCTAGACAAGCTTTTCTTGTTTTTCTCAGGTCTTACATCAGAGAAAGATTTATTGTCTATTACATAGAATATTATTGTCTACAGTTTAGGTACAATCAAGGAAATAAAAACAACATGCAGAGGAGAATGGTGTCCAGCTGATTAGCTCTATCCTTGGGCAAATTCACACAAGCTTTGGAAATTACCTTGAAGATAGACAATTACACATTTGTCGTTTTAGACCAGGATGATGGAGTTTTAGCAAGAGCAAGCTGAAACAGTCTGCATGCATTTTCTAGGCCTGATTCCCATGGGAAAAGTCAGTTTGAAGGTCTGGCTCCTACCCACCACTTCACTTCTGTAGATTTTCCATACAGAGCTGAGCCACATTTGCCAGACTAAAACACACCAGTCCCCTACAGTAATAGGTTGAAGAAAACAAATATGAGCTAACTGTAAGGCCTTGATTGGAGATAACAGGATTGTAGAGAATGAACAAATGGGAAATGTGGACTGCTAAAACAGACAACAAGGTTATAATGGGAGTGAAGTTCTCACGAGAAACAGCACCTCTCCTATGGGAGATGAGACTCATCTCCCAGTGCAGTATGCAGATGTGACCTTCTGGAAGAATCAGGAATAAATTAAGGTGAGGAGGTGAAAAGCAGAGGAGAATAAGTGGTAAGCACAAATAAGGCTAAATAAAGAACATCCACAGACCTTCTGTGTGGTTTGTGAGTACGGCAAACATCTAAACTGTTCAGGAATTTCAAAGTATTTAAATGAAATTTGGCTTTAAGTAGATGCCACCAAGCTGAGTAGTCTCTGTACAAAATAAAATAGAATCAATAAATTATAGGAAAAAGCTCTAAAAACCAAGAATCTTGAGCCCATGAACAAAATAGAAATTGACCTATTCATTATGTGAAGAAAAACCATAGATGGTTAGATACTTAAATGAAAGTAGGTATCAAATGAATCCAACAATTTTTTTTCTGGCTATCCATACTGATTCCTTATCATGAAAACATTTCCTGAATAGGAATGGCAGTGTTAAAGTTTTAGTTCTACTTTAACTTCATCACTTTCCTAAACTTTCTTATATGGTGCATAAACACTCCAATAAAATACTATACTCTCTATTTTAAAAATCTTTGTTTTTCCTTTGCCTTCAGGGAGAGAAAAATGAGAAATCTTCATTCATTGGACAATCTCTAAATTATCAAGCAGTATAGACATCATCTTATTCAGACATCATTTAAACCATTCAAATCTTAGTTTTCTCTACTATAAAATGTAGACAATACACTAGAGTTAATTCATTATGTTATTGCACTTATCACATGTGATATATATAAATTCATTAAATAAATGTCTATGTAACTTAACCATATGCATTATTTAATGAAATGTCATTTGATATTATGCATTAAAATACAGATTTTAGCAACTGGTGACCCATGTTCAAATGTTTACTCTGTCACTTAGTTGCTGGGTGATCTTGGGCACATGACTAAGCCTCTAAACCCAGTCCTCTAATCTATAAAGTGGAAATGATATTATAGCTCACAACACTGTTGAGACTATTAAAAGAGTTATTTAAGTGTCAACTCTCACTATTAGCATACTATGAGAGAAGATAATGGTGTTTATAGACAGAAACAGTAATTCTTAAATTTTGTACATTATAGAATGTCTTAATACTAAGATGATAAACTTTAGGAATCTTTCCCTCAGGGAAAATAAAAATAGAAATTATATTTATAAACACATTCACACATATTTTTAAAGTAACTAAAGTATTCATGAACCCTTTGTAGCTGATCTGTGTATTCCCTACTATAAAATCCAAGTTTGAATAATATCTTGCATGAACTACTTTATAAATGATAGAGTGAAATGACAAGTACGGTACACATTTTACTTACACCATATAGTATGCAATATTGTGAAAATATATCACTTACTTATGAAGACATTTATTTGGGAGAAAAAATAAATGAATATAAGATAACCTGGAAAGATTTATGATTGATGTCATTTACAAAAGATATATATCTTAAAACTTCTCAGTTGTTACATTACTAAAATTAGTTTTGCTGAGGAAAAGAACAGAATGGTTCAACATGACAAAATACACAAGCTCTGTTCTTCAAAACATTTGAAACCAGCTAAAGCAAGCAACATGAATGTAGGGATTTTACCCAGCATTAAGTTATTTATAATGGCATACAAACTTCTATAGAAGTCCCCCAATATTTAGGTGGTAGAATTCTAACATCAGTATTATATTGAAGAACATTCTTCATCTTCTTTCCAGAGAGACAAGAATTATTATTTGGTTATAGTTCAAAACACACATTACAATTTGCACCTTAAAATGGACTGTGTTTTTGAAACAGCATGAGTTCTGGAGAAGACAATAAAATTTCAATCAGTTTTTAATACTGGCACTTCTTTATATAACTTACTAAAGAAAAACTAGATTTCCTTTGATAAGTGAGAAATTTTATATTTTCTCTAGCAGAAATCTTCATAGCAGCTGAAAGTGAGAATGATCTACAAGATCAAGGGGGACACTGACTGTGAATGTGTTGAAGTCCACATCTACCTGCCTCATTAGTCACTGGGGCTGTCTGAAAGTGGAGTGGGCAGCCTGTGATGTAATGGAATCCTTGCTGTAAAAGTAGGCCAGTAGAAGCTAGATAACAGATTGTAAAGGATATTTTATAGAAAAATAACAAAAACATTACATTACCTCTCAGGTACTCCTAAACTTTTCCCCTGGTGTGTTTCTAATGAGTATTAACTACCCCAAGACATACATTATCAATCAGATCAATACTCATAAGTTCCTTCCATACCCATGGTAATAGGCAAGACAATGGAGGCGAAACAATAAACTGAAGGGATTGGTTCCCTGTCTCATGGGACACTCAGTATACATAAACAACTTAATTTGTTATGTGTCATATAAATTTATTAAATTATTATGAGTGTAATGCACTAAACCAGGTTTCAAGGATGATATCCCAGGAAAGGCTGTCCATAAACTGAAAGGCATTAGTCTTTTAAAGAGGATGAAACATAAACATTGGAGACAGTTTGTAGACACAGGAAACTAAGCCAGGTGGTGAGGGACAGATGCCATATGATCTCATCTTTAACTGGAACATAATCAACAAAAGAAAAAAGCAAACAAAATATAGCCAGAGACTTTGAAATTAAGAACTATTAAATAATAGGAGAGAGGGGACAGTGGGGAGAAGAGGAAGAAGGGTTTTCAGGAGCTACTATAAATGACACAGGGACAAAACCAAGGGGGAGGGTGGATGCAAGGGAGGGAGGTGGGTTTGACTGGGGTTGGGGGGGGAGAGGTGGGGAGAAAATGCAGACAACTCTAATTGAACAACAATAAAATATTTAAAAAAACAAGAAAGAAAACATTAAAAAAAGCTCTGGGTTAAAAGGAAACCATAAGTGTACTGAGAACTGGTGGCAGGACAGGGAGTTCTCCAGCAGCTGGAGCTGAGAAGGTTAGGGAGAACAATCTGAAAGGGACTGAAAGGCCACAGAGTGTAATCTATCATAATTGTAGTCCACATTTTCAACTTCAGATTTTCCTCTAAAACTAAGCCATTAAACAACATCAGAAGAGAATCATATAGTCAGATATACATTTATGAAATAATCTTTATATGTAAATCCATATAGATTTTATAAATTCAATGTATATATTATTCACCAATAGTATTAATATATTAAAACATGTATGATTCATATCAACCATAAGAATATCAAAAGCAGAAATAGGTTTAAGTAAAAGTTAGATCATGTACCAAAGGGATTCAAGCTTTCCTAGTTGGAGAATGCACCTTAGTTTTGGAATAAGTCTCTTAGCTAATAAAATATTAAAATATTCCTATTAGCCTGACTCGGCTGTACAGAAACTTGAAAGACTAGTGTCATAAATTAGGAAGAACAAACATTTGGAAGGGCTAAAAGAGAACAAAGTCAAGGAGAAAATATGCACTGTTTTAATAGAAAATGTAGCTCAAAAATAAAAAATGGTGATGGAGATGCCTCACGTGTAAGTCTACAATATTTTTTCTGAGACATCAAAAAAGACCACACTTATTCTCCATAGCACCCTTATTCTCCCTCTCTTCCTTTCTCCCTCCCCCCAACACATACAAAGAAACAGACACCCTTTTATTGAATTTATCCAAAGAAACTAAAGTCAAAGTCTGAAGATCAACATACTAAGGTACTTCTTGCATAATGACTATGAGGAAAACCAAAAGAATAACAAGGAAATAACCAATAATACATGTAACTTAATTCTCAAAACTGTGGGTGAAATGTGACATTTTCATGTTAGAAATGATTGGAGAGATGAGCCATGTTTTATAAAGTGACCTCACCAATTGTCTCTTCTTTGAAGTCATTATATTTGCCACCAATTATATGTAAATGGAAAATGTGACCAAGCTTTCCAAAAAATGGTCTTTGGTTTCTCTTTATGTATTGAATCTTGTTTTTCTCAAAATGCTCAATAAATCTGAAATAAAATAATATAATTACAATTTCATAAATTATGTGATATTAGTACATTTTTCTATTTGAGATTTCAAAAGACATTTAAAATATTAATACAGCTTCACATCATCAAGTAATCCTGCAATCCACATTTCACAGATAAACTGTATCACTCTGTTAAAATGACTTTTGTAAGGTGTCTGTAATTGGCCAAAGTAGAATATAAAAATCCTGATGTGTGTTTATACTAACCCCCAGACATCTCATGCTCTGAAAAGCAGTCATACAAACCAAAAAAAAACAACACTTTTTTTCATTTATCTTTTTAAATTGAATCTTTACTATATTGTATCCATTACCATTGAGTCCCCTTATACCCCCTCCTCCCAGCAATCACCACACTGTTGTCCATGTTCATGATTCCTTTTCCTTTGGGCTCAATCCCTCCATCCTCCAACCTCCCCACAACAGCTGTCATCCTGCTCTCCATCTATTAGCCCTTTCATTTATTTATGAAATAATTTAAGGTCTTTTATATGCTTGAGAGAATACTTGGGGAATATGTTAATATCACATCTGATGACCACACATACATGCAATAAAACAACTATTTACAAATAAATATTAAAATAGGGTAGGCATATTGATACTAAAAATATTATAGAAAAATGGCAAAATTTTATCAACCTTCTTACTTCTAATGGGAAGAGAATAATATTGGCTTCCCATAGCATTTTCAAGTTTATAAAAATAGTATAGTGTTTATTGAACACTGACCAAAGCTAAGCACAAGAACAACCATAGAATTTAATACTTTGAAAAAGCACAATATATTCTGCATATGTAATATATGTTTTCTATTTAAAATGGTGTCAGTGTTTTTCAAATATGAAAATAGAATATTATTTTAAACTGATTAAGTAACAAGTTGTTTAGATAAAATGTTAAGTAATGTTAAGTAATCTAACAGAAATGGGTAAACAATATAATGGATAAATCATGAAAGAAAACTACCAATAGCCACTAAAGTATGGGAAAAAAAGAATAATTCAAATTGAAGCAATAGTAAGATTAACTTACCTATTAAGTTAATGAAATAAATACATATGTATTATCATACATATATAAAAATAGAATAATATTTACATTAAACACACATATTAACAATAATATCTAGGTGGGTTTGAATATATAAATATGTAGCACAATTTATATATTACTGTTGGGACTGTACATTGGTACAGGTAACCTTGAAAATAATTTTCCCATATATTTCAAAATACTTTAATAATATGCCCAATTTTCAACCTAGAATTTCTACATATAGAAATGAATCCTAAATAAGTAATATGGATTTATATAAATGTTGGGAACCTCCCTGCCTGGTATCAGAAGCTGTAACCCCCACCAAGGCTAAGGCTGAGGGAATGACCTTGGACCATAAGCCACCAAGGAGACAAAAGCTTATCTCCCTAGGAGCACTGCTTCTGCTCCTTTTACTTCACCCTTCCTGGCCCCCAATACTTGGTCAATTGGCCAATGACGGGTAAGATTCCCCAAGGGGGAGAATGACTTCAGACAGGCACAATCACGTGGGAGGCCCCCAAGGAAGGTCTTTGGGGGCCACAACAAAAGGGGGTGATGGACCCTCGCCCCTTGGCTTTGTCATAGACTGAGTCCTCATTGTCTGCAAGAAATCTCCTAATCTCTTGGCTGCCTTACTTCCCTTGCTCCACCTAAGCCTGAAACAATGACAGGGTGGTGCAGCCCTGTGCTGGAAAGGGCGAGTTCCCTGGGCAATCAGGCTAAGAAAGAATATGTAAAATACTGTGAAACCTGCTTTGTTTAGAATGCTCTCAATTAAATGATAAGAGTCCAAGGAAGAAGTAAGTTTGTTCCTCAAAGTTTTATGGCTCTTTAGCTATCTGACCCTGTCTCAAAATAGGCCCTCAGAGTTCCTTGTTATCTATTGTTTGATCCTTACTTCCTGGCAATGAGTAATGAGCTTTACCTGAATTCTTATGCAAATGAACCCAATAAAAGCCTGCTCAGGCAGGAGAATGAGGCCCTTCTCCCCTAGAGAGGGTGACCAAGGCACTCCCCACTAGAGAGAGTGGCCGTTTTGTACCTATTTCCCCACAGGACTCAGTTGTCCATGTGTATGTTTTTTCTCATGTTTCAATGAGCATCTGTAGCCGTAATGGATACTGCTGGCTCAGTATCCATCACATATAAAGGAAAGCCTTAAAGAATATTTATTACAACTCTATTTGCTATAATAAAAATAAGGACCTAATTAAATGTCTAATGATTTCTTTAGGAGTTATGGTGTTCACACATATTTTCTTTTTTACATAAACATTTAAAATGATGTGGAAGAATACTTGATGGTATGGTAAAATGTTCACAATGTAATGTTTTTAATAACATATTACAAAATAATATTTATTACATGAATGAAAAGATAGAAAAGTGTGGACACAAGGATATTAACAATAGTTATTCCTTTGTGAGAATTAAATCTACATTTTATATTCTTTGTGCTTTTATTTACTTTCTTAATTTTCTACAATGTCTTTCTGCTACTTGTTAAAAGTTTTTAATAAGCTATGTTTATTATTTTTCTTATGCTTTATTTTTCAGAATCAAAATATATTCTCAAGAAATCCAAAATTTTCTTTTCTTTTTATATTTTTCAACTTAAAAATTACTATAGATTTATAAGCAATTATAAATAAATATAAAAGGAGGTCTCTTGAATCATTCTCCAGGCTCTGAGAATGTTACCATCTTTCAGAATTATAGTATAATATCAAAACCAGAAAGTTGATATAGACACAAGTCACAGAGGTAATTTAGATTTCACCAGCTATGTATGCATGCACTCATCTGTGTGTGTGTGTCCCTATGTAATTTTATCACATATAGCTTTGTGTAACTACAGTCAACCACTATCAAGATATATGTGCCATCATCATAATTCTTCATGCTAACATTTTGTAACCATGTAGTGCCTACCTCCATTACTTGAAATTATTAATCAGTATCCATCTGTATATTTGTTATTTCATAATTTTTTTATAATGCAATCATATAGTATATATCATTTTGATATTGCCATTTTTCACCTAACATAATTTACTTGATTTTCCTCTAAGTTGTTAAATGTATCAACAGTTCATTCTGTTTATTGTTGGGTGATATTCCATTATATGATTATACTACAATTTGTTTAACCATTCACAGCTGGAAGACAGGTAATTAGGTTCCAGTTTAAGGCAAACACAAATAAAATGTCTTTGAATGTGTGTGTATACATTTCAGCATGACACTAAGTTTTCACTTCTCTGGGGTAAATATTTAACAATTGCTAGGTATTATGCCCAAATATTTGCCCAAGTGATTACATCATTCAACATCTCCACAAGCAAAATACAACTGGCTGTTTCTACAACTTTTAGAAAGAATGAAGTTGAAGGACGTAAGTATATCTGATTTCAAAAAGTGCTCTAAAGACATAGTGATCAACACAATATGGTAATAGCATACAATAGGTACATAAATAAGTGAAGAAGAATTCAGAATTCAGAAATTAACTCTTACATTTTTGGTCAACTAGTTTTCAAGAAAGATGCCAAAACATTCAATAGTCTTCACTAAATAATTCTGAGACAACTGAATAGCCTAATTAAAAAAAAATTAAAAACACCCTTTTCTCACACCATACACAATATACTGAAAATAGATCACAAATGTATAAAATATGGAAGAATTAAAGTTACAAAACTTCTGAACAACAATAATAAATAGGCAAAAATCTTAATGACCTTCAATTAGGCAGATTCCTTAGAATTCCTAAAGCATCAGTCATTTTAAAAATGAAAGCTCAGATCCCCTTAGAATTATAAACCTTTTATTTAAAGACTTACTGCTTAAAATAAAGACTCAGTCCAGAGGCTTGAGATACGTATTTGCAAATAATAATCTCTTGTCTGCAAAATATTTAAGGAACAGTTAAAACACTATAATAAGATAGATAAGAAACTGAACAAAACATTTGAATACACATTTTAACATTGAAGACATACAATAGTTGATAAGCACATGAAAAGGAACTTTATATTGTTTGTTAGTAGGAGAATATGAATTAAATCACAATGAGGTAACTCTCAATAGAAAAGTTTATCACTGAAAGACAGTCAATGCTAAATACTGGCAAGAATATGAAAAAATTAGAGCCTTCATGAATCACTGGGGGTTGAGGGGAGGAAGAATGTAAAATTGTACAGGGTCTTTGAAAAACATTTTCTTAGTTTCTTAAAAAGTTAAGCAAAAAGCTCCAAATTGCCCAACAATTCCAATCCTAGAATCCTATCCAAGAAAAGTGATAACATCTGGCCACACAAAACTTGTACATAAATATTTTTAGCAGCATCATTTATAATTGCCCAAATCTGGAAACAATCCAATTGTCTTTCAACTGGCAAATTCATAAACAAAATGTCATATAATATGCAATAGAGTACTCTTCAGCAATAAAAAGAATGAAACACTAAGTGATACATGCTATAATATGCATAAACATCAAAAACATTCTAGATGCAAAATATTGCATACTAAATGTTTCTAATTATGAAAAATTTCCAACCATGGCTGATGTGGCTTAGTAGATTGATTGCTGGCCTGCAAATCAAGAGGTCACTGGTTTGATTCCCAGTCCAGGCACATACCTGGGTTGCAGGTCAGGTTTCCAGTAGAGGGCACGTAAGAGGCACCCGCACATTGATGTTTCTCTGCCTTTCTTTCTACCTCCCTTCCACACTCTAAAAATTAAATAAATAAATATATTTTATTTTTAATGTCTAAAAATGTCCATATTATATTATTTATAAAGACTGGAAAGGAGATCAGGAATGCCTGGAGCTGAAGTAGAAATAAGAAATAATTATAAATGTGCTCAAGAGGATTTTTAGTGTGATACAAATAAGTAAAACTGAAATGTGGTGATGATAGTACAACTTTACTAAAATTATCAAATTGGAGAGGTACATTGGCTGAATTTTATGATATGAAAAATATGCCTCACTAAACTAAATATGCCTCACATATTTGCAAATATGTTTATATTTGCAAATAATACCTCAGGTAAGGGTTTGATATCCAAAATATACAAAGAACTCAAATGATTCCACTCCAAGAAGACAAAACACCCAATTAAAAAATGGGCAAAAGACCTGAACAGATGCTTCTCCAAAGAGGACATAGTGAGGGCCCAGAGTCATATGAAAAGATGCTCACCATCACTAGCCATCAGAGAGATGCAAATTATAACCACAGTGTGATACCATTTCATACCAGTTAGAATAACTATCATTAACAAATCAACAAATAACACGTGTTGGAGAGGCTGTGGAGAAAAGGGAACCCTAGTGCACTGTTGGTGGGAGTGCAGACTGGTGCAGCCACTGTGGGAAACAGTATGGAGTTTCCTCAGAAAACTAAAACTGGAGCTGTCTTTTGATGCAGAAATCCCACTGCTGGGATTATACTGTAAGAATCCTGAAACACCAATTGAAAAGGACCTCTGCATCCCCAATGTTCAGAGGAGCACAATTTATAATAGCCAAGTGATGGAAACAACCTGAGTACCCAACAGTAAATGAATGGATCAAAAAAACTGTGGTACATTTACACAGTGGAATTCTATCCAGCAGAAAGAAGGAACTCCTACCCTTTGCAACAGCATGGGTGGAACTGTAGAGCATTATACTAAATTGAATAAGCCAGGTAGTAAAAGACATATGCCACATGATCTCTCCTATAAGTGGAAACTGATCAACAAAACAATCAAGCAAACAAAATACAGCTGAAGACATCAAAATAAAAGTGACAAACTGACAGTAACCAGAGAGGAGGGAGGAGAAAGTTTATAGGGGAAGGCCATCAAGGAATGTGCATAAAGGACATATGGACAAAGCCAATGGGGGGAGGCTTGAGGGTAGGAAGCAGGTATGGGTGGGGTGGAGGGCCATGGTGAGGTAAAAATGAAAACACTTGTACTTGAACAACGATAAAAAATTTTATCAAAAAGATAATTTTTGTTTAAAAATGTCTTTTATGCTATTTATGCCAAAAATTATCATTGGGAGGAAGTGAGCACCAAGTGGTTGGATATAAGGCTAGAGAAGCAAGAAAGAGACATTTTAAATGTCAAGGTACTTGTATTTAAAAATTCTGAATGCTATAGGAATTATGTAAATGTTAAAAGGTAGTGGTGACATGAACATGTTTGTGTTGCAGAAAGCTTCTTCAGTGAAATGGAGAATAGACTATGTTTGTCTCTGAAACCCAATGAGGAAGTTGTTGCAGAACCAAAGTTAAAAATGGGAGTCTGAGATAAGGGGAGAATGTGGGCACATTCAAAAGAAAGAAGTGGCAAATATATTGCTTCAAGAGATATCAGAGATTTTACTACCAATGTTTTCTTCTAAGATTTTATGATTTCATAACCTACTTTTAAGTCTCTTATCCATTTTGAGTTTATTCTTGTAAATGGTATAAATTGGTGGTCTAGTTTCACTTTTTTCATGTACCTGTCTAATAGCAGAAGGATAAATAGTATATGATATCACGTATATATAGAATCTAATGGACAAAATAAACTGATGAACCAAATAGAGACAGAGGCATGGATATGCGGAACAGCCTGACAGTTGTCAGAGTAGAGGAGCAACAGGGGACTGGATGCAAGAAAGTGAAGAGATTAACCAAAAAACATATGTGTAATCCATATACACAGACAACAGTGTGGTGAAGGCCAGGGGAAAGAGAGGACAG